>NC_092816.1:87138199-87738199 GCF_023375885.2 Dermacentor andersoni | reverse complement strand
AGTCTCTTGCCCAAGGACACTCGTTTAACCGACGAAATGGCACCTGTGCGGAACATTGATGAGTGATCGGACCTTTGCTGCGAAAGAGTTCATGCACGAAATTTTCTGAGTTCACGCTGGTTTCGATTCAATATGCGTGCATACTTTCGAAGTTAAAACTTATTTCCTACCCTTTTCTTGTCAACGTTCATCACTGCCTTTAAAACGGAGCACGGCCGACCCGCAGAGAGTGCAGGCTCGATCACGCGATGGAAGATAATTTGCACTAGTGCAATCAGTCTCAAGCACCTCATTTACTTTTCGTACGACACGTTTTAACTGCAGATCCCTCGTATCGGATATGGTCCTGCAAAGAGGGATGGAACCACGTTAGAGGCTACTTTAGCAGTGAATCGTAAAAAACGCTTCTTTCATTCTTTCATTTCAAGGTTGCCGTGAAAGTTGATTCCATGAATTTTCTGCATTGTTCTTTGGCACCACTACTAGCCTGGCACATTTTTTTTACTTAAAAGAATACAAGAACAGTTTCGTACCTCGTAAGACACATAATACGAGGACGAACGCCTTACGCTGACTCAGCCTTACAAGGTTGAGTCAGCGCTGCGATGTCAGCGCTACGATATCAATCGGTCGGAAGAAGGATTCCGAACTTTCTTTTACGAAAATAAATGCCAGACGATGACTTACATATGCGCTTGGTTCAACCGAAAGCGCGAAGCGACCGTATGAAGACATTAGCGCACGCGAATACACGGAATACTGCGAAAATAGTAAATCGGTGGCAGAATCAATGGGGGATATCTTCCGGCTATAGAAGCATGTGGGGTGTAGAGGCCAGGGGCCCTATAACGTAAAACTATTCCAATATGTTTTTATTCCAACCTCCTGACGTCAAATTTGCGTAACTGCAGGCGCAAGCATCGAGCGGTCACCCGCAGGATTGTCTGAACAGACCAATCAAACGCTCACCTCCTTCATAGGAGGTCACTTATTTTCTTGAAAAAGAAATAACATTGCCTTCACAGAGCGGCTTGTCTTACCTAATTGGCTGACAAGGGGTGAGGAGCAAGCTAAAGTGGAGTGGGATTCGATGGGCCGAGCCACAGCACTGAAAATCGATAACAGGTTCAAGGGAATGGTCCCGGCGTCTGCGATTGGTCGGCTTTCCTTTGCTTAGCTTGCGGTGCCTGGTCGAAAATCGCGGCGGCGTGCAACGGAAGCTTAAGAATGACGCTAAGACGGATCCTCATCAAAGAATAGTTGGCAGAACGATGTCGCAAACGTGCCGAAAGTGCTCGAAAACGTTACACAGCCACGCAGAAAGCTTTATTATACGCAAATAAGCCCATGGTATCCGGCAGGTGCGAGCCAGTGCCTGAGCGATCGGCGGCAGCCATATTTTATTCCTTTCGAAACGGGGCAGCCTGCGGCTATGCAGAAGAAAGTTCAGTTTTCTTCAGCATAATAATGCATCTTTAAGGCGCACACGTCCCTTTGACGCGGTAAATTATTGCGTTTTTGTGACGTCGCGAGACAGCCTATAGTTATAGCGCCCCAGGTACGCTATAACGTAAAGCTATATTCGAAACATTTCTATTCCAATTCTGCAATCATCCTCGATTGGTCAAAGACTTTTTTTGGACCACCTTCCTTAAGGATAGATTGAGTCTGGCACCTGTTTTGTAGAATTTACGGAAGAAGTACATTCTTGGTGTGCTACATCTGATATGACGTGTACACATTGATTATGCATGATTGGGTCAAAAAAGGAAAATAGTTATAGTTAAAGTTAAAAGCCGGTAAAAGCAGTCGATTCGACCTCACGGCCCAATTTGCGAAGTTCATTATGAACTTCTTTTGACATGAAATCGGCAACGGTAATGCATTGAGACATCGCGATTACATGGTTTTGCTTAGTATTGCTGTGGAGCGCGCGCGTCCAAGCAGCCCAGTTGCGCGCAGCGTAGCGTGGTTTCGAGGGAAAGATAAACAAGAGAGGAGAGCTGGCCCGAGAGGCGGAGCGACGCCATGAGCAACGCCATGACAGTGACGTCAGGGCCTCTCCTGAGTTTCCTTCCTCCATGATGACGCGTTTCTCGGGCGCCATGCATTTCGGCATGGCTTTGCAGTGGCGGCGCTAGGTGGCGCCGACTGCGCTTAGGGAACTGCGAAAGCGGAGTCCCACTGCAGTACACGCCTCACACATGCCTCGTATCGACGGTGGCAATACGTTGTGTCAATATGTTCATTCTATGCTAACGCACTGCGGTCGACAGTCGTCTCGAGATGGGTTCTATCTCAACTTTTTTATTAATTTTAATATTAACGACAAGCTGAAGCCGATGGATGAAGCCAACGGGTGGAAATGCTTGCCCTCGTCTCCTGACTACACGTTCCGCACATTTAGAAAATCAAGGAAATGCGAAAACTTCAAAGCGCCCCTTCACGTGCAAAGATGACGACGGCTCGTAGAAAGAGCCATGTGTAACATAATATTGATTGGTCTTTCTCAATCTTCTTGTGCTTGTGAGACAAATTGCTCAGGTACCAGCAAAAACTACACTTTGCTAAGCAAGCATCTATACGCCTGCAACGAGGCCGTGAAACGGCGAGAAGTACAAAAAATATTCTCAGGTTGAGTCCTGCATCTGCCAGTTTTGCGGCGAAGGCCTGATGCTCTTCTGTGAACCGTAACGAAACTACAGCGTCGCAGACATGGCGGCTATACTGGAAGTATAATCGCCGGTCATCGTATTCAACGACACTGCACAGTATGCAAGGAATGGTATTGGTGAGTACCTACATAGGGGGTAAAATAACGGTGACTCTTGGTCGTCGGGAGATCTGTTTTTTTTTTTCATGATTTTAAGGAGAAGGTAAAATCTGCGAGCCATCGGGCTTAACAGGACCACAGATTTCAGTGCGCTGCGGCCAGTTTTTGTTATTCTTAATCAGGTTGCTGATTGCATCGCGGACAACAGATTTGAAGTGCTCTCTTGGGTCGTGACTCATTTGTGTGTAAAATTATTTATCGCTAAGCTGTTTGTAAGCCTCACTGACTTGGCTGCTTACATACATTCCAACGACATCTCTTACCTTATGCGTAACCTTGATGATTCTCTTTCAGATTAGCCAGTGATACAATGGCTTTAGTCTGTTCACGGGTGAGATTTCTGCGGAGCGAAATGCATAATGTACAGCTGAACAACAGCACGTTGGACGGCTCTGATACATAAATGGAGGCATTTATTTAGTTGGTTTGGTGGACGGGGGTCCAGTGCTTGTAATATGGTAATGAGGAAAGGCTACACTATCAGCGCACACTGCGTTCGAAGTTGCCTAGGTCGTGAATTAACGTAAATTCTCTATAGCCCCTTGGGGCAGGACTAAAATTAGACACCAGAGATAAGACACTGTATACACTATTTGACAGGTCGTGAGTGGACAGATCAAGAATTTTGTCAAGGCTCCTTGAAGTATTTTTTCCGGTGTGGTCGTGGTAATTTGGGCTGTTGCTTTCGTGGTTCTTTGCTGGGAGCCACTATTAGTTGCTATTCTTTTCACGTGCAAGCTTCTCTGACCCTTTATTATTAAAATCAACGAGCTTCTCGGCTTGTTTAACTCGAGTGATCTTGATTCTTGGGTGGTCTGGTTCCCCATTGATGCTTGTAACTGCTTCAAATTTGTGGCATCCCACTTCAACAGCAAGGTATTCGTGAGCATTATGCGTTCTTTCCGAGAGCTGTTCTTGATTCTCAGTGCTTTACGCCTAGGATAAAGTAAGAGCATGGCTTCTGAGATCTAGTAGCGTCCCGGCAAGAAACTGGCACTACCAGATCTCAGAGCCCATAAATTAAGTACGTTTGCTTGTTCTTACTATTTTCTCTAGATGACGCCACAACCTAAGCTCTGTGCCGGTGAAAGTTGTGGTTGATTGCCACGGCTGTGTTTCTTTTCTTTTTTTGCTTAAGAGGGAACGATGAAGGGTGACTTTTTTATCGTAAAGGCCTTGTTGGAAAAAGGACAACGCCTGTTGCCAGGTGCTAGAACATTCTAGAATAATTCCCGTCGTTCAACCGCCAGTGTCCGGATTTCAGGGGTGCGATTTTGTAGAAATGACTTTTTTCATGCCAATGCCTTCTCGCGTGACGTCACCGATTTTGGAAATTGTGTGTACGTAGGCACGACGTTTTCTTGGATCGTCCAATCAGAAGCTCCCTTCATTGGCCGGATGTTTCTTTCGTGTTCTCTTCTCTTTTTCCGGGACTGTATAGCAAATTTGTTTTGTAAAACGGCACTTAATAAAAGCGGACTTCCATGCTGCGTAAAGCAAATTCATTTTGTTACCGTACAACGCAAAAGCTGCCGCAGTCCAAAGAAATGCAAACGCAAATGCTCTATTTTTGAAGTCGTAGCCACATAGTAGTCGGATGTGCATCCAATCCATGCCGTTGAGCGCAAGCAAAATGGCAGCCTTTGTTTACCTGTGAACAGCTGACAGCCCCTAGCGTGTCTGTCTGAACAGCTGACAGCCCCTTGCGTGCCCGTAATTGCGGCCCCGCCCACGTCAGATACTGATTGAGGTGAGTAATTATTGCTCGTGTAGTGCTTGCATTGTCGTGTGGTTTTCGCTGCATGTCTGACGTGTGATAATTTCTTCTTTAGGAAGAGCCAAGAAGAATTATCCGTAGCCCCCGAGGTGAAACTTTGCAACATAGTGGATCGAGAACTGTCAAGGCATTTTCCATAGGGCACCGCCATGACATAACGATAGCTTCCTTAAAGTTATCGCTGCATCGGTAATACTTCCTGCACTGATACGCTCCGAGAAAGAAGCTGCTACAACATTAAATGTGAGTAGTGACTTCACCTTTTTTTACATTAGTGGTATAAAAAGGCAGAAATAAGTCGTAGTGAGCACTTTATGCAGGCGCTTAGCTTAGACAGAATGTTTGCCTCTAAATTTCTTACTGTGCTGCGGGCCGGCTGAAATTCCCAAGTTGACAAAGAGAAAATGGCAGCAAAAGGGCCGCGGGTGTCCAAAGAGCAGGCGGCTATTCTCGTGCAGTTCATCGAGCAGCACCCATACCTGGCGAGAGCTTCTACAGAGTTCTCGCCACGTATGACTGCTGCTCGAAAAAACGAACTGTGGGAGGAGGTGGCGGCGGTGCTTAACGCACAGGGGCCAGCCGTAAAGGCCACCAGCCGTTGGCGGAACCATTGGGCCAAGATGGCCCATAAAGCGAAAAAAGAAGCGGCCAGGGCCGCGAGCGAGAAGAGGTGAGCTTCTAATGATGCTGACAGTAACGTAGTTTCACGTTGTCGTTGTTGCCGTGTTTGCAGGGCTACTGGAGGTGGCAAAGTGGGTGGCGTGGACGGCCGCGTCCTCGACGTCCTTATGAGGACAGGAGGGGTCCTTGTTTCCCCCCCTGAGTACTTCCCCGATAGCGAGGTGCGTACATTGGATTTAAAGAAGTGTTGTTTGTGTGACCTGCTGTGACCTCACAAATTTTCAGCATTACATTGTAACACAATATTGCAAAATTTTTAAGCCCTTTTTTTTTGTGCAAGTGACAATATAGGTTATGTACTCTGAGCAGCAACTTGTGTACATGATGCGCATTGCACACACTGCTCGCAATGTCTGAACACTACTCTGACTGCAGGACGAGGCAAGTTCAGAGGAAGCTGCAGGGCCCAGCGGTTCCCGCAGACATCTACCAGCGACAACTGCTTTCGTGGTGTCGGGCCCTGCAGCTGTTGCTGGGCCAAGTGGCCTTACACGTAAGGCAGTGACCTAGCTTTTGTAGTAGCATTGTTGTTTGCAGTTGCTGTATGATCTTGCTATGAAGTAAAGTACGTCACTGTGCTGTTATTACCTTTGTGTCGAACATCCAGCTCTCATTCATGGAGGAGAAATGCAACACTACAAATGACATCATGTTGTAATAGAGATTCCTTGTGCTTCTTAAGGGTTACTGCTACCAGCAACTTTCTGTGGCATCTTTTGCTCTAACTACCTGTTTTGTGTATCATTATTGTAGCTATGCAGCTATAATGACATTTCAAAGTGACTGGTTAGGACAATCAATCTGTGTAGGTTGGATAACAGTGAATGAGCAGTCTTTGCTTTTGCTTTGCATGAAGAGCCACCGGCTACCCCCCAGGTGCTGCGGCCTACCACCCAGGTGCCGCGGCCAACCCCGCAGGTGCCTCAGCCAACCCCGCAGGTGCCGCAGCCAACCCCGCAGGTGCCGCAGCCAACCCCGCAGGTGCCGCAGCCTACCCCCCAGGTGCCGCAGCCTACCCCTCGAGAGCCACGGGCACCCCGTAGACAGCCCAGGCAGCAGGAACTTGATGGTGCTGTGATGACGGCTACTGCCGCATACGTTCGCCAGAGCCAGTTGGAGGAAGCCAGAGTTCAAGAGGACACTCGCTTCCGCCAACAACTGCTGGAGCAAAACCGGCAGGTATGTGCAAGGCCACAGATGTATATTTTTCTGCGTATGAAATTGATGAGCATATGACCTCTCTAAAAATTATATTAATCAGTGAACAAGCATAATGTATACGTGTAGTCCTGTGGTGATATCTTGTACACATTCGCGTGATATAACATGTGTAAATATCTACGCAATTATGTGGCAAAAAGAAAAAAGTGGCGTTGAATTCAAGGAAGCAGGTATAACAATGTAACACATCTTAATGGAATGCGACGGCACAAGTTTGATGGGCCAGAAAGATATTTCCAGTGTTTGAATATACAATGACAAGACAATAGCCTGCAAATGGGGATGAATGCAACACACAAAGGCCCTGTTACTGAGCTTCTGTAATTAAACTAATTACACATCTTTGCTAACAGCACCACGAGGCCCACCTGCAGAGCCTGCGGCAGCACCACGAGGCCCACATGGAGAGCCTGCGGCACCTCGGGGAGGAGGTGGCGGCAATGCGGGAAGTGGAGTCTCAGCGCCTTGAAGTGCAGCGGCAACGCCTCGAAGTGGCGCGTCGGTCGCACGAGACCAACGAGCGCCTGCTTCAGCTGCTGCTGGCTGCACTGGGGCATGGTGGCAGCCAAGCCCCTCCCCCCTCTCAGGCCCCACATAATTAAACGATGCAAAGGTAGCATAGGCAAGGAATTTGTAACTTATCTTAAAATTTGCTGATGTATTAATGATATGAAGGGCAAATATTGCTAGTTTGCAAATAAATAATTGCTGAAGTCACCCTTTAATGCAACCATAAGTAGCATAGCCGTTGCAGCATGAATTTTTTCTTCAAGGTTTACTTCAGCCATAAGAGCGTGCACACCATCAGGCTCACCTGCAAAAGTGCCTGTAGGCCTGGTGTGTGCGGGCATTCCGACTGTGGCGCTGCAATTTTGAGGTGCCTAGTTATTGTCATGTCAATTTAAGCACGACGCCACACTGCAAGTGTTCTACAATTTAATCCTTGTCATCGAATGGTGAAATTTTCAGGCCTTACTATAATGTCGAAAGCAACCTGTCAATATACATAGCAAAAAAGAAAAAAGTTATGAAAATTCCTTGCCTATGCTCCTTCTTTTCATTTGTAATGTTTATTTTTTGTTTGTTGCATATGCATATTTGTTTGTGTCACTACGTACTGAGCTGGAATGTCTCTTTTCTTTCACATCTGTCTCATTATCAAACAATTTGTTGTCATTCAGTAATCTTTCAGGTTGTGATACATTGTATTTTAGCCCTTGTGGTGCAATTTGTGTGTAATATTTATGCAGTTTGTCTTACTGAATATCATATGGTGCTATGGCTCTTTCAGTTTGAGCGCCACAACAGCATGTTCCTTTCACATGTAGTGATGTACCTAGACATTTCGCTGTGATAAATATTCGGTTGGCATGTGATTTAAGCACCTGCTCATTTCTGTTTCTGGTGCAGTTTAGGCCAGTTGTTATTACTGTGTACTTGTGCAGTGTACAACAGTTTTCTGAAACGATGCATGCCGTTACCTGTGATATATTACGTTGCAAGAACAATGTGATCCGATATTTATTCCAAAGTGTCTGTGATATGTTGCATAATGTCTCTACTACTGAGTACTCATGATTCTCACACTTCTTCAATGTAGAGACTGTCACATGTGATGTGTGCATAAACAAGTGTATGTTGAAGACTGAAATACAGAAAGGTGCAGTTTTCCTCTAGTGCTTTTATTTACACATCGCAACCACATTTCTAGTGCTAGCTTGCACTGTACAAATATTACTGATTAACATTGCTGAGTTCTGCTATATACAAGTGAGGTCACTTTGTTAAAATCTATCAACTGCTCGTGCGTGCACACACTTCACGGGAGCCACAGCGTTTGACATGTCGGATGACCAGTTGGACGGCATTTTCGTCACTCGAAAGGAACTTTGCCGTTGTTGCGAGACAAAATGGTGGAGGACCTAGAAGCTGCGCGTGCAACAGCACGTTCCATGGAGCGGAAGGTGTGACGTGCACTGTACATCTTGGCTTCTGTGAGCTTCTCTGCGCTAGTAGAAAGTGAGGAGACAGGTGCTTATGTCCATCAATGCGTAAGGGGATACGAGTAAGAATCGGGCTACATGCATCTAGATGACGACAGCAGCAGCAAGCAAATTGTGGCAGACACTTTGAATATGCACTTATTTTTAGCTTGCTTTCAATCTCATATGTCACCTCTAACGATACTGTTTTACTTACTATAAGTGCAGGCTTTACATAACCCTTCACTACACAACTTTTATGTACCCACCGTGGTTGCTCAGTGGCTATGGTGTTAGGCTGCTGAGCACGAGGGATCGAATCCCGGCCACGGCGGCTGCATTGCGAAAACACCCGTGTACTTAGATTTAGGTGCACGTCAAAGAACCCCAGGTGGTCGAAATTTCCGGAGCCCTCCACTACGGCGTGCCTCATAATCGGAAAGTGGTTTTGGCACGTAAAACCACATAATTTAATTTTTTTAACAACTTTTACATTTCTCAACAAATCATGAATGCTTTGCATTACGCAGACATCAACTACAACTTAGCACGGGAAATGTATCTGCAATTTCACAGCATGAAATGCACAATGCAATTACTTAAAACTGTGTGCATGCACCTAACGATGCTGACGCTGCTGTTGACGTCGCAGCTGCCGCCGCACGCTCCTCAAATAACGCATGTGCTGCGCACGGGTTGTTCCAAACATGCCAATGACATTGTCGCGAACAGCCCGCCCTCTCAAGTAGTGCATTCTAGAGCCCGTGTTACGGGGCAGACTGTGTGGCATGGGGTCGCCGTTATTGTCAAGCTCACTACTACTACTGCCGCTGCTGCTGTCGTCATCACTGTCATCGCCTGACTCGTCGCCTTCAGAAAGGCGAAGGTTGTGCAACACAGCACATGCCGCGACAATGTTGGCTGCACGTTCCGGCTCGTAGAGGAGGGTGCGATATCGCTGAAGACAGCGGAAACGGCTCTTTAAGAGCCCAATGCACCTCTCCACTACGGAACGCATGGCGGCATGTGCTGTGTTGTACTGCCCCTCGGCTGTGTGCACTGGAGGATGGCCAGGAACCGGGGTAAGGAGCCACGGCTCCAAGGGGTAGCCACTGTCACCTGCACAAAGATGGAAATAGTACATTGAGTACTCCGCTGACGAGAGGCAAGTTGTCAACTGAGGAAAGCTACAGCATCATTCAACAAAGGTAGACTTCAGGGTTGCAAGTCCCAAGTAAAAGCATGAGTTGAGCATGTCCATACCCGTCACAAACTCTTAACCAATTTACAAGTGTACGCGGTGCCTGCCACAAACAAGAAATCAACACTTGTTGGTGCTATCAATGACAGTAGTAGCAGTAATGTGTGTTCATTTCTTCTGCTTCTGGCAGTCACTGGGTGCAGAAAGCACTAATACGTGTTGCTTTCGTCAGCTCCTCGCAGACACATAATGTGCTTGTAACTTAACACTTCGAACATTGCCAATGGTGGCAGTCAATGTCTTAATTTTCTTTTTTTACTCCGGAATTACTGATGTTCTTGTGGTTTGGTTAAAAGTTTGGGTTGGAGCGGACACGGCGTTCTGCGCTGCTGAAGCGTGACTGCGCCAAAAAAAAAATGTTTTTTTCTCACCGAGGAGGTATTCCCCGGCATTCACGATGCGCCCCGCTTGGAACCGCCGGCGCAACCATGTCGTCCGCCAGACAAAAGCGTCGTGGTCCGACCCCGGTCGCATAGGGTCCAAGGCCAAGATTTTCATGTCCGCGTCGCAGATCTGAGGTAAAACGTAAACCAGAGAAAGTGCCCGTTGGCAAGAGCAACGTAACTTTCAAAAGGGATCGCAGAAAACGTGAGTTTTACTTACGAACATGCAGTTGAGGGCGTAGTATCCCTTGCGGCACATGAACACAGCCTTGCGCTCACCCTTGGGTGCGATGATGGCTATGAGGCTGCCGTCTACGCATCCGATGACGCCGGGGATAACGCCGCGCCGAAGGAAACCCTCCTTCACGGCTGCCTTTTCCTCGGCTGTCTTTGGAAAATGGACCCACTTGTTGCGGGCCCCTGCGTTCACGACAGCCTCTGCCACACGTCGCACGCACTCGCTCACCGTCGACTGCGACACACGGATCGTCTCCTCGCTCCCAACGGACGCTTGGAAGCTCCCGGTAGCAAAGAAGCGCAGCGCACACAACACTTTCCGCTCCACCGACAGTCCCGTCGCTCGCTCAGCTTCTAGTTCCCCCGCCAGTTCCTCGCACAACAACCGCACCGTTCCCTTCGAGAGGCGAAAACGCCGTCGAAAATGGTCATCCGGCATGTCAAACGCGTCGTCTGGCTCTCCCTGTTCACGTCGGCGACGGCGAAGAGCCACGGCCATAGCGATCAGAGGGGCGGCCATTTTTTTCATGCCTTCGGAAACGACCCTGCCTCTGGCCGTTCCAAAAATCCGTGCCTTTTGCTCCGCATAATGAGTGCCTCAACGTCACGATGACGATTACAGTTTTTGCGGGTTCCTGACGTCGCGTGATTGACAGACAAAATGGGCGCGGCCCGGTCATTTTCGACCAATGGCTGCTCAGTGATGGCGGCAAAAGGCATGGAAAAAGTAATAGAATTGCTACAAAATCGCACCCCAGAAATAGCTCGACATTTTCCATCCGTGTGCGCCATCCGCCGTGTTACGTCTACTCACGTGATGCGCCCTCCATCCCGGAAAAGACGAATTTTTTTCCGTCATGTGGACTCACTATTCGGAGCAGTTGATTCTGTTTCATAAGTTATCAGCGCACGAATGTGTGATTCACAACGAGCCCGTTTTTTTATGACCTTGCTTGCCTTTAAACAGTGCACCGAACCGTTCGCCAAAGCGTTCTCACCAGGGTGGCGCACTGGCGGCCAATTACTTCGTCTCGTGTCGATGCCTTGTTTCCGCGGAGTTCGTACCATGGTTGACCCGGCGAGGTTGAGGTAACGGCCAAAGACGGCTGCTGGCTTGAGGTCTGCAGTGTCGGCTGCAACTTACTTATCAGGCCTGGATATGCTTGCGATGAGACGCTCTTGTTTAAAGAAGGCTGCAGTGTAGACTGGCAGTGGGGTGAACATTGTCTATCCTGAGACACGTTCATTGGAGCTTCGTTGGTCGATAAGTCACACCAGGAAATTGATAACGCCCTAGCTGTTCTAACGCACATTTGGAGGATGTGGCTGGTCAGCAACAAAATACTCTTCAGGCCTCGAAAACCTGGATCGAGGCCCTCAGCTAGCGGGTGCCATTAGAATTCATGGTCGAGGTAGCGAACTAACCAGGAGCACCAGCAATAATTGCGAAGCCGCCTGTTTAATAGTGCTGCTTACAATAGTTGCAGCATGGAATGAATTCCGGGTTTCTTATTCTTTGTAAGCGGTTTCCGCTTCCCGGCACTATGAGCGTCGCGTAGATTCGTCGAATTTCCCGACGGTCCTGCCTGATACTTTCTAATAAGTCTCGATCATTTGCTAACGCTGCGGGTCGGAGACGGCCAGCTGCATCATTCGTTCTCACGTGAAGAACTTGAGAAGACGTTGAGTGGGGCACAAATGCAGCTGTGAAGTTTAATTTCGACGAATGTCGAAGCGTGCTGTCTAGTGGCGGAATCGACCTTAACGTGATGCATAGCCAGGCCGAACAGTAAGTGTAGATGGCAGTTGTCGTTGCCTTGTTTGTAGCCCCAATTTGTAGCTTTTTTTGTTTTTTTGTTTTTGGTGACGTGGAGTATATCATTGGTCCCAATGAGCTTTCTAGTGTATATGTTAGTGAACTCATTGTTCCCAAACAAGACTTGTTTGTCGTGTATTCGGAATAGCCGTTAAACCTCATCAAGCGTTAGACGTAGAAGGGCCACGCCGCTTGTTTCTGTGAACGGCAGAGCCAGCCGGCCGCGTCGTAACCTATCCTGAATGCAACCGTAGTATTATTGCCTTAGCCCCCTTCATTAGAATCGGGAACTCAGTTCCATGGTTTCTTTCACACGGAGACTTCAATCTGTTCAATCTGCCAGCAAATCTGTTGTCTAAAGTTCTGCAGAAGAAATATATAGGAAAAGTTGGTCTGCATCCTATGTGCACAGATCTCCAGTCGTCAATAGTCGCTGCTCCAGTTGTTTGCTTATTCCATAAATGTTTGATTATTCCATAACAGAAGCAGCCCCATAAGAAAGAAAAGCTAAGCTGGACTCTACATGGTGGTCTCCATTAGGACGCAACCAACCTTCGTTCTAATATTACACATGCATGCGCAGCATTGACGACTTTTTTCATCTGTTCAAGGTCAGTGTTAAAACTGGGATCCTTTGCTCTTCACAGAAATGCGCAGTGACTCTAAGCTCGTCTTAAAGGGTTGCTGAAAAGATAAATTCATCTACATTTAAGCAGGAGTCTCATCAGCGGACTATTATCACCCTAATTTTGATTTTAATGTCTCTTGAAAGCCATATATGTAATGTTTAAGCTTGCCGCACTTGAGAGTCACTACAGCCTTATTTAGAAAAGGTAAAAAAGTGAAAAGAAAATATTGGTGGAGCCCCTAGGCCAGGGACTCACTTTACAAACTAATTAACCGTATTATTGCGCATATTCTTCTCGTTTCTCCCAATGTCGACGTGATCTTGACGATGGTTGTTCAGCTATTTCAGTTTTATTGACTTCTAGCTCTTAAAATTTCGTATGTTCTTCGACATTCGGCGCTTATTAGCTTACGTGCGCGATTTCTCCCCCATGGTTAGAATGTTATTTACGTCCGCTTTATCTCTGTTCTCTTGCGTACTAACTCATCGGCTCTTAAGCACTCGCCACATCCACCTTAGATATTGCGGCGTGGTGGAAGCAGCCGCGAATCTTTTACATATTCGTCAGCAGCACGACTAATGCGGAATGTCGAACGCCATAAGGCATCGCACGTTCTTGTTATTTTTGTCCTGAGTGTTTGTGAAATTGAATCGGGTGGCTAAATTTAGAGAATAAAACCAAGAGAATTAACAATTTCAACGTTGCAACATCGCACTGGCAGCGGCTAGCTGATGACGCTCAACTTCGTCCTCCGCGCTCCAGTTCTCTAGTCGGCTTCTTCACCGCGACGCTACCCCACTGGCAGTGTCGGAGTGTCGTCCTGGACCAAGCTACGGTGGGGCACCGAAGGCGGGCACGAAGGGCTTAAAGTGACCAATATGAAGAATAACCGCTTTATTGCGATATCAATTATACGAAAACTTCAAGCGAATTTTTGCCGTCGGCATCGGCGTCGTCGTCGTCGTGAAGCTCCGCATATATTTAGGTATATTTAGGTACATATACAAAATGTTCTGCCGCCATATGCAAACACAAATGTAAGCTAACTTGCAGATAGCAGCTAGCTAGCAGATTACGTTCAACCGGATGCATTGCATGCAACAATAATATTTCTTAAATGTGCTCGTGCACAAATATTCATGCAGTCCTGCATACAGATTCACGGCTACAAGCATTTGTGATTTTTCGAATGCTTCCATTCGCATGCATGATTTTTGATGTGAAGTGCCGGACGGAGTACATATTTAAAGAAATTTCCAATAGAGTGCTCATTAGCAACCGCAACAGCAAGTGCTTATATATAATCGAAACGTATTTGGCAAAATGTATGGTTTATATAGCTAGTATATAGGGTGTCGATCCCGGCTATTTTAGCCAATCTGGGCAATGAAAATAAAAGATTTAAAAAGAACACGGTGCAAGACATACTATTATAAAAAGACCTACAGTTCAGATCTCTGGTGGCTGAACACCATAAGCCTTAAATTCGGATCTTACTGCATCACCTTTTTTTACATTATTCTTCGTTGAACAGCTTCGCAGAATTTATGTTAGCTCGGACACCCTGTATTAACAATAATCGACAAATAGTGTAAGGCTACAGTCTATGGATTAGCTATAGACAGATCCGCAGGAATCGTCTACAGACAGCCTATGTACTTATGTCCTTACACTTTTTGTAAACTAGTCTAAAGAATGTGAGTCTATAGGCACTCTATAAGCTGTCTATAGAATGATTATAATTCTAGTTTGTAGACAAATATCTGCAGATTGTCTAGAGAGAAGTGTATAGGAATATATAGTTCTACTTTTGTAGACTGAAGTCTATGGAATGTCTAGAGACAAATGTCTAAGATAGTCTATAGACATTTGCTTATAGAAACTTTATAGATTTCAGCGTAGAAAAGTAGAACTGCTGTATAGCGTTGTATTTTTGTAGACTGAGGTTATGGAATGTCTATAGACGTTCTATACACAGTCTATAGATCCAGACTTTTTATAGACTAGTCTATGAAAATGTATGGCCATAGGGCTATAGACTGTCTATAGACTCGCCTAAAGAAAGGTCTATAGACAGTCTATAGACTTCATAGACAAACGTCTATAGACTGTCTATAGACTTTCTATAAAAGATTTTGTAAGGGTAGTCCGTGTTTTTCTGGAGCGAGATCGCTTTCTCCTGAAGAGGCTTGTCCTTCTTCTTGTTAATCGAGGCTGCGCTGGCAGCAACCCTGGGTCCCGTTGCGGTATAGATCCTGACTTTGTCCACCACGGTCCTACGCCTTCACAGAGGCCGGCAAAGGTACCCCCGGCGCAGATCTTCAATGCGCATAGTGAGGAATACTGGAAAGGCCACTTGTTGACGACTCTAACTGCAGCTGAATCGGCCATTCGAGTGGCATTTTATTGCGGTGCCAAGGTCAGGGTAATGTTCTTGCGAAGGGAAAACAAACTGTGAGAGCGCGGCTGGGCACTGGTGCAGATTAAACTTCACAGCAGATTCCGTTCTGATGATGATGATCCTTAACTGCAGAGTGCACTTAGAGCGATCCAAGAACCAGCCGGTATAAAACGTTATACAATTAAACCTACACTAAGGTGAGAAAATAAACGTGCGACCAAAAAGGTGTTGCGAAACAAGAATAGCTCGTGATTTTCCAATTACAGGAAATGAAACGAAACTTTTAATGTATTTGCAACGCCGAATTTCGGAAATCCACCACTCGTCAACAAATACAGGCATTGTCGTTTAGTATGGAGCATCTAACATAGTGTCGGCAGTCGATAAATGTTAAGCATTGGACACGAATGTTCTCATTATTTGAGAACAATACATTTGACACATTTCTGAAAACGAAGTAGATACATCATAGACTTGTTTTCTAGTAACTTAAGATCATTCGCTTCTAACTGTGTATGAGCTGTGCCTATGAAATTTGCATTTAATCTTACGTTGCAGAGATACTTATAAATGTCGCGTGCTTTTTTTTTGTGTGCTTTCGAAAACTTCTAAGGTTGCCGAAAGTAATCACTGCCCACACAAGCAATTGACAACTTCAGTTTCACTATTTCTTTCGAATGTGGTCGTCATCACACAAATCACTTTAGCGGCTGCCCAAAGAAAATATTTTCGGCGTGTTTCACACGTACAGAAGTAAGTTCCATCAAATTTTAGTCTCGTCTTAAGACGAAGAAAGCATTTGAAAGTTTGTGGAGCAATCCGGTGGCCTAAAACAAAAAAGACTTCGAAGATGCGACTGCCAAGTAGTTAGGACTGAAATTAGCTCCTTGGCGTACAGCTTGTTCGCCAGCAAATCAGATTCTAGCTCACTGCCTCCTTTTTTTTTCGCCAGAGCTACTGGGGAGGAACTGTTCTCGCACAGGGAGAGAACTTCTAATTAGGTCAATGACTACAATGTCGGAAATGTAAGCTTGTTTTCGGTGATTGACGATTAAGTGGTTTCGGAGGAGCCAAATATTTGCTAATGTTTTCTTTCAAGCCTGCATCCCTGCGTGTACTGGTGAAAAATTACAGACGTTAGTAGATAACGCTGAAGGACAACGTCATCCGTTTTACTAGTAGCAGATTCTCAAAGAAATCGCTGCGAGACGTTGACAAAGACAAAGGAAAATTATATAGTACACCAAGAAAGTATATCTTTCGTAAACGCTACAAAACAGGTGCCAGACCCAATCTATTCTTAAGGAAGGTTGTTCACATAATTCATTATTGTTGGTGCTTCTCTCCCACAATAATATGATTGCTAGAAGATTCTTAGTTTATTGGATGCGGTTGTGCGTGCGATGTTTTGGTGCACATTCAATTTACAAATCTGGCCTCTCCACTGCACATACTTTTAGCCGGAAGATATCTCCCAAGGATTCTGCCACCCATTTACTATTTTCGCAATATTCCGTGTCTTCGCATGCGCTAATGTCTTCGTACTGTCGCTTTGCGCTTTCGGCTGAACTAGACGCATATATAAGTCATCGTTTTGCATTTACTTTTCGGAAAAGAAAGCTGGTAAGCCTTCTTCCAACAGATTGATATCGTAGCACTGACATCGTAGCGCTCACTCAACTTTGTATGGCTAGATGTTTGTTCTCCTATTATGTGTCTTACGAAGTACGAAACTGTTCTTGATTTCTTTTACGTAAAATACAGTGCCGGGCTAGTAGTTGGGCCAAAGAACAATGCAGAAAATTCACGGAAATAACTTTCGCGACAACCTTGAAATGAAAGAAGCGTTTTTTTACGACTCACTGCTAATGCAACCTCTAACGTGGTTCCATACCTCTTTGCAGGACCATCTCCGATACGAGGGATCTGCAGTTAAAACATGTCGTACGAAAGGCACATGAGGTGCTTGAGACTGATTGCATTAGTGCAAATTGTCATCCATCACGTGACCGAGCCTGCGCTCTCTGCACGTCGGACGTGCTCCGTTTTAAAGGCAGTGATGAACGTTGACTGGAAAAGGGTAGGAAATATGTTTTAACTTTGAACGCGTGCACGTATATTAAAGCGAAACCAGCGTGATAGCGTAGAAAATTTCATGCATGGAATCTTTTGCAGCAAAGGCCTGATCGCTCATCAATCTTCCACACAGGTGCCATGTCGTCGGTTAAACGAGTGTCTTTGGGCAAGAGACTTGTTAGCCTACCGTGTTTAGTATGTCACCAGGTGACATGTGTTGACGGGCAGAGTATTATCTTTCAAGGTGAAAGTCGTAAGCTGCGCGAATAATGTTGCTCCATGGTTTGTAAAAGAAGTGCAAGGAGTCGAAGTGGCGCATCCTTCTTTACAGTGAAACCGTTAGTGCGACTCGTGCTCCAAAACAATATCTGCCTGTTTTTATGATTATCCGTAAAAACTGGATTAATCATGAAGTTTGTGCATCAAGAAAATGGGAAATATATTAGGAGTGATATACAGCCAGCTTTCTAGGCGTGTGTGTTAATTAGGGGTTAAATGAAATTGGCAAAAGCCTTGTTTTCGGCCTGTTTAGAGGTGGTATTTAAAATCTTAACTGAGCTTTACCACCTCCCTGGAAGCACCGAAAACGGCAAAGGTTGGACATTAAAAGAAAAGAAAGGGGCCACACTAGGACGGACGTCCACCGAAAGTTTGAATGAGGAGGCTAATCATGTCATAGACTTGGCGCTCTTTGGTCAAATATGCCCTTGCGCGATTAAAACCCAGCAATCAGGCTAATCATGCGCTTGGAAAATAATTACTGAATTCTCACAAGTTTCAAGCGGCATACGAAGCGTGCATTTGGTTGTGCCGGTCGCCTCGGACAAGTATTCGGGGCACTGTTTATATTTCGTCAAAGTAGGAAGCATGTATCTCAGCTGTATAGGATACTTGCGTCATTTGCAAAAAAGATGGCTATTTAAATGTTCGCGAGTATCCTACTGCCGTTATCAGCAATGTTTCTCAGAGCCGTAAAACATATGTGAAAGTCATCTAGTTTAAATGTGGTAACAATGGAGGGTATACTATCGGTAATGTGGGGCGAAACTATTCTGTTTCTGGATTCGATACACGCGGCGCAATTAATTGCAGAAGATTCGTATTTATGTTGTTTGCCTTTTGCGAAGTTCTTCGTAGGTTTATTCGGTTTATTCAGCCAACCAAATCAGTCCCTTTGTTTATATTTGGCGAAATAAGTAGGACATTAGAAGAAAGGTGTACGTAGTTCAAAGTGGGTGATGTATTTGTGGTCTTTCCAATACATTACGTATACAGGTGATATGCAGCGTTATCAGCCTGTTTTACGAGTGGGGAGACATTTAGCCCGCAAAATTATTAAGAATGGGTGGATTGCTATGATACAACTGGGTGTAAAGTTGAATGCGCCTGCATCAAATGCAGTCTTCGTACATCATTGTTTTAGCAAATGCACAAAAGCGCGATATGACCGTTCTGCGTTATTTTTCACGGTGTGTCCAGCAACCTCCAGGTTACATCAAGCTTATATACGAAATAATGGACACGTTATGACCCGTGTGTACGCAAACTTCAGGATTGTTGGGTTAACTGCGGCCTTTCCAATAAATTACGTGTTCAAGCGCGCCGGAGCGTTAAAGGAGAGTTTCACGAATAGCGACAAAGCCGCACGGCTGCTCTTACATAAATAAAAATGCCACCGAGACCAACCCTACGATAGGAGGACTACTGTAGCAAACCAGTATGTGGAGTGACATCAAGTGGAGAAAATACAGTCCTTCCTAAAAAATTCATCATCAACTATTCGAAAGTGCCATTGGGCCGTTATAGGCCATGTTTCCCAATGTCTCGTATGAACTTTAATTTCGCTACACATTGCAGTTAAGATGCCCCCATTTCCACCAAGTGTGCACTTGGTGGATATGGAGGTGCCATAAATGTATTGTGCAGCGAAATTTAACTTTCCCGTTGTAATCAGGAGCACTACAACATATTAGTGAACCTTCGTTTGTTTTGGTGTTGTCTTCGTTATGCGGGGGTTCTAAGTACGTTTTCCCGTTGCCCTGGATGAGCTAAACGAGTTACGTGTTTATATTTATTTAAGTTTAGGCACTGGTTATAGGTGATGTGTAGCCTAAGTGTAAAGTGTCTGAAATAATTAATATGCAAGCGATCCGGGATGGTATAATATGCAAGCGATCCGGGATGGTATAAAAGTACTTTACAAGCAATGCAGAATTTATACCGCTGCACTGGGAAAGAACTCAACGCCACCGATATCAAGTCTAGCGGTAATGATACGAACATTATGGCCAACGCACTCGCAAAGTCAAATGTCTGTGAAGAAATAACGGCAGTTATAAAAGAAAATTTAATAAGTTCTCGAGAGCGTTACATGCAAGCTAGATTTCAAACGGGCTAGTTATATATGCGGGTTATGTTTAATCTATGTGGCTTATGACAACCAACGTAAATTGGAACTGCCCAAGATACATAGGTGCGCTGGCAATTGAGTTGTGAATCTCCAATGTTGAGTAAATCAGCCGCCTTTTCTATTTGCATTGCTAAAGTACATTCGATCATGTTTAAATGGTCATTCCGATCATTTCTTTTTATTAACAATCCTTCATTCTCATTCACCATAGCTAGTAGAGCCTGAGCTCCGTTCATTATTGCTCCTGTAGTTGACTCTAATAGAAAAAAAACATAAGCTTAGGAATACAGACAATATTCTAAATAAAGAAGCTGTAGCGTAGAAATGAAACGGTAGTCTCAATATTTCGCGGGCTTATTCGTCAAATTTACCCTGCCGATGAGATTGCTATGAGCCTTTCGTCCGAACAATGCACTGAACACGTGCGATTAAGCAGGCGTTGTATAGTAGCCAAATAGGTTGTTTCCGAATCCACGCCCTAGCGACGACTTTCTTCAGATAAAAGAACCCCGCCTCAAAGGCTATGCTTTTGCTCGCATGATACGCCGGAAGCACTCCGTGAGCTGGAAACACGTCACAGGCGCCATTCTTTAAACATCTACTTCAGCAAACGGCGTAAAGACGTGACACAAAGAAGGAGCACACGACAGAGGCGCTGAATTCCAACAGATGCGTTTTTTGCGCGAGCGTGAAATATATACGCGGAGAAGCATAAGTGAAAACACAAACGGCGCGATAAACAGGTGAACAGCGACTTGGGGTTGCCGATGGGCGGAGATGCGTTAAATTTGCAGATACGAGGTCTCCTTGTCTAATAACCGGATTGACGGCAAACTGATGCGTGAAGGAGCACGTTGGATAACGGCAAATGCCCCCATAATTTCACGAGTGCGCTGTTCAGCATGCTTTTCGATAAAGGTGACTCGACTAAAAGTGGAGAATGCATTCACGCGACTTGCAATGCCGAGCAAAGATTGCGCTATACTTTTTTTTGTGTTGTTGGCGTGCTCCAGGCGGCGATCTTTAAGGCAGCGTCCCATTTGGCCTGCGTATCAGAGCCCTCAAGCGCAAGGGTACGTCATAACGACTCCAATGATGCAGCTGGTGAAATGCGCCTGGTGAAGTAGTTCCCGCGGCACGCCACGTACTGGTTAAATATCGGTAGCATTGACATGCACTGAAAACACACGGTGTCGCACGGAAGGCATGGCTTTTGGTGTAAAATAATTTGTTCGTATACTTTTCAGCTCGAAGGAGTACGGTGGCTGGAATTGCTGCACTACCCTAACAAGGAGGACATATGCTACGTAATGCGTTTCTTTCCATCGAATGAAACCATGACGCTCCAGAAGGGCCCTGGGTATATGCACTCTTTTATTGTATTGTAGTTTACAGCAGCACATTTGTGAGATTTCTTGTTTTCGTTATTGTATTCGTGGCTGTTTGCCATTTGAGCTGTGTGAAAATTCTTATTCTCCGCGAGCGTACTGGCTGGTATTGTACAAAGCGAAGGTACACTAGAACGAAAAAAAAAAGAAACATTTTTGTTTTTTTTTTCTTTCTCTGGCAGTGTTCAGTATGCGTTGTGGATCATCAGTGCTGCATAAATGAGAGGAAAAGTAACCAAATAGTGTAGAGAATGCTACTGGCAATGACAGGAACTATTCTTAAATTGCAGTACGGTTTTGTGAAAATGACGCCGATGATGTCATGTAAATTCCAAGCAAGCTGGCAAGCGTGTACATGCGGGAAGCTGAACTCCTTAACCCCCTGATAGACGGGCTTCCGCCCAGCAGAGAGCTTCTGCGATAGCGAAAAAATCCGTGCCATCGAGCAAGACAGATTTCGACAGAATCGTTAACGTCTGCGCGATGTTTCAGGAAATAGACCCCTAGTGCCGGATGTACAACAAACGCTGGCATAGCAAACGCACTGCTGCTTATTGTCGGGCAGACGTTGCGCGTATTTACAAGCCATGGTTGCTTAGCGGCTTTGGCGTAGCGCTGGTAACGACGAGTTGACGGGATCGAATCCCCGCCGTGGTGGACGCATTTCAATGGGGGCGAAATGCGAAAACTCCTTTGTACAGTGCATTGGGTTGCACGGTAAAAAAACTCCAGGTGGTCGAAATTATTCCGGAGCCCCACATTACGGCGTGCTTCGTAATCAGATCATGGTTTTGGCACGTAAAACCCGAGAATGGAATTTTAATGGTGGGCATATTTGTATTCATACTGAGCAGTTTCCTGCTTTGTTCTCTTTTTCCTTTTTTTTTTACTCGACAGTCTTTTTTATAACAGCGTGATAAGGGCGACAAGTCTTTGACAGCGTCGCACATCCAGACCTGCAATTATTGTAGATTGCCTCAAGCGTTGAGCCGTCGCTCGAACACCTGGTTGCGGCTTTCATCTTAGCCGCTGACGTCACCTTCTCTCCCCGCTCCACCGCTTCAAGGCCCGCCAACGCATATAACGTACCGCGTTCTCCCTTCTTCGTTAGTTATTGGTAATTCTTCTGAAGAGCCACGCCACTGCCTGTTCGCTTAGTGCGGTTGCTACTAAGAAAATTTGTGCCCTCCCACTTCCCCTTATTGTCTCTTACGCCATGTCTAGGACACATTCCGACAGATTTGACTTGTCGCATCGAACGCTCCTGGGCTCTTTGGCTGTGCTGTTTACATGCGACTGGTCAAAATCGAGTGCCCGGAACACACTCGCCTGGATCATTTCAGAGTGCCCTGCTCCAACGCAGGACGCACGGTGGCGCTCTGACCAGTGCGACCGAGATCCGACGTACTCGCAATCACGCGGCTCCTGCGATTGCTCTGTACGAGCAGTTGGACGTTTGCCTCGGAAAGGATTACACTGGTTCCAATCTAGGAAGGGCTCTGCATCACTGAAAATTGTGCTGCAGCGCTGTAGGCACCATTTGCACCATGTGTTAGCCCAAATCTCAGCTAGATACCTTTACTGATCTGGCTTCCAGTCGGGCAATGTAGGGCAATGTATACGGCGCAGATGTACAGTTAAGTAGTATAGTCAAATTGAGGTAATTTCTTAGTGCTTGCTGTACGTGTGCAGCCGTACGTATTCCAAAAAGTGCCACCAGTGGCATACTAAAGACTACGTCTTTGAAAAGTTTGCAGATACTATTGCGACATCTGTCTAAAACAGCTGCCCGAAATTGTTTACGAATTGGCGGAGGCTACGCGTGGCACGGCCTTGGACGTGGGCAGAACAGGGGTGGCGCACCACCCAAATTACCTGCTCAAGCAGAAATATAAATTTCGGAACGTTACCTTGACGTTGCTGTGGCCAAGTCATAGCCAACAGTGCCTCGCTAACTGAACCAGGGCCATATAACATAGACCTATTGCAATCGGCTCACGTCAAATTTGCGTAATCGCCGACGCAAGGATGGGGCGGCGACCCGCAGTGTTGTTTGAAAATGCTAATGAAACACTCCCGTCGTTTAAGGGAGGTCATTTTTTTTTATTTCAGAGTGAATAGTTCTGCCTTGACAGATTTCTTTAATTTTATTGGCTGCCTGACCCGAGGAGAGAAGAACGCAGAACTGTAGAAGATTTAGGTGAGGCAGGAATAACGCAGTGAAAGTACAAAACCGGATGAGAGCAGCCGTCGCGGCGTCGGCGATTGCTCCGCTTCTCCTTGCTTTGGTTTTCGTGACTGGCACAAAATCACGGCGGCGTGCAATGGAATGGTCTAAAACTGCTGCTAAAACGAATCCTCAGCTAAAAAAAAAATTGCTGAGCGATGTCGTGTACGTCCGGAAGGGGCTCGACAACGTTATACTGTCAGTCGAAAATATTTATTACACGAAAATAGATCGATTTCGCCCGGCATGTGCGAGTAGCCATTGTCATAGCGATTGACGGGCAGCTATCTTCTATTCATTTTATAACGGCCAGTCTCCAGCTGTTCTGAAAAATGTTCATTATTGTTCAGCGTATTAATGTATAACGTCACTTTGACGGGCCTAAAATTATTAAATCCTTGGGTTTTACGTGCCAAAGCCATCATTTGATTATGAGGCACGATGTAGCGTTAGACTCCGGATTAATTTTGACCACCAGGTGATCTTTAACGTGCTCCCAATGCATGGGACACTGGCGTTTTCACAGAGCGTTATAAACAGACAGGAGGTAATAAAGCTAGGAACACGCACCACGTGGTCCCTGTGTCCTGTGTGCTCATAGCGCTCTAAGTTTTTCTGATAATATATTACCAACTACCCCACTGATCCATCCTTTCGGTAAACTGTACCCTAAATAACGAAGGCGCTGGAGAGTACGTAGACTGAAATCCTGGCAGCCGGCGTAAATGCATTTGCGCAGCCCATTTTGCTTACCCCAGCCCCTTTATTATTTAGGACACATTTTAACGCTTCGCTCAGGCTTACTTGACCACAATATAATGCGAATCTTTTTTTTTGTGCCCAGATGTACACATTGTTCCGTTGACGAGTTTCGGGTGGCAATTAAGTGTGGTGTAAATAAAAGTGTAGTTTGCTTTAGTTAATCTGCTGAACAATGCTAGCGCGCCAAAAAAAGGTCTTGGACGTTTCTCCCAACTTTACATACCCTTCAAGATGTTTTTTAACCAGAGCGGAAAGCCACAGCTTTGATGAGGTGCACTGCAGTTAAGAAAATTCGAGAGTGTATCACTCATGCCTATGCCTTATATAGATGGAACATTTAAAACAGGTATAAGCGGGTGGTTTCAGTTGATGGTTTTTGTTTAATGGCCGGTACAGTCTCAACTAGATTAGCCAGCTACGGAAGCCATATTATGAACCTTAAGCCGACAAATATTGTTGTCTTGATCATTCTTTGATCATTTAACAATATATTCTTTATGGAGAAGCTGGCTACACAGTAATTACCAATGATTCCAATTTACATAACTCTCCAGTCATGATGCTTGAACCGCGTGTTCTTTGCCCTATAGACACCACAAAAATGTTAGCACACTTGCAGAGCCGGAATGATATCGCATCTGAGGTCTTTTATTCGGTGAAGACGGCAATCTATATAGGTGCGGTCGAGGCACATTCCGTGGGTCACACCCGCCGTGGTTGCTCAGTGGCTATGGTGTTGGGCTGCTGAGCACGAGGTCGCGGGATCGAATCCCGGCCACGGCGGCCGCATTTCGATGGGGGCGAAATGCGAAAACACCCGTGTACTTAGATTTAGGTGCACGTTAAAGATCCCCAGGTGGTCTAAATTTCCGGAGTCCTCCACTACGGCGTGCCTCATAATCAGAAAGTGGTTTTGGCACGTTAAACCCCATAATTTAGTTTTTAATTCCGTGGGTCACAGAGCAATTTGCAGTTTGGGCACTTTTCTACTCATATCAGTGAAACATGTATACAGTCCACTCAGCTGTAACTTCTGGAGCATTTCACATAAATTGCCCCATCAATTTAGCTCAGGGTTTTTTATCCAAATACGTAAGCGAGGAGAAACAGCTTGTCTCGGTGACCACTCCTTCAACGTTGATGAGATTTGTTGCGTTTATAATAAAAAGCCTAAATTTAATGAGGGTAGCAAGCAGGTTTTTGATATACGTTGTCAATTTTCTAATAGAAGTTGTTGAAGATGACAAATTTTTCAAAAAACAAAGCTCCATGTTTACGGCTCTGTAACTGAACAATTAAGAATAGTGATATATTGCTGTGAATTGCATCTAATCATCGAAAGCGCACCAACTTGATACTTTCCAATTGGCTCCGAAGTACACCCCTAATGCGTGAGTAGGAGGTTTTTCAAAACCCTTGCAACATCCTCTATCGCATTCACGTAAAATATAACTTGATGTTTCAAATTTTCAGCTTTAGTTGTGCCAACAGAAGTAGTTTACAAAACTACGATATCTGTTCTTGGGGTAGTTGCGGATTTTTAAACGTCATGCGTCTACTTCTTTTTTAAAACAACAATATTTCGATTTTTTTTTAAATAGTTACCCCTCTAAGTCAAGATCCCGCTTCCAACAGGTTCTAGAGGGTAACTTTTTCTCTCAAATACAACAAGATTCACTAAAATCTATCCAGGTGTTATCCTAGAAAAGCACTTCTGCCTTTTACATGTGTTTGAATAGGCGACATCAGAGCTGGAGCCGAGCTAAAGCTCCCACTTGATAAAAAAATTGCTTCAATGCTTCAAAAAGAGTACGTGCTGAACAAATGGGAGAAGAAGCGGTGGCATATCGCTAAGCACTGCACGCTAACTTAGACCATCAAAATATTTCATTCTCAGAAAGCGAGGTACAGTAAACGTGCTCTTTAATTTCACTTAAATTTAGGATGAAATTATATTATTAACAAAATGACATCCGCAGATCAGTCACGTGCGACATCTGATTGTTTGCGGACAAGACGCCCAATAAAATGCGCCACTTTCTTCCCCCAGAAAGTGCATTCAATTTTTTATTGCTCATGTACCAATGTAACCAACCTAAGTGAAACAGTTCTTTTTAGTCTTACAATACGCTGCAAAATTGCAAAGTTTTCTCTATTTCGCGTTTCTTTTACAGCATCAGACAGCCGTTGCCCTCCCATGAATCCAACTCAGCCAATTTCTCAATGCATCAGCCATGTAAAAGCTTTTCGCTCTCCCCATACCCGCTCCGCTTGAACTCAATTGAAACAATCTAACCTCAAGCACCTCACTTCAAACCTGGTATTTAATCACATTTTTTTATATAACTTGTGTTCTAACCCACCCCTCATGCCAACTATATATATATATCTATATATGTATAGATATATATAAATATTCATAAAGATATACGCAGAATATAGATATATTCTTTACTTAATGTTTTCGGCTGGTGGACCAGCTTTCGTCAGAGTACAGTAACGTTACTTTCCTGCGTCTCTTTCCTGCGTATGTTACGTCGGGTCCTGCGTGCTGAACTTTGAAGAAAAACCATATTTATATAGATATATATAGATATTGCAAGGAAACTAACTAAACAGACAAAAAAAAGTCGCGATTCCACCCTAATGGCGAAGCATTGAGAGCGATATGAAATTATTAGACAACTATAAGAAGTAGTTTTATCAGCTGTATAAAGTGCGGTAAACATTCACTTAGTAATTAAATAAAGACGTATGGTGTCATGCGCGAACAGGCACACATGAGTTTCATCTCACTAGATGAAGGCATACGCTTGCCGTCACAATGATGGTGGTTTGAAGAGCCGCAGCAGCGGCGAGCCAACGCTTCGGGCGACCTCTGGCTTCATTGCGTTGCCGAAACTTGAGATTACGCGATCTCCAAGGCTAAGCGGGCGACAACACCGCGCAGACGAAGCCCCGAGCCATCTCGGCTCGCCTTGCTTTGCAATCGCTGCAGATTACTTCCAAGAAGCGGTGCGTAGGGCCAAGCTAAGCTGTGCCGTGCGCAGCCATGGACGAGCTAAAGGGACAGATGCGCACTCACCAGCATCCCCCCCCCTCCTCCCTTCTTGCGCGCTCACACCGGGAAAGCGGGAAGACATGGGAGCCTCGTTCTCGCGTTGGCCCGATCCGAAGTTGATTTTTACCTGAACACAAGTCTGACGAAAGACGCCGACAACCGATTTTATGGGATACGGTGAAGTCGCGTGAAGTTTTAACGTGATCGCGTTAAAAGAGTGACGCCAACAGGCAACTTATCAAGAGGTGGAGCCACTCCAGTTGAAACTTTGTCAGGTTGTACATGTCCCTCAGGTGACCTATATATTGACTGTTGTGACGTCGTGCCCAGGCACATTATTTAAGCAATCACTCAAAACTATTTGTTGCGAACGTTATTTTTATTGGTGTAGCTTTTCAACCAAGAGGCATTCAACCCGTCATGCTGCTCAGGGCAGCAGCTTTTATGGGGTTGCTCTTTCCCTTTCTATAACAAGAACAAATACTTAATAAATAACTTGTCGACTAGTTACTTAAGCAAAAACCAATGGAATAATTAACTGTTTACTTAATATTTTATTAAAGATATTATTCAGAGGCGGAAATGTATCTACACCTTCGGTCAGGGAGTCCATTGCAACGAATAGGGTGAAAATAAGGGAAGCCGGGTGCAACAGGTCATTCTACAATGTCAAAACATTACAGAATTACACAATTTCTGCAATAATGCAACAAATAAAAACATTCGGAAGAGACACCTAAGACTGAATACGTGTGGGAAAGCGAAAGCATTATAGTCGCTTTGGTGAAAGGTATTTTTTACCCGCGTTCCTTGTAAACGCAAGCTCTCATCTCCGTTCTAGCTGCGTTTCGGTAAGGCCAAATCAAAACGCGCTCGCTTGCCCGGGAGGAGTGCATAACTCGAAGAATGACTCGGCGGCATACAATACATTTTAATTTTATACGTTCATTTCATACACTCATGACGTGGCGCCACCTCCTCCCCATTGGCTGCGCCGTCACGTGCCCAAAGACGCACGCACTAGGCAACATAGAGTTTCCTACAGCATACTAGAGGGAACTCTGGCGCTGCAGTCATAGTACTACCATGTAAATGATGGGAAGTGCATGGATTTGTCTGATTTTCGTGCTTGTGGATTCAGACGTTCTTGTGACTTGTTCTTGTGGTCAGCGTTAGGTCACGCCTAAAACAAATATTTAAAAAAATATATGAAGATAACCTGCGAACACTTTTTGCGATAGAGTTTAGCCCGAAGAAAAACATGGATCATAAATGAATTTTCTGTGCCCAAGTTGATACTGGCTGTGAATATTTGCCGCTTCTAGTGCTACTATTTGTTGTACTATCATTATAATAGGTGTCAATGCCAGTTTTTCCAGCATTTGCTTTCTTGACAAGCAAAAGCATTAAAGTAATCTCAAGATTGAAAGTTCTATGCGCATGTGTAATCACGCATGTAAAAGTTGGCACGATGTGCTCATATGTGAAAGATGCTAATTTATGAGCTTACAGTCACCGAATGCATTTCGTGACTAATTTTATAATATCACAATTTCAGAACTTCTGATGAGAAATTCGCTATAAGTTTAATTTTTGTTTCAATATGCAGACCGAGAGGCCCTCTACCAAGTCCTTCTTTCTACAAGCTGCGAAAGGACGGTGAGAAGCGGTATATGTATGACCACGGTGAGTAGCGTCAGAAGCTGCAGTCACAATTTATTCACTGTTGGCATTATTAGCATTTCGCTGCTGTAAGTTTCCTTCACAAATAAAATGCCACATCTGGCTTTCTTTCTTCGGCCTTTTACAAGATGAAAAATTTTACCAAGTTTTGGACACGGACTATGCAACCTGGGCCCTCATTCACAACTGCTGGGAAGGCAGTAAGTAAGACACCAACGAGAAAACTACTGAGATTGAGACAATCATTCTTAGTACCGGCGGTAGACAATTGATAAGCGTATATGCTATATTCATTCAAATGGTTCGTGTCCAATTAAATTATTTTTTACTCTCATTACTTCCAACAGGGACTGGATCGTGGTTTATCATTGCTCTGAAGAAACCAACGTCAGAGATACCTGCGAACATAATGGCAAGGATTCAAAGTTCTCTTGCAAAGGCTGGACAGACCAAGAAGTTCACATGGAATCGTTCTCGCTGTATGCTGCAGAAGACGTTCAAGGAAGATTCTCGTGGAAAACTGACAATAGATGCGGAGATAATCCCAGATAAGAAGGTGCCTCGTGATAAGCTGAGCTTGGTGGATGGACTGGTCCCAGAGCAGAAGGTGCCTAGGGATAAGCTGAGCTTGGTGGATGGCCTGGTGCCTGAGAGAAATGTGCCTCGTGATAAGCTGAGCTTGGTGGATGGCCTGGTGCCAGACAAAAAGGTGCCTCGTGATAAGCTGAGCTTGGTGGATGGGCTGGTGCCAGACAAGAAGGTGCCTTATGATAAGCTGAGCTTGGTGGATGGGCTGGTGCCAGACAAGAAGGGGCCTCGTGATAAGCTGAGCTTGGTGGATGGGCTGGTGCCAGACAAGAAGGGACCTCGCGATAAGCTGAGCTTGGTGGACGGGCTGGTGCCAGAGCAGAAGGTGCCTCATGATAAACTGAGCTTAGTGGATGGACTCGTCCCAGAGCAGAATGTGCCTCGTGATAAGCTGAGCTTAGTGGATGGGCTGGTCCCGGACAAGAAGGTGCCTCGTGATAAGCTGAGCTTGGTGGATGGGTTGGTCCAAGAAAATGTCAAATGAGTCAATAAACGTTTTGGTAATAGCACGAAATTATGCTAAAATATTTTTGAGGAAAATAATAACTGTATTTTTTCAGCGAGAGCTAGAATCCTTCTTGGATAGCCTGCACATCTTCCACATCCCCGAATTGTAGAATTGGAATCTGGTTGCTGTCACTTCATGAAACGCAATAGAACGCTGAATGATACGAATGATAACTAAGTAAAACAGCACGAGTGCTAATTTCAAATATACGTTAAGAAGGGTTCGCTCCTTCAGACAGTCACCCATACCTATATCAAGGCTTTGTCTTTGATTATTCTTCTTGTATGGTGACATACATAGCCACGATTGCTGAGGTATCAAGCGGCTATATACATCCGAAACCACGCTTTGCATAATACACTTATAGGTCATATCTCATTTTACATAGTAAGTGTTTTACCTTTCAATTATTTGCAGATTCCGCGCATCTGCTATCTTCCATCCGTGATTTCAATTTTGTTAGGTAAGGTAATCCTATAAGATCGCTGCAGTAGTTGCCATGCATATTGCTGCTGACAGATATTGGCTCGAAATCCTGCAACAGAATTATTCCGCAATGATTGTACACGTTTCTCACGTTGAAATGGACAGTGTACAAACATCGCATTCTGCCGGTGCTAATGTATGGGGCAGAAACTTGGAGGTTACAATAAAGCTCGAGAACAAGTTAAGGACCATCCAAATAGCAATGGAAAGAAACATTTTAGGTATAACGTTAACAGACAGGAAGAGAGCGGTGTGGATCAGAGAGATAACGGAGATATTCGATATTCTAGGCCACCCAATGCGTGGGACAGATAACTAGTGGGCCATTAGAGCTACATAATGGGTGCCGATGGCTGCGAATCGATGTCGAGGCCAGCAGAAAATTTGGTGGGGTGTTGAAATTAAAGTATGCGAAAGCAAGTTGGAATCAGCTAGCGCAAGACAGGGGTCATGGGGGATCGCACTTCGCAGTGAACGGGAGACATTTATAGGCGGCGGCGGCGGCGGCGGCTGCTGCTTGCTGCTGCTGCTGCTTGCTGCTGCTGCTGCTTGCTGCTGCTGCTGCTTGCTGCTGCTGCTGCTGCTGCTGCTGCTGCTGCTGCTTGCTGCTGCTGCTGCTTGCTGCTGCTGCTGCTTGTTGCTGCTGCTGCTTGCTGCTGCTGCTGCTGCTTGCTGCTGCTGCTTGCTGCTGCTGCTGCTTGCTGCTTGCCGCTTGCCGCTTGCCGCCGCCGCCGCCGCCGCCGCTGCTGCTGCCGCTGCCGCTGCCGCTGCTGCTGCTGCTGCCGCTGCTGCTGCTGCCGCTGCTGCTGCTGCTGCTGCCGCTGCTGCTGCTGCCGCTGCTGCTGCTGCTGCTGCTGCCGCTGCTGCTGCTGCCGCTGCTGCTGCTGCTGCTTGCTGCTGCTGCTGCTTGCTGCTTGCTGCTGCTTGCCGCTTGCCGCTTGCCGCTTGCCGCTTGCCGCCGCCGCCGCCGCCACCGCCGCCGCCGCCGCCGCCGCCGCCGCCGCCGCCGCCGCTGCCGCCGCCGCTGCTGCTGCTGCTGCTGCTGCTGCTGCTGCTGATGATGATGATGATGATGATCTCGTAATTATAAATAAAGACGAGGTGCGGACGCGCGACCTTCAGAGGAATTGCAATTTCCAATTTCATTCCTTAGCCACAAATGCGCGCCTCGTGTAGTTTCTTATAGTTCGATGTACTCTTTTTTGATAATATATTATTCTTAATTTTCCTAAAACCCTTTTCGCATGTCATACTTACCGATGAATGTACAAATCACCCTTGTAATCAGACAGCGAGAAGAATATGTGTAGGAAGGCGACGAGGACGACGACCGACGAGACGTGCCGCCATCCCCTACATTTATTTGGCAAGGGAAACGAACAGAGCGGAGACGAGGCTGCGGCGACCAGCCCGGGCCATAACGATAGCGTGTTATGCTCGTGACCCGACCTACGTGAGGTGCACGGACGTAGATGACTGATGACGATGCGCGATGCAAGAAATTACGCCACTGTGGTTACCGTAGGAGATAGATATCATTTCCACGAAATGAATTTGAAACGAAGACTATGGAGCCAGAGGAAGCATAGCTCAAATTAAATTATCTTTGCACATGCAAAACCCGCCATATACAAAATCCGCAGATGTGCCTCTCTACAGAGCTTTTTGGAAGTATCCAAGATGGCGGAGTTCGGGCTACAATCGTAATTAAGGTGCAAACGTAAAATTTAGAGCTACAGTAAATAACGGGAACGTGAAAGTGCCCGAAAAGAGAACTGGCCCTATACGAGAAAGCGAAAGCCATGCCCTCATATTCCATATTGAGCGTGTTGCGCTTTACGAATTACCCTACCACGTGGGCGAGCTTTCGTGTACTTTTCATGCACCCGTTGATGTGTAAAGACTAGCCTTGCAAGTGCTGACCTGCGACTCTCACAACAATGGCAGTGGACGTAGAACGTCCTTTATTGAACCAAAGGCATCAAGTAGTACGCAAGTTCAATTGGAAGCAACAGGCCAATAAGCTAAACCCTTTCCTGCTGCCTCAGGACACCAAGGCTCTCAAAGTCGAGGCCCTTGCTGCGCAATGATAGAGAACATTAAGGGAATTCGGAAAGCTAATTTCATCCCATTTCTTTTCTTAATAATATATTGGATCGCGTAAATTAAGTATTTCGCCTGTGCTTTCTCGCCCTCACTGTCTTTTTTCCTCATATGAGTGTGAAAAATTAAATTATGGGGTTTAACGTGCTAAAACCACTTTCTGATTATGAGGCACGCCGTAGTGGAGGACTTCAGAAATTTATACCACCTGGGGTTCTTCAACGTGCGCCTAACTTAAGTACACGGTAATTTCGCCCCCATAGAAATGCGGCGGCCTTCACATGAGTGTAAGTAAATTGTGAACAAGGTTACACTGTGAACCAATTGTAGCAGAAAGGTCGCGTATATTCTGCGCTAATCATAGGCGAAGGTCCTCTACCGGTTTTTGTTTCCTGGCTTATCCGGAGTCCATTCTTGCGCCGCCGTGGTCGTCAGTTTCCTTACCGCGTGTCCAGCGGAACAAGATTCGGACACTGAACCCTTGCCCTGTGTCCCATTTATCGCGCTCTTCTTCTCCCGTATATAATACCAATTCATCCATCACTGAGTACTTCTAGGTGCCACGTCGATCGTGCTTTTTTTGGTCAGGCACTAACAAAAGACATACATGACTCTACGGTAATGCACTGTTACTTGAACATCTCCGTCTAGTTTAAGTATTTGACGTGACGTCAGTGGCTTAGAACTTGACGCATGCAGCCGTATGTTTTCTGAAGGAAACCCGTATGTTTCTCAGAACACATCAAACGTGCCGCACTAAACGAAGAATGCAGTAAACCGGTCAATGATTGAATTGGGAGGGAACGTGCAAAGCGGCACGACGATCTCTGATTTTCCAGGCTCATTCAATGAACACATGAAGTAGTGCGGCATAGTCGCCCATATTACGTTAAGGCGCGAGTTTTGAATTCTTTTACTGATATTCGAGCTGCCTCCCTTGTCCGTGGGACGCCACCCGAAATAGTTATCCCATCGATTGCTATAATTAATTCGTTCAGATTAGTGCATAGATATTATCGTGAAGGTATCGCAAGTTTACTCTACAGAACTTCATATGTGCATAACCACAGCTTATTTCTTCGTGGTTTGGTTGATCATCTCATGCACTGAAAAGCAATAAAAATGGCGAATAGTTAGCTTGTATATAGCGTCCAACCTTGATGTATATAAACAAACAATCTCCGTATAAGCAGTAATGAATAACTGGGATTTGCTAAATGAGCTAATAGCCTTGTGATGCCGCCTAATATTTCGGAAGAATGGTCTTGAAAGCTGAGCCATCAACATACAATTTATGTATTTTCTTGCTTCTTTTTCAAAATAAAAATTATGTCCACACCATCGGTAATTAAGGTCGATCCCATATGTGAGCCTTAATTCCTTTGTTGTATATTCTTAATAATACGGGCTGAAATGTTTAGAGAATAAAATAGATAATCCGTAGTAAATTCTTCTATAGAGAACTGTATTAGAACTGATGCTGCGACATTTGGTTGAAATATGCCATGTTTATTAACCTTACATAAATCTTTGCAGGCTTCACATGTAAGGAAGCTTGTCCCACTACTTTTGAAAAACTGAGCATGCATATCCGGAAATGATTACACGCAAACAGTGCGGGCACACCCAATGACAGCTCGAGTAAACCGGAAGAAGATGTGGACAAAAGTGGTTTATTATTCGTTTTGACGAAATGTGCCGGAAAGTTCTAGTTACAAGTTGCTTTCAAATAATAATACATTATATTTAAACAATATTTAAAACAACACATACAAAAGAAAAGCGCCGGCTACGGTTCTGCGTAACAATCAGAAGAATGTTGGAATTTTTATTTTTTTTTTGCGCGGTGGAAATAGAAAACGTCGGGGCAGCTACTTCACGTAAAATAATTGACAACGAACTTCTCACGTAGAAAACATCACCACAAAAGAAACTCACAACTTACTTTTTGGTCGTTAATTGCAAGGGGAAGCTACGTTGCCCCATTTTGGGGAATTCTTAAGTTCATTTTAGAGAATTCTTGAGGTCAGAGATGTTACTCACACTACAGTAAGTCACATAGTCGTCAGCGAACATGTTAATTCGACAAGATACGTGCAGCGGAAGATCGTTAATGTACATTAGCAAAAGCATATTATACTATAAGCAAGAATATGTTTATTAGGAGCTGCAGCACATACAGAAATTTGAGGAACGCCAGCGAGCCATATGACAAGCAGCCGCTCGTAAAAAAAAAAAAAAAAAAAAAAAAAGCTGATTGCTCTCTCTCTCTTTCACTTTGTGGTTACGTGCCGAATTTCTCAGTGATCAGCAAGAACAAAAAGAAAGCCTTTTTACATGTACGGATGGCGATTCCTGGGGCAGTTGAACAGAAAGAAGTCTTGAAATTTTTATGTTTCGAGGTAGAGCTTCATATATTAATGTTTGGCTGCAAAAGCGTGATTCGCTTCTGCAGCGGCGGTTTAGTATCTGTATGTCGGGGCTTTGCTACAGGCATGGTCACGTGATAGTAACGGGTGCTGACAAGCAGATGAGGCCGCGAAGAAACTATTGATACACAGACATGGCGGCCATGCTGGGTGCGTACGTGATCATCAATTCTCGTATTTACAGGCGCGGCGGAAGTCTGCCTGTTACCATACCTCTGTAATCGCAAGTTACACAGCTACTGGTGGGTTTAAGAATGGAGTGCAGAATTTTCGGGCTCAAAATTTAATTACATAAACTTGAAGAAAAGAACAGCGCAAGCGAGACGAGGACGAAAAGAAGACAGGTGCAACTGGCAGGCGCTATCTGTCTTCTTGTTGTCTTCGTCTCTTTTGCGCTGTTGTTTCTTCAAGTACATTGACTTTGACAACACAAATTGACAACCTGTCGTCGATACACGTCGTGCATAGGCAAGGTCATGGAAAGGATAGTACTCAAAAGCGTCCAACAACACCTAGATGAAACCTAACAAATGCCGGACACCATCTTTGACTTTAGACGACATCTCTGGACGAAGGACGTGCTAATTCAATTGAAGGAGGAGACACTGATTCCTGCCACAAGCTCCTCACAACGGGCGATTCTCGCGCTAGACCTGAAGAGTGCAGTTTATAACGTGGCACACGAGGCGATCGATCGGGATTTCGACAATACATGATGCAGGGGGAGAAGATACAATTAGGTTGTTGATTTTCTTTCTCACCGCACAGTCATACTCAAGATCGGGGATATAGTATCTGACTCCATCACACTGAGAAGCAAAGACACTCCCCAAGGCTACATTCTCTCCGCACTTCTCTTTATCATCGCGCTCCTGAATCTCCGGAGGTGGCTGGGGAGCATACGCAACCTACGCCATGCACCATATGTCGATAATGTCACCCTAAGTACGGGTACGGACTCGCTCGGGGGCCTGCAACTGGCAGCAGATACAGCAAACAAATATGCAAAGGAGAGCGGACTTTTCCGCTCGCCTCAGAAGTCAGTGCTTCTTGTGGTCCAGCGGCGTCGCACCAAGAAGGATGAAGATAGCGTACAGATAATCCCAGAGGGACAGGTTATAAAGCCTCGAAAAACCCTCAGAATCCTTGGACTCCTCAGACAAGATGATGCAGAATGCGAGCAAATGCTCTCGCGCCTCACCAGGACGAAGCAGCAGCCCTTACATATGATTCGTAAAATAAAAAAAAGACGCTGAGACATGGAAGGGAACGGCACCATCCGCCTCGTTCGATCGTTCATTCTATTTAGGGTGAGGCATCTAGCGCCGTACACGGTACTGATGAACACCGACAAACACATACTAAACACACTCACTCGAAAAGCCACAAAGCAAGCCCTTGGTCTCCCTAGGAACTCGTCCACAGACAGCAGTCTCCATATTGGTCTCCATAACACGGTTGAAGAACTAATAGAGGGCCACCCCTCTCTTCCCCCCCCCCCCCCACCCACACACCACCAAGGGCGGCGCGAAGCAAGAGCAAAGGCCCTAGGCAAGACTTACTGGTCCCTCAAGGAGGTGGTCTACACAGATGCAGCTGCATACCGTGGAAGAGCCTGAGCGGTCTCGGTGACGACAAAGACGGATCTCCTCGTCGGCGCCACCATGCCAAACGCAACAACGCAGGAAGCAGAGGAACTAGCCGTGGCATTAGCCCTCACACAGACATCGGCCACCGACATGTTCCCAATAAGTGTGCAGGAGCTTTACGTCGGGCTGAGTGGCACCAATGACCCAACGCATACTAACAGCCAAGCTGCCAGAAAGAAATGCTAAGAAATGTTAAGGTTAAAGAAATCTGGAGGCCTCCAGATTGATTTAACCCCCTGGGATTGTTAATCATGCTCCCAATACCCGGGCGTCTTAGCATTTCGCCCCCATCAAAATGCAGCCGCCGTGTCAGGAATTCGATCCCACACCTTCGGGCTTTGCTGCGCAACGGTCAAGCCACTATACGCCACCACGGCGGATCGCGTAAGGTACCTATAGGGCATGTTTCGCACGGTAAGCATCTGTCACGATGTGCCGTATCAGCGTTCAAACTTCGTTACGGCTTTCATCAGAGGGCATTTCCATCTGACGTGGCAGCTGGGAGCTCGTTTTTGATATTAGCTGTACTGAACATTGCGATTTGATGATGAGTATCTGTAATTCGAGTTCTGATTGCCGTGTTATAGTTTGTTAACGAAGCTTTCCCTCAAGTCTAAATATTTTAAGGCAGCTTGTCGTGTGCGTATCATGGCCACGCACGCTTATACCGCCTTCCGTTTCTCTACCACGGGTGCGCTTTAAAACCACGGCGCTGCAATTTTGCTTCATAGACTTTCCTTTCTTTCCTTCTTCTCCGCCCTTAAACTGGCTCTCTTAACTACTACACGCAGAGACAAAGCAACAGCGCGCGCATTAGATCCCATAGATGAGATGAATATTTACAATTATTATTAGGGTTATAATTATATTCGAGTGCTGATTGCCGTGTTATCGTTTGTTACCGAAGCTTTCCCTCAAGTCTAAATATTTTAAGGCAGTTTGTCGTGTGCGTATCATGGCTACGCACGCTTCTATCGCCTTCCGTTTCTCTACCACGGGTGCGCTTTAAAACCTCGGCGCTGCAGTTTTTGCTTTCCTTTCCTTCCTTCTCCGCCCTTAAACTAGCTCTCTTAACTACTACACGCAGAGACAAAGCAACAGCGCGCGCATACAATTCCATAGATGAGATGAATATATATATCTATAGAGAGAGAGAGAGAGAGAGAGAACTATCAGCCATAGCTCTCGTAGTATAGCCCTCTGGGCCGTTTCCTTTTTCTTTTCTTTTTTTTTCTTTTTCCTTTCGAAAGTAGTCCTATTAGGGTTATTATAATTACACGAAGGTATTTCGCCCTCGTCAGCAGCAGTCCTTGAGATTGTTATTCTGGCGGCTAGCTTCCCACGCTATGCGTGCCGCCATCGCACCTGGTTAAGCTTCTCCTAGAGGCTAGAGTTACACTATGTCCGCGCAACCTTGAGCGATCGGAAAGCGCGTTTCCCCCTCTTGGCCGGCGGGGACGAGAGGCTTCGTTCCGGCCTCGAAGCTCCCCACGTCTCAGTAAGGTGCCTTGTGGTGGTCTCGTACGGACGATGCCCTCTCGGTGAGCGCAAATTTCCCCTCATCTTTTAAGAGGTTCAATACTTACAAGCATTTGTCTCGCAAACCATATTTATTTCAAGGAAATTTTCCACGTCTCAATAATTTCTCTCGTCGTATTCGAGTTCTGATTGCCGTGTTATAGTTTGTTAACGAAGCTTTCCCTCAAATCTAAATATTTTAAGGCAGTTTTCCTTGTCTCTAAAGCCGCTGGAGTTCGCTCTTCTCCTCGGGCAGCCATTTTTCCAAGAAAGTATGCCTTCCAACCAATGAGTCCCTTTCCACGTAAGTGTGAGGCTCGGAGCAGGAGCTGTGGCGCTTGAAAGTAGCCTGGGGCCTGACGAACCAACCGACTGAGCTATCTTTTCGGGCAACATCGAAGGGTCACGAGTTCAAATCGCCTGTTATGTTCCTTTTTTTTTTCGCCCCCTTTTCTTTCTTTTTTTTCTTTCTTTTAATGTCTTTTCCTTTATTTTATCACTGTACGGGAACCCTCCTAAAATAAAAAAAAGAAAGATATATATCTTCAAATATGTATGGCCTCACATGTGCAGGTCATAAATACCAGGTTTCCTAGCCGAGTGCCATCCGCGCGGTATATCCGAGCTCAGATTGGTACACCTTGACTGATCAAATAGGGCACCACTGTATATTAAATGAGGCGTACAACTCCTGCGGGACCCGCCGTGGTTACTCAGTGGCTATGGTGTTAGACTGCTGAGTACGAGGTCGCGGGATCGGATCCCGGCCACGGCGGCCGCATTTCGATGGGGGCGAAATGCGAAAACACCCGTGTACTTAGATTTAGGTGCACGTTAAAGAACCCCAGGTGGACGAAATTTCCGGAGTCCTCCACTACGGCGTGCCTCATAATCAGAAAGTGGTTTTGTCACGTAAAAGCCCACAATTTATTTTAAATTTAACTCCTGCGCGGACGGTACAGTATCCGCCTCCCGTGCAAGAGGACCGTGATTCAAATCCCGGACCGCAGAATTCTCCACCGGAAAATACCAGAAAAAAAAACCGTGTGTTGAGAAAATTGCACAAACAGGCCTGAAGTGCGGCCTGATCCCGGGGACCAGAACCGGTAACGCACTCTCTCACCAGAGCAGGATTGGCCACCCTGGTGCAGTACTTGGCCACAACCTCCTATATGAACACAACAATCAAACCCCGGCCCTCAGTCCCCAGCAGCTGCGAAGCAACTGACCACGGCGGCGGTCAGACCTGCGACGCTGCAGAGGGTGCTAAGAATGCCTGGCTCCGGACAGGCCGCCATTGGAATTTGAACCTGGCAACGTTTAACGCTAGAACGTTATCTAGTGAGGCGAGTCTAGCAGTGCTATTGGAGGAATTAGAGGGCAGTAAATGGGATATAATAGGGCTCAGTGAAGTTAGGAGGCCAAAAGAAGCATATACAGTACTAAAAAGCGGGCACGTCTTGTGCTACCGGGGCTTAGCAGAGAGACGAGAACTAGCAGTCGGATTCCTGATTAATAAGAACATAGCTGGTAACATACAGGAATTCTATAGCATTAACTAGAGGGTGGCATGTCTTGTTGTGAAACTTAATAAGAGGTACAAAATGAAGGTTATACAGGTCTACGCCCCTACATCTAGTCATGATGACCAGGAAGTCGAAAGCCTCTATGAAGACGTGGAATCGGCGATGGGTAAAGTCAAAACAAAATACAGTATACTGATGGGCGATTTCAATGCCAGGGTAGGCAAGAAGCAGGCCGGAGACAAGTCAGTGGGGGAATATGGCATAGGCTCTAGGAATAGCAGAGGAGAGTTATTAGTAGAGTTTGCAGAACAGAATAATATGCGGATAATGAATACCTTTTTCCGCAAGCGGGTTAGCCGAAAGTGGACATGGAGGAGCCCGAATGGTGAGACTAGAAATGAAATCGACTTTATACTCTGCGCGAACCCTGGCATCATACAAGATGTAGACGTGCTCGGCAAGGTGCGCTGCAGTGACCATAGGATGGTAAGAACTCGAATTAGCTTTAACTTGAGGAGGGAACAGAAGAAACTGGTACATAAGAAACCAATCAATGAGTTAGCGGTAAGAGGGAAACTAGAGGAATTCCGGATCAAGCTACAGAACTGGTATTCGGCTTTAACCCAGGAAGAGGACCATAGTGTTGAAGCAATGAACGACAATCTTATGGGCATCATTAAGGAGTGCGCAATAGAAGTCGGTGGTAACGCCGTTAAACAGGAAACCAGTAAGCTATCGCAGGAGACGAAAGATCTGATCAAGAAACGCCAATGTATGAAAGCCTCTAACCCTACAGCTAGAATAGAACTGGAAGAACTTTCTAAGTTAATCAACAAGCGTAAGACAGCGGACATAAGGAAGTATAATATGGATAGAATTGAACAGGCTCTCAGGAACGGAGGAAGCCTAAAAGCAGTACAGAAGAAACTAGGAATAGGCAAGAATCAGATGTGTGCGTTAAGAGACAAAGCCGGCAATATCGTTACTAATATGGATGAGATAGTTCAAGTGGCTGAAGAGTTTTATAGAGATTTATACAGTACCAGTAACACCCATGACGATAAGGTGAGAGAGAATAGTCTAGAGGAACTTGAAATCCCACAAGTAACACCGGAAGAGGTAAAGAACGCCTTGGGAGCTATGCAAAGGGGGAAGGCAGCTGGGGAGGATCAGGTAACAGCCGATTTGTTGAAGGATGGTGGGAACACTGTCCTAGAAAGGTTGGCCGCCCTATATACACGACTCATGACCTCGAACGTACCGGAATCTTGGAAGAACGCTAACATAATCCTAATCCATAAGAAAGGGGACGCCAAGGACTTGAAAAATTATAGACCGATCAGCTTACTGTCCATTGCCTACAAAGTATTTACTAAGGTAATCGCAAATAGAATCAGGAATACCTTAGACTTCTGTCAACCAAAGGACCAGGCAGGATTCCGTAAAGGATACTCAACAATAGACCATATTCACACTATCAATCAGGTGATAGAGAAATGTGCGGAATATAACCAACCCTTATATATAGCCTTCATTGATTACGAAAAAGCATTTGATTCAGTCGAAACCTCAGCAGTCATGGAGGCACTACGGAATCAGGGTGTAGATGAACCATATGTAAAGATACTGGAAGCTATCTATAGCGGTTCCACAGCCACCGTAATCCTCCACAAAGAAAGCAACAAAATCCCAATAAAGAAAGGCGTCAGACAGGGAGATACGATATCTCCAATGCTATTCACAGCGTGTTTACAGGAGGTATTCAGAGACCTGGAGTGGGAAGAATTGGGGATAAAAGTTGATGGAGAATACCTTAGCAACTTGCGATTCGCTGATGATATTGCCTTGCTTAGTAACTCAGGAGACCAATTGCAATGCATGCTCACTGACCTGGAGAGGCAAAGCAGAAGGGTGGGTCTGAAAATTAATCTACAGAAAACTAGAGTAATGTTTAACAGTCTCGGAAGAGAACAGCAGTTTACGATAGGTAGCGAGGCACTGGAAGTGGTAAGGGAATACATCTACTTAGGGCAGGTAGTGACCACGGATCCGGATCATGAGACTGAAATAACCAGAAGAATAAGAATGGGCTGGGGGGCGTTTGGCAGGCATTCTCAAGTCATGAACAGCAGGTTGCCACTATCCCTCAAGAGGAAAGTGTATAACAGCTTTGTCTTACCAGTACTCACCTACGGGGCAGAAACCTAGAGGCTTACGAAAAGGGTTCTGCTGAAACTGAGGACGACGCAACGAGCCATGGAAAGAAGAATGATAGGTGTAACGTTAAGGGATAAGAAAAGAGCAGATTGGGTGAGGGAACAAACGCGGGTAAATGGCATCTTAGTTGAAATCAAGAAAAAGAAATGGGCATGGGCCGGACATGTAATGAGGAGGGAAGATAACCGATGGTCATTAAGGGTTACGGACTGGATTCCAAGGGAAGGAAAGCGTAGTAGGGGGCGGCAGAAAGTTAGGTGGGCGGATGACATTAAGACGTTTGCATGGACAACATGGCCACAATTAGTACATGACCGGGGTAGTTGGAGAAGTACGGGAGAGGCCTTTGTCCTGCAGTGGGCGTAACTAGGCTGATGATGATGATGATCTGTAAGTGCCATTGACAAGATTTTTTTTTCAAACATATGTGAATTAAAATGTGACTGACTCCAAGTTGTCTACTTAAAAAGTTGCTTTCGAGGCTCTAAAATATTTAATTTACAAGTTTTTGTTAATCACTTTTATTGAAACACGTTTTAGAGCCAAAATATATGTCTCACCTAGGAACCTCTCTTGAAAATTTCCATAGCCTTTCTATAAAAGTGTTCTACAATCTAAAAAAAAAGCGCCCTGAATATTCATTGCTCGAACACAATCGGGTGGTTCTGGCATCCTGAGTGGCCTGACTTGTCAAGAGAAGGTAAGAGTCCGGAAAAATTCGCTAAATAGATCTGACTCGCCTTCCGCAGCGCACAGTGGATGGACTGTGTGTCGAACTGCCTATTCTGTCGTTCTGCCATGCGCCAGTGGGGGTGCGCAGCATTGCACCACGCTTTCAGGATGCGACACGAGCTTAAGACTTTCCGTAGATGTCCATGCTCCCTTTGATTCTTGAACCAAACTGGTTACGAAACTTGCTCAAGCGGATTCACGGGCCACATTTTCACTGCTTCGTGCGAGATGTAGTGCTTCACCATCAGGTGTGGCATATGTGTTTGATGCCGAATGGCAAAGCAACGTTAAAAAGCACTAGGCGCAATACTTAAGAAACGTAAGCATGCACTTTTTAGTAGTTTGAGGAGTGGAAACAAGTTATAACCTTAAAGAATGCGCCTTCACACTTGCCGTCGTTTGATGTACCTGCTACGCGAGCCATTCGGGAGGTGTCTGAATATAGACCGCGTTATAACTTTCCGCAGACATATTTTTTTCTCTCAATGATACCTGAACGCTGCATTTAATCCTGCTGGGAATTTAGCACCTCACATCAACATCAGGGGTTCGACGTGTTTCTAGATGCTGCCGTTCAGCCGACTTTATTGTGCATCAAGGAAACGCTTTCAGCGGATCGGTGTGGTGAATAAACGAGAGGTGACAAAGACAAAATATAGCGGAATTTTCTATAATATCATAATGTCCTAGACATATGCCTTTAGCCTTTGTGCGAAATGTAAGGTTTCATAAATTTTGTGGTGAGCGGCTCCCGAAAAAGTGCCCAAGGTATGCTTTAACAGTTGTCACTGAGAGCTTCTTAAAATGAGAGGAGAAAACCAATGTCGTCATCCGCAAAACCTATCGCCTATTTTGATCTAAGTCACCCATCATCCGCCGGGACAGCGCCACCGCTTACCTAATTTGTGGCGATGACCTCATTTGTGGCGAGGTGCCAGCTTTTATCGTCGTGCTTCACACACCCGCATCGGGAATCTTCAAAGTGGGGCCATATACGATCAACCGTAAAAATTTACGGTCTTTACACATACGGACATTTCTTTCTTAGGCTTTGCGAACCAAACAGTTTGCATGCAGAAGTTCTCAGGAGCAGGCGCAATTAATTCAAGAAACGCAGAAGGTTTCGCCAACCGCTATAAACAATTCCGAGCTAAGCATAATGGAGCCCACATGGCCCATGATAAAAGTTCACGCGACTGACTTTTATCATAGAAATAGAGACTAACCAGAAATAGGCTCCGATAATTTCCAAAAGGGCCTAATGAACGCCGATATTTCAATTCAGATGAAAGCTTTAAAGCAATTGACCCGCCGAGGTTGCTTAGTGATTATGCCCTTGGGCTGCGAAGTACGAGGCCGTGGGATTTAATCCCGGCCATGGCGGCTGCATTTCGATGGAGGCGAAATTAAAAAAACAAAAAAACAAGAAAGAAAACACCCGGGTACTTAGATTTACGTACACGTTAAAGAAACCCTGGTGGTTAAATTCATTCAGGAGTCCCTGTCTACGGCATGTCTCATAATCATATCGTGGTTATGGCACTTAAAATGCCATGATATACACTTAATTAATGTTTTAGCGTTAAAGTGATTCCCATTAAAATATACGACACCTGAAAACAACCGTCGACGAATATTTGATAATTGACAAATAAACAGAATCATTAAATGCGCAATGGGAGGTGACTCCTACTATACTACCTCTTATGATCAATTCTGTTGCTATGCGAACGTTTCTAGAATTTATCCACTATAAAGTGCTGAGGCAGTGTGTTCAATAGCATGTTTATTAATATTGCAGGCTGTGATAACATGAATCCCATTTTCACTCTGATATAATGACAGTCTTTTAACAAGAATAAGAATGCAGGCATCACTGTCACAAGCGGGCTTCGGTAGGACATTTATTTGTTAGAAAAAGAATGAAGTGCGGATTTTTAGAGCACGAGCAAGTTTTCACAAGGGCGAGTAAGCAAAGAAGAAGAAGAAGGGAACCTAGCTGCGCGTTTGTTCGGCTTGCTCCGTGTCTGAAAAAGCATTTACGGCGCCTCGCCAGGTGACCGCAAGGTGTTCCCCGACTTCTACAGTGGCAACGTGGGTCCAGCTACCGGCTGCACCGCGCCACGATGAGTAAGCGGTCGACAAAGGGCAATCCGGGGTAGAAATAGTGCTAGTAGCTGCTTAAGATCTCAAAAACCGCTTAAATTGCGCTGGTAAGATCTGTAGAGCCAGTATACAATTAGGTATATAAGAAAAACCATGCCTCGAACGCAATGTTACGCTGTTATAGGTAGAACGAAAAGAAGCGCTGAAAGTCCGCGAGTATCCTTTCAAGGGTGACGTCTTTAGGTATTCTTTTTTTGTTCGGTCTATCAGAGAATGGAATGCTCTTTCGCCTGACATTGTTAATATTGAAAACAATGATGCGTTTTATCACGCTTTATGTATGTGATTACTTGTTCCTTCCTTTATTATGTAATCCCCCCTGCTGTAATGCCCGCATGGGCGATGCAGGCATCTAATAAATAAATAAATAAATAAAGGTGAAAGCAGGAGCCAACGTTTCGACAACTGGACTTGTCTTTTTCAAGGGCTTGAAGCCTTGAAGAAGGCAAGTCCACTGGTCGAAAAGTTGGCCCCTGCTTTCACCTTGTTCTCGTTTTGCTCATTCTCTTGAATTTCCATCTCCCACTTTCCCTGTGTTTTCCTTGGGGTGTAAGTGGCATACATAGACGCAGTGCCGGTGCTCTGTTTGGATTAGTCCTATGCTGCATTTATAGTCCCGAATGCGAAACCATCTGTGCAAATCATGTTGCCAGGTGAGCAACGCTGAGGTCAAGGACGCGACTTTGTGAAGAGTTTCTCAAAGTCTAACTCAACTCTACGCCAATCAAAGCAGTTTGTATAGGTAGTGCTAGGGTCGGCCGACTACGTGAGAAGTACTCGCAAGAGTTATCACCTGCAAGTATCATGTCCAGCATAAGGTCCCCAAAGAAATCAATTTAAAATGGAAGGGAACAATGGCGGGAGCAACGCAGCATTGCCGCTGCATTTGAAAATTCCTGTGCGTAAGAATTTTGCAGTTAAAATTGCCTTGTGGCATGAACGATGCTCTGCTTCTCGTCGGCTTTCGGAATAATAACTGCAGTCCTACACGCCCGCAGGACGCTTCATATACCAGCTATGCTGTGAATTTTGACAGCCTCTATATGGCGCCGTGTTAGCTGTGAGAATTCGGGTATCGATATAATGAGAATGTGATCAAGAAGAATGTCAAGACTTGGCGAATAGTTGAAGAGGCCTCATTATCCTGATATAGTTGAGCCTGTTTCCAAGCCATGTACAACCTCGCGTATTCGTTAAAGGACGTTTCCTTTCAAGCTTAGATTTCGACTGTGCACCTTACAGTAATTTACATCACTGTTCTGCACTATTTATCGCGTCAAGAAATGCAATGTTTATGTAATTGCTGAGAGCAAATTGAAAGGCGACACATACTCGGAGCACGTGGCTGTCCGAACCTTTGTTCACTACCTGCCTGCTCGGGACAGCGATCCCATTCATGTTGTCATCAAACGAAAGCGAGTGCGTTCGTGATTGGATTGCGATTGTACTCAACCCAATTCTTCGGTCACGCAGTGTTCACCGATGGCAGAAGAATGCTACGTTCTGCCATAGTCTATGCCGTCCGAGTATCATGTTTCAATTGTTAAGCGCTGCACAGTGCACAAGGAATGAAACGCGGGGAGGAGCATTTAGTAGAACCCTTGCATATGTGCGAAATTCGCGAGCGTACTATGTCACGTCGCTAGGGATGTGGCCGCCAAAGGTGACAGGGACTCCAATCTAAGTTTCCGCGCCGAAATTAACTCTACGTGACGGCGGAAACAAAAGTATCTGCGTTAGTTAGCTCTAGATTGACGCGTTTCATGGCGTGAGCACTGCATACATATATAGTACCAGTGGTTCTGCCATCGTGCTGTTCCTCGGCCACTTATTAAATGCTGTGTTCCCAGACTATATGAGTGTCTTGAATTCCTGAACAAAGAATGGCTGCCTTTTAAAGGCTTCACACAGTAGTAAGCAAGCGGCCATCATTATTATTTTTGCCAGGGGGATTGGGCATCCAGCTGCTATAGCGTATCGAGGTGATATTATGTACTTGTGATAGAGTCGTCACTGCAGGCAATGCGATCAAAGATATTATTGAGTTTTTAGCTAAATATTGAAAGCTACATTTCTGTCTTCAAAGCACCTCCGACAGTATATACATAGGGCCCCTAGAAATGTGAAATGTGACCGGCTGTACTTGAACAGAGCAGCAACGCAGGCGTGCGTGGTGCTCAATTCGGTTCATTTTGCTTATTTACGAAGCTCTGGAAAAAGAAACGTTTACCGAGGACGGCTATATCCAAGCGTTCCGGCGAGGACTCAAGCAGGTCTCTGTGATTATTACGGAGTAATAGGGCGCGAAACAATGTGAAGACCACGGCAGGAAAGAGCGCCCATTTTTCTGTATACCTATATCGTTTTTTTTCTGACCATTTTGTCGCTGACGATTTCTTTTCCGTCCTTTTTACATCAAATTGTTTCGCATTACGTTACATCGTAATAAGTATGAGCCAAATAGCACAACAACAAGTAGTGATAGACACTGTGGCAACGTAGACAATGTCTGGAGTGTTAGCAATTACACTTAAAGACAATTTTCTAAACGCTTAATACGGCTCCGATTATTACACTGTTGAGGTGCGCTGCTAGCGCATATGCGTACAAAAAAGAAACGCCATTAACACGAGGTGCGTGCGTGTCTATACGTCTGCAGCGGACGCAACGCATCTGCACACAACCACGTCATCTACAATGCTAACAGCGGCTTCGACCTCGACGAGTCCAAGTAGGAGTGTCGACGCCAGTACGTCATCGCACCGCAAACCCTCACGTGAGTGCCAGATACAGAATTTAAAGGAACAGTAGAGTTAGACAGAACGGGAAGCCATTCATCTGGGCGAAGTTGTAACATGTTTTTAAAATCTTAGACTGTCTTGAAAATAAAAATAAGCAGCAGACACGCGTGACCGCGCAGAGTCGCCGACCAATATCTAGCGAAGTGGCCTTTACCGAGACTGCGAATTTCAGTCGTCTGTAAGATTAGATCAAATACTTAAAAACATTGCCGCCATTATAATGTCGTTGAAAATGTTGAGTTTTAACCAAAGACCATATTTCACCAAACTCACATCCCCGTTGGCGCGGACGTAAGCCACAGTGTGCACCCGGTTAACCCTAGCGTTGATATCAGTGGGTGTTAGAGTTTTGACACTACAGCTGCTTTAAGCCTTCGCCGTTTGTGAAACGGTCAAAAGTGGGGCTCCATGTTTTCCTGTTAAGAGCGAAATAATAGGTGAAAAGAACGCCTGCAGAAACCATTTCAGGACGGCTGTTGACGTTAATGCGATTAGCATTAAAGCAATACAGGTACACATTGTCCTGCCCCCGTCGCAACGCTTCGCGTATGATTTGTGTGTTTGTTGCAGGCCTGTACTACTTCTTATTTTCATCAAACGTGAAAATTGGTGTAACGTGCAATTTGCTCGAGACAGTGGGAAACACAGCGGATAACGAACGTACAACATTTTTGAGTACTGGATAAATAAACTTTTGCAAAGCCTGTAATTCATCCGCACGTGGTTCGCTTCGCGCAGCCGACACCCGTAATGTTATCTTCTTTTCGGACAAATTTGGTTTATGTGGAACTTTTCTCTGAGGACAGCGGGCTAAGTTTTGCGCCATTTTTAACAGCGCCTAAATGACTCCAGAGAGCTTGCATGCGTAATGTACTACAAAAAACATACATGACATACTAAGAAGTTTGTCTACATATGACCCGCAACCTTCCTTTTTTCACTAAGTATAAAGAAGGTGCCTTGCATACTTCACAGAGGTCAACAAAAATCTACTATATGCAACACTGAATGCACAAGAATAAGGAAGAGTCAACGATTATCCAGTAATTATTGGCAATGCCCGTAAATAACCTAGAAACGCTAATCTTTGGCTCCAGTTCACGCCTAACCTGACCCCAATTGGCACCCAATATAATTCGGCATCGTATACAGGTGCTTTAGGAGGCTGAGGATCATTGCAGGTAAAACTCATGGAACACTTTCGAGCACTTGCTTAAGGTATTTTTTTGCAAAACGCATGAGAGCCTTAAGCTCGTGAAAGTGCGCCTAGGCGTTTCCCAGAGCATGCCACGGAAACCATGGAAGTATCAACCTTGCGGTACGTTTAGGGTTCTTTTAGGGCAATTGGAAAACTCATGGTTGATGAAATATGCTTTAAGGCTTTTTAAATACCTACATAAATATGTTTTCCACAAAAGGCTATAATTCGCCTAAACAGTTTAAACTTCCATCGCAAATAACCTAGAACATTGTCCCTATTTCAACCACATTTAAACAACGTGCGTAGTTTACTTCACCAAGATGACCACGAAGACCAAGCATACACGTGAAATTGAACAAGAAACAAATTGGCTAGCCTGTGTCAGGGATGCAGCCACAGTAGTGTACGTAAAATGTCTGTTTCGCGCATTTGAAAGCCTACAAGTCTAACTTTTGGTATAGCTAGCGAGGGTATTTTTGTCTAATTTTGCAATCGTGATTGCTTCGTATTCGCCCCATTTTCTCTAAATATGAACTCCGGGAAGGACATTGTCTCGACAGGATACCGTGAAGACACCCATATAGCGGGCGCGAGCCCTTTTGTTAGGACACATAGCACCTCTGCAAAAGTCCATATTTATGTTACGTTAGGCCATGATTATTTTTTCGGAGCAGACAAGATTTTCTCAAACATTCGAATTTAATCGTGCAATAATACGATATAGTTATGTTGGCTACAGCTTAGCGAAAAACCTTGTGCCATCCGGGCCTTCTTGCGGTTTCATGCCACGAACATATGCGACAAAATACCAGACGTCTTCGGCAATCGCGGCTACAACTCGTTGGCTGCCTAAAGCGATTATACTCGTAAAGAATTTCGCGTTGGTTACCACCTTAAGAGGAAGTTGTTGTTTTTTTCATTGCAAATGCGAAACTTTCATCCGTGCAGGGAGCTCTTTGCCCACGTCCACGAAGGCATCGACGGAAGTTCTACGACATCAAAGTGAGAAGCAGAACTTGTGCTTGCGCCGCTTTATCATGCCAACAATGGACAACGAATATGTATGCTTGGCTCATTACAAAAGCAGATAACTAAACAAATTCTCTAAAGCTACAGGGTACACACGTGCAAGTTAATGGAGCTTGTACAGGGACTAATTTGCCTTCCATGCCAATGAGTTGCGCTATACAAGTTACTTGCAAATGCAAAGAAAATAGGGTAGGTACAAAACACGAGGCGGTGTGACAAATGGTCTCGCCTGTTTCTTTCTGTCCCCCTCCCTTTTTCTTGTCGTGTTTAGCCTGAGTAGGGCAACTTATTCGCATATGTACAAGAGTGGTATGTGTACAATGAAACGAATCTTGCTTGTGTGCTGTGCCGAAATTAAAATATATTGAAATAATATCGCTCTTTTCACACACACACACATACACACGCACGCACACACACACACACATGCGCACGCAAGTACGTGCTTAAAAGCATGTTGACAGATACTTTTTATCTGTTTTTCATACTCGGTCAAGCCAACAACGGCTGACAACGGTGCAGTAAAACTTGCAGGATTTTCGGTGTTGGTGCAGTTTTAATTATTTCGTGTTAACTCTTTCAAATCAAACAGCGTATGTCCTATGAATTTTCGCATCCCTGCTGCGCTGGGCTGTGCATGGCGGTTTTTTTTAATAGAATTTCCGATAACTCCAGATTTTACTATGTACGAAAGGTAAAGCCGCCACTGGCTCAAGAGAGCATGGCTATAGTGGTGACCTTTGCAACAAAGAGAGCTACGGTTGGCGAGATAGACGTCATTGGTGATCTTTGTCCGTGTCAGCTCGATATCAGTGATACTACGAAATAGCAAAAAAAGTTCATGCAGCTACTACGAGAAGACCAGGATTCAAGCTATCGGCTGGTTAGATGACACATAATATGGATTTCCATCTGCTTGAGTGCACTGGCAGTTAAGAGTGGCAGTGGTGTGACCGATATTATCAGAACTGCTATAATTATGTTCATAAGTACCAATTAATGTTTACGAGAATTTCACGAGTAACAAGGTCGCTTGTTACGCATTGCTCCAGATTGTGACGACTTTGTGGACGAAAAAAGAGCAGAGTTTACAGTTCTGTAGTCTTGATCAAAGGTAGCTGGTGACTATATTCTCATGTAATTGTATTTCTTTTTAGGAGATGTGTAAGTATTATGGATTTCTACATCTGTTTGTACCCTCGGAATAACAACATTACAGAGTGTTGTGTGTCAGCACGTAGCACAAAAAGAATTGAATTTAAGTGTACATGTTTACAATATAACTGATATGTTTTCACAGCAGCAGAGGGCTGTTCCAATGAAGATGCGTACACAAAATTAACGAAAAAAAGGAAAAGAAAAAAGAAGTTTACGTTGTATAATACGAACTTTATATTAAAAAAAGTTGGTATTATGCAACCGGAACTTCTATGCTGTGATTAAAACTTTTTAAAGAAACTATTAGTGGTACATTCGCACTACCTTGCAATTGCTGGCTGGAGACGAAGTAGGCGCTGTGCGTTCGAAACTATAGCGATGGTTAAATAAATGGTTGTCGGTAACCAAAAAAATTCCCCATTTATTAATAATCTATAGAGACCTTGCAGTTCAGTATCATTTTCCCTTTGGCTATATAAATTATGCCTGCTCCGTATATGGCAAACAGCGTTAAAGATATCTTACAAAAGCTGTTTTTGAACAGTAGTGAAGCTTGCCTACGTCAGTGGACTGCGTTTGTGCGACCACTGCGTCCGCAGCGAGCGCTGTAAAAGCCGTGTTGGCCTTGTAGCTATGGGCTCACGCTGCTTAACATGCTGCTTAACCGGCCACGGCAGCCGCATTTTTGTGGGGCCGAAATGCAAAAAAAGAATGATGAGCGTGCATGGTGCATTTCGGTGCACGTTAAATAACCCCAACTGGTTCATATACATCGGCAGTTCCCTCACTACGGCGCGCCTCATAATAAAGTCTTGGTTCTGGCACGTAAATACACAGAATTTATTTTAGTCTTAACATTTGGCTGCCAGGAGATTTTATTTCGGCATTCCTTTATTAAAAAGAAAATCCCAATGCTGGACGAGATGCACGGGCCTATACCTAAAGAAAGCTTTCTGCTAAATATGCCGTAGCTTACTTCATGCTGCTTGCTGTAGCCTTTTCTTTTAAGCGAAGGTTTCTTAATGGCCCTGAAGTTTCCTTTTCGTTGCACAGCGAAGGCCACGATCGACCAAAGGCACATAGCATCAGATGTATATTGCACGGAGTCATTAAATCGCCGTACGATGTGGTACTCGCTTATCACCCTCGATTCTCGTGTGGGGCACCCGAAGCTATGGCGTGAATATTTAGGCATCACTTTGTTTACGACACTTTGTGACCTTGACTTCTGTGGTGAGATTATGTAAAACGTATCTACAGTGAGAAAGTATAACGTTAGAAGCTCCATGTGCTTGAAAAAGAAAAATAATACGTCCCGGGGCATCCCGTACAAGGTTGCACAGGGGGCCTTTTGGACTTAAGACATTACTAACCATACGTTATTCTCTATTACTCTTCGTGCACGTGTGTCACCTAATTCGTGCGCATGATGTTTTGTCACTGTTACTCGTATCTTTTTTTGAGTGCTGCTGAAGAAGAATATATTGTTAACGAATTATTTGTTGGGATAGTTGCTCAGTATTCCATGAGAAAAGCTGTCGCCAGATTTGTAGTGGCGCTTAAAGATAGACTATTCTGTGGCCACCGAATCCGGCAGAAATCTTATCCAGATTGAAGAAATATTTCGTGCGCCAACATTTGCTCTTCCACTTGTGCAGTTAATCAAGTCGGGTTTGATATTCTTGCAGCCCGTCGACCCGGTATCGACAAAGTGCTGGAGCTGCTTGGTAAGGCCCTTCCGGCTTTCTCAACGTCTAGAACGCTTCAGGAGTCCATAGATTTGCAGGCTTTTCAAATGCACGAACGTTAAGCCTGAGAGTACGCCAAAGTAAATCTAGTTATTTTGTGGTGAATTCGTTATGATGCGGTAAACTGCAAAAGAAAAAAGAAAATGTTTTCAATGTTCGCATGCCATAACTTGAGGAGGAGTTAAGTGTGATTTGGCTGCCGCGAAATTAGATTAATAAATATACACGTTCGGTCATATTGACAAGCGTACTTGTGTGTCCTTTCTGCAGGGACCACGTTTCACGCTCTAACGAGTGCTAAAGGTATCCCTCAATGCAAGACGCACCCGCATGCATCGGAACTCTCCCAAATGTTATCGTTGATTATGCCTGATGTCAATGTTGTCGCTGAACATTGTGTGATCAGATTCTATGCGAGACGCGAATGTGCCGTACTTCCTGGATAGTACGCGAGCACCAGCTATTACGCCGAAGCCTACGACGAGTCATGAATAAATGGCCGGCACGTCTGACCTGTAGATCAGCTTTCGACAATCTCCCATGGTGCTTGCCGCAATAGTCGTGGTTTGAGTGGCACTTTCACAAGTTCGCCTATTAATATCTTGAAGATTTGAGGTGACGATTGTGGCAGTGTCTGGTTCAATGCGGTCACGACATCTTGAAAATATATTCCGGAAGCGTGTTTCAGAGGTCACACAATTGATTAACATCAAACATAATATATCTCAATTGAAAAGCTACGGCTAACATATTACTGGAAGTATCGTCGCGAACATTCATTGCATATGGGTAGTGAAAACGCCCAACAAAATATCGCTGATGAGCAAGTGTTCTCGTCTGAACCATGACTCTGTGAGAAAACGTGATACGTTTCATTGTTTTCTGTTCACAACGCGCCTATATCCGTTATGTAGGTGCCGAGTTTCAGAACAGTTATCTAGAATAACTATTTGAGTATATTGCTCTAGCGCCGCTTGAATATTCCGACACACAAAACACCAACTGGGAGGGCACACAGTCTCACGAAAATAAGGTTCATTTTTGGCGTTGCCTACCAACATCACTAGAAAGAGACGCGACAAACGATGTCTCTTGGTCAAATAAGTTGCTCAGCGGACTAAGCGGCTTCGCCGCTGCCAACTGCACAAGCAAGAGGAGTACATTCATGACTGATTTCACGTGCAATAGGATAATAGCAGGCGTACGACTATCTCTGCCCTTCAAGCTAATTTTGCCATTTGAAACACCGATATATATCGCTCTCCAATCTCTCCTCTTTTGCATATGTTGAGAAATACCATTGCAGATAGAATCGCGCTCTTTATAGATAAGAGTTCAGCAGATAGGTTTCTTGTATATGACAAAAAAAAATCTACATTTATGGGTACTAAAGGCGCCTTCCTGTGAGAACTTAAAATGCGGACTCGCCGCTGCTGAAAGGAGGAAAGTAAATGCTCAACAACGTCCGCAAGACTACTGCCGCTTTGTTACGGTCCTCAGATTTTTTTTCTGAGGTGCACTTGCTAGTTTGTCAGGTATCTTCGCCTAAATTATCCCCCCAGGCAAATCAAGGCCGTCTTGGGTATTCTGTTCGCCTTCCTGGTCATACTGCTGGCCGCACTGTGCTACACCCTATTCGCTTTCTTGACAGGTGAGTAAAAATTATGTCGATAAGCCTCGATTCGATAAGTAGTATTAGGAAAAGTGCACATGATATTATGGTACCTTTATTGAGTGGGATGAACGAATTCTTGTATGTGACGCCATTTAGTGGGCGCCGTTAAAATTAACAAATGCTTCAAACTTATGCAGTACTTCTATAGCATCATACATTCATACCGAGTAATGAGCGGAAGTTCTTGGTTTCCTACGCAACGCCGCTCTTTCTCTGCCGCCTATTCAGCTACGGTGGTGACGGCTGCCGCTCTATCCATGAACTGATCGGTAATAAAGTTACATTACACTGTAAAAAAAATTTTCCTTACTTTACAGAAAATTTGCTGGTAATTTGTGACCGAACACTCTTCCGTAAATTAAGAACGGTCATTTCCGTAGAACGGACAACTGTAAAAGAGAGACCGTAATACAAGATACGAGTGCTTCTGTATCTAGAAAACGGAAGACTCTGTATTCTGAATCTGTACTATAACCGTTAAAGTACGGTGCTTCTCGTATTCAGAAAACGGAACACACTGTATGCTGAATTTGTACTATAACCGTTAAAATACAGGTGCTTGCCGTATTCAGAAAACGAAAGACTCCGTATGCTAAATCTGCGCTATATCCGTTAAAGTACAGGTGCTTCCCGTATTTCATCTTGCAGAGCATATCCGTTGTTCGAAGAATGTGCCATCCGGGACAAAATTGCCCAGGACATGCGAGAGTCGACCGAATTTTATGGTGCACTATTTGCTGGGATCAGCCGTGCTACCATCTGCGTTCGGAATGTGCATACGTGACCCACTGTTTTCAGCGGTCTTGAACAGAAATGCAATTTGGTCAACGCTCGCACTTCCAGGGTACTTTTGTCCAGGATAGTACATCGCCTTTAATACAAATGTCATGAAGGCAGCTCATAGACAAAGCAGCAGGTCACCATTGAGAAAATTGTCTTGCCAACACACTGACATGGCTGCAGAGATAAAACACTTTGCACTTTGTGATATAAATGCACTGCATAGCATATATACACAAAGGTGCAACATTTCAGTCCTGAAGTTCTTAGATCACAGAAGCAACTTTATTTTCTTCAATCACTCGTCTTGCACTTCTTCCTGGTGAAAGTTGTTCTTGACCCAAAATGCTTGCAAGGATAAACTTGCTGCTGTTAGGAGAAACAAATAGTATTCGTGAATATCCATCCTAAAGAAAGCGGCAAAAAAGTATAATCACAGAACACGACAAAGCAGTAACTTCTGTGTTAGAAAAACATGTAAGTAGACCAACATTGTTGGAACAAGGGATGTTGCTATAGCCAACATTTCGACATAAGTGCTTGTCATTAGGGTAGCAAATGTTTTCCTTGGCTGTGTTGTTTTGGATTGTGCATAGCTCAGTGGCCCCTAGCCTCATTGGGGGAGAAGAAACTGGTGCAGATAATAGGTCAAGAGAAGCCAAAGTGTTAAAATAAAGGAAGGAAGGGTGTGCTTAGCAGTGGTGATTGTGATGGATCGGGTATGAGCACTACTGTCAGTTCTTGCAAAGAGTAGGGGTGACCAAAACAGAAAATGATGTACACATCTAAGGAGTCATTAATCCAGTAGACCTAATCTTCCGAGAAGACAAAATAGGTATCAAGATGCATTTGGTTAAGATCACTGTAAATGGTAAATGAAGGCACATTACGAATATATATTTTGTTAAAAGCCGATGAAGAAAAGATATATTAACGAAATATTAAAAAATAGGGACATTAAAATTAAACTGGGTATGACCATAAAACAGTAAAGAACAACCTGTGGAAAAAAATGGGATGGACAATATGATAACCAGGTGCAAGATTGCAAAACGTCGAGCGCTGTTTATATTCATGCTGCTGTTGACGGCTTCAAGTTTCTGTCTTCCTGTAGAACCTTTGTCTTACTTGAACAAGGAAATGGGTCATTTTTTAAACAAGTCAGTTCATATGCAGTTCAAAGCTTCAGCATTATTATATTGAAAGAAAATATTATGGTCAGCTCTGGGTGTGCTTTCATTCACCAGTTATTTCCACCGGTGTAAGCTCAAAATTTAATGGTCTAAATGGACCTTAGCTCCTCGCAAACCATTAGCTGGTCTTTTTTTCAACACAGATGCCTGCACATTATATGTGTTGGCAGGAGTGCTAGCGAACTACATTAAACTTGTTGCCACAACCAAAGTGAAACTTGGTAACAGTGATTGAAAAAAAAACCAGCATTCCACAATATTGATTCAAGTCGTCTGGAAAAGTTGCTTAAGTTAATGTACACCCCCCCCCCCCCCCCCACCAGACACAATTATACACCACACTGACTCTCATGGTGTCAACCATGCTATTATAGCACTAGGCATCAAGTAGGAGAATTAGAAGATAAGAGGGCACAATGCTTTTTGTTAGAACATCAAATGTGCTTTACATAAATGCTACATTCCAACTAACAAAGGAGCAGCCGATAGTGACCAATGCATATGAAAGCTAATGACATTCTGTGCAGCAGAATGTTGACGATGAGGTGTTATGCGCACAAGTGCACTCATTCACACAAAATGACATCCTGCAGACAAACCTTGTGCCAACATTACAGTTTGAAAAACACCACAGTGGAAAGCAGAGTGCTAAATTTGTTGAAAATTACTAAAAATTATTCGATTATTCATTATCCTTACTGTTCGTTAAAGATTCACAGATTGTTCCCTACGGGTGCTGTAAACTGCTTTTATAGTGGTAGCAACAATGATCTGTGGCACAGACAAGAATAAATGCTCATGAACTTTATGCAAGAGTATACCCTACAAATTACACCCATTTCACATTCCAATGTGGTAGAAGAGGAAGACCAAAAAAACTACTTTCTCGTGGAGGATGCATACCCCAGAACAGAAGAAACAAGTGTACCCTAACCATTGCTGCTGCCGATGCCTGTGCACTAGCAGTTACATATAATATGGCAGTTACAATTGTTTTTCCACAAGCACTGCAAGCTGCTGCCAGTTTACCAGTACAGAGCTGTAATAAATTTAGGGCAAGTTAAAGCTCTCTAATGGATTCATCTCATATGACACAATTGGAATGCAATATTCTGCAAATAAGTGAAGAGCGATGTGCCATCCCATACAATGAAACACCTTTGAAGAATCTGAAACACCACCTGCACTCTTAGGCAGTTACACCCTTTGGAGTGCCCCTTCTGCCACACAACAATAATCATCTGCCTTGATGTGTTTCCTTTCTTTAAAACGCCACGCCCGCTACTTTCCTTTCGGGAATGCTATCATGCTGATAATGCGCATGCCGTTCGTTACTGGAAAGTACAGGGCTCGCAGCGTTAAAGAAAGGAAATGCAACAAGGCAGATGACGATTATCGTTGTGTGGCAGAAGGGGCACTCCAAAGGGTGTAACTTTGCCTAAGAGTGTGGGCAGTGATGAGGTAAAAGTGTGTTCTGTGTAAAGTAGTGCACCTATATAACCTAAAGCTGTGGAGAATGCATTCAGTATCAGCTGTGAAGTTTCTAATTTGAATTGCACGCAGTAAAAACCTCCACGCAGTTTTGCAAAACGCAAACCCCCTACCTTTTTGTTGTTCAACAGCAATGACACGTAGGGCCATAACATGTACATTATGAGTTTTGTTCCCAAACAATCAAAGTGAATAGCACCACCTTAAGTGTTATGTGCCTTCTGTCTCACATTTTCTGTCAATAATTGTTAGTGTCAAATGCTGCGATCGGCAGAAAAACGGATTTCTGGAGCAATATAAAGTATTAAGTACCGTGATCTCAGTTCTTTCACTGCTGTTTAAGCATTATCGGGTCTTAAAGTAAAAAAACGAGGAATAAATACACGCATATTTTACGTCACAACCCTCATGAGGCATTTAGTAGTCTGGATTATAATGGATTCCAGATTTACAACGCAGGACAGATTTTATTCCACTGAAAGAATGGCATCATGCCAATAATTCTGCATTTGGTGCTATATTTATTTGTATTTAGTTCCGTTGGAATGTGTGTGTACTGTCAGCGATATTGCTTGACATGTTTTAGATTGACTGTTTTCTAAATTTAGGCAAATTCGTACTCGCAAATAACCTTGTATGAAACCAAGAACATGCTTAGCAGGAGTATTTCTAACATTTGCAAGATATTAGGCTCTTGAATGCATATCTAAGCCTGGGGTGCACGCCGCCCCCTAATCTCATCAGCAAGTTTCTGGAACTCATCTACAAGGTATGTTATGATGAATGTAAAGTTGCTTGAACGGGAGAAATAGGAAATTTAAACAGGTGAATTATGCAGCATAAGAATGATGTCAGCAAGAAGCAAGCATCAAGAAGCACTGTCACTCAATGCGCATAGACTATCAAACGCAAGAATTATTTGGGATGATATAAAATTCTGGCATTGGAACGAAATGTCTTTTACTCTATATATAAACTGATTATTCACTCTACTACCACTACCTTTACCAGAAACATTCATAATCATTATCCGATCTATGCCACATCATCCTAGCTAATATTCAAGCCTTCATAAGCTGCTTTTTTTACTGCTAATTCTCTGTGGGAAAGAGGTGTCCGTATGAAGACCATATCATATACTTATTACCCGTTTTTTGATAAATGATAAGGGAAAAACTTCACACCAAAAATGCATTGAGCTTGAGCAAGTTCTACGTTTGAAGCTGTTGATTTTTTTTTCCCTTTGCCATCATTGACCCACCTGGTTAGGTAAGTAGACAGAAAAGCTGCAGGAGAAAGGTAGGGGTGCCAAATTAGACTTGTGCCCCAGGGGACCTTTTCACGGTCACTGGAGGAGCTGCCTGTGGCCTCGGCATCTTCCTTGGGGGCCATGGCCATGTCTAAGAAACCTTGTCTCCACAGGCTGCATAAAGAAGGATAATTTTCTGAGCCAAGTCTTTTTCTTAAAAGAACCCATTTAAGGTGTATTTGTGGCTTTGCACCACAAAACTGACACATGACTGGCCACTGAAGACACTTTATGTGTATTCGCAGGCTTATTCCTTGGAAAAACACTTTTATGTAGCACACAATGAGTAACAGTAACAAAAAAGTGTATAAGGAGGCTTTCATATTGCTCTACAACTTTTCATTGACACATTTCATTTAATTATTTGAGATATTTATTAACTAATTAAGAATTATGTAATTAGGCAGAATGCAAAATATAATCAGAGTATCTCCAAGCGACGGCAAACAACATTACCTTCATTTTGTCTAGTTACATCGCATTTACATATTTCTAAATCTTGGTGCACGATAGTTAAGACACCCTGTAGATCAAAAAACAATATTACAATTTTCATAATCATCTCTTGTGTGTTATTGGTGGCTATGGCTGCTTCAAGTTATTCTTTCAGTACGGTACAAGCAGTTTTGAAGTGAAATTGTTTTGCATCGAGGGCGGTAATCTAGAAAATCAAGCAAAAGGTCAAGTTGTGTTCACTATTCAGATGTTTAACTAAGAAGCTGCAGGAAAAGGAAACAGAACACAACACCTAATAAACAATGCAAAATTTGATAATTTAAACTGAACAAGAAACCAGTTTTTGAAAACACAGAAAAAAGCCAGCAGCTTACGTCGAATACACCCTTGCTATGTACTCCAAGTGAAGTTGTTACCGCAATGCTTGGGCACCATACGAACGTAACAATCAAAAACTTTGAGCTGAATATTAACACCAATAAATGAACTGGCCTTTGAAGATTCTTGATCTGAAATCCTCAACGACTTGTTCTGGCGTTTAATCTGTCGAGCTCAATCTGTTTTCTCAAAAGCTGGCTCTCGGCCATAATTTCTCTAAACGCAACATCAGCTTAAATCTCAAGATAGGGTTGACCTGTAAATAAAGTGGATAATGCATGGCAAACATCATGAACACTCTTACATGTTAACCAGAAGGTTCACTCATGCAGCCATGAAATTGTGATGCAGACACGATATATTGAAGCTGGTTTTGTGAAGTGTTTCATGCTTCCAAGGCTTCTTCTCCAGTTGTGAAAGCTGTCTCCACTAGCTAAATAAGCGATGAGAATAAAAAAAACTTCAACATGCTCATAATACGTTGGCCATTTGCAAGTAAACAGCAGCCTTTTTGGGCACACAGGTTGCCTGGTGCAAATCTACTATGCCACAGTACTTGCGTTACCCAGTACCACCCACTTTAAAATGCAATGTGTTCAGAGCCCTTTCCCTCTGTTTTTTTTGCTTTGGAAACAGTTTACCATGTGTTCAGTAGGCGTCGAGAAAGGGGACAGAAAACACTGTGCACCAGTGATTTCTAATGTTTTGCTGGATGCAGCACACCGCACCAGATGCAGGTGAAGCCAGTGGAAATGCGGTGTCATGCAGGCGCTTGTACTGGAAGCAGGGCATATGGTGGGCTAACTAGTGCGTGCGATCAGATAATATTGCTGTCGAAAAACTTTTCTTTGTGGTTTTTCACATTTTAGGAGGTCTCTACATGTCTGGTAAGCGCTTTTATGACAATCTGAACCCGTATACGATAGTGTTCTCTTACATCAAGTTTTTTCTCATTTACCAGTGTTTCCATTGCACGCCACTTATGTTAGCTACACTGTAGACACTGCAATGGAAAAATTCTGGACACCTCGAAACACTGCTTTTGTAGGTAATGGCACATCAGGCAGGCATGTTAGGGGAAGAAATGCCACACACCCGTGCAAAAGTGCTGCCGCAAAGTTGTGAAGCACCAACTTCCGGGACAAGGTTGGCTTCAGTCGAGGGTGCTCGATGTGCTGTCCATGCCCTGTAGTAGAGATCAGTGGTGTGGACCCTTTTACACTGGCTGTCTTTTCTGGTCGGAACCTTGGCAACAGCTTCCACCATACTTTTTGAACCTGCAACATGTGCAGAGAAAGTCACATCACTGTGCGTTGATTGTATGGCTTTATTGTTCTACACATTCTATCAAATCATTAAAAAATACAGTTCGCACATTTTTACTACTGTATATAGACAGTCTAGTAGCTAGACACGCAAAACATTACCATCCCTCTGACAGAATGCAACAATAGAAGCGTACACTGTAAAGCTACACTAAAATTTAAATTGATGCGACACCGTATGAGCATACAGTATGCTTACTGTATGCTCTAGCCCTGTGTCAAGTAAAAGTTAATCGTCAATCATTTATGGTGTATTTCTACCCATTCTGGGTCATCAAGCTGTACAATCAATGTTCCAAGTTTACACATTGTTGGCTTTTGATTGCCTATGTGATCCGTTTCCTACTTACACATGCAGTAATCCCATTGTAATAAGGAAAAAGAGTTAGAAAAAGAAATGCCATGATAATCTTCCACATTTGCTGAGGGCAGGAACAATGGCCAATAGCATATGGTTGAAGCTACATAAATACTCAGTTTTCACACAGCTTAATTGTTCAGCAAGTAATAAAGAGGTATGCTGTGCGCCTCTGCATAACCATTAAAATCTGACTACTTGACACTGTACTAAGGCTGCTGCTTGATAGTGTTCGGCAGTTCGGCTTTGGTTTTCTGATATACAGAACTGTTTAGGTACCAGTAGTTTACTTTGCGATAAAATGGAACTTGGAGCACTGGTCATTTGCACATAAATAATGCAACAGCAAATATAACACAAGGATAGGAATATGGGTCTCAGAAAAAGTACATACACATTATGAATATAATGTGATGTGATGCCACAATGAAACAGAAAGCAACGCATAGAAGTGGACGGCACTTCCATGCCACCAAGGTTATTGGACAGACAGTACTTCAGAAGTGCCCGCCACACAGTCAAACAAGGCAAAGCAGCATTTCTTTGCGTTCAACACAATGCATTGGCGGGCTAGTTGGTGCGAATCCATAAATACTTTGTTTAGCGCAAAACAATGGACACAAGAAAGACGACCAGCACAAGGCGCTACTCTCAACTGACATCACTTTATTGCGTCACTCCTTTATAGATAGTAGAATCTAGAAGAACATGTGCAGTGAGCACCATGTGCAGGGACCACCAACAACCGATCACAAGAGCGCACTCATGCGACAGGATCCAAAAAACCATATTGAGCACCGCACAAGGTTAAAGAAGGCACACTAATGCACTGTGACCCCAGTGACTGTATGAAGAAAGCTTCCGATAACTCTCGGGCGGTGGTATCACAGCACTTTTTCAAAATCATAGTATCACGAAACATGGCTTTGCACTTCCATATTTTACAATGTTGAGCCAAATGGGAACCTGTGCCTGTTGGTATGGATCGCTTATGTTCGCAATGTTGCATTGTGCAACGTTACGGTGTGCCTCCCGTAGAAGACTTATAATTTAACGTAAGCAAAGGGAAACATCGAGAACGCGTTCAGGCACACGGCATCGTCTGGTGCCTCATGCCAAACCTATTCAGGCCGAGACAGTCTGTTGTCATTCTTCGTGGCAGTGCTATGCCGACGCGTCAATTAAGGCCTACGGACGCCAGAATAGCAAGACAGTACCGGAATCGGGCACGCGATGCGCTCACAACCAGCGCTTTAGGTGAGTTGAGGGGAATTCAAAGCTTACTTCAGCAGGTAATTGTGATCAGCGATAGCAAGAGTGCATCCATCACAGCAAATCACTCGGAAGCGGCCGCCGCGGGTGCATGCTTCCATGTTTGGAACCGCTAAATTTGTCAGCGCACGTGAATATCGCGTACGATAAGCTTGCCAAATAACGTTCGTTAGCATAGCGTAAGTAAATTACGGAAACGAATTAGCGTAGGTAGCATGTGCGTCACGACGGCAATGCTGTTGCATTACGTACGTAATGATTTAATGCTAAAAATTTTACTCACCCTCGAGAACAGCGTCACTGCTTTAGACACGCAAAAATAGATACAAATGGGGTAAGCACACCGGCATACGACAATTCACGAGTAGCAAGACAAAGTGGTCACATGAAGATGGCCGCATGGATTGTTCAGTACTTTCAATGTAACTTTGCTTCCGGTGCGTGAAGCCTCCCTTGATCAGCTGCCGTGGGTCGATATTAGCAAGGACACAGTTCAAATGAATGCTAAATGAAATTTTCAATATGAGCAACTAAAGTGCAGCTTGGTGAAGATGAGTGCCTTTTGTTAGAGGTGAAGTACGAGACATTCTCTCCACTTTGTCGGCAATCAATTAGGGAGATTTTAGTGCCTCTTCAAAGGCTCACTGGGTACTCTATGACCAATTTAATTCCTTGGTCGGCAGCACTACGTGCAATTATTGAACAGTGCTGGTGCATTTCAGACATATAGGACTGCGTCCGTTCATTCATTGTCCATATTCAGGAGCAGGCGTGGTGTCTGAAACTGTGACGGTCTCGACAACAAAAACTTCTCAAGGCACAAGTCAAATGCTGCGAGAATGCGCTTTGAGCGTTGGTGCTGGTTATTTCTCGTCTGCGTCCCCGTGTTTATAACGTTGTTTTGTTTTTTAGCGTGGATCCAAATCAAATGAAATGAAATCCTTTTATTTTCTTGTAAAAAAGGTTGAATAGTCAGTTTCGACTGAAAGCTACACAAGTTGTTTGACTGGTGCCCTGAGACCTTGCAAAGCAGTAGCGTACAACTGTTAGCATGACTCAGCCCATGTGAACACTAGGAGAGCCTACATAAAAGCACGAAAAATACGTTCTATAAGGTCACACTGGTCACAATCACAATGGTCGGCCACTGTAGCATTCAAATATCTACTACTCTTCACCTAACGCAATTCACACGTAATCACTGTGGTATTCTACATACGAAGAAAAAATAAATTCTAATGAAACGCATTGAATAGTGCCAAATATCACCATAATAGTAATAGTAACATTCTAATATCACAGCCGACAAAATATGAACAAGGTGGCCGTTTATTTAGGCCATTCGTGTCCGTAGGTTTATTTAGAGGAAGTAGAAGGTTATCCTCTAAATATTGGTGTCCATCGCGAAATAATCGCATCGTCTAGGTGTTGGAATTTCATGTGTTTATTGATACCAACAAGCCCTGCTTGCAGCCTTGCTGCTAAGAGTTCTCCTGCGGGTCGGCCTCATGTTTCTCTTGAGTCTCCCTTTCTGTATTGCAATACCCATTTGCTTTGACTCGACCTTCTTGCTCTTTTGCGGCATTACGTGATGGTCTTTTTACTTCTGTGTAATTTCCTCCTTTCTTCTCTTATTCATGTCCAGCGGTGCCTGAGCCAACAGTGCACGGTACAGCGGCAACCAATGGACAGCCAACCCCTGATACAGAGGAGACGACCACAGACACAGAATCACCTGCAATTCCCCCACCAATCCCGAGGCCGCCTCCAGCTCCAGGACCAATTCCATCTCCAACATCCTCAAGCAGTACGCCACGGCCCGGTCCACCTCCAGCATTGCCACCTCCACCAAGACCTGCGCCCCCACCACCAAGACCAATTCCACCACCAAGTGCACCGACACCGACAGCGCCTCCAGCACCCCAACCAGTCCCGCCACCAAGTACACCGACACCGACAGCGCCTCCAGCACCCCAACCAGTCCCGCCACCAAGTACACCGACACCGACAGCGCCTGCAGCACCCCAACCAGTCCCGCCATCAAGCACTCCGCCACCGACTGCGCCTCCAGTGACCAGTCCAGCACCTCCTGCAACGTCCGCACGTACGTTCAGTGCCTTCCCTTATCATATATTATGGCGCACAAAAGCGTTTACTTTTCTGCTTATGAACCAAGGAGGTTATATAAAACTTCCCCAGTTCCAGTCCCTGCAGCCGTCAACGAGAGCGAACGAAACCGCGGCGGCCATATTGTTAGGAACAAATCAGGCGCGTCACCAGGATAGGCGGCAGCGGAATACGCGTGGCATTAAGTTTCATTTGTGGTACCAAGATAAAAAATTGATAAGAAACCTCTTTCAGATGTACATCAGTTCACAAATGTGTGTTCTCTTTGTTCTCGAATAAAAATTCCTGCAATCAATTTCTTGCCGCAGGCTTCAAGAAATTCGCGCTTTCTTGCTGTGGGAAATTACGATTGTTGTCTCGGGTCACGAGACAGCGCAGTATTCACAACAGATTATTCGATGCTTGGATAGAATGATTCTTCAGCCATCTTTTACAAAGAACTAATACTTTCCACCAGGAACTTCTGACTACATGGCGCGACCACCGTCTTCATTTACTGGTTTATTTATCGTGAAGGGTAGGCGGGGCAGGCAGGAGAGGGCCATCGCATGGCTCTTGACATGGGGAGAAACTGCAATTAACATTCTTTATCTGCTCCAGCTAGTAGTTTGAAAAAAAGCCGTCATGTCTTTAGAGACCTTACTTTATTCGAAATATCCCGTTAAGAGCTCCTTAATTTTCTTTTAAAGAATTGTCAAGTTGGTTTTCTCAACAGTTACACTGCAAGTCATACATTTATCCCACAGAAACATTTCATATTTATATACTAAGCCCAGAGGCTGCGTCATCGAACTTCACTGCGGGCGTTCACTCATAATTCATACGGCCTTAAAGAAATCGATGCCTCTTATCAATGGTGTAGAGAAAATTAATCAATTTAACATACGCACTGAATGGGCCCAGTTGAATATAATCTGACAATTAACATAAAGATATCCGCCAGCAATGCTACAAAAACATAAGAACAGCAAAAATAGTTTTCAATGACACTTAAACATTTCAAAATTTATATATTGGTTCACCACAAACTAACTTTTGAACTTACCTTCTGTGTCCGTTGATTCTTAACAAATGCATGTCCCGAAAGCAGCTTTCGCGCTCCACACAAAACGCTCAATTATATTTCTGAGGAAAGTCGTGCGTTCCAAGCCATTATGCAACGCTCTGAAATCTTCCAATTTTAACTGAGCGCAAGCCCTTTTTTATTCCATCCAAAATACAACACATTGTTTTCTCGGCCAGCCGGTACTGTATGTGAACGAACAGTAAGTCAGTGAGACATGGAGACATGCACACACGGAAAGAAGTGGACTGGATTTCAATTCCTATTCACCATATTTACAAGATATTTCTGGCTGGATGAGCGCCTGCATTCGTAATCTCTCCTTTATTTTTTGTTTCTTACAGCGAAGCCGTTAGCCTCTAGTTGGCCAGGATTTTTGTGCCTGTCAGCAAAATAAATTAATAAATAAATTTGAACCGAAAGAAAGTACGCCCCCTTCTAGTACCCACGTACCGACCGATAGAACTATGGCAGAACCCGGTACATTTAATATACTGGTCCATAGTGGTCATCGTCTCCTAAAGCGAAAAATTGTGTACAGCCCAAGACATCATTTGAAAGAATGGGTGCTTGCCGAGAGAGAGCCTACCAAAATAAGTTATTTCTGGGTAAATTGCAAAACCTGAAAGAACATTGTGATATCATTGTTTTATACTGAGTAGGTTAAACAAGCATATAAATTAGTCAGCTGCCATCTTCGTCACACGGTCGCCATTTCGGTGTCATACCATATTGGTATTTCTGCTGTCGTCTTGTGCCGTCATCTCCATCACCATCATTGGACCGTCGTCACCCTGTCATGCCGTCAAGCAAGGTATGTCGGCGGCAATTTGAAAAGCAATCGCCCAACACCTATACTTACGCGAGCAATGCATTTTGGAAGTGTCACCCGGGCGCCCAGTGTCGCACGTACAATAATGAAACTGCAATATGCGTATTCGCACCGATGACAAAGAAGCAGTCCGCTCGCTTCGGTGCACCCCCGCTGCGCTATCCAACACTGAAGCTGTAAAAAGGCTTCGCAGACAGCTGTCGAATACGTACATTAGTCGACGACCGCGATCATGTGGACCACCGGCCGCGCCCAGTTTAACGGAGGCAATGAAAGGGTCCATGAAGTTGGGTGGCTGGCAACAAACTAAACGCTCCACATCTATATATCCCTAGAATAAATGCGAGTCCGCTCCCAAAACAATACAAAAAGCAGAAAACATAACGCGATACCTGTAGGCCCATCATTGCCACCGAAAATGCAGCGTCCTTGCCAAGCCATCCTACACAAGACAAGATTGCGGTTCACACACGCAATCCAAACATCGTCGCCATCAATTGGAGAACGTGCATCGGAAAACAAACCGCCGCCATACAGAGGCGCGTTGAGCCTCCGCCACGGAACCACGAGATCAACTCTTCCATGGATTCAGGGGCAAAAAACGTCAGGGCACAGCCTCCATCAGCCGTTCTATAGGATTGTCCAGCCTTCGCGGAGCAGCGCAATCCAGCGACTCCAGGGCTTCACGATCTGCTGCTACGCGTCATTGGTCGATCCCACAAACAAAAAAGCCAAGGAAACGGCACTGGAGATCCTGTGGCACGGCCAAGAGACGTTCTTTTTTTTTCAGATATGAGGTGATTGTGGCGGCCGTATCCTACAGTGCCCATTTTCTTTCCCCATTTCCTAACCCACCTTATCCACTGATAAACCGTTAGCCATTCTGTTCGCAATGAATTTTCTCATTAATTTATTCTGTTACTTAATAATTCCTGCGGTTCGCATAAAATATTCGCTTCATTTACTTCACAATCAACGTCGATGGTTTTCGCCACAATTTGTTGTTTCATACATCAAGTTACCATTTTGAAGAGACCTATGAGAAATTTAATCATACTATATGACGATTCAGTACGTACTGAGGAGAGCTCGGTACGTACCGCTAGCAGCGCTATGTTATTGCTATTTTCAGTTTTTTCTACCCAGATGTACGCTTATTGTTCATCATATACAGCTGCTCATCCGACAAAATATTAATTGCTGGGCCTGTATTGAGGACAGAAAATATATTTCACTGTGAAATGGCATTGTTCTTTTTGATAGCAGCACAATAATTATAACTAGCACTCTTAAGCATCATTTTCTTTCCAAGCAAAGTTGAACCTTTACATTCAAGACAATGAGATCATGTAAGGTACAGCTGCAATCCTTAACCAAACGCCAAGAGCCAGGTCACACTCACGTGAGGTAGTTACAAGGCCGTGCTTATCTATCATGTGGGGCACCGATAGCGTGAAAGCGTTCGCAGACAATATAACGGCGTCTTTAAGAAGCGAATAGTAACAGAGCACTTTCCTCATTAGCGTACGTAAGTTCCTCTCATCATGTCATCACACAGCGCAACTTCGTTTTAAAATTAAAACTAAAGACGCTTCATAGGGCTCTAAAATATTTAAAAAGAAAATTGAGTAGGCGTTCCATTCTGTGAAGGTGGATGACCAGCGAATTTGCAGCATATCACACAGGGTTAGGCTAGGGTACGTGCATTTATTCTCATCATTTCGTAATTGTAGAAACGATAACTTTGTGACTACGGTGACATACACTGATTGCCTTAGTTAGAATCTTAGAATCGTGCCCAAAGTTCAGTCTATACACGACCATTGTTAAGTATTTGAGTGACTTGGCTTGGTGCGGCACTTCAAACCAAACTCTCTTAGCAAAAACTGAGGGAACCATCTCTTGATTGATTTTCATACGTCCACACTGAAGTCTCCAACGACAATCACACGGGTGATGTCATCACGGCTAACCCATACAAAGTGTGGCCGTTAACTTGTCGATGTGGCACTTGGGTGTTGCGGAAGATAAACAGTGTCTGAACTATCATACACTAAGATATTTAAATATGTACATGTCACATAGCTGGACAGAACCAATCTAATGTGGTGGGCCGCCTCATGGGCATACTCAGATTATTTTTCGCATTCCGCCTAATTAGATAACTAGCCTTAATAATTAACCAACTTCTCAATTATAATAAGTAGACGAAAAGTGTCATTGAGAAAACTGCAGAGCAACATGAAACACTCCTGATACAGCTTTCTATTGCTAACTACGTGCTAAATAAAAATGTTTTTCCGAGCGTGAAAGAAGCCCACGAATACACGCGAAGTGCCTCGCGCGGTCAGTCGTGCGGCAATTTTGCATGTATTCGCGGGGTTGGTATGGTATGACACCCGCCAAGCGTGTGGCCACTTTTATGCATGCCCTTTAATCTTCATTCAAGCAGCGTTCGTCCCAACGAGGTAACTTCGGTAACCTGTGGCGGTCTCCTCAAGGGCCACCCTTTGGAGCGCCTACAAAGTGATACATGACGGCCGCTCTTTCTGGAAACCACTATACCGCAACCGATAATCATGCCTTATCCGGTATTGTCATCGTTCAATTCGGCGACTCAAATGTCTGCGCGAAAGAATTGCTCCTATCTCGGGCTTGGGTTTTCACGTCTAAAGTTGTATTGCCTTTAGCGCCGTGTGATCCCTGGTTCAACGCTGTTCTTTTCTCGTATTACAGCAATACCTACACCACCCCCCGGGAAACGTCCCATGGGCGAAGCTCCATTGTTTTGCACTTTCGGCATTCACTTGCAAAACTACGACAAGATCAACGCCGACGCCTGTGACTATGCCTTCATTCCGTACTACGTTCGCGGTAAGGACACCTTTACGGACGACAGCGACACGCTCACGCGGAAATTGCTCAACAAAGCGGTTACATCGACTAAGACGTCCTACGCCATCAGCGTTCCCCATGCGTAAGTTATCTCTGCCTATTTCCGCTTTACCTTTTAACCCACTGACAGCGGAGACTCAGATGCTGGTCTAGTTCTTGTGTGGGATGTTGTACTCACTGACATAATTGCAGGTGCCATTAATCTTTTATTGACGAGTGTGACCCACAGGCAACATACCGAAACTAAGCTTGTCCTGCCGAGGTTCGGGTGTTATGCACGGAGTTTCTAAATGTATTCGGCCATTGCTGAATGAGAGCCAGCACGTTTCATTTGTTGGTTTGGAGCAAGTACACCGGACGAGGACGAAGAAGTTTGTCACGCTATTCGCTTTCTTTTGAGAGCACAGTAACAAAAGACGGATGCAAGATCTCCCACCTGTAGTGGCGTCAGAATATGCAAATGTGTAGAAATCAAATGCAGTCGTTTCGGTCATATGCGGTGAGATCTGTCTGTTATAAAAATTTCAAACGAATGGGGCGAAGCCCGCTTCCAATTTTGTGGCAGTCGTTGGTCCCTTATTGATGAAAAATTAGCCACAAATTTTTTTTTCGTTGAATACGCTTATTCTTTCCGTGTACTGCCCAGTTAGACATAAAATCAACATTTTTTGGTGTGTCTATATGTGCAGTCATTAAAACGTTATTAGGGGACTATTCAGATGAGATCATTTGTGTTCCCACAGTTTTGACTTGAAAGAAAGCTGCGAATATTTGGCAACATTTTTGTGTTGTAGTTAAGAAAACCATAGATTCGTTGCAGCGCACCAGAAGACAAGTGCCAGTATCTTCTAGGTCTGTCCAGAGTAGCGGTGGAAGCACTGGTGCTAGGAAAAAATATGCGTTGGTGATTTTGCGCTCAATGCAGGAGAAATGCGTGAACGTTACGTCGCAGCTTTTTGAGCTCCGAGACCCACGTTTAAACCACATTTACACATTGCAAAGTGTTGTTCGGGAGCTCTATTGGCACATACTTTGCCTCTATGAGAAGCGAAGTGAAGCTGTATGTATGTATACATGAGAGTGCTAATCATGGAGCGACACCGAGGGGCTCGATTTTTGTTAACCATGGCCAGATAAAACCAACAGTCCCTGAAGCCAAGAAATGCACCCAGGAAATTCGCTGTAGTTGAAACTTAAATGTAGAACATAACGATATAATGAGGAGAGATGAAAGTGGACGAAAGGATAACGTGCCGAACCTGGGAGCCCAAACCACAGCCTCCGCATTATGCGTGCGTTACAGAAGAAATTTTGCTTCGCGACGAGTGTCAATCGATCCGCTAACGGGCTAAAAAGGATTTTCCACATTCGCCCACTATGCCTTTGAGTGGCTCTGGCTAACACTCTCAGGGCTGCTCTAAATACCCAAGTTAGTGTACGCATTGATATTCGTTGTCGTGTCACAATGGGTAGTGCAACGCACGGGTAATGCGAAGGTTTTGGGTTCGACACTCACCGGCGGCAAGTTATCACGCCACTTTAATTTCCTTTTTGTTCATTATTTTCTACATTTTAATTTCCACCACTGCTAATTTCCGCGATGCTTTCGTTGGCTTCGTTGTTGGCGATATCTGATCACGATTATGTATGTATGTATGTATGTATGTATGTATGTATGTATGTATGTATGTATGTATGTATGTATGTATGTATGTATGTATGTATGTATGTATGTATGTACGTACGTAAGTACACGCACACACACACACACACACGCTCGTCTGAGCTCTCCCATCCCCTCTCTACTTCTACCACGTCAGCAGTTTCCCAAACATCGCACAAACGCTTTTTCCGCTTTGACAGTCGAAATACTAACGCAGTAAGATTGACGCAAAATAAGTTTGCACGTGATGACACGGGACCCTTAAGGCAAGAATGACGAAATTCGTGGTTGCGCGCGCGCTCTCCGCGGACCAGCCATCGTAACAAGGCAGAGGTTTCTTTGCCAATCTGTCGGTGGTAAACTGTTTTAGTTGTAATAGCTGGGTCCCATTTCTGCTGGAAGTGCGGGGTACGGTCGATGTTAAGATCTCCGGAGCATACCCCAGACCTAAACCCGGCTAACAGTTCCGCCGAGCTTACCCCTGTGCACGTACGTGTCAGCCGACGTCTCCAGGGACCCCAGCCACAGCACGGTCTGCTACCCGAACGAACTAGAATGACGAACCAACTACCTCCTGCCACTCTGCAGCATCGCACGTTCTCGTCAATCACATCCGGACGCCGAATCTGTTCCACGGAAGTGCTTCAGAGGACGCCGACGACTGGCTTGACCATTTTGACCGGGTTGCCAACCTCAACGACTGGGACCACGAGCGTAAGTTACGCTACGTGTACTTCGCTCTTGAGGATTCCGCGAAAACATGGTTTGAGAACCGCAAGGCGCCACTGACGTCATGGGAAGAATTTCGTAGACAGTTTCTCAATGCCTTCGCCAGGGCGGACAGGAATGAGAGGGCGGAGTTAGCGTTGGAGGCTAGAATTCAAGGCCCGAATGAGCGAGTGACGGCATACGTAGAAGACATGAATCGGCTTTTCAGACGTGCGGACTCTTCTATGACTGAAACAAAGAAGGTGCGCCATCTCATGCGCGGCGTCAAAGAGAAAATCTTTGCTGGCCTCATTCGAAATCCGCCGACGACACCTGCAGAGTTCCATGACGAAGTCACTACTATAGAAAAGGCCCTTCAACAGCGGACCAGGCAAAACAACCGCGACGCCATGATTTCAAGGGAGCTCTCTGCCGTTACCCTCGGTAACGACGTTGGCGCCTTGCTAGAACTCATCAGGACTGTCGTCAAGGAGGAACTGCAGAAGATGCAGACGACCACTGCCCCTGTGGGACAACTATCCATTGCGGAAATGGTGCGCGCCGAGGTCCGACAGGCCGTCCATATTCCTGGACAGTACGAGGTACCACAGCAGAGACCGCACGCCGAAATAAGTTACGCTGAAGCACTACGCCGTCCGCCACCCTCAAGTGCGTGCAGCATTGTACACCCCACTCAACAAATGGACGTAAGCTTCAGGCCGCCTCGCAGCCCACCGCACATCGCCGAAGCAAGGACAAGGAAGCGCGACGTCTGGCGCACCACAGACTACAAGCCCCTTTGTTTTCATTGTAGCGAAGCCGGACACATCGACAGAATGTGTCCTTATCGTCATGTGGGGCTCCGTGGATTCCCGCCGAATGCACCTCGTCCACGACCTGGTGAGCGGCCGCCGGAAATAGAGAGTTTCGTCGCGAATCGTCGCAATGCTGATCAGCGATGGCAGGTTCGACATCTCCTGCTCGTTACAGGTCACCATCACCGAGCCAAGCCTTTACCCGCGGCACACTGAGACGCCGCTCGCCTAGCCCGGCGGGTCGGGAAAACTGAGTTCAGCGACCTCCGGAGGTGAGGCCGCTGACGACGACCGTACGCAAGATCCTCCACTACGACGACGACGACGAAAACAGAACGACGCAGATGTACAGATGGAGTCAAACACCTTACGAGAGGTAGTAACGTCGAACATTCCCGTCACCATAGACGACGAAGAAATAACTGCGTTAATCGACACTGGAGCGGACACCTCAGTTATGAGCGTGGACCTTGCCTGCAAGCTGCAGAAGGTTTCTACCAAGTGGACTGGGTCGCAGATTCGCACTGCAGGAGGCCATCTGCTAATCCCGGTAGGAAGATGCACAGCGCGAGTGGGCATTCGTGGGTTTACGTTTTCGTTATCGTCCCAAGCTGTTCGAGGGATCTAATTCTGGGAATGGACTTTCTGCAGGCTAATGGAGCTGTGATTAACTTACAAAAGTCGCGAATAACATTTTCAGCAGCGCAGGCCTTAGCAGGGAGCAGCACTGACGACACGTATGTCAACGCCTTGAGGATTGTTGACGAGAACATCACGGTGCCGCAAAGGAGCAACGTATTGACCCTCGTCACCTGCGTCGCATTCGATGGCTATGAGGGTACTGCCGAGGCAAATATCCAGCCGCTGCTCGAAAGACACATCTGCATCGCCCGGGGCCTTGTTCGAATACAGCATAACTGCTCGCAAGTTTTGTTGACAAACTTCAGCCATGAGTATCAGCACGTCCCTCAAGGTACAGCTGTGGCATTCCTGAACGACATTGCCGACTTCTCAGACATCGGCACATTACAAGTGCCGATGTCTGAGATGCAACAACTCAACCGGATGCAACAACTCACGCCACCCTGAATACCCGCGTCCACATTAATGCTGACTTAGCAGATGTACAGAAGGATCAGCTGCTGGACCTACTGACAGAATTCTCCGGCTGTTTTTCCACGGAATCCAAAGTCCAGCGCACTTCCGTTCCGAAACACTGGATCGTTACAGAGGAGTCGGCGCGGCCTGTTCGTCAGCATCCGTATCGCGTGTCAGCTATGGAGTGGGAGGCGATTAAGCGTCAAGTTCAAGAAATGCTAAATGATGACGTCATCGAGCCGTCGACAAGTCCGTGGGCATCGCCAGTCGTACTAGTAAAAAAGAAGGACAACACACTCCGATTCTGCGTTGACTACAGGCGGCTTAACCGAGTCACCAAACTCGACGTTTATCCCCTGCCACGGATCGATGACGCTTTGGACCGTCTGCGTCATGCTCAGTTCTTTACTTCGTTAGACCTAAAGTCAGGCTACTCGCATATCAAAGTGGACGGGCATAACCGTGAAAAAACCGCCTTCGTGACTCCCGATGGGCTGTACAAATTTAAAGTGCTGCCTTTCGGTCTCTGTTCCGCTCCTGCTACGTTTCAACGAATGATAGACACTGTACTCGTTGGACTAAAGCGGCAGACGTGTCTAGTGTACTTAGATGACGTTGTTGTGTTTTCCAGCACGTTCGATGAACATCTCGCCCGGCTACGAAGTGTCCTTACCGCAATACGCAAGGCCAACCTCACCATCAAGCCTGAAAAACGTTACTGTGGCTTCCAGGAACTCAAGTTTCTAGGCCACGTGGTCAGCTCGCAAGGAGTACGACCAGACCCAGAAAAACTCGCTGCCGTCCTAAAGACAAAAAGGCTGTTCAGTGGTTCCTGGGCCTCTGCGCTTACTACCATCGTTTCGTTGAAGGCTTCTCAAGGATTGCTGAACCGCTCACGAGACTGACGGGACACGATCTGCCCTTTGCGTGGACGGAAGACCAAGAGCAGGCCTTCACCGAATTGCGTAAACGCCTTCAATCCGCTCCAGTGCTGGCGCATTTTGATGACACCGCGGCAATTGAAATACACACCGACGCCAGCAACGTAGGACTCGGGGCCATTCTAGTTCAATGGCAAGATGGCGCAGAACGTGTAATTGCGTATGCGAGTCGTAGTCTGACAAAAGCAGAAGCTAATTATTCAACGACCGAAAAAGAATGCTTAGCAGTCATGTGGGCCATCAGCAAGTTCCGAACCTACTTATACGGCCGGCCATGTCGAGCGATCAGTGATCACCACTCGCTCTGTTAGCTTGCAAATCTACGAGACCCGTCAGGTCGCCTCGCTCGTTGGAGCCTCCGACTCCAGGAATACGACATAACTGTCGTCTACAGATCCGGCCATAAGCATAGCGACGCTCACTGCTTGTCACGTTCTCCTATTCCCTTGACATCCTCCGACTTGGAGCTAGATTTGCCGTTTCTTGGTGTCGACGTGGTGCGCATGGCTGACTATCAACGTGCAGACTCTGAGCTTCTTCCAGTCATCCGATATCTCGAGGGAGCTGACATTGTTGTCCCACGCCCACTTTCACGAGGATTGACATCGTACTGCCTGCGAACCGATGTTCTGTACACGAAAAATTTCGAGAACAGCCAGGAAACGTTCCTTCTCGTCATCCCGACGGTACTGCGCGAGGGAGTTTTACAGACGTCTCACGACGATCCCTGTGCCGGCCACTTAGTTTTCGCGAGGACATTAGCGTGCATATGGCAAAAATACTATTGGCCACACCTATTTTCGTCGGTTCAGCGCTATGTGCGAACGTGCCGTGACTGTCACAGGCGTAAAGTTCCACCCGTCAAGCCTGCCGGCCTCCTTCAGCCTTTGGATCCGCCTCCGGCGCCATTCCAGATAGTGGGAATGGACCTTCTTGGGCCGTTGCCCACGTCATCCTTGCAAAATAAGTGGATAATCGTGGCAACTGACTATTTAACTCGCTATGCGGAGACAAAAGCTGTGCCACGGGGAACTGCTGCTGAAGTCGCCAGCTTCTTCGTCCACAACACCGTGCTTCGTCACGGTGCACCCGCTGTACTCATTACTGACCGCGGTGCCGCGTTCACAGCGGAGTTATTGCAACAAGTCGTCACATTGACGCACACCGACCACGGAAAGACCACAGCCTATCATCCCCAAACTAACGGCTTAACAGAGCGCCTAAACAGAACATTAGCCGACATGCTCTCCATGTACATTGATGTGGAACATAAAACATGGGATGAAATTTCGCCATACGTCACGTTTGCTTAAAATACCGCTGTGCAGGAGACCACCGAATTTATACCATTCGAACTTGTTTACGGACGTCGCGTTACAACCCCTTTAGACGTCATGGTCCCGGTAGACCACGGAGCCACAAGGAATGACACCACTGAAGATTTCGTCGAGAAAGCCGAGGAAGCTCGTCAGCTTGCTCGGAATCGCATCCGCACCCAGCAGAATACCGACGCCTACCGTTAAAACCGGACCCGACGGAATGTCCAGTACTTACCAGGCGACCGCGTGTGGGTGTGGACACCTATCCGACACCGTGGACTCTCAGAGAAATTGTTGCGCCGCTATTTCGGCGTCTATGAATTTGTACGCCACCTCAGTGATGTGAACTGCGAGGTGGTGCCTCAAAGCTCTGATCCTGGTTCGACCCGACGCCGTCCCCGTGCTGAAGCCGTCCACGTAGTACGGATGAAGCCGTACTACGCACGCGAGGGATAAGCAACCCTCACAAACCGCTTCAGCATTGTGTACATTCCTGTATGTTTTTTTTTTCTTTTCATGTTGGCACTCTTGCCCACAGTGCGCGCCTGCTGCCCTTGAAGTGACCGGGCCGGTCGCTTTTGAGAGAGGAGCAATGACGCAAAATAAGTTTGCACGTGATGACACGGGACCCTTAAGGCGAGAACGACGAAGTTCGTTGTTGCGCGTGCGCTCTCCGAGGACCAGCCATCGCGAAAAGGCAGACGTTCCTTTGCCAATCTGTCGGTGGTAAACTGTTTTAGTTGTAATAGCTGGGTGACAATATCAGCGGTTGCCTGAACACAGGCATATTGCCTCTTGTGATATTTTCACCGAATCTGTAGTGCTCAGAGGTGATTTTGATCGCCTCTTTCCTAACTGTGAATACCTTTGAGCGTCTTTGAGGGAATGGGCGCTCAAGTACAGCGTCGAAACCTATTATGCATGTAGGCTGTCACTCAAAATATTTCAGTGAAAAGCGAAGCAAAATTTTGTTTGACACTGCATGCGCACAAGTTTAGAACTCCGACAAAAAGCTACAAAAATGCCTGAGTCGGCTCATGGCCCCCATAGCTAACATGCATAGTCTACAGAAAGGTGAGAGAATAGAGAAAAAGTGTACCCAAATTGCCGAACTATTTTTTGTGCAGAAAGAAATTTGCTAAAACAATGTACTTTACCACAATTCTAGATGTGTCGAAGCTAGTGACAACAGCGATAGACTCTGTGGGTGCTTAAACTTCGCGCTGGTCACTTGCTTTAAAAATTGTGCATAGTGCGACTAAAACAGCTCAAATTGTTCACGTGGCATTGTTGCATCAACCCACTCTTTCATCAATTCACTTGTTCGTGAGTAGGAGAATCATAGTCGGATCAGAGAGATCCCCTCTTTATAGTGGCCTGCTTAGCCATGGTGGGATACATTTCGACATTTCGATTTTGGTCCCGGGAGGACTTCTGCAGGACGATATGTTCGGTGAATATCAGCCATGGCAGGCCATGTGCCTTCGGTATGGGGACACTTAATACCAGTGGTGAGAATGGGGATACGCCGATCATGATTTCTTGGCATCCCCTTTCATATGGCACAGCGATAGTCACCTAACCTGTTTGATGTAAGCAGGTGCACTATACATACTTTTCATTCTAGGATATTTGTATAGACCTCCTGAATGGTTTCTTTTTCTCGCCCTCGAAACTTCTCTACCTATCTTGCCCCGCTTCCTGCACGCAACGGATCCGGATGTATCGATCTCTTCCCTATTTTTTGTCCACCAATAATCTAAACGTTTCTTTCTTATCTCGACTGCTGACGGGTTTATGCCTTCGTCCACTTTAGATCCAAGCGCTTCTGAAAGCTGCACGTTACTTACGGGTCCTACTGGGTGAATCCGTTGGCATTCCATTGCTGCCACACGGCTTTGTCGTATCTCACCGCGGGCTCTACGACATGAACTTTGTTGCGATGCTCTACGTGTGCGGCACAGTAAAACTGTCTTCTAAAGTAGTACTCGTATTTGCTCGAATTTTGATGACGCCTCTGTTTACATACGACCGCGCACAATCTGGAGTCTAACGAGGATGGTTGACCTTTTGCACTTCAGGAACCGCACAGCAGCATTAATGGATGTGAACAGCGCAGCAGGCCAAAGCACTCTCGGGGAATACTGGACTTCAAAGAACATATACCACTACGCCGTATTCGACATTGGCATCCAAGATAATGAGATAACCGACAGGATCAAAATCCTAAAAGAAGCTTTCGACCTCCTCCAGGTGAGTCCATCTCACTAGATTTTATCGCTAGATGGCGAAAAGTGTATAACTAAGAACACTGCGCATATGAGTGCGAATTCTGCATACTGCGTATACGTTCAAGCATTTAATCTCGGAAATAAACGGAGTATAATTTGACAGGAAGACACGAATCGCGTCACATGTGTCAAACAGGGGTAGCTTGACATGGAAAACGCGCAAATTCAGTGCCAAATGTGACCAGGAGTGCTGCATCTGTCAGACACCGTGCAGCACACGAAGCATCAGCTTGAGACAAAGACCACGAAGTCCCCATGCTTCTCGCCTCCACTTGGCACGAGTCACGTGGCCTCATTGAAACAGCAACCAGAGCCGCTACAAAGACGCAGCACGGATTCGTCTTTGGAGCTGCGGCTGAGCCCGCCTCTCCAGACGCGGTGCCGATAACTGCGGCCAATTCTTGGCTATTTATTGCCTCCTATACAAGTCATTAAACCAAAGCTTTCTTTGCGAATGCTGTTTCACTCTGCTGAACGCAGGTGCCGGAGATTGTGTAAAGGAAAGAGGGCCGATCGCGGAGATGAAGTAATCAAAGCAGGGCCAATACAGCTAGCAGTGTTCCCCGCGGTCATGTGTGTCACGTGGTTAGTTCCCGCATCTTACCGCCTTGCGAGTGCATGGACTCAATCAATATGCTGCAAGATGTGGTGCAGAAATGAACACTTGCGTACGCGTCACCGCGAAGACGAATGACACAAAACTTATGCAATGGGAGGATAATGCGAACAGTTCCTCCAGGGGCGCCGCACTCACACATCAAATGGTTGTGTACGCATGGTTTCTGTCTTTGTATTTCATTGGATGTAAACTTTTCAAGAAAGCGTTGCCTAACCTTAACTCCACGGAGTACTATATCTGACAAAATGTATTCTTACTTGAAGCATCCTCCTCCAAATGTGGGTTGACGTCACAGAAGCGTATCGTAACAGGAATCACGGGAACGTGTTCGCTGTGGGTTGAAAAACGGCCATGCAACCAGCTGCGGCTGCGCCACGCTGCTGGACATCACAGCAGACGTGGTGGTTGACCAACCAAGCTACGCCCCGTTTCAGTTTACTCGGGACTAATGCTTGTGTAACGAGGGCACTCGTAAACTCCTTTTACCTCCTTCCCCTTTGTTACGAGACAGAGGCACAGGGTGGCACACGGTCGCACTTCCCCTAAGAGAGCCCATTGCAGATTTTGGTGAAAGTGTTATTCTATATCCCTTGATGGCTGAAGGGAGTACTCATCTTACCACAGTGCTTCGGATGCAATTAAATTTTTTTTTTGTCAGCATTAAACTTACATTTGCTCAGAAATGGAACAATTTTGTTTCCATAATAGAACAGTCATAACACTGTAATTTATTGTAACATTGTAATTTATTTTCTGTTTTTCGACTGATATGCAATTTAGTGCGTTGCAAGACTTTTTTGTTCCCTTTTGGCTTTTGGCCTTCCTGTATCTTTCTGTACGTACTTTATTTCTTCATTTTCATTATTTATACTTATTGTGCTGCATTGATTTATTGTATGTATAATTGTATCATTCGTATATATAAGTATGTATATGTGTGTATTATGTGTATATATGTATACATTTTTTTTGCACTGTTGTCTGCTGTGCTCGTGGCGCCAGGGGCCTAGTCAGGCGTGTATAGTCTCGCCTTTTGCTCCGGCGCCATGACAATCTTGTATTGTCAAAATTATAATAAACTTCAACTTCAACTTCAACTGGTTGATCAATAGCAAATTTTCCGCCGCCCTATATTTTCGACCCACATTTACTTTACTGTACACACAGCCGCCACCTTGTTTACTGCGAGGTACACTGCGCGCGTGCCGTGTCATGGTCGTGCTCGCAAACTGTGCGCGAAATGGCCGGTCGCCCTAGAAGCTGTGCAAGGTCCTTAGCAAGGAAAAGGGAAATGGTCCGGTGCGCAATGTCGTCATCGACGTACACGATTACACCTAAAACCGCCAAAAATGAGCAGCTGTGCCACACCGTGCACAAAAACGGCTGTAAGCACAAGGCTTCCAGTGTCGCTGTAGTCATCGCTATTTTTAGTGGCACGAGCATCATGTGACACTCTTGTTTCTTGCGCAACACTTGCGTTTCAGCTCCTGAGAGACGGGGGACAAAATTCACAATAAATAAATATGAAAAAAAAAATTACAGCGCTAAAGTCATGGGTTTCATTATAGATGTGATATTAGACCATAAGCTTAGTTACGACTTACTGACGTGTCTAGAATAATTAGAATCAATTAGAAGTCCAGATTACCGCACACCAAAGCACAGAATCGTAGACTTTAAGAGACTCGCCACGCGAGCACAATTTAGTCGAAATTCCTGGAAACCGGAAACTAGAAAGCGGAAGTAATGACGTCACTAATGAGGTCAAACACAAGAAGGTGGCATGGTATTTAACCGGATAATTAATGAAAAGAAATTGCCTGGCTTAATCTGAACATCGGCCTAGCAGAGCGGATGTGACATCGCTACGTGCTCTCTCGCATCTACTACCCCGGCGCTCACCTGCTCGCTCATTCGCTCGCTTGCTGGCAACAGCTGTGCGCGCGCGCTCGTTGCCTGCTCTGACGACAGCACCGAGAGGGCGCCTAAGGTGAGCTTCGTGTGCCGCTCGCTAGGCGCCTACGCCCTGTCAGTAGGCGCGCACTGTGCTTCCTCCTCGCCCTACATCGCTGCTCGCCCGCATATCGTGTCAGAGGAAAGAAGTTCGCTCGATTATCCTACAGAACACCAAAGCCGAGGTGCGATTGCCCCTAATAGACACCTAATTCAAATATTAGGGTCGCCTACCATATTTTATTGAGCCCACTTTAACTTTTAGACCATTAGTGAATCTATAGCGCAAAATTTTCATAATGCACACTTTTCCGGTAACATAGTTCTAGCGATATTTAGAGGTGAAGCTTTTGTGCTTGTACGTTACCCCAAACAGCGGCCAATATGCCCCGGCAGCTTTTGCTAAGTACTCGTTAGCGACCATGTGGAACGAACAAGAATTCCTTAAGTCGAGCTCCTTAATTTTCAGCGAGTTCAATGATGCCCGTGTCCAACGGGTATAAGTGTGAGTCCCATTTTATTTATGTGCATTGAAACAAAGTTGTTTTTACACTAAGCGAACAGCTTTCTTTGGCTATACCGGCCGTTTTCTATCTAGGTGATGGACGATTGATGGTTCTAATTTTAGCACCGCCACAAAGGCGCCGACGCAAAGGGCTCTTGCTCTCTCGCAACCAAATCGCGGTTTGTGTATTCGTCTCTAAACGCCAGCAGTTATTATACACATGGTCTTGCGTGAGAGAGGAAGATGGCAGTCGCCTTTGGCGCTAGCGCTCCTGCCGCTACAGACAACACACTAATAATGTTGTATGTACAGCTACCTATGCTACCGCTACAGCTGTGCTGCTTAACTACTACGTTCTCTACGGAATTACGCAATGAAACGTCAAACGTTTCCCGAATACCCTCACTGCAGTAGACATACTGCAGCAAGAGCACAATTGGTTTAATAAAGCCAATAGCTTTCTTGAAGTGTACTGCTACTCGCTTACATGGTCGATGGTTTCTGTAGTATGTTATAGCACTTATAAACGTGAAAAACATCGCTGAGTTACTTCATTCGTGGAGTGAGAATAGTGAGCTGTACTGTGAGCAGAGAGACGCCAACACGCCCACGTTGGCCGCCAATGGATATTGCAACAGCTGCGGACGCACTGGAAAATATTTTAATCTGCTGGTATTATGGGGCGGTTTTCTGTGAAAGGAACAACGTGCAGCTTTGTCGTTGTCGTTAATGTACAATGTGTACATAAGCGACGTGTAAGTACGCGGTGCAGTTCCTTCGGTGCATTTCATAACACGACAATCAAAGCAAGTTTGCTCGAACTGAGAGCATTAACTTTCACATATGGAACTTTTGGTGGCTATAGCTTCCTTGAAAGCAAGGTACTCTGCTCGAAAGTCTAAGGAGCCGGAGCTTCTCCCAAGAAGATCATATTTTGCTCGATTCCTGTGGTTATACAAACAAAAAGAAAAGTAAAAACTGATGCATAAAGGCACGTCTCGTGATACAAACTTTGGGAATGTTAAATGGACATCGACAATGCTAAAAAAAGCTATGCCTTCTATGCTCAATATTCCAACATTTTGTTAGCAACTTCACAGAAGAAGCCACATATATTTCTTTGTGTTCCTAACAGTAGATTATGCATTACTAATTATTACCTGGGTAGGTAATAATTTAGATCATACTGTCAATACAAGGTCTGTTCAGCACGCACGGACACACCACTTTCAGTTATTTGCGAAGTGTTACCGTTTGCGTATATGTTCCTTTTTTCTTCGTTCTAAACAAAGCCTGGCAACCATACAAGGCCACCGCGGTCTGATGCTTTCGCACCACAGCCACTTTCTTTTATGCACAGAAAAAGAAGCGCTTGGCAGACAACCGAAAGTGTTGTTTTCGAGCGTGCATTACATTACTTACATTACATTACTACAAGCTCTTGCACTAGGTCTGTAACAACGTGCAGATGGCGTCATTCGCACAAAAGGCTTTGCTTGTTTTAACATTTTCACTCCCTGAGGAATATTCAGCCTGTTGTAACAAGTGAATGTGTCTACTCCTATGATAGCCCAACATAGAGCTGACAATGCCAGTGATTGAATGAATTACTGAATGGTTAATTTCTGGCATACAGTTTGGAGATGGAAGCAGCCATTTCATAAACCATGGCTGGCATAACGTAAAGATCCTTTCATCATACCGGCCATGGTTTACGACATGGTTGCTTCAACCTCCAAAATGTATACAGAAATGCACCATTCATTCATTCATTGACATTGTCAGGTCTATGTTGGGCAATGTCGTGAACCATGGCCGGTATAATGTAAACATCCTTTTGTCGGGTGGCGCTGTAAGCACTGGAGGTGTGCAGATGTGCTTTGCGTCGGCTCCTGCATTTCGCATTTTCCAAGCGCCCAAACAGTCCTGGTACCACTAGGATCAGTAGAATATCTTCGTAAACATCAAGGGGACTCAGCGGACCCGAAATTTGGTGAGCCGCGGTTTTTAATACCAACGAGAGCCCAATTCGTTTGGCCATGCCGCCGGTAGTGTTAGTCCTAACGCCAAACGCTGGCGCGCGGGAGCTCGGATGCCCGCAAGCAGCCACCGCGTCTACAGTGTGACCCATCCCGGAACGCTACGATCGCGCGAAACCCAGGCACTATTGCCCATGAACACACCTACACCGAAACTGTGGACATTGTATCCGAGAGTCACACGAGACCCCTGCCTGACGAGGCTTTTCCCGGGCCGTCTCCCGTCCTCTCAGGGCAGCTCCACAAACAAGAACCCCAGTGGCAAACGATTGTTTCCCGTCATCAAAAACACCGCCTGCAAAAACAACAATCGAGTGGTGAGCAAGACAGAGTCGGGCAAGCCCTGGCATCGAAAAGCACGCCGTTAGGGCAAGTTCTAACTCAGGCGCCAGCCGACACCGCGAAAGCCAGGTCGCGAGCTACCTGCAAGGAGCGAGGAGTCCGAACGCCTATTTCTGAAGACGTGTTTGCAAGGAGCGGGCCTCGCCGACGCGCGCCTCCGCTCCCGCGCACTGACATGAGAATCATCATGCGCCCGACTCCAGGCACCATCGTTCGAAAACTACGGGCACATCAAGTGGCCAAGGCGATTGTCCAAGCCACTGGAGGGGTGCCGACCTGCAAGGGGGACGACTTCGTCGTGCGCCTGCGACACAACTCGAACATCATCATCGTGAGCACCCCTCACATGGCCACGGCGGCCACCCTCACGAAAATTACGAGCCTCACCTTCCATGAACGATCACACCCTGTGAAGGTTTACCTATGAACACCGGACGGTCTGCTTAAAGGTGTCGTAGAGGGCACCGACGCAGGCACCGGTGAAGAAAAGCTTATGGCGAACTTTCGGGTCCGCACACATGGAGTCTGCATCGTTTGCCCGTATGCTCGAACAATCCCTGACAGCCCTGCTCCCCTTCGAGGAACCCCAAGTGCCTAGATCTGTGTAATTCTACGGAGGGGAGATGCTTCGCCGAGACTACCAGCCGACAAGGCAGTTCTGATCCATCTGTAGAACCACCGGACGCCAGCCAGACGTCTGCCATATTCTAACAGCTCGTGCGTGCAATGTCTGCTACCACCTTAACCCAGACGCCGGACACACTTGTGTTCCGAAGTGCACTTTGTGCGGAGGGGCCCATTTCACGGTCACAATGGAGTGCAAGAACAAGCTCAAGCGAATTCCCCCAAGATGGAATGCTGCCTCCACTACCACACCCAAAACCCAACGACAACCACGCCCGGTCACTCATTTGACCAGGACGGCTGACCTTCACCCGCGGTGGCTCATTTCCAAGCGGGAAGACTCTGACTTCGACTACTCGGAGTCTTAAGAACATCTACGAATCCCGGTCTGGTTCCTACCCGAGCTCCAGATCCCGCTCCTGCTTTCGCCCCCGGCCTCACTTTCGGTCGCCCAGAGGGCGATCTCGGTCGACGCCCAAGCAAGATCAGCAGGCGTCACCAACCGTCGCGGCAGTCAAAGACAAGGGCCCCCAGCAGCACCAACGATAGGCCAAGGCAGCTTCATTCAAGAGGACTACCACCAAAGAACACGAAATAAGCTGGTCAGAAGTAGCCTCCCCATCTTATAAAGGACCACAGACGCCATCTATGAAATTTGAACAGGAACTCGTGAGCATACAAACACTCACACCAGAAAATAGACAACTCAAAGAAGCGATACAGCTCACAGAAATACCACAAGAGATGGCACCACACCAAGCCCTCATTGAACTATAAACCCATGTCGATGCCATCTGTACCCAGATGCAAGTCATCATGGACGCTACACGCACCCAGATGGAACACATAACACATGCAGACTGCAATACAATGCACAGAGGCAGCAATGAAAGATATGGAAGCCAGTGTAAACAGCAATCCTAAGGACCAGCTTCACTCCACAAAGCTACAAAAGATACTACGACAGAACCAGTACAAGGTCACATCTGTGGCAGGACCGAAGCAAATACACCAGATCTTAATACCACCGACGACAACATCCAAAATGCCTAGACCGTACAGGCAAGTCAAAGAAAACTTAGAAATTTGGCAATGGAACTGCCGTGGGTACCGAAGAAAAAAAGAGAGCTCCTGACACAATTGATTGCTGAGTCCTCAAAGCCACCGGGGCCATAGCCCTGCAAGAGCCCGGTGCCCGACCAACACTACATGGCTACGAAAAATACCACACAAGTCAAGAGGACAAGTGGAAGGTAGCCACGATAGTAGACGGAAAGATCACAATCATACAGCACAATCATATAGACGACGTGGACGTACTTCATGTACCGCTCAAACTCGTCTACAAAAGCAAGCAGAAACAGAGCGCCTTCCTCCTAAACATTTACTGCCCCCCTTCCCCCCCGAGCCAAAGGCGGGCAAACATAAGCAAGGTCTTTACGGGCACCCTCCGCCTCGCCAAAGACAGCTCCCTGGTAATCATAGGCAATTTCAACGCCCAGAACACGCTGTGGCGGTACCAGAGGCAGGACTGGAAGTGTTCCCAGCTAGAAACACCAATTGAACAGTGTCACCTCACACTCATCAAAGACCCGAACATACCGACGAGGGAAGGAAACAGCGTAACGCGTGACGCCACTCCCGACCTCGCCTTCATCACACAAACTATGCGATCAGAATGGCTCAACACATTCGAAAACTTAGGCAGTGATCACTACATATTAAGCATAACACTACAGTCTGGACGCTTACGCAGGGAGATTGGCACAGCTAAAGTCGCTGACTGGCGAAAAATCAGGCAATCCCAAGAACAGGACGTAGACACAATCACGAATCTAGAAGACCGGTGCGACAACCTCCGTGGACACAAACAACACACAAAAGAAATCGCCAGAACGGAAGAGGCTCCAGAGGCGGATCCACACTCACTGCACCTTTGGGATGCCAAACGAGGCCTAACCACCCACTGGAAAACACAACAGGAAACTGAAGACACGCATAGCACGAATAACAGCGGAAGCAGAACAATCTGCCATGCAACTCGCCTCGGACTGGTACAGATTCTGCGACTCCTTCGGTGGCCCCCTTCATACGGTCAAGATATGGCACATCCTCAAAGCCATCCTGGACCCTAACAAAACCAAAGGAGAAGGAAACAAGGCCATGAAGCTGTTACTACACACCGACCCAGGTAGCCAACAAGACCTCATCGACGCCATCAAGACCAAGGGCTACGGAGGCCCCGCTATCACACAACCATGTACAACACTCTACACAGGACAGCCCAACCCACTAACGGACGAACCTATCCCAGAAAACGAAACGGGAGCGCTCATCGCAGCCACTACCCGTAACACAGCCGTGGGCATGGACCACATCACGAATTCCATGATTATAAACCTCAGCGATAAGTCCATCTCCGCGCTCGCGGCTTTTCTCAGCCAACATAGGGAACAAGGTACGGTGCCAGCGATGGGGAAACACGCGTGAATAATCATGACCGCTCAACCGGACAAAAAATTGGCAATTGAAAACCTCAGACCCATCTTGCTTGCGTCCTGCCTCGGCAAGGTGTACGAGAAAATTGTAAACACGAGAACACAGAGACACATAGAAGACAACGAACACCTGCCGGACTCCATGTTCGGTTTCCGCGCAGGCCTGTCCACACAAGACGTGCTACTGCAAATCAAGGAAGAGGTCCTTAGCAACATTCCCCGAAGCGACGAACACGTCCTCTTAACAATCGACATTGAAGGACCTTTCGACAACGTTAGCCACCAAGCAATCCGAGAAGGGCTCGCCAACACCAACTGCGGCGAGCGAACGTACAACTATGTTCAGAGCTTCCTGAGCCACCACATGGCGGAGCTGAAGATGGCGGAGATCCAGACTCCAGTGTACCACCCTTCAAACAAGGGCACACCACAAGCTGCTGTCATCGCATCCACGCTCTTCAACGTCACCATAATTTACCTCGCAGGCAAACTACAGGACGTAGAAGGTCTTTGGCACGCAATCTACCCAGACGACATAACACTCTGGACCACAACAAGGTCCCTCATTCACAATGAAGAATGACTGCAAACTGCAGCTCACCTCACCCAAGAATACGTCAGCCAACGGGGACTACAATGCTGCCCCGAGAAATCTGAGCTCCTACAAGTCTGGTGAGGCCGGGGTAAGCGCACAGTCCCCACAGACCCAACAAGAAAACTCGAGGTACAGCTCAACTGGGGCCTCATACCAGAGAAGCCACTGCTCAGGATGCTGGGCATCTGGCTGCAGTCCAACCAGCGGGCCACACAGACATTTACACTCCTCAAAACCAGTGTCAAGTCCATATCACGCATGATCTCCCGCGTAACATCTAAGAGCAATGGCATGAAGGAAGGGGACAACCTTCAACTGGTCAGAAGCCTGGTGGTGTGCAGAATCACATAGAGCCTGCGCTACTACCATGTAACACAGTCCGAGATGAAGCAGTCCAACACGATCTTGAAGATGGCCTTCAATACCGCTCTCCGCTTGCCGATGACAGAAAATTTATTGGCGCTAGGTTTACACAACACCCTCAGCGAACTGGCAGAAGCCCTTTAGCTCTCGCAACAACACAGACTTGCGCAGACTCGCACGGGCCGGCAGGTCCTACAAACCTTGGGTTTCTAAGCTATAACAACACGAACGCAAGAAACCTGCTCGATACCTCGTCACGTACAGGATAGGTATCATGTTGCCCCGATACCACGCAACATGGAACCTAACCTACACTCCAGCAGGAGGAGAGTAAGCGCCCAGTGCATGCAGAAAACATTCAGGTTCCATACTACGGCCCGTTTTACGGACGCCGCCATGTATGGGACGAAGAACAAGGGTGCAGTGGCAGTGGTATGCGACCGATGAGGCCACATTACATCTGCTGCATGTACCCGCGCCTGCAAAATCACGGAAGCCGAAGATCTGGCCATCGCGTTAGCCATGCGCGAAGGCGAACACGCAAACAAACCACTGGCGATCCTCACTGATTCCCAGAAGGCCTGCTGCAACTTCCTACAGGGAAGAATCGGAAGACCTCTGCTGCACAAGTCCTAGCTTAGATACTCAATGAGTACCCTGAGGACATCACCACTGAAGCCATCATCTGGATACCGGCTCACACTGGCGTTACGGGTAACCTGCAGGCCGACAGAGCAGCTCGAGGATTCATGCATAACCGAGCAGTCATCAGGGTGGCAGCAGAAGACCCGGACCCTGCCGACCTCGAGTATTCAGCCATCGTGAACTACCACAGGAGGAGTCGCTTGCGATATCCATCAACCCATCGAAATCTTAAGAAAGAGCATGCCGCGGCCTGGCGTAGGCTCCAGACAGGCACTTACAGGAACCTACACATATTACATTAAATACGCCATACAGCCTACTGGGACGAATGCCCGTGGTGCGGGGCCACACCAATCCTATACCACATTACGTGGGTGTGCACGCTACAAAACATATAACACCACGACACGAACGACACGAGGGAGCAATGGCACGCACTGCTGTCCAGCTCGGCCCTCATCGACCAGCTCAAGCTGATCCAGAGAATTGAGAAGATGCCAAGAGCCAGCGGAGCCCTGGATTAGGGGTCCCGACCATTAGCGACTTTCCCCTATTATTTTTTAATAAGTTTACCTGTCTATCTATCCTTTCGCCGCCCGATTCTGTACCTTTGTATTGTATTGTATTGTATATTGTATCCCAACAAATCAGTCTCGCTGAAGACTTATGTGCAATAACTATTGGAATACAATCATTACTTTTGCCCCACTGGGGCCCTATAACCTGAACCTATTCCGATATGTTTATATACCAATCTACTGACGTCAAATTTGCGTAACTGCCAACGCAAGCATCGGGCGGTCACCTGCAGCGTTCTCCGAACAGACCAATCAAACTCTCTCCCCGTTCATAGGAGGTCACTTTTGTTTGCTTGAAAAATGAATAACATCTCTTACACTGAGCGGCTTGTATTATCTAATTGGCTGACAAGAGGCGAGGACCACGCTCAAGTGGAGAAGGATTCGATGGGGCCGAGCCACTGCACTGACATCCGATAACTGGATGAAGAGGGTGGTGCCGGCGTCTGCGATTGGTCAGCTTTCCTTTAGTTAGCTTGCGGTGTCTGGTCGAAAATCACAGCGGCATGCAAGGGAAGCTTAAAAATGACGCTAAAACGGATCCTCAGCAACGAAGGGTTGGCAGAACAATGTCGTAAACGTGTCGAAAGTGCTCTAAAGCGTTACACGGCCATGCAAAAAGTTTTATTATACGCAACTAAACCCATGCTCTCCGGCAGATACGAGTAGCCAGTGCCTGAGCGATAGGCGGCAGCCGCCTTTTATTCATTTGTGAACGGGGCAGCGTGCGGCTATTCAGAAGAAAATTCAGTTTTGTTCGGCATAGTAATGCATCTTTATCGCGTACAAGTCACTTTGACGCGGTGAGTTTTTACAGTTTTGTGACGTCGCGTGACAGACAGGTGAAGTGGGTGCAGCCCAAAAACTTTTGACCAATAGCCGAGGGCTAATGCCCGATCCGATCAGGTTGTGTTCCGCTGGGCATGACGTCAGCGCCATCGTTGAACGTTAAGCTAAAATTGTCTAAAAAGGCCAGAGAGTCCCACCGAAGATTTATATTTTGTCTTTACATCAAATCAAACGGACGGGTTAGGGGCTTGATAATAAGTATACCTTGGCTTTTTATTCCACAATAATTTTTCCTATAGTTCGAATAAATGAATAACTATGTATTTCTTTCGTTTTGTGACAGGCATTCAGGACCCAGCAGGATAAATTGAAGGCCGCCAATCCGTCGCAGAGCAAGCCTCAGCGTGGGTTTGTCGTCGCAAGCATTTACGTTTGGCAGGCCACCAAAACACCATTCCTCCTCTCTATCGCCAACAGCTTGACGTAGGCATCTGTTAACATGTGCTTTGTAATTTACTTCTTTAGTGTACAATCGCCTTTCTCGGCACTTAAACAAGCGTAGCAGTAAGGGCGAGTCGATACATATTCAGTTCGTTTACTTAGCAAAGAGAGATGGACAGAAAGAGAGATGGAGAGGGGCGTAGTCTGTAAGCTCCTACAAAAATTTTGAGAGGGATCTCTGGCGCTGCGATTGTTCAGCAAACACATGAATGAGGATTAGTCTGAGGTTTGTCTTTGGACACGTCCTTGAAGCTTGGCTTGCTATGATCTATCTGCCTTTATTACCACAAAATTTGAAGCTCTCCTATATTTCCAAACGCAGATATCATTAAGACCATGTGCACATGCACAATTGACGTGACTTGTGGTATTTATAACGCAGTTTTGTTAAAAAGATCAATTAGCACAGTATCAAAGCTGTTCGAAGCGAGAAGGACTGAGTAAGGCGTGTCCATGCACTAAACATCATTCCCATGCTGGCTCCCGCTTACATTTTCTGTATACATTAGCACCAGTGTTACCTGTAGCGAAATTTGTTGGAAAATTTATCTCCATAGCGTTGCGCGGGCTCCATCTCTCTTGTTGTGACTTTTTCGGCCGCTTGTATATGAAGCCTAAATAACGCTAATCCTCTTGGCACACGCTTACAGGCTAAGCTACCGTACGCGTCAGCATGAAAGTATAGCTTCTAAATGTTGAATTATCCCTTCGCACTGTTGTCAAGAATTCCGGCGGAATTGCTGAGAACAGCATTCCGCCATTGTGCCTTCAAGAATTCTCCCTAGAGAATTCTTGAAGGGATAATGGCGGAATGGCGGGTGCACCAATGAAGAGTCGACCATCTAATCTCATGTTTCAAAGGAACACTGGGGTTATGAGATGCCGTAACGCAGGCCTCAAATTCGGTGTGCGATACACGTGGGTATTCACAGGGGTCAAGAGTAATAAGTTACGCCTTAGCCAGATATGGAACCCTACATGCTGTATGATGAGCAGAAATATTGACGAAGACCCTGCCTCAGTGCAATAATTCGTTTAGAATGCTTTAGGAAGTAGTTATTTCTGGCACTATCTTGCATTATGTATCATAGCTGGCGCTCTCCTTAACGTTCCTTCTATGTATGCGGAAGCCAACCGGCGCTTCTATGCGACTTCCTCAAAGACCAGTTCGAAACCCCATGCAACGTCAACGACCGCCTCTGATCGCAGACGCTGCGACATGTGGCTTATGGGCCTCAAAAGACAGCGTCCGCTTCTTTGACCAGAGGCTATGGTGTACTGGCATGAGGCAGTGTGTCATCCGTACAGCAAAATAATGTTAGAACCGTGGAGGCTTCTGCGATGACGCCACTAGATGAAGCTGCGATCGACCGGTGTGCCTAGCACGCCAAATTTCTTTATTTTTTATTTTTTATTTACAAGGTACTGCAGGCCCAATGTGAGCCGTAGCAGGCGGAGCAGAAATGCACTCTAAGCTATATAATACACAGAATGTATGAAATATGTCTATATGTCTTTTATGTCTATATATATATATATATATATATATATATATATATATATATATACAGACATAAAAGCAGCCTATACACGTATATACCGCTAAGTACACAAAAATATACTACACTGTATTGTCAATCTTGAAGGCTTTCGATTACTTTTATACCATGCAGTGTTGACAGAGGTACTCAATTCCACTCGTCAGTTATACATAAACAAAACGAGAAATTGAAAGGCCAGTTCTGCTGCTATACGCTGTGAGTGATTCTTCCTGCCAGTGCTTTGTAGTTCGTGATGTCAGTGGTGTTACGTAAGGCCCAGGATTGCGCAATAATTTGCGATTTTCCCCTAGTAAAATAAATGTTAGTTTGTTCATTTTTCGCCGTAACAGCAGTGTTTTTAATCCGCGAAGATTCATTGGTTGAGTCGGAGAGTGAGTGGGATGATATTTAGAATAAATGAATCTAACTTATTTTCGTTGGGTCATCTCCAGTGCTCGGGTGTTCCGTTCTGTATGGAGTCCCGGAGAATGGATGTGTATTCAATCTTGGGTCTCATAATGGATGAATAGGCTAACAATTTGGCATCAGCTAGTATGTGCTTAACTCGTGTCGCAAAATGCGCGGTTTACGTACGCGGATGTGCAGATGTTCGAAATATAAACGCTTCAACTGACGACGAATTCCACTAGTCGATCCGGAGCACGTTTTGTCGCTCCGTGGCAATGAAATTTAATTCAACTGGTTGATCTAGAGCAGAGTTCGCGTTTTCCACTGGTCGATAGGGAACAACCGACTCAGCGACGGAGCGCCCGTCATTGATCTGCCGAGCAGAGACGGATTTCACCGAACTCGGACGACACGTTGGCGTGATTTCCGGATTGGTCGGCTGGCTTGGCTGTTTTCAGCCATTTTTGAGCCATTTCAGCCATTTTTGGCAGCCCTGTGCAGTTGTTTACATTCTCAAAATGGCGTCATTACACCGTGCGGCACTGCTTCTTGCCTTGAGCGAGTCTGACAGCAGGTCTAGTTCCTCGGAAAGTAGCAGCAGCAACGACGCGAGTTGTACGCGCTTTACTAACTGGTATTTAAGGTGCAGATGGTGAAACTGCGATATGGCTGGCGAATATGGCGGGCGCCAAACTTCCACTGCACTCCCTACCGGAGCAAGTTTATTTTTCGCTAGTCGACCTGGATTAGGTCGCCCCGTGACGGATTCTGTTCATCTCTCGTGGTTTCAGCACCCCACTCTAAGTGACCAGTGAAATTCACCATGAGTGTATAAGTTATCGGGACGCTGACGTATTCGTAATGAGTGACCTCTGTTAGTCGTCATAATGGAAGACTATACAGAAAAAATTGAATGATTTTCTTGTTGCTCATATTCACAAAGATTGTTTTTTAGACCCACCAACCAATATATGTTCTGGAAACCTTTCTGGATGTATACACTAAAATTCTCTCAAAACACAATTGAAGTTGTTATAATGTGTAAAAAATAAATAATGCGAGCGGTCAGGCTACATCCACAGATAATACAGTGTTCCTGATCGTCTTCTCAGCGCTCCTGTTGCAGAAGACAAACAAACTCTTGTATGGCCGCTCCTTTCCGTAAGCAGGCCAATGTTCCTGTTATCAAAGTATTTTGAGACACATGACGATGAGAAGCCCGGAAGTAAGACCTGTTCTGGGCCTTGTGGGTTGCACCAGATTCCTTTCATGTTGTATAAGCCAGAAAAGCGGTCGATAAGTTTCAATGAAGTAAAAAAAAACCTAATAATCTGTGACAAATTCAGCCACCGTAGTTGGAATATTTCCTCCGCCAAAGGGCGCCAAATGGCAAGAATACAGCCAATGTTCTCAATGTTCTCGACCTGAAGAAGGCCTGAGTTATGATCGTTCTGCAGCCATCTCAATGAAAAAAAGAAAGACCTTTTACAAACCCAGCGCTTTCCGCTGCAGGAAAAACCACAGCGAGCAATCAGGAGCTCCGCACGGACATGCATGATTATAACGACAACCGTAATTGCTGATCCCTGAGGCCCTGTGTTGCACCACTATAGCTCCACCTGCCAGCAATGACTTCAGGCTGCATGGACAGATGACGCTGTAGTAGACCGGAATGCTCCAGCCCCGAAGGTCGTCATCGCAAAAAGCGCCACATTTTCGGTCCTGGACGACACACTGCCCTATTTCAATGCACGATACAGCAGCACACCGTCTAAACGAAAGCATCATCGAGCGCCAACCAGCATTATTTCTAGTGCAAAAAAAAGACAGCATTTGGCGGTAGATTTCGTCCTTGCTGCGGAGATTCTTGGTGCATTATGACTAAAAACTATTCGCAGGTCATTTTAGCATATCAATATTTTGGATCTTGGTTTGGCCATGTAGTTATGACGAATACTGTTATTTCAGACAATTCTTTGTCGATGGTCTCATCATCGTGACACACTTGACCGTAGACGAACACGAAGCAAACCTGGAATGCTTCATAACAGGAGGGGCGCCTTATACAATCACCTATAAAAACCCGAACCTGCTCGGCATGGTGAGTGGGAAAAGAATTTGCCTCCAATTTTTATGACTTAACATTTGCTATGCACTCTAAAAACAGTTACACCTTTTGGGGTGTATATTTGCCACACTACGATAATCGTCATCTGTCTTACCCGCATTTCCTTTTATTAACACTGCGAGCCCGGTACTTCCAAGTCACTAACGGCGTGCGAGTTATCAGCATGATAGAGCGTTCTCGACAGGAAATAACGAGTGCAGCGTTTTCAAGAAAGGAAATGCAAGCGAGACAGATGACGATAATTTTCGTTTGACAAATATACACCCCAAAGGGTGCAGCTGTTTTCAGAGCGGTGTCTCGGAAATTACGTAGGCAATTTTTTCGCTGTGATTGCCACAATGCCTTTCTTTTTTCAATATAGTTCACTGAGGTGTATGCACGTTTTTATACTCTGCAACATGCGCCATTGTCTGCGTTATACTATAATGCTGCGTGCTTCAGCGACGACTAAGAAAATTGTCTTGGTAGTTTAGCACAGACGCAATCGCAAAGTACACATTCTTCGCCTTAACCGATCTTGAGGAATGTCACATTAATTTCTAACTGGGGTCTTAATCAGTTCTATAATCTAGCAGTTTGAAATACACTGTTTAATATCTCGGTACGGCGTATGTATGTATACATAAGAGGTGCTTCCTTTATTCTGCTTTCAAATAAACAGACTACACGATAGAGCGGTAAAAATGACTTTAGCTTGCGTTCCAAGTGCACCGAGTTATGGGTGAAGTTGTGACCAAAGCCGGTGTCGATTTACACGATCCCAATACATAATGGAAACTTGCTACGCATATTTTTTGTTTATTTTTCCCCTGAATTTTTTTCTTATTCACTTGATGGCGCCATGCCGTAAAACTACTTCACACATCAGTAGCAAACCTGGTTCCTCCCAGTGTACAGATTCTGAATAACCAGTGAATGATTTCTGGATTCTATAATGCCAACGTGAGACGTAACGTTACGAAGACCAAAGGATAATGGAGTTTAGATAACCTAGAAGCGAAATACAGCCTTCAATCAGCCAGTTATCAGATCCAATAGGCAAATATTACGGGAAGCTTGTGAAAGAAGAGCTGGGTGGAGGACAATTCACAACGCGGCGTTTCGTTTCTAAGATATTTTAGGGTTCCAGATGCCCCGAGTATGCGTGCAGCGACGCAGTTCTAATTCGAAACACTCGTACAGTCCCCGATAAATTTCGCGTGGGAAGTGCTGCCGCCCTTTGGATACGTTACGCTGGTGCTACGTTACGCGAACGTCCACACATTAGGCCAGTAACAAAAGGTTGGCCATATTACACAATAAACGTCTTCTGCAGAGAGTAGTGCTGGATGACAGATGGCTAACGATTGGTTGCAGCATTGCTGCGGCCAGTGGCATTATCCCGTTCCTGTTTCTTAGTAAAAAACGACTCTACACGTTAGTACAGCGTTCTGATTAGACAGCGCCGTCCTATAGTATTGCTGCTGAAAGCGTGCCGGTGGAAGTGTTATGACCATGGCGAGTCACAACTGCTGAAGCAGCAGGGTTATCGCAGCTGTACCTTTGCTGCTACCTGTAGTTTTGATACATCTGGCTCCTCAGCTCAAGAAAATACAGCTGCTATGCAGAACAGAGATTGAGAGAGAGAAATTGGTTGACAAAAAGGCAGAGAAGTCACTCCGCAGAAGAGTACGCAAATGCGTCGAGTAGGAAAGGCTTGTGGAAAGAGCCACCAGCATGACGGTGTCTATAGAAGCGGGAACTTCGGCCTTCTCTAGAAAGTGTTCTTTGTTTCTACGGAAGTTGTATGCTTGCAAAAAATGTGTATGATGTTGCGGGTCTGCACAATTTTTGAAGCGACGCTTTCGTTTCCTACCATGTCATCCCAGGTTCGGCCTTAGTCGGTCGGCGGTCCGCCTGCCTTTAAGTCACTCGGTCCTCAGTTTCTCGCCGAATAAATTCAGCCTTCAAAAAAAAAAAAAGGGAAAGAAATAACAAGCTTATAAAAAAAAAACTTCCGGTGCGGGATTTGAACCTCGGCGCACCGGCATAGCTTTCCGATTATTTAGCCATTAGGCCACATACTTCTTTATTAGCCCGCTTGCAAGTTCGCTCATTAACAGCACCCAAGTTCAGAGAACAAACACGCGAAAGACGTATGTAATATCTACCGACCAGCAGGATTGCAATCCCACCAAATTCTCTTAGTTTTGTCAAGAGTTCTAACCTCGACAACAATACAGGAGGGTACTGTTGTACTTTTTGCGCCTCCTCATTGGCGTTTATACTTTCCTCGGAAGTACATTCGCGCGGGTCGTGCGTCTGGAATTTGCATCGCAGTAATACCCAGCCATTCTGGAGCGCCACAGTTTGGGCACTGTGGGTATGTACCCACCAAAGGGAATCGGCCAAGAGGTGTGTCCTCCTATTGTTATTATGATGATAACATCCACACACTTGCACATATCGGCATTGGGCTGTCAGTCAAAAGTGTACGGTACATTTAAAATACAGATGAAGGAATATGTGGCAATATACAACATATGTAACGCTGTGTCGTACCGGTGCGCTAGAATACACGCGCCCGCCAGTTTGCTTAGCGCTAAAGACGCACGAATGAAATGGGGACATTGATAGCATTTCATTAACTTCTGCTCGAAAGATTTGCTGTACGTAGATTTCCAGATGTCCGTTGGATTTGCATAAGTTTTCTTCTCTTTTTATTTACTTCCCATCACGATTACCAACGACGCTTCACTGAAGCTGTCGAGGGCTGGATCGTTTCGTCTTGGCCTGCTATGCGACGCGTTCCTGTTACAATATTACGCCAGAACAAGTTGGACTCGAAACGTTTAACCATTTTAACTCATTGACACGCGCTACTAAATAATAAATGTACATATAAAAGGGTTTTAACATTACATTACATAAATATTTACCACATAAATAATATGGATTTCGCAAATGCCTTGCCATAAAGAAAGCTTCATTTTTGAGCCCTCAAGAGCTGATGGAGGCAACTCAAGCCAGCTCAAGTTTCATCATACTCCCGAAATAAAAGACAGGCATACTTTTAATTCCTCGCGGCTTTCAGAAACCAGGGTTGCCTAGCATCCGAAACATTTCGCTCGTGGCTATGCAGCCAATTTTCTATGCAGCCAATTTTTTACTATTCCTGCCCAACAGTGATTGTTGCAAGCTCTCTCTCTCGCCCTATTCGAACAGGATGATATCATGAGACAGATTTCCAGACAGATTGCGTGGAACACGGGCCCCACATTGGCCATCTCAGTTTCCATGTGCACGCGCGTCTACATGCCAGACAAAGCACTGAGGCCAGATCATGAGCTGGATGCCAAGTGTGTTGACCACCTGCTCCGTCCCAATAGCACCGCTGCCGTGAGTGACCAACGCTGTTGACTACCCGTCAAACGCATTCACCGAAATCAGGCATGAAGTTTGTGAATTGGGATACTTGATAATTCGCAAAGTATTACAACGTGTCGAGTTTCATTTTGTCAAACCTACGGCAGCACCATTTTATGCACACTTCGCCGATATACCAAAATGCTTAACTATCAGAGAAGGCGACGCGCTGCCAATGTGATGAAACTTCGCATGACCAGGTGCTTGGCGTATTCCCTTGCGTCGTCAGAGACTCAATAACAAACTCTAAATCTATGGTCTTGATAGTGGTCATCAGAGTTTGCAGCATCCGTAACAGCGATGTGCCCGTCTTATCTACGACAAGAGTGCCTTTCTATTTCCTTTTTAAATCATGCGTCCAACACTAGTGCTTGTGCGACGACTCAAACCTACCGCACTTTCAAGAATTACGATAATGTAATCGCTCAGCAGTAATCGTTTGAGAAATGGAGGGAGAGCCATCCCTACAAAGGAGTTTGCCAGTTGTGATTATTTTTTATGCGAAAGCGTTAAATGCCTCATCGAGCGAAAGAGTCTCGCTTCTGTGTAGCAGCAAAACGGCGTCTAAGCTCCCATCTCCCATCGCCATTGGCCGCTTCGCCACGTTGCGAGCGTGCCTCGACGCAGCAGAGTGGTCGAAATGGAACACCGGCTGGCACGCTAGCCGCCAGGTGTTGCGTGAGGGGAGAGGGCATCTACGCGACGCTTCATTATCCTCGTTATCCGCGCATTCCTTGTCCGCGCAAGCTCTTGTCTGCCTTCTAACTGAGTATTTATAAGGCCAAATCAAAATGTGCCAAGCTTCTCAACGCATTCGCCTGCGCGCGAGGAGTTCATAGCGCGAAGGACCGTTGAGCCGTGCTCAAGTGGAAATTAATGCTTTCGCATGCATGGCTCATGAGAAGTTCTTAGGTGTGTTCAGAATATTTAAGGCGAAAGCGCCAAATGCCGGCGAAACACTCGGCATCTGTAATCTGTAGCAGCGAAACGGTGCCTAAACTTTCAACGCCATTGACTGCGACGCCATGTTAGAAACGCTCCTTGACGGAGCGGAGCGGATGAAATGGGACTCGGCTAGCGCGCCACGTCACCATTGCTCTCGGCGCGAGCGCTCCTCGACGGAGTGGAGTCACGCTTGGGTAGAGTGGGCGAAAGGGAACATCGGCTGCGGCGACGCGCCGATGGCATGCGACGGTGGCACCGCAGGCTGCTGCTGCCTTCTGGCTGGGGCATCACGGGCTGCTCTGTTACGCTACTTACTCGTAGCGAAAAACTCTAAGGACCGCCCAGGGCCGTTCACGTGGACATGAATTGATTGCGTTAGCGTAGGAGTGTCAAAGTGGAAAAAAGTGTGAGTGTGAAGTGTGGGAGGCCGGTCACGTGGTAGCTGCAGTGTGTGTATATATATATATATATATATATATATATATATTGAACTACCTGGTCGAGACGACGTTTTATTCCGATAAAGAAACAATGGCGCCGATGCAAACACCACCACGAGCCAATGATTGATGATGACTTTGTACAGATGAAGATGAGGTCCGCATAAATTCTTGCAATAATTTTCCCCGTGGGCGGAAGCGGCCAGCCTCGCCGCACATTAGACAGTGGAACGGAGATGAAAGGGCTTCAGGCAGGAAACGTGCACCATCTCTGTTCCGCGGCAGCGTCGGTCAATTAGGGCATCAACAGGTGTAACGCTTTAGTTCACCCGTGAGGACTGCTCTTTGACTTTGCATGGCCAGTATAGCGACACTCAAGCTTCTCACACGAACCGGGTGTCTGTGAAGGTGTCGATAGGAGCGCATCGTCACCAGGGCTGTAGGAAACGACGCGGTGGGAGACATCGTACCGATGTTTGCGATCCTCTTGGCTGGCTTCAGTGTTCATACGCGCGCGACGACGACATTGGGCAACACGAGACACAAATGGTCCTATAACGTAAAACTATTCCAGTATGTTTTTATTCCAATCGCCTGACGTCAAATTTGCGTAACCATCTACGCAAGCATCCGGCGGTCACCCGCAGGATTGTCTGAATAGACCAATCAAACGCTCTCCTCGTTCATAGGAGGTCCCTTTTGTTTGCTTGAAAAATGAATAACATCTCTTACAGTGAGCGGCTTGTCTTATCTAATTGGCTGACAAGAGGCGAGGACCACGCTCAAGTGGAGAAGGATTCGATGGGGCCGAGCCACTGCACTGAAAATCGATAACTGCATGAAGAGGGTGGTGCCGGCATCTGCGATTGGTCCGCTTTCCTTTAGTTAGCTTGCGGTGTCTGGTCGAAAATCGCAGCGGCATGCAACAGAAACTCAAAGATGACGCTGAAACGGATCCTCAGCAACGAAGGGTTGGCGGAACAATGTCGTAAACGTGTCGAAAGTGCTCTAAAACGTTACACGGCCATGCAAAAAGTTTTATTATACGCAAATAAACCCATGCTCTCTGGCAGATGCGAGTAGCCAGTGCCTGAGCGATAGGCGGCAGCCATCTTTTATTCCTTTCCGAACGGGGCAGCCTGCGGCTATTCAAAAGAAAATTCAGTTTTGTTCGGCATATTATTGCATCTTTATCGCGTACACGTCACATTGACGCGGTGAGTTTTTGAGGTTTTATGACGTCGCGTGAGAGGCAGGTGAAGTGGACGCAGCCCGAGAACGTTTGAGCAATAGCCGAGGGCTAATGGCGAAGAGGCGTCGAACCAGAAATAACTATTTTTCTTTTGTTCGTTCATATCATACATAATCCCTGTGTACACGTTATATGAGATGGGGAGCTATCGCGGTTCTCGTGACGTCGCGTGACAGACAGGTGAAATGGGGGTGGTCCAGAAATGTTTTTGACCAATCGAGGAGGGCTAATTGCAGAATCGGAATAGAAAAATGTGGAATAGTTTTACGTTATAGCGCCCAAACTGGTCGCAAATCAATGGTGAAGCGTTCACAGGGCCAGAGAAGAAAGAAACGTCGACTGATGACGTTGGGTGGCTGCCGTATACTAAGAAAAACGGAGAGCATCCGGGTGGTCTGTTGAACAGACGTGTTGTATGCAAATATTACAAATGGGCGTATCCCAGTTACGATGGTCAGGTTGAATATACATGGACAGCATGTCGCGCAGCGTGTGATGAAATCGCTCTGTTAGGCCGTTGGTTTGAGGGTGGTAGCTAGACGTTGTCTTGTGCACGGTGTTGGACACTTGCAGAACAAGATTAAGAGTGCCTGAAAGAAATGCCTTGCCTCGGTCGCTCAAAAGAACGTGAGGCGCCCCGTGACGTAAGTAGATAGCCTGCAAGAAGAAGGCCGCTACTTCTGAGGCCGCTCCAGAACGTATTGAGTTTGTTTCAGCGTATCGGGTCAACTGGTCAACTGGTCAACAGCAGTGACGATCCATCTGTTGCCGTCTGGAGTAGGTGGGAGTGGCCCAAAAAGGTCAATGCCGATGACAGAGAAGGGTTCTGCTGGACAAGGAAATGGTTGTAGCGTCGCGACCGGAGCAGTAGTAGGTCTCTTACGGTGTTGGCAAAGAGTGCACGAGGCAACATATCTAGCTATGCTCGTGGAAAGACCTGGCTAAAACAATCGGCCGCCGATGCGCTCGTGTGTTTTGTGGTAACTCAAGTGGCCTGACGTAGGGTCATCGTGTGAGACCTGCAGAACTGCTGCGCGAAGACAGCTCGGTAGAACGGGAACCCATAGATGGCCTACCGGGTGAAAATGTACCGGTAGAGCACGTCGTCTTCAAACTTGAACAGTTTGAGCTGTTTCGGTAGCCTGGCGTTGGGTGGAGATGAAACATCGATAAGGCGATTGATGATACCATGGCAATTAGAATCGGCGCGCTCGTGAGTGGAAAGCACTGAAGGGTGATTTGATGTAGTCAAGGAAGAAATCGGTGCAATAGACGATGCGTCCTCCGTGCAGCCAATTTGACAAGGTGATATGATGTGCTCCAATGATGGTGGTAATGGGCATCGTGAAAGAGCATCGGCATCTTGGTGCTTCCTTCCGGACTTGTATATGACATCGAAATCATATGCTTGTGATCGGAGTATACAGCTGCCAAGGCGCCCAGACAAGTTTTGGTTGTCGTCAACCAGCATCCAACAGAGGACATGGTGGTCGGTCGCAACCGTGAAATGTTGACCGTGGTGATATGGACGAAATTTCTGAATGGACCAGACAACGGCTAAACACCCTTCTTCGGTTATTGAGTACTTCTTTTCCGCGGAAGTCAGAACGCGGCTTGCATATGCAACAACCTTTTCGCAAAATTCGTGATCGCGCTGCAGCAGTACGGCACCAATTCTTTGACCACTAGCGTGAGTATGCACTAATGTGGGCGCCTTGTCATCAAAATGACAAAGAACAGGTGGGGATGTAAGTGCGCGCTTGAGTTCTTGGAACGCGGCTTCACATTGATCGTTCCAATCGAAGGAACTGGAACTAGCAAGAAGCTTGTGGAGGGGCGAGACAATGCTTACGAAGTTCCGGATAAAACGTCGAAATTATGAGGCGAGTCCAATGAAGCTGTGCAGTTCTTTTGCACAAAGTGGGCGTGGAAAGGTGAGCGCTGCGGAAATTTTGTCCGGATCGGGCTGGATGCCGTCATTGCTAACGAGATGATCCAAGACATTAATCGTTGCGCTAGCGAAACAGCACTTCCTCGTGTTTAGTTGAAGTCCGGCATTAGAAAGGCATGTGAGCACTTCGTCTAAGCGTTGCAGATGGTCAGAGAAAGTCGAGGAAAACACGACGATGTTGTCGAGGTAACATAGACAAGTTTTCCACTTGAGCCCGCGATGAACAGTGTCGTTCATTCTCTCAAATGTGGCGGGAGCGTTGCATAGACCGAAATGCATTACGTTAAACTCGTAAAGACCATCCGGAGTATAGAAGGCGGTCTTTTCTTTGTCCGCTTCGTGCATTGGAATTTGCCAATATCCGGAGCGAAGATCAAGGCTGGAAATGTATTGCGCACCTTGCAAAGAATCAAGGGCGTCATCGATACAGGGCATCGGAGATACATCGTTACGGGTGATCTTGTTTAGCGCGCGGTAGTCAACGCAAAATCATACCGATCCATCCTTCTTCTGCACTAATTCGACGGGTGATTGTGATAATATATGGTACGCGGGCGTGGAAAGTATAAACATAGGAAGGCTGTGCGCCGTGCGGTGGCGAGGAGGACACCGACTCTTTGAAGATACCCGCAAGAGAGCCATGATCATCATCGGCATCAATTTGGGAGCGTCGGCAGTGGCGCCTCAAAAAGCGTGGCGCGAGAGAGTGTGGCCCGTGGCGTGAGCAGTGCGTGAGGTTCGGCGTTCGACGGAAAACAGCTTCCTTGCTGGGCGTCTGGCCCATAGGAGCTATCGCCGCCCGCGCCAATACGCCACACCCGAGTCAACGCTGTCGCCCGCTGGGAAGTTACCTCGCCCCGCTCTTCCGCTGGGCAACCGGTCCAGGAGGGCTGGCGGTCGTGAAGCGGAGCGATCGAGCGTTCGGGTGAGCGGCCACAGGGCTGCCCCGCCAGCTGTGGACGCGACCCGGTGACTGCGGCCGCGGGCTCCCGAGCGCATACCCCGCCGGAGGGAAACCGGGCACGCGGAGGCTCCCGTCTATCGGCTGTTGCGCAGGGCCACCTGAGCCCCGCGAGGCAGTCCGACCCGGCTGTCCGACCCGGCCGTCCGACACGGCTGCCCGACACGGCTGTCCGACCCCGCCGGCCGACCCGGCCGTCCGACCCCGCTGGCCGACATCGGTTCCATGAGGTCTCGGACACGGCGACACACGCTTCCGCCGGAACTGTAGGCCAATTATAATCCACCGATCCATAGATATAGTGCATGTCGTCTATGAGGCATTTTGAGGAACTGTCACGTGTGTGTGCCATTATCTGTGTTGTGTGCGTCAATACAAGTCTGATGTGTGCTTGTGGTTCCGCGTGCTGCTTCTCCCTTTTTCTGGAGCGATCTGGCCCCAATAACACCACAGTGATGACCAAGAACTGGCAGAGGGACGTATCACGTTTCTTTTCAGCATATCGGCGACGTTCTCCTCGATGATTTTGCGTTCGGCCAAGGAGACTCGGTAGGGACGACGGCGGACAATAGTCTGGCCATCAGTGTCGATACGATGGAAGGTAACGGAAGTCTGTCCGAGTGACGAAGTATCCATATCAAAGGAGGCCTGATGCTTCGTGAGCAACTTTAGCAACGCTTCACTCAGCAGCAGTAAGGTCAGGACTTATCACGGAACCAAGGGCAGATGAAGCAGATTTGCCCTGTTGAGGAAGAGCTTGCAAAGCGGCAAGAGGAAGCAGGGAGACTGGTTGGCTATCCACATAATGGGTCACTGTGGAGCCTTGAGGTAGGAGGATTGTCTCAGTGGTCGCATATAAAGCGATGATTAATGCAGAGCTTTCTTTGAACCACACCAGGCAGGAAGCGAAGACAATCCCAGGGGCAAGACAGCGGCCGTAAGGCGTGATGAACACGTCGCCATTGGTGATGTCCGTAGAAGAGAGACTTTTCGTTTGCTCGCGGCCGGGAGGCAGTAGAGAATCGACAGCAGTGAGAAAACGCAGTCGTGGCTCATCGGCACTCCTGCTGCAACGAACTGTCTCGGTCATTTGGACTAAACGTTGACGGCAAGAGAATAAAGCGGACGCTGACGAGAGAAATCCCCAACCTAAAATTAGTTCGTGAGCGCACGGGAATAAAATCGCGAACTTAATGTGATGACGGATACCATAAATGAAGACGCGTGCTGTAAATTGGGCTGATGGTCGAATGAATGCTCCATTAGCCCCAATCAAGGATGATCCAGTATAAGGCATCTTCACTTTCCGCAGACGAGAGCACAGGTCCGCACGCATAACAGATATAGTAGCCACCGTGTCAATCAGAGCTAACAAGCACACGCCCTCCACAGACACCAATAACATGTTCGAAAGACGTTCAGGAGAACTTGGAGCACTTCGCGGCGATGCAGTTTTCCCTCCAGAAACTCCACTGGTTAGTTTTCCGGTCGCTGGACATGGAGTTGGGGGACAGGTCGAAGTGGCGAAACAGAACGTCGGAGCGGCGATGGGGAGCGGCGTCTCGAGGCACGTGGGTTGTGTGCGGTGTTGGAGAAGTCGGCCGGAGATGGAGATCGGCGAGCGGGAGGATTATCGTCATAAGTGCGGTAGACACGAGGAGGTAATAGCATATAGGCCTTGACGAACGCCAGGCAGAGTAGTAAGGCGGGTTCGGAGCTCGGGCGACGAAATGTGCCAGGTGATCGTGAACAGGCGCAGGTGGTGTGATTGGAGACGGCGGGGCTCGCATTGTAGCAACTTGAGCGTAAGAAGCCGGTTGTGGGCAAGGAGGTTGTGGGTTGTGGGTATGGTGGGCGCTCTGCAGGAACGCCAATTCCTCATTAATAATGCCGCGCAGGTCAGTAGAAGCAGGTTGGACGTGAGCGCTTCTGCAAGGGGGTGAGCCATGCGCTTGCGATTCCTCACGAATTATGGCTCGAATGATAGACTGGCGCTCCATACTGTTTGCCAGGGGGTTGTCGGAAAAGTCCGGTTGCAAGTGGATTGAATGCAGGGCGTCGAGGCGCTGCCAGAAGGAGACGGCGTCCGACACCGTCGAATGGTTTTGAGCGGGGAGTGCGTTGAAGGCAGTAGATCCTGTACCCTTAAGAAGGTGACGCACGCAGTCAGTTTCTGGCATGGCACTGTCGACACGGCGGCAAAGCGCGAGGGTGTCCTCAATGTATAAGGTATACGACTCGCCATAATGCTGGACGCGCTCAGACAGCCTCTTCTGCGCAACTTTCGAACGAACCGTGGGTGTGCCAAAAATCCGCCGTAGCTGCTCCCTGAAAGACGACCAATCACGGAAGTCTCTCTCGTGATTCAGGAACCATGTCTTGGCCACTTGAGGAACGTAAAATGGTACGTTGTTTAACCTCGATGACTCGTTCCAGTTGTTGTATTCACTGACACGATCGTAGTTATCGTGCCAGTCTTCAACGTCCTCACCAGGCAAGCCAGAGATTTCAGGATCGTGATACCGGTTGTTGGCAAGGCTGGGAGTGGGGTGGCTGGCACTTGAACCGAGTCTGTGGACGCTGCGGTCCCGTCTTGCGACATGGCGGCCTCTTGGCGCAAGCGATGTGGCGAACGTAGCTCCAGGAGAGACCTTGACGTCGATTGAGGTCGAAGGGGTCTTAAAGAACCTCCTCAATTTGAAACACCACGTTCGAGAGGACGCTGTATTCCAAGAAGGAAAAAATGGCGCCGATGCAAAAACGAACATGAGCCGATGATTGATGATGACTTAGTACAGATGAAGATAAGGTCCGCTTAAATGCTTATAATATATATATATATCTATATATACACACACATGTACTGCAGCTGATGGCGGCCTGCTCCGGACCACCGTCAGTTACATTTCGTTCCTCCAAGAGGCAGGAGGCAGTACGTGTGTCTAGCGACCTCCTGAACAACGTGCAGTGTGGTGAACCCGGTTCAAATCGTGGATCCGGGCCTCAAGGAAGGGCGACGCATTGCTAACGCGTTTCTCTCGCATTTACCGCTAAATCGCCGCTGAATTTTTCAAGACGGAGTGACACCGCTTTTACTCTTCCAGTTTTGCGATGACCCATTGTCACTCTACGCCAACGCCAAGGTAGTAAGACCTGGTCACTTCACTGGAATTTCACTTACCCCGGGTACTCCGCAGCTAGTGTCAACGTACGAGACAAATGAAACCGTCAGCGAAAAGGTAAAATCAGCGGCCGTATAGCCCGGGAAATTTACCTTTTACTTTTGCTAATCGGCTAAAAAAGGAAACAAAGAACTCACGTGTTTTCTCCTCCATTCCGTGTTTTGGTCTTTATTTTCGACCTTATAGGAAAACGAACTACACGATCCCGTCTACGGCCATCAACAAAGATTGACATCTTACCACTGCGGTTATTCGCAGTTGACGGACAGATACGATAAAACCGAAATAACGCCCAACTACCTTGCCCATAGCAGCCTCTGCGACGCTTGTAGTGTGTGCGACACAGTCTTTGAGGCAGGAGGCACGGGTTTTCTCAGGCACGGAGTAGGCGCATTGCTAAAGACAGTGGAACGCTACGCACTTATGCTGCACAGCTCTTCGACAATAACGCAATCCACTACAGTGCCCAAAAGCCCAAAGCACAATGGGACCAGGGGCAGCTGGACGAAGCATTTTAGTTCGTGAAAAATGTCTGGTCTCCTAAGTTGACAGCGCGCTGCGTCTATAAGTGCTGCCGATAATACGCCTGCATGAAAGCGCTTACTGCAACCGTACACGGTAGAAGCAGATTGACGTTTCGTTATTTTCTGTTTATTTTTCTCTTTTCTTTGTTCGCATGCGTCCTTGCACTTTTGTTACAGAATGGACAAATGCTTTTTTCCGGGCGTCCAATTAGGAATGACATACTCCTTTACTCCTTTACTGAATGCTTGATACAGGGACCAGACACGCAAAAAAAAAAATAGAATAAGGGTCAATCTGCTTTAACAGTGCACGTTTGCAATAAGGTGCGTGAAATGAAGTGCCCTAACCTGGTGAATTGGCTGGTTCCGCTTCTTCAAGGCAAGGTCCAAACGGCGCGCAATACGGATCGCAATACGGAGCGCAATACGGGACGCTGTCAGTTCGTGCGTACCAACCGTATTCACTGCCGTCACTAGAAAAGTTCCGCTTGCAAAAAAAAAAAAAAAAAAAAAAAACGGATCTCCAGAGCAAAGATTGCTTACAGGGACACATACATTGTCGTACTGCGTCGCCTACTTGGCTCAGAGTGCTGTCGCAGGTGGGCGATGCAAGCGATACCATTGCGATCGAAGCGAAACCGGCTCAGAAGTTCCTCATTGTCGAGCGGTTTCGTGCGGTCTCTAAAGACGCGCTGTCATTTCAAGGTTCAACAAAAGCGGGTGAATGCGCAGCGCTCGAGAAGAAGCGGCAGCCATTTCGACGGGATGCCGAACGGCGCGCATCAGGGCAGAAGGACAAGAGTTCCCCGCGAACGGCTTCATTTTTCTTTTTCTTTTTTTCCCCCACGCTAAAGAGTGAGCCGCCAGCACCGTGTCGCGCACGGCGCCCGATGGGCACTGGCCTCGGGAGCTGCTACATGCAGCGCGGCGTCAACGTAGGGGACTGGAGTGCCTTTCAGACTGGAATAAATTGATCGCGAACTACAATACTTCGTACAAGCCGCCGCAGATAAATTCGTAGCGAGCCAGCAGAATGCTTTCAGTTCGAGTTGCTCGTAGCACGTTGTCCTGATATTATACGCCTTAGAAGCACTGCGTCTTGCGTCATGTCTACTCGATGCTGCGGTATACACAAGCCGAGCTTCATCGTTTTAACAGATCGTCATTGCCTACCTTGCTGCAGCAGCTATAGCGCCTATTGTAGCTGTATCAAAAATTATTTTACGTGTCGCCACTAGAGACGCGCTTAAGGCTTCGCGCTGGGCTTCGCCGATGCTCCATTGTTCCATACGAGACCGCACTTTGAATGTTCAGAAGTGAAGAACACGTGAGGGATACAAGCAACGTCCACTTTAATGGTGCCAGCGCAACAGCCATGGCTGCGCTACAGACTAAGAAAATCCATCCTCGATGAATTTTCCAATCAATCCAAAGAAAATCCATTCCTCTAAGATGGATTGCGTATCATAACACCCTTTCTGAACGCTTACATTTGCCTAAATTTTCGCGAACGGGTTTATTTGTTAGCAAAAAACCCCCATGCAGCTCACATATCTTTTAAACTGCCGAACAGGTGTTATGTGCGAAGCACACTTGGCAGAATTTAATGGTCATGAGGCACTCTAGCATTTCAAGCGAGTAAAAAAAGCCGTGGGTGTTTCTCTACTAGGAATGATTTGTGCCTAGTCATTGCTTCAGCAAGCACGTCATGTGGACCCAGTTTTAGGCTACGGATGTAATTGTTCTGCTTCTTGTATATGGTGCCCTCTGTAGAGCGGTGTAGAGGCAGGAACCGTGCACAGGGCTTCCTCTTTTATTTCCTATCCTGCATTTAGATATCGCAATTGCCCTTGTCTAAAGTGTTTTACTCTGGAGTTGTTTTATCGATCACCTGCCAAGCCTCAGGAAATCATAGCGCGTCAGCCAATCTTAATTCTGAAGGCGCACGTCCTTTCCGGCTTAGTATAGGTGACGGCACATTGTTATGCACTGTTTCGTGCAGTATCGGTTGCAGTATACAGTCGCATGTGCATGTGAGGCCATACACTACATCTTGAGTGCACAGCAATTATTGTGGAGCTGGCGCCCCCCAGTCGTAAAGTGCGGAGACACAACTACTTTGCCCTCCTCTCCTCTATCATGCTTTTCAAACTTTACTGCTAGCTTTAAAGGTAAATAAATTCTGGGATATTTCGTGCCAAACCCACGATATGATTGTGAGGCACGCCGTAGTGATTAACTCCGGATTAATTTTGACCATCCGTGCTTTACCGAACACCCAACCTGTTATAACTCAACTGTTATGACTGCTACCGGGCGGGAACGGCATACGGCCGGGCGGCCAGGAGCATAATAACGCCCACACAAGAACTGGAACACTGCGCCCGTTTATTTAGTGACAGCCCTTTATTCAGACGTTCTCAAGCCGCTCCGGCACGTGCGATGACGTCGGTCTCGAGCCACGGCGAACGCGGTTTTCTCTGTCTTCGTTGTAGTTTTCACTTTGCAGCACTCTTCCCGCCTTAAGGTGAGTACCGCTGTACGGATTTCCGTATACGGGTCCATCTACGAAGCACAGCTGGTTGAGCCTCTTCTGGTAGCGTCGGTACACCAGCTGGTTGATCTTGCAAAGGTTGCGCCGGCACAGGACTTTATCGAGGACGGACTTGATCCATGTGACGCTGAAGCTCACCTTCTGCCTTTTCAACGGTGATCATTCGGGATCCTCTTGTTTCTTTCACTGTGGCTGGCAGCCACCTTTCTCCCTCTCCGAAGTTGCGAGCCCAAACAAGAGTGCCCAGGTTCAGCTTGTTTTCTTGATCTTCCTGTGGACAGATAGGAAAGGTTACGGGGGGTGGAAGGCATGTGTCCAACCGACAACGGATATGGTATCCCAAAAGTCGTTCAGACGGTGATCGTCCATCATCCAGGGGCGTTCTACGGTAGCTAAAAAGAAGTTTAGCCAATCGCTCAGACCTAACCTTCTTGAGGCCATATTTCAGCGTCCGCACGGCGCGTTCAGCAAGCCCGTTCGATTGGGGGTGATATGGTGCCGCACGAAAGTGCTTTATTTTATTTCCTGTCAGAAACTTCGTGAAAGTCCCTGACGTGAACTGAGTTCCGTTGCCTGTCACAGTGGTTCTTGGTATGCCCAGCCTGCTGAAGATTTTAGGCAAGGATGTAACGGTCGATTGTGCTGTGGCATGACGCACTGGAATTGCTTCGATCCATATTGAATGTGAATCTATGGCCACTAGGATCATGGTGTTATTCACTGGACCAGCATGATCCAAATGGACACGTTGCCAATTCTCGTGCGTTAGTGGCCAGCTTACTGGTATTTTCGCCGGTGGCATTGCGCTTGCTTGTATGCATGTAGTACGATTCCTACTGATTTGTTCGATAGCTCCGTCGATGCCGGGCCACCACACGACAGTACGGGTCAATGCCTTCAGTGCAGACATTCCCTGGTGCGTCTCGTGCAGGTATTGCAGCATGTCACCACGAGCAGCCTCGGGAATCACGACTCTGTGACCCCAGTAAATGAGACCTTTGTAAACGATTAGCTCACTTTTTCGTGCGAAGTATGGGTCCAACCGCGGATAGGGGCCTTGCGCTCCTTTGGCCAACCACGAAGCACGTAGGACTTTACATTTCCAAGTACTTGATCCTTCCCGGTCAACTGTCTTATTGCTTGTGACGAAAGGGGCCTGTCATCCAGCTGCTGCAGCGAGTGCACGTACTCGTGTAGCTCCTCTGATGTGTCCTCGGTGGTTTCTAGAGGAAGCCGACTGAGTGCGTCTGCATTCAAGTTGTCCGAGCCAGGTTTGTACTCTATTTTGTACTGATACGCTTCCAGCAGCAAGGACCAACGCTGAATTCTTGCGGCAGCCATGATGGGCGTGGGATGATCTTCGCGAAATGGACCCACCAGCGGCTTGTGATGTGTGATCAAGGTGAATGTTCTTCCCACTAGGTAGCACCGAAACTTTGATACCCCGAACACTAGGGCCAACGCTTCACGCTCCACTTGGGAATAATTCCTTTCCGCTTTAGTAAGTCTTCAAGAACGAAAAACTATAGGCTTGTCAACGTTGCCAACGCGATGGAACAGTACCGCTACGATTCCGTTGGGTGACGCATCGCACTCCAAGCGCAGCGGCAGTGAGGGATCGAAGTGAGTGAGCATTTTGGCATTGCATAAAGCGTTTTTTGACTTCTGAAACCCTTCCCGTTGTTGACAGCCCGAATTCCAGCGACGTTCTTTGGTTAGCAAATTGTAGAGCGGTGATAGCAGACTGGCCATATTGGGAAGGAACTTGCTGTAATACGTGAGAATACCCAAGTAGGAACGCAGTTCGCTCACGTTCTTGGGTGTTGGCGCCATCATGATAGCATCCATGTTCTTCTCCAGAGGTTGCAGCCCTCCAGTACTGATGTTGTGGCCAAGATACGAAGCCTCGGGCATCCTGAAGGTGCACTTGTCCGTCCTTAGCTTGACGTCGTACTCTAGAAAGCGCTGGAGAACTGCCTTGAGGTCCTTTCCGCCGTCATTCCCCTTCTCGGCAACCAGAACGTCGTCCAAGTACGCCTGGACTTCCGGCAAACCGTTCAGTACGCTGTCCATTATTCGCTGAAAGATAGCTGGGGCAGAAGACACACCAAATGGCAGGCGATTAAAGCAGAATAATCCCCGATGTGTGTTAATGACCGTCAGCTTCTTTGATTGCTCATCCAGGGGAACCTGGTTGTAGGCGTCTCGGAAGGTCCAATGTGCTGTAAACGCCACCCTCGTGCAGTGCAGCAAAAAGGTTATTGATTACCGGGAGTCGGTACTGCTCCGTCACACAGCTGGCATTTACCGTTAGCTTGTAAGCGCCACACAGTCGAACTGTTCCATCTTTCTTCATTACCGGAACTATCGGCGTCGCCCACTCCGAGTGAGCCACCGGGGACAGGACTCCGGATTTAACAAGCCTGTCCAGCTCGTTAGAAACCTTTTCTCGCGTTGGATACGGAAGTGGCCTGACGTTGAAGAACTTTGGAACTGCATCCTCCATGTATAGATGAGCGGGCGGAACCTTCAACAGACCCAGTTCAGGTGTAAACACGTACTCGTACTCACACATGATCTTTTGCAAGTTTAGCCCTTGCTCCTTAATGCTGGACACGCTCAAAACCGCAGCCCCTTCGTTGTTCAGCGCCTGGATGAGATCACGGCCACACAGGCTCGGTCCGGAGACGAGCACAACGGTAAGTGACGCCGTAACAGTCGTGCAGCAGTATGAAACTGGGAGCGTTAGTTTCCCGGCTATAGGCAAAGGACCCAAGTAGCATGACAACTTCAAGCTGGATTTTTCAAGGCAGGGCTAGCTTTTGCGAAGTTGACAGTAGACGTCCCAGGACACCACGCACACGGGCGAGTCGGTGTCAATTTCCATCACGATGTCGGCTCCGCCCCAGCAAAAATTGCGTCGTACTGGGCTGACGATTCCGTTGTCTGCGGTTGGTTGCGGCTTTAGTGTATACACCTATGCGGAAAGCTCGGCTTCGGCAAATTCCATTGAGCCGCTGCTCAGCGCCAAGCTCTGGTGCGGTCGCTTTTCCTTAGATCGACTCACGGCAGCTAGGTGCCCCTTTTTCCCACAGTTGAAACATTTGGCGTGTTTAAAGGCATAAGTCGCCTCACCGTGCTCGCGGTTTCCACACCGATGACAACCTTTATTATGCTCCTGGCCCTCCGGCCGGATGCCGTTGTCGCCCGGCAGCAATCATAACAGTTGAGTTATGAGTTGAGTTGAGGTCACCGTCCGTAACGACGGTGACCAAAACGCACTTGCTTGAAGAAACTGTGTATACACCGAGAGAAAACGCACGGCGCGGCTTATCCACCGCGCCCATATATTACTGTGCATTTGTTTGTGCTCCGAGCAAAAGTGCACCATGGCACTGCCTTCTGCTATGCCGAGTCCTCTGTGCAGCATTGGGTGTAATCGCGTAATTGCACTCTGTGAGCTTAAGCAGTGCTTGCTACCAAGCTTCGGCTGTGCAACTGATGCAAACGGCGCCTAAAGGACTGCACAGATGAACAGACACTTGGACGCCATCTCCCAACGTACTTCTGTTGCAATAAAATACACTCAGAAGAAAGAACTAAAATACGTCCTACTAGCATGTGAAAATATGGAGCGTTAGGACAGTTATTCATAAAATGGGGGGGGGGGGGGGGGGGCGCATCTTAAGCGTTGCGGGTTTTTTTTTTTTTTGCTTGTAGAAGATGGTTATGATTGGTGGTGTAGTGAATCGCGTTATTGGACGACGCTGGGGATATTGTCACGTGGTGGTGACGTTGAATAACACAGTAGCAATACTGTGAACGACAAAACAAACTTTTATTGGGCGAACCTGTGCCCACAAAACAGGCTACACTTATAGCACAACGATAGCGGCGAACACGCTCGGCGATCGTCGAAAATCCGATCAGCGGGTCAAGCGCGTCGGCTTTTATACAGCAATCATCGAATGTTCCAGATTAAACGTTGGGACCCGCATGCCTTCTAAAATGTTCTACACCATTCGTGTCAAGCGATGAAATCAGATAACACAACGTTCGGCGACAACAGACAGCGGGTAGAAGCATCGACAACTTTCCAGAAACTTCGGATACATGCAGGCGCGTCCCGCGCTGTGCGATAACATTTGTTCGGCGGCAAAACTTGTCGCCCGATAGAGACAAGTACACGTGTCAATACACTGTAAACGGAAATGAGCCGAAAAAGGCATTTTAAGGGATGTGACCTCCCTTGAGACTACGTGCCTGAAAACCGTGCTCCCTTAGAGTGGTGTAGAAATGCTCAGCGTCCTCCATTTCTCTCCCTCGCAAAATGCGGATGAAAGAAGGAGACAGAACCTCAATTCTACATCCTTTTTAAGAGGGAGTTTAGAAGATACAGGCCTCCCTTTAGCGTAAACGGAGTTCTGTTTCTTATTTTATGCGTTATTTTCTTTTCTTTTACACATCTGTGAGAAGGAAACGAGAAAGGAGAGATATATTGTCCAAGTGGTTCTTTTTCTTTTTTTTTTTCTTTCTGCAAATTTATACATTTCCGGAGTGCAAGCCAACTTATTTAGGGCGATATAATAGACGCTTTGTTCGCCTCGTCGACCACAATGTCCTGTCGCGCTGCCAGAACCCCCGGTCGGCATCTGACGAGCTGTCTTCGGAAGCGAGACCATGCAAAACTTCGACGGCTTAGGCCGCAGAATGTCCTCGCTTCTGTTCGTCTTCCCATCAACTAAACGTAAAACTGAAGGCAAAGCCCGCAAAGCGCCACTGTCGTCGGCGCCGGTGACGGCACCTGTTTTGTTCATCGTAGTTCTGCGTGTGTGTCTATATGCGTGCTTACGAGGTAATTTTGGCGGCCGTCGGAGAGTGTTTCGTGTAGTGTGGAACCTCACAAGAAAGCTACCTGCCCCACTGCGCAGCACGGCGGTGATCGGCCACCACGTAGTCATCGCTTTGACGTGATCTGTGTACTACAATACACTTTTGTGGTTCGCGCGGCCGTGCTCGGGTATTCCCTCCTGCGCCACGATATGACAGCGGCTAGTGAAACCTCACCCACAGTCCTCACAAAATCGGACCGCGTACGGTGTCGACTGCTTTGGAAACGGCGCGTTTCGGATTACCGCTTGCCCAGTTGCCTCATGTTTGACGCGGCCTTTTCAAGCTGCGGTGGTGAGTACGGCGCGGAAGCATTGCGCTATGCGCATAATGCTCACACGTTTTATGTCGCGGTGTTGAGACTTACCGGTCCTTTCAATAAAACTCAAGAAGCCAGTGCCGCACAAAAAAGTGACGTTTCAACTTTTTTCTTTCTCTTTTTCAATTTAATTGTCGTGTTTTACGTGTCAGAACCATGATCTGTTCCTGTGACCTCGTGCTTAATACTAAGCACAACTCCAAGGACGCTTATAGCAACCACGGCGGGTCAAAGAGTATTGGAGTTTCGTCATCAGGTGTGTTTGATAACCACTTCGCCTTAAGTGTCGATATAGGTTGTGACAGCCCACTTCAAAAACACAACAGGAAATTTTAGTCTGTCGGTCTGCTGTCCGTAGTGTGACGTCCTGTAGTTCTCGATCAATGTTAAATTAAAAATTGACAGAGACCTCTTTAAGGCTATGTAAATTTGTTTGTAGAGAAAAAAAAAAAGTGAAAAAAAAAAAAACCTCCCCGCAGGGGATTCGAACTCCGGACTGAAGCATTCCAATCCCTGCATCTTACCACTACGCCACGCCGAATATGCCTTTTGCTGCATATTTCAGCTATACAAACACTTTGCGCTTATGTTTATATTTTCATTTTAAGAGTCAACATGCGCTTTCATTCCACCGCGTCAACTGCCGCATCTCTAGAAAAGTAAAAGTGTTCTTACCATCGACAGGTACATTGTGTAGTGCTAGAACATCGATTTTGCTGTAGGATATCCATATTAAATAAGAAATACAGAAATAGACAACGGTGACCGGGGACACTGTTAGGTTGTTACTGCTAATTTCGACAGTTGTCTCTCGCTCTGCACTTTTGAGCGCGCATATAATTCTGTGTTCAATGCAAGATAGCTACATAAACATTCGTGGGTGATTGTTCATTCTGACAGCATACTGGCATCTCTCGGCAGCGCTGTACCAGCATAATGAGACCCGAGCGAGACAGCTTTTCACGCAACTTTGTGGAACAACCCAAAACTTCTTTTTCGCTTTGTAAAAGCTTATGCAATATTTCTGGGAAGTTAACTGTGTCAGTGTAACGGCACATGTAAGTCCACAGGCCTGTGTGCCACATCTTACCAAATAACACAAAACGGATACGCAGCCATTCCCGCAGATGATATGATTTTCATCAGCGGCCGATTTTGAGGAGGCCGGTAGGGCATTTATGGTGCTTCGTCGTCACGGCACAATTATAACAATTGGCCACGTCGACTTTAATACCGGTGTCTGTGCTATCAGCATTGCCGGCTTCAGAGAAGCACGATTGAATACCGCGCAAGAGAAAAGTACAGGGCACACCACCGATGCGAAATTGACATACAATTTTAAAGCGTCGCAACTGAAAGCGCTTCTGTCGCGGCGTCAGAAATTATGTCGCTGCGACAGAAAGTGGCACATTTCTAACGCCACGACCGAAAATGTGTAGTCCCGGCAGAGAGTTCCTGTTGCGACGTCAGAATCGCTGTTGCGATAGAAAGTTGTTGTTGCGACTTCAGAACTCTTGGTCTTCACGACAGGATGATTCTGTTGGGACATCAGAATTTCTGTCGTAATGTCAGACATGTCTGTCGCAACTACAGAAACATCAGGAACTTCTGCCGTACAACAGAAATTTCCGTAGTTGCGACAGGAATTCCTGTTGTCTTTTTCAACTGGGAGCGATTTGCGTCACAGCAACATTATCTTTAAGGCGGCAAATTACTGTTATGCAGCATGAACAATGCGAACAGCCAGCCTGTTTCTGTGTTAAATGGAGGCACGCAGTGTGTGCACACAATTATGTTCATTTTGTCAGTTTTGTGAAATAAGCTTCAAACTGCATGCATTTTCACTGGGAAATCTGTACCAGCACTTCCTTGTATCAAGTTGTCCATGCACAAAGGTTTGTGGATTAGAAATCACAGTTTCAGGCAGTTACAGCCTACAATTTCTTTTTTTTTTTGTATACAGACACTGTGTTTTCATAGTCATGTATTGCACGTTTGACCAGTGCTGAAAAGGACAAATGGAATAAATTCAAATAGGCCTGCGAATTTGTTTGCTTGGTCAGGCTTTGATGTATTTTAGTAACGTGTTCATGTGCAGATGTCGTGTGAATGCATACGTGGACTTTAGTTACGTTTCACTACATCAAAAGAAACCACCCAGCCAATCTCAATTTCCTTCCTTGTTTCTTGCCCTTGGTGTCCACATACCTGAATGTATTCTGAGTTTTTGTACCAAGACAACAGCAGGGCATCACACATGCTAGAAACATTAAGACAAAGAACAAGGAATGTGGCACAAATGATCCACAGAGTCACAAAACAAAAAAGAGGCTTCAAAGAAGCGGAGGCAGTCAGACTTGTGCGAGCATTAATTATTAGCAGGGTGACCTCCCCTTTCAAAAACTAAATAAGGCTGAAATGTCTAAAGTGAGCTCCATCATCAGGGCAGCTAGGGCTCCCAAAAACACATGTGCCAAAAAGCTGGAGGCTCTTGGTATTCACAACACATATGAAGAACATGACACGGCATGTGGTCATGCCTCAGAGAGAACATCTGAATTCTACAAAACAAGGAAAGGCTCTGTTACAAAAGGCAGGATATCCCCTGATAGCGCAGTATGGCTGAGAAAAAACAGTTTTGCTACCCAGACAAACAAGAGAGGAAATTCTAGTTTCACGAATCCCAAAGAATATGAGCACGGAACACCACCAAAGCAGAAGAAAAGCGCAATCAAAGGCTTTACAAAAGAAATGTGAAAGAAATCCAGACGTATACTACACAGATGCATGTAGAGTGGCAACAGACAAATTCAAAATAGTGGCCTTCAATTGGTTCACAGGGATAACAACTTCCATTCGGAACCCTTTAACCTGCACCGTGGAGGCAGCAGCCATAGCGCTGGCCTTTCGAGATGCAGAAGCAAAAGAAACAATCTGCATTGGCCATGATGGACTCTAAGGCAGCATGCTGTTCGTGCATGACGGGTACCGTCCCATACAAAATTCACAGAATTGCACCAGGTGGTAATTTGGTGCCCGGCGCACTCTGGACTCGAGGAAAATGAGGGTGGACCGAACTGCTCGAGCAATAAGCATCCGAGCACTAGTCAGTCCTTTCAAGGAACTCCCATTGACCCACACGACACCTTCGAAAACCAGGAAAAAGAGAGACAAAAATACAGCCGCCCACACTCCAACCTTATGGAAGAACAGGCCAGGGATTCGCGCTGTGTACAGACTAACACGTATCTACACCTACAAATACTCACTAAGGTACACCCTGCATTCTATGAAAGTATGTGTTCTTGGTGCGAGGAGCTGCCAACTCTTGCCCACGTAACATGAACGTATAAACTACAGCCTCCAAATTCCAATTCGCCCCTTACAGCGTAAGTGCCAAGTAACAGGCACTGGGATGTTTGGCTTGCTAGTGAAGATGTAGAGAGCCAGAGAGCTCTTCTCGATCAAGCCCAGCAAACCACAGAGATCAGTGGAGCCCTGGACTGAGGGATGCACCGACCGCCCAAACCACTAAGAGAAATAAACTTTATACTACTATTACTTGCCCTTAGTGCTATCAGCCATCAAGTTTACGTACAACTACAAATGAGCCACATGTCACTTGATTCACTCAGTTTCCATTTCACTCTTTGTAGGAGGGCATGCATGACTGATTGCGTACGTGCAGCATTTTGTTGCCACAGAGGGGCATGTAATATGGAAACCGACATAAACATTAATACACTCTGTAGTAACTTGTTCTGAATTGAACTTTTAAAAATAAAGAGCAATTTCAATAAATGACAACATGTGTTTTTTTTTTTAACTGGGTGAGTAGTGTGCTACCGTCTGGGATTTTTTTTATTCCACGTGGTAGAGGTGTGTGGCTGTCACTGTACTGCTTTCAAGCTTCTGCATTAAGTGTGCTTGTGGCACCTGGGACTAATTCTCAAAGCAAATATGCTTCAGGTAATTGTGAATTCTCATCAAACATGACACGCATATTGCTGTATTTGTCTTGGAAAATTTATTCAGAAAAGCAGCTTTTATAGCTTCAGTAAATTATTCATTGTGGCCAATTCAGCTGACCCTTTCCGAGATTGACCATTAATTTTACAGCAGTGGCTTTCTACCATTCAAGTATTCAGTGTGTATCCTGCTTCTTTTCAGATATGTTAACATCATACAAGTCTGCATTCCTAAGAACATAAACAGCCAGAGGCCACATTGCAAAGACAGGGATCTGAGTATCAAGAAAAGAAATCAGTAATAAAGGTAGCAAGAAGTACTCACAAGCAAATGTTTGTTGTCAGAGGGATGCAAGAATAATACAGCCCATCCAGGGGGTGCGCTAAAGCCAGATAATGGCCACAAAAAACAAAGCCTACTCATATGTCACAGCCATTTTAATCAAAAATGACATTTAACTCCAGGGTATGCATATTGAAGCCTTGCTAATTATGTAAATTTACTAGCACTACTGTCCAGTACTGCTGTGCTCCTGAATGGTGGCTCACATTTGCAGGAAGCAATAGGTGCAGCGACATCCATCATTCGTGCATCACTCATTTTGGACAATACACACCTTGCTGCAAGGAAAAGTAGCCACAATATAGCTTTCTAACAATTATTGGCAATTAGTTTGAGAAAGGCGTTTCCAACCACACCAGGCTAGACCGGCTTTGCTTTGCAGCATGCTCTACACCGGGAACGTAACTCCTTGCCCCCAAACCCAACATGTCTGTTTACCTGGCATAGGACGATGTGCAGACAATGCTCACCCCCCCCCCCCCCCCCAACACATGCACCAAAATATTCCTGGCTACTGGCACTGGTCCTTGTTACAAGAAATAGAAGTATGGATCCTTGGTCTCGATGTTCGCCAATCCGGAACAAGATCAAATTGGCTAGGCAAAATAAAGAAGACACCAATGTCAACCTTCCACCTGATATGAAGGATTGCATCTAAATGTGGAGAAGATTGTAGTGAAATAGCCAGTAATGCTGTTTGGTCTGTACTCCAGCCACATATTATTTATCAGGCTCAGTTTTACTGGCCCTCACTGAAGCAGAGGGACCAGATTGAGATCATTATTCAGAACATGATGAGGGCAATAGCTGCTCTCCCTCTGTTCACTCAAGAACATGCCCAGGTGAACACCACGGCAGCATTGCTAATTGAATGTGAATGAGCATTTGAATTAAAGAGGTTGCATGTTGCAGTCACTTCTGATTGCTTGGGTGCAAGAACAGACTTAAGGCCATGGCACGGCTGTACACTGATGTTCCTTTGGACCAGTGTATTTTGTACAGACACTGCTATTACAAGAGATGGAAGCATTGTATCAGTCAGCCTTAAGTACTTCCCTCTTTATAAAAATAAGGAATCTACAGTGGATGTCTGCAACACTACTTGAGCTTCATACCATACATGACAAGAGTCTGCAGAACGGGGCTGGTACACGGTAAAGTCACACATGACACCAATGAGGCAGCCTCATTTTTATCAAACTTCACCCAAATACAGACACACCAATTCCTTGAGTGCCATTTAGCAGCTGAAGCAAGACAGTAAAGCCACATAGCTTTGTCAGAAGATACACAAGCTTCACAACTACTCACTTTTAATGCTTGCTTACACTAGGTACAGGGACACATCTCTGGCCTTTTCAATGCCATGGCAGATAACAAAGAACACAACAACATCAAGAACATGTATCTACCCGCACCTCTTGTGCCAGGCTCACTTACCGTCTTTCTACCCCGAAAAGTTTGTTCTGATGCGACACATGCTTTTACGCTCAAGTTTGACAGCCATTGCTGCATCAATTTTGCAAGCACTGTCAAGGACGCAGTATTCTTAACTGCAATTTATTATCAGGAAATACGTAATTTTAATAATGTGAGCACAGGCATCTTGACTCACTTATTATGAATGGAAAGAAATGTCACTGCTGCCTGAATGAAAAGAGTAATCTTCTGCAGTTGTAGAGAGTCAGTGTAGCTTCATGCAATACTGTTTCACAGCAAGTTTGTACAAAGTATCATTACAGGCAGGGGATTATAGGCCTAATTGTGCTTTTCACTTGCTCTGAATGTGACCTTAAACAAAGCATTGTGTGTAAAAAGGGCAAATGTTCTTTGATATGAAGCATCTATCAGCGATTAGCATTTTGCCTTTTGAGACTTTTTAGCATCCATGGGGGAGAGATTAAATTGCCAGTGTATCTCTATAAGTCATGCCTCTAAAGATGCACATGGCGTTTAGGAAGGTAAATTTTTTTGAACCAGGGAGGTACGGAAATAATTTGAATGAGAAAAGGATCTGCAAGGTTTCCAGCCCAGGCTCAGGCCACCCGGGCATTATGTGCGGTGAGGCATAGCCTTTCCACTGCTGCCCGGGCCCACTGGATAGCCCATAGTTGGTCGTGTACTTCCGAGCTAGTCAGAGCGCTTAGCTATCGCTCCTCGAGAAGGTCCTGTTCTATCTTGTCCTCTAGATATATCGACCTGATCTGTGTGCACTTCCATGAGATCTGTGCATTGTCTGCGGGTTCGTGCTTGCAGAGCTTGCAGCTCGCGTCTGGGTATTGTGTTGAATTTACTCTGTCTAAATGTACTGGGTTTCGGAATGTTCTGGTTTGCAACCTCCTCCAATCTGTTTCTTGAAACCTGTCGAGTTGTTTGCGGGGTTGTGGGTACGTTTCTCCTCGTTTCGTATAGTGCGTCAGTATGTCGTGGTACGTGACCAGTCTGTCCCTGTTGTCTCGTATCGCTACTTCGTTGTCGTTGCCTCCCCGCAGTCCTTCCCCTATCCCCGGGGGTTGCGGGGTGTTGTGCCGTCACTGTCCGAAACGCGGTGGGTTACTTCTCGCACGGCTCGGTCGGCCTTCTCATTGAGGTTGGGAGGGCCATTCATGGTTACTTCTCCCATATGTACTGGGATCCATTTGAGGTATTTGGGTCATGTCAGAGAAACACAAATGTATTGTTCCAAAATGGTACAGTGTTACTCCGCTGCTAGAAAGGTGATCTAGAAGAGCTCTCTAACTCCATTGACTAAATTTTCAGAGGTGATTGCAATGGGTGATTCCCCTGTTACTCTGGTATTGCTAGTCTGGTGCTTACTGTCAGTGATATACACAGCATGCCAGTCTTGAAGCTCAACTTTCAAGAGCCAATTAAGAGGCATGTCATGGGTGATTTGATAAGCTTATTAGGCTTCTTTTTAAACAAACAATTAATTTATTCTTTATTTTTGCTGTCACTTTGATGGCCTGTCTATGCTTTTTGTTTTCAAAGGCCATATTATTTTCATAATTATGGCCTTCAATGTTTAATTGTAATATCCCTTATAATCCACAGTGATTACTCGTAAAAGAGAAATCAATATAGAACAAACAGTAGATGTGGGTAAATGTATGTGCATTGACTTGAACAGTCACCTGCAAAAGTTTAAAGTCAGGTTGCTCAATGGATTGAATAATCTCAGTTGGAAAGCAGCACAAAGTGTGTTCATATGCCCCTCACTCATCCAGTATACGTAAATGTAACCAAATGTAGTATATGTAACCAACACACTCTCAGACTTTAGTGCAATAAGTTAATATGTTGTGTTATGTTGTTGAGTTGAGACTGTGAATGGAACTATTATTAAAATGAGCAAGCCAGAGACAACTATTGCAGTGTTTATAATTTGTGGTAATTGCAGCATGATATTGCAAAAGAACATAAATAATGCTCCTCTCAATGTTTCTATCTATGCCTTTCGTTCATCTCTTAGTCTCCCTGAAATTAAGCAGCAGGGCATGGCACAAGCACTGCTGCTTACGTTTATAATGGAGTCGTCAGTGGGTTTCAGACAGAGGCAACTCCTGTCCCTTATGCACATATGTTTTGGTATTTTCAAGACTGTTCCTGTCATACCAAAGCCAATTGAGGCTCACTGGCCCCTCATGGTATTGAAGCTTGCTCACCAATTACTCAGAGTGGATGATACATTTTCTGGATTTTGTCAGGTGCCATCTGTCTTGCCCTAATCATGGTATGAAAGGTAGGTCCTGCTGGTCCAATGCAGCTATCTTAATAAAAAAATATTATAATTTGCATGTTTCTTCTCTTGGCCACCGAAGTGCATCATCCAAACCAAACACAAACACTTTTCTTCCTAGGCGCACTCTTGAAAACAAAGGCTTGCAGCCACATGCAGAAGAAAGTACAAAACAGATTATGCAAATTAATGCTCTGCAGTGTGCAGATTATGCAATGTGTACAGTAACTAAGGCTGCACCTCTAATGCATTAACTGTATTCAAGATTATGAAAGCTTTTTGCTAATTAAGCCATGTTCTAAAATTGGATTGCATACCCTAGCTGCATATGTGACTAAAAATGTGGTAGCTCAGTTGAAAAAGCTACAAGTGGCATTCCTGTGGGGTATGTTTGTTCACTTGAAAAGCAGATTTTACTCAGTTGGTCATATGACAAGAAATTTTGTTGTTGTGTTCTTAATACTTCATTCCTACATTGCATATTACACTACACCCTAAAGGTCCACACAGTCCACATATATCATCATTAAATTAATAAAATGTGAATACCATGTGCACAATTGTAATGTTCCTCTTCAGGCGAATATGTACGGTACTGTACCTACAGTGCACTAGTTCACTGTAGTTGTGTGCGAGAAAAATACTAAACAGCACTTCATCGGCATGTCGTAGGCGAGCATATCTCATGAGAGCCTCTCAACTGTACGTGCCAATTCGACCGAGTCATACATACATACATACGGTGCGATACGGCAAACATGAACCTATCTTCAGGGCCAGTATGTCAATGGATTCCTTTCTCGGGGTTATCGTTATTATTACCACCTACCGTCCATATAAACGACCTATCGGTGATAGTGTACGCGCAGCACGGCAAGGAAAGGCCCTAGCGAGTACGGCACCTCGATCCGGCCTGCCTGCTCTATCATAACATAGCATAACCGTCGGAATAATGTGATCGCAATCGCACCTATTGCGTAACACAATAAGAAAAAAAAGCTAATGCCAACAGAGCTGCGATACGGAAGCGATCGACGTTTCACGTACCGTCAACACGCTAACTTAATTGTTGACAAAACACGATTTTACTACTAGCGCTGGCCAGACAGAAAGCGTTGTCGGCCGCATATGCCAAACTCGGTCCAAGGATGCTCGGGGCGGCCAAGCAATTGCTGACTCGGGCCCGGGCCGGGCTTGGACCTAGGAGCGTCTGGCCGGAGAACATTCAGTGGCGACAGACGGGAAGTCAGCGAGTCGTGGAAAGTTCTTGCGCGAGCGAAACGCAAGCGAAATTAAAATATGTTACAATGTCCACCGTCTACAATCGGGCAGCGCGAAGCATTGGGCCGCGCAACAGCTACGCAGTTAATCTGAACCCTCGGGCTAATCACAGGTCACATACCGAACCCCGCGTCGTAAGAATGGGCTATTTTCCCGTGCCCTTCACCTGCGGGGTGCCCTCACGCAGCGAGCGTACTACCATCCAAAAGTCAATCTATTATTGCCCGGCCGGCACCGCGTACGGCGGACGTGAGGTGGCACACAACGACGGGAGCTTTGCCCAAGCCGGATTAGCAAACGTTAAGAAACTGCCGTATTGTAATAAGTCGTGGTTATCAGCGCGTGAAATGACAAGGAAGAGCTCAATCATAACCTACGCTTATCCATGCCGGCCTGGTCGCTGTGGACGCGGATATAACACATAGCGTTACAGAAAAGTGTTCACAAACCATTAACAGCCCTGCTCGTGTATTTAATAACGTTTTCTACTCATCGTACCTTTGCGCTAGCTGTTACCAAAACTAAGATAAATCCTAACCAATTCGCCCACCTTGCTGTCTTGCTGACATAATATGACTGGTGAAAGTTATTCTAGTGCATGCACATATATCGTATTCACATATGCATGTATTGATTGTTTACTTCAGCATATAAAAAAAAGGATGCTCCATCTGTATAATTTCACATAATTACATTTTCCTTCCTTTCTTTCCTTTTTTTTACTGTTGCAGCGGGTTGAGTACAATATGTACAAATAAAATATGTTACTTTCGCACTACTCCATCACTTAGGAACAGCAAATCAGCAGTCAGGATGACAGATATATTTATTTTCTTATTAATTTTTTAAAATTTGTAGTCAGTATGAGACAGCTCACACTAAGCTTTCTTGGTTTTTAACAAGCTCTTGGTCAACAATGACACATATGTTTGGACTCGGAAATAAACTGTGCAGTGCGTCTGTCTCAGCATGCTTTGGAATGACAAGCCAAACCTTCATCTTATGCAAGTGTGGAAACTGACAGCTTATGCAACCACACACCCATAACACGTCTACAAACCTGTCATTCTTATGCACTAGAGGTTGAAGTGTGATGTCAAAATATATGTCACTTTCATCACTCATTGATTCATGCGTGACATCTTTTCTTGTACTAATCAAGACGTGGCTAAACGATACCATCTCCTATAAAATTTTTCTTTTCACATCTGCATGCAACACTTTTTGTTGTGAATGATGCAACTGCATAGAAGGTGGCATGCTCATAGCTTTAAAAAAATAATTTCTTGCAGTTCCAACTGGCATTCGTTCATTCCTAGAGCACATTTTCATTTCACTTCAATGCTCAAGCAGAATGTTCTCATAAGTGCATACTACTGCCCTCCGTATGTAAATTGTGCATTTTCAAGCGAGTTTCAAAACATTCTAAATGAAGTGCATATGCTATTTTGGCATTCTACTGTGATCATTTATGGCAATTTTAATTTCTCCATTATTAACTGGACAACAGAATCTGTCACAGCTGCTCACGCTCAATGGCATATTTTCCTTCATTCCTGTCTACACTTCATGTTACCTCAACTCATTACTCTGCCAACCTGTTCATCATGTACACTGGCCAATATTCTAGATCTCATCAGAGGTAGAAAAAAATTAACATTCAAATATGCAAAGCCATCAAAACTGCCCTGGGCCTACCATCTACGGCTTTGACTACGAGACTTCTCAAGACGGGCATACACAACACCTGGCAAGAATTAGCCGAAGCTCATAAAGCCAGTCAGTTAGAATGACTTAAGCTCATGCCCACCGGGAGATCAGTGCTGCAACGGCTGAGCTACAGTGAAACCTTTATAGGCCACCATGGACCGAAAAGAAAGAATTCCTCCAAACATCTGCAAATCCCTGTGCATAGCACCAATTGTACCACAAGGAAAGAAGACAAGCCCAAGTGGATGCCCTACGGCAAAGACACAGGCAACGTCCAGATGCCAGATACACCGACACAGTCAAATACCCGCCAAGAAATGCTTACGCCCTGAACGTCACAGATTCTAAGGGCAGAGAGCTAGCGTCTGCCACAGTCCGTGCACAAAACTCTGAGACTGCAGAAGAGACGGCGATCGCCCTAGCAACTACCACGTGCAGACGCAGCTGTAGTTTTTTCCGATTCTGAAGCAGCTGTCAGGACAGAAGCACTAAAGATATTGAAGCACGACAGCGCTTCGATCCGCTACACCTGCGCGACCTGGGTTCCAGGGCATGACGGGCTGGAGGGGAACGAATCAGCACACGTCGTGGCCCGAGGCCACACCTGCCGGGCCAACCCTTCCTACTCTCAAGATGCCGGTCTGCGTCAGCAGGGGCAGAGACCGTACCCATCACCTACTCAGCGATCCTTCAATATCACAGGCTGGAACGCAGGGTGCACCCACCACCTCACCCAAAGCTCACCGAAGAAGAAAGTACCACACTCAGAAGACTACAGAGTAACACTTACACCCACGGAATACTCATGCACAGACTATACCAAATGCTACAAGGAAATACTCATGCACAGACTATGCCCAATGCTACAAGGATACCACTGCCCAATGTGCGGCTTACCATACACCTTGGCGCACCTGATCCTCGAGTGTCCATGGCATCTAGATACAGACACATCGCCTTCACCGAAAGAATATAACGCCAGACAAGAAAGCGAAGACCTCATTGAAACGTGAGAGGCCAAGCTCGTCTCCGAGGGCCTGGAGCAACAGTGACACCTCGTCGCCAGGGCCAAGGAGGCAGCGAAGGCCAGAGGGTTCCTGGAATGAGGAGACCTCCCACCCAGAGTGGAACTGGGGCTTAACCCGGGATACTGTTTCAAAAATAAATGTTTATTCCTCCACCTCCTCATCTCGACCAGCGATCCTCTAATCTGTTCCGGCATTACTCACCTGGACGGGCTGTCTGATCATGCAGTTATAGTAGGTCTGCTTAACTTCTCTTTAACAAAAAAGAAAACACTACTAAACACATTAGGTGCTACAATAGGGCCGACATTACTCGGCATAATCGTTAATTAGCCACCTTTGCAGACACAGTCGAGCTATTGAAGAGAACTAGGTTATGTTTAGAGCCACCTTTGCAAATCTTATCAAAATGTTCGTCCTTTTTCTCAGCATTAGATGCAACAAAAAACGCCTGCAGCACCTCATAAATAAAATGAAGCGCTCTATAGAATGGCAAAGATACATATTATCTGACAAAGAATGCCAGATGCTACTAAAATCCACACGTCAACAGGTTTACAGCTATGATTTATTATGAATAACAGTGATTATGGCACGTAATAAACCCCTATTCACAGCCTGACATAATCCTAATTCTGGTGGTGATGTAGTTCCTGAGTTATAGTGTGTGCAGTTACTAAATGACATGTTTTGTTGAGTGTCCAAATGTGAAGACATCACTGCATGCCCTGACTTCCCCATGCAATCTGACATGTCTGAAATTCTTATTAGTGGGTCGGGCATTTTTACCTTACTAAACAGATTAAAACCTTTATCTACAACAGGTCACAGCAAATTTAACAACAAGCTACTCAAGAATGTGTCCCAGCTAGTGTCGCAACATACCCCCTGGGTTCATTCTTAAGACTGGTGAGTGGCTAAAGTCATCCCATTCTACAAATCCAGCGAGTGTTTCTCCCCCCTTAACTACCAATGAATATCATTAACCAGTACAATTCGCAAACTTATGGAACACATTATTAATTCACAAGTCATCGACTATTTCGAAGATCTCAGTTTAACATTCAACTACCAGCACAGGTTTTCACTTACATTACGACTTAGCATGAAACCACCACATTTACTCCATCTTTGCAGCAGTTCACCACTCTCTTGGCATCATCAAATTAAACCTAAAGCATGCTTTTGTCAACATACATAAACTTGCTTACACTACACTAATCCACACAAAGCTCGAATACGCATCGCTAATATAGCACTCTGGCAGGTAAACATTGTTGACGAGATTGCATTTGTTCAAAACTGGGCTGCTCACCTTCATATTTTCCGACTATTCATCTTACACTTCCATGTCATCATTAAAAGCACGTACTGATTTACAAGCACTATCCCTTCGCCACAAATCAGTGCGTCTTTGCCTGCTTGACAAACTTTATAATCGTACTTCTCTTCACAATGATTTCTTTCAATCACCACCTGTCGTATTTTCATGCCGGGATCACCACCTCATATTCAAGCGTACACCATCTCGCACGTTACAATATGCATGCTCCTTTATACCCTGCACCATCACTGAAGGGAACTGCTTTCCCTCTGATATTGCCACAGAATCTGACATTAAAATTTTACGACGTGCTACGCACTGTTAATTAGTTGCCTTTTTTATTACATTCTTGTTTAGTTGTTTTTGTGAGTTACTAATAAATACCTGTATTAATACCGTAGTTTATGTGTGCATGCATATTTTCAACATTTGATTTTGCTTTGTGCATAACTTTTGTTTTGCAATTCTTATGATTTCTTACATTCTGTTTCTTAATACCTAAACAATGTTAGCATACCTTTTTTCTGTACTTTGTCCTATTATTTGTTGTAACTATTTCTTTGTAATCTCATTTATGTTTGTACTCCCCCTGCCCCTGTTATGTGGTGGGCGCAACTGATGCCTTTAAGGGCACCGTTGAGCGCTGCAACACTGCTACTTTGATGTAGCAGTGTTGTGAGGCATTTTGCTACCCTAGGTAAAGTCAAACTACTGCACTCCTCTCCACTCTAGCACCAAATTTAGGTGCACCATGTGAAGAATTTTAAGACACATTGTAAGGCATTATAGTAACTAATATGGGAAAAAGTTGGTACACAGGTTTCCAGGCATCACTTCATTGTTCTTTCAGAAGTCAGTCATCCATAGTGCATTTGAAATTGGATATTTTACGGAATCCAACATTGTCCTTTGCCATTGGTGAAATGTAAATGTTAAAGTGGGGTGAGGAACGACTAGATGCGATGTGCCCATCTAGAGCTGCCAAATCTAAGTGGCCACTTGTTTTGCCTACAGCACCATATACCTCTGCTTGGTTGTGTTGCTGGTCAGAAATATACATACAAAATAACAGAAGGTGCTGCTGTGCCAATATATTCACAAAAGTCTTACATGATTATACAGGTGCCATCCATTAGCATCAAAACATGGCCTGCACAACAAGCACAGTATCTTCAGCGGAAATTGTAGTGTTATATCTTGCATACAGAAATGCAGAAAAGTCTAAACAATGTGCACTGTGCTAAAATTTGTCTTGTGAATTCCTACTGTGTCAACTGTGCAGATTGATGACATATAGTTTGATCTGGGAGCTAGCCCAATGCACATGTACACAAAGGAAAATGATTCACCTCTTAAATATGTGAAATGACGCCCAGGTAGGCACAGTAAATTTTCAACTTTGTATGCTTCAGTGTTATGCTAGAAGAAAACGTTTTTTTAGTGTGTTGCTGATTCACAATTATATACCAACTATGCATATAGGAGAAGAATCTGCAATCTTTTAGGCTGCGTGTTAAAATACCATGTATACAAACCCAGGGAAAACATGGGGAAGGCAGGAAATGGAAATTCAAGACGATGAGCAAACCGAGAACAAGATGAAAGCAGGAGCCAACGTTTCAACAAGTGGACTTGTCTTCTTCAAGGCGACATATGCTTTCCTCGCCACAGTTACAGATATTAAGAATCAATTTGGTTGATGCCCAGCCTGATACTCCGTGATTATACTGATAGATATGCATACAATTGTTTATCCTTTTTCTGTGGATTGCATTTCACCTACTAACAATTGAAAGATATCAGTCAACGTGAGATGCAAATAGTGTTGTACTTTGCGGAAGGTATGTATATATATATATATATATATATATATATATATATATATATATATATATATATATATATATATATAGCACCAGCAATTATGTTACGACCTCTGACGAGTCATGTGACGCGCTTGACACACCATGCTCGCCGCTGGGTTGTTGTGCTTTGAGTGCCACATGTTTTTCTGAGCACAGGTTTGACCGATAAAGATGTAATGCTGTGAAGTGATGTTTCCAGTGCCTTATTCTACACTGTCACGACAACGCAACAATGCTCTGAAGTATATATTTATTGATTTGACAGCAAGAATTCCATAGACATTCTCTGTAGCATGAAGGAAGGAGATGCAGATATGGTAGCAGTTCTGAATCATTATTATTATTATTATTATTATTATTATTATATACATATTATTACTGTATTAATCATTAATATACATCACTGTACTGTGTGGTAGTACAATATATAGTATACCGCTCAACACAGTCAGTGCTCAAAGTTAGCCAGGGCTCGAGAGAGTTCGGCCTCTCTTCCATTTTCTAAGCAGGGGTTCGGCCCCGTCTTTGCAGGTCAACTGTAGCACTGCGGCACCCATTCGACAAGCACTGTAGGTGATTTTATTGCCAATAGTGCCTTGTGAGGGGAAATTCCAACTCTCCAATTTTTGGAATAATGACTTAAATAAACAACAAATCGGTTTACTACCTCTGTCCAAGCGGCGTGATTATGAATGCCTTAAATTGTTGCATAATTCAAATAACACCCCACACTACTCATTAAAGAACAACTATCTGTCTGCTGATAATTTGAAACCTACTAGGAATAGCCACAAACTTAACCTTGCACCATTTCAACTGCATACTAACCTGTTTAAGTATAGCTTTCCTCATACAATTGAAAAATGGAACTTACTCCCAGGTGAAACTAGGTAAATTAGAAAGATCTTTGTATTTACTTGATTCATGCTGCGTTTATTATACTGATTGTATCTTTTATATTGAAGTTATCATGTTTTTTAAGGCATTGAAGTTGATTTGTGAAGAAAAATATTTTGTTATATGCAATGTACAAACCCACTCCTGCGATAGCCCAATTGGACTACAGTATGTGAAAATAAAAATAAATAAATAAATAAGTGATTAATCAGTTGATAGGGCATGAGCAAAGACAGAGCAACAGCTATTGTCCTACTTCTGCATGCATTTCCCCAAGGCATTGCACATGACAGTCACCACCCTTAATTGCTCGACTAATTAAGATTCTTGGCACAGCTAGCATACTGTTTCATGAGTCAGTTGAGTGTGAACCTACCTGTTCGTGAATTATTGAAGGTTCACCTTGGTTTCTTAGTTTACAAATTAATTTTAATTCGCTTAATTATTTTTGCATTACGAGTACGTACAGTGCTATACCATGCATGTACTTTGTACACTTTTTGCAGTAAGCAGGTGTGAAACCATGAAATATATTCTTGTATTGCCCTGAGGTTCTAGGTCCTTTCGGCTCCCCTTATTACCACCGGTACCACTATAGCCGTTATCACCAGTGGTGCGGCCGGTATGTCGATCGATACCGCCGGAATGCTTTATTGAGCGATATATGTGTGAACGTGACACGCGCGGCTTGCCCGTAAATCCGTTTCACTTGCGCGTGCCGCGTCAACAGAAACACGCCGCTTTTCTTTCTTTCTTTTTCTGGTGGAAATGGAGCACAACATCGAATAAACGAAGCTGTGCACAACACGTTTACAAACGGACAAACACGAAACAACAACCACTCTGACTCATCATTAACATGTCTAATTGACCAACGATTTGGCGGCTGTCCATTGTACTTGTTAGGTTGTTAATTATGCTGTTTCTCACTGGTCAACCAAGCGAGACTGTACTAGTAATCATGCAAGCCGTTCGTTTTCTTGCATTTCGTGACTTGCTCGTCCGGCTGCTCGTCCGGCTCCTTTTGCCGACGAGAAGCAGCCTATTTCTCGCTTTATCCCCAGCAGCAATACTCTACAAAACGAAATATTGTCCCTCCATTTAAACCCCATTCAACCAGGTTTAATGTCCTCGACATTGAGCCACAATATGTAAGGAATATCGTTTAAAGGCCGCAGGCCAGCTGACAATGGACATAAATCGGAGGGGCCGAGGGGCCAAAGAAACTAAACTAAAACATTGTTTGCCGTGAGTATTTTCTAAACAGCATGTGCCTTATATCTTAAATAAATAAGTATAAAATAATCTAGACGGACCTATGTTAGAACTTTGTTTCGTTTTGTCCATATTCAAACTCTTCTAGGTGGCGCCCCAACAGCTCATCGAAATGCACGCAGCGCGAATTCGAATCCACAGCGAGATTTGAGCGCGGGAAGCATGGGGAAGCTGTTATGTGCTAGTATGCTGGGGTAGGCTTGACAACTCAAAATTTTCTATTTGTACTTACGAAGCAGCAGTATTTGACAGAAAAGAATAATACTTTTATGCTCTTCTCACGCCTACAAGCGAGGGCGGCGTGATTAACAACACAGCGTAATGCGCAACGGTGAACGCCAACGAACTGCGTGCCGCCACCAACCCCTGGACGAAGCATTTTGGTAAGCTCGTATTTTATTTCTTGTTTGCAAAGTTTGTCGCAGGCAAACAATTTCTTTATTTCTAGAAGGATCGCATTTGACTTCGCTATCGTGAGTCTCACGCCGTGAACAACGGCTTCTGCTATATCCTGAACGTATTGATGTGCTCAGTGCGCATGCATGATGTAAGACGATAGAATAAGCAGAACTGTGTAACCTCTATATCGTACAAGGGGGGAGAAGGCGCGAAGATAATATGTCAGTTGAATAAAAAGGACACATCTCGTTTGTACGCGTCCTTTTGTTTTAGTTACTGTATATTTTGGTAATGTATCGTCATATGGTTTTACCAGCCATGGCCGGACTTGGTGCTCTCGTTCTCGCGTGCAAATAAATGTCCCACTTGGCTGAGGTGGCACTGTGAACAGGGCCAGGCAGGGCGCGATTCCCCCGGTTCTTGAGCCCCTGGCCAAAAACTTATTTCTGGTATAGGAAAAATTTTCACAGCTGTGCACTGTACCCACCGTGGTTGCTTAGGGGTTATGGTGTTGGGCTGCTAAGCACGAGGTCGTGGGATCGATTCCCGGCCACGGCGGCCGCATTTTGATGGGGGCAGAATGCGGAAACACCCGTGTACTTTGATTTAGGTGCACGTTAAAGAACCTCAGGTGGTCAAAATTATTTCGGAGTCCCCCCACTATGGCGTGCCTCATAATCAGATTGTAGTTTTGGCAAGTAAAACTCCATGATCTATTTTTTTACCTCCGCACTATGTGTTTTGAAATGTTCTCCCTTGTTTAAGCGTGTTGGTACAAGCCTTTACCGTAGTTTTAGCTTTAAGATTTGACCATATTCTCTCGGTGCGTAATGCCTTTATATACAACAACCGCGGATAGAAGTTGCGACTGTTTGAGATCGTAGCGCCTTTCCTCTAAGTTGTAGTGATTAGATGTCATTGGAAATGTGTAAGGTTGGAAATGCTTGTTTTCATCCTTCACATTCTAGAATACAAATTTATACTAGGGTAATTAAAACTTGCAAAATGCAGTGTGAAACTTCATGCTAAACTTTATTTATTCAAAGAAAATAAATAATATTTTCAATGTCCCTTTATAATAGCATCATTGTGCACTGTGGAGGTGAACTGGTTCGAAGGCACAAACTGACTGAATGGATTCTTGTCTTGCTTTAGCATAACTCAGTTTGAGTATGGAAGAAAAAGTACAGGTGACAGGATGAGCACCAACTTCTAACTGGTCTTATTCCACGACCCTACTGCACATTATATGCGCCGCTCATAGCACACATGAGAAAAACAACTGAAACAACAACCTTACAAGAAGCAGACGGCTGCAGTTCACTGAAAACGTGCCGACCAACTTAGAAAGTAAAGTTCCTTGCCTGATAAAGATAAGGAGGGTGTACTCACGCACACCCTAACGTATTTGGCAATGGCATTAGCCTGATCAGTAATCTCGCGCATCAGTTGAATGTTACTGCATCCTATGATGACACATTCTTTAAAAAAACTAGTTTGCATCCACAAGTCTTGCAATGCATGGCAAGGGGCCTACTTCGTTAACTTTTATGAAGGTTGTAAGTATGCTCGCCCGAGCAATCGTTGATACTGCATCAGAACGTCAAGTTGGGCCAGTTGGTTGGGATTCATACTAAGGTTTGTTACAGCGCAACCTAAGACAAGGACAACAGATGGTACAAAACAGCGCCGTGTCGTCATTTTGTACCTTCTGTTGTCCTTGTCTTAGGTTGCACTGTAACGAACCTTATTATGAATCATTGATACCCCTTCCCGTCTGTCTAATGTAGACGCCCTTGCACAACAAGGGAAACTTGTATACCATAGCTCAAGTGCAATTAACATGCCCGTTCATGTCTTTTTTCCAACCAGTGTGTCAAAACAGATATAAAATACTTGCAAACATGCAATTACCACTACGTCACTTCACATTTATTCTGCGATATTCTGCTATCTCAACTGCAGGTTGCCAAGAATGAAAAATTACCAGAGTGCACTACTCGAATGGTGTTCACTGTATCTGATGAGTGTCTTGATTTACCTAATCGATGAGATGTCAGTGAAAAGCTTTGTATGATGGTTACAAATGGCCCGTAACAGCATTTAAGACAGCCTAGGATTTGTGAAGGCACGAGAACGAAAGCCCGTGAAATAAATAAAAGGTGAAAATAAACTGCCCTTACCATGACAATGCTTCTGTGCACTATTGCATCAATCTTTACAAAAACTTTGTCAAATAGGGGCACTGGGAAAGAGCAGCTGCAGTTTTTTCTCGACATGTCAGCAGTTTTTGGCGTGCAAGTACAGTCCCTACCAAATGCGAAGTAGCGCGATCTTGGTAACAGTTCGCTTTGCGAACCTTTACAAGACTGTGCCCCAGGTTTGCACATTCATAATATATGCAGTGCACTGATGACACTGTTTCCGTCTGAGACCACTTATATTACTGATATGGAGCGCATTGTCACGTGAATTTCTAAAGAAAAATTTGCTTGTTTGTTTGTTCGTTTTTTTTTTGTCGGGAAAAAAAAAAGACCACACATGAACTAGGTCGTTGTAACGCTGTTATCGGTCATTTCTCGGCGTATTCCACAACCTTTGCATTAGCACCATATTCGATAAGTAAGGAAATAAACGTTCATTACAAGTGCATATTAATTGCTTGTTCACAATGGAAAAAAAAAACTTGAGTAGCTCAAACATAAACCTATCAACATAGAGTGGGTGATGTTCACGGAAAGCACTCATTAATTTTTTTCTTGGCCACAGTTAGTTGTCACATCCAGTATGTAATTTAATGGTGGTTTCCGAGAAACCTGTACAGGTCTCCTTCGTAGCTTCATGCTAAAGTAGGGTGGGTGAAAATTTTTCCTGTCATGAATTTTACTTGCCTTGCAGGCTTCCACAGAACTGATCTGCCATAATCAAATAGTGCTCTGTAAAGTAAAATAAGGAACACCTTTTCTTCATATACCTGTATTTCACTCATTGACCTTTACCAAGCTACTCATGTAAACATGTATTTACTGCTCGAAAACTGGCAATTCATGCTCCAATGTGTCAAATTTGCCACCTCCCAGAGCTGCTCCAAAACTTCTTTGACTGCTTCCATCCCTGTATGAGTGGCCCATATAATGTTTAATGAAATTATCACTGGCATCCCAGAAACTTCAACATTTAACATCCGCCTGCCAAAGTGCATACATCTCAACATTTTGGTTAGAGCTGATCACTTTATTTGCTGCAGGACTGAAGCTGTCTTGATATCTACAATACATTGGACACTACATGCAGGATTATGAATGGATACCTGAACACTGCTTGAAGGAGCAAGCTCTACAGCATCACTTATGCTCCTTTCCATGGGTTGGCAAGAGGAACCGTGGCACGCAACTCTACAGGCACCTGTGCTCTTCACTACCTTCGGAGGAGAGATGCATTGGTATGCTGTACATATATTTGACTGTGGGTTCCAGCTGCATCTCTTGCATTGTCATTCGATGTGCAGGTAGAGGAGTTACCTATTGGGCGCACATGTTGGTTAACGATACAAAAAGGAAGGTGCTTCTTTGAACACCGATGACCCTGTCCTCCACTTATTTATTTTAATTTTCTTGTAACCTTATTTTTGTTGATTATATAAAGGTCGCAGGCAATTAAGCCAAGAAAAGCGTTGGTGTAATTAGCTGTGGTTGAAATTGAAATGTAGAAAATATTGAAAGAAAGTCATGAAAGCAGACGAAAGGACCTTGTCTCTGGTGGTGACTGAACCCACAACCTTTGCAGTACACACGCGATGCACTACCAATTGTGCTAACTTGGGTATTTATGGTATTTATGCCCTGGGAGTGTTAGCCAGCGCCATTTAGAGCCATGGTGGGCAGATGTGGAACATCTTTTTTTGCACGATGGTGTCGACATAACACCTGAACTGAAGAGAGCAGGCATGTGGCTAATAAACCCATGCATGCTACCTAAAGGCATCAAAGCTATGAGGTTTCAAACCCTCGCATCAATGAATGAGAAGGAAAACGGGCTTCATTTTTTTAAAATCACGACCATATAAAGCCAGCAGGCAATGAAGCCAAGAAAAGCATAGGGGTAACTAGCTGTGGTTGAAATTGAAATGTAGAATTGGCTCTGCGGCCATCTATCAAATTTCACTGCAATGCATTATCATAACTCAATGGGCAGCACGTTTAAAAATTATAATTCAGAAGACTGCCAGAATTTCAACAAATGAGCAGTTAGCAAGAATGATAGTGTATGCCCTTCTAATATTCTTCGTATTTATGGCACTTATTCGTAACTTTTCCGCTGTGTTATATCAGTGTTTTAATTCGGACCAAAACTGTGCTATAATGTAGCAAAGAGGTTATGGTCTAGTGGCGTAAATGTGCATGTTAATAAGAGGGCAAATCGCCTTAACGTTAACTGAGAGTTGTTTAAACTTGGGCAGCCTTCCGAAATATACTTTTTTTGAAGTTGCTGTCCATTGAGTTACACTGGTGCACCGTGTCATGCGAGCTACCGCAACGAGATGGCGCTATGTACACGGTCATGTAAGATGCGGAACAACGCCTCTGGGAGAGCGGACCAGACCGTGTAAGCCGAGCCGGCATGTAGCCGTGCTTGTTTTGCATACACAACCTAGTAAACAGTTCCAGTTAACACTTACGTTTTGTCAATCACGTATGCTCGTCACCCGACCATGACATGGAGGCAACGGTGGGATACTCGACAACCCCGTGAGAAATGCACCACGCAAGTAGAAGTCTACACCTACAGCGCACTGCGGTGAATACGAAACTTTGCTACCCATGGCTTCACCTACAGTGTCCACAGCCCAGCACGCAGCTCCACTAAACTCGTTCGTCGTCAAACTGCCGAAAAAACTTGATTTTCGGCAGCCCATATGCTTTTCCGCTTCCAAAAAGCAGAACAAAATGCACATACCAAGCTGTTTTGGAAGAGGTTTACTTGGACAATTAACTGACCAACAGGATCCTGGGCCATGAAAAATCAATGTGATGGTCAATGGCTTCAAGGTAGACACTGGTGCAGATGTGACTGCCATGCCAACAAGCCTCTACGACGAACAAGTCACGGGAAACCTGAAGCAAGCAAAAGAACAGCTGCTCGGACCCGGCAGGACCAAAAAAAGCAACGGTTAGACTGCTACCATGTGCTGAAATGGCTGGTTGTGTCAAGAACAAATTTATGTAATAGACAAGCTGCATGACGCACTTTTTGACGTCCCCCCGCAATCAAATCCTTCAGTGTCCAACCAAGTCTCCTAGAAGTAGCAGAGTCAAAAGGCAAGGTCAGCGACCCAGCCAACAACTACCTTTACCTGGCTACAGACCTGGGCCTACCTTCTCAGGACCGATTACAATATATCGCTACTCCCTGATGCCAAGCAGTGTGCTGTTATGTACTCGGGGCGAGTACCTCTGCCCATGTTGCCAAGTGTCCAAATGTGAGTTGGAGAGAACGGAGAGCCTGGGTGTCATCATAAAGGTCGAAGAAACCACAGAGTGGCATGCACCTATGGTAGTGGCTAAAAATAAAGGAGGCGAGCTTCAAATCTGCAGTGACTTTGGAGGGTTAAAATAGAACATTCTGTGAGAATGAGTCTTAGTGCCCACCATCAATGATTGCCTGGCCAAACTCACCGGAGCTGCCTGGTTTAGCAAACTTGATGCTATAGCCGGATATTGGTTACTGGTTACCCGAGTCCCAGAGGTACAACACTTTCCTGACGCCAATTGGCCATTTTAAGTTCCTCCGATTGTCCTTCAGAATTTCCACAGCAACTGAATTTTTCCACAGGGAAATGCTAAGACTGCTAGAAGGCCGGGACGGCCAAGCATGTCTGCAAGACGACATAATAGTGTTTGGCCGCACGAAGGCAGAACATGATGCACGACTGCTCAAAGTACTTCAGCACCTGCAAGAAGCTGGTATCACCCTAAACGCAGTAAAGTGTGTACTACACCAGCAGTAAAAAATCGGGCCCCTTGGTTAACCCCCTTCTCGTTCATTACGTAACGAGGGTCTCATCTCTGGCAACATTGGTGCCTTCAGGTACTATGTGTGGGTTTATTGACCAGTTGCCTTCACCCAAAAAGATCACATACTCGTGATGCCTGCGACAGAAAGGATGCTCTACATATCGCCAAGGTTTGTGAGTGGTGGCACTGGCTAACAATCCCAGGGTTAGTTCTAGTAGTAACATAAATACCCCAGAAAATAGATGGGAAGACGGTGCTGTGTTAGCTCGATCGGTAGAGCATCACACACGTAATGCGTAGATGTGGAATCGTTCCCCACCTGTGGGAAGTTGTTTCTTCATCCACTTTCAGTTCCATTAAGTTATAATTTCTTTATTTCAATTAGTAAGTACAAGTAATTTTCCCTGTGTTGTCCTTGGTGCCTTTGTTTGTTGGCGTCTTATGATTAATAAAAATCGGGCCCCTCGGTTAACCTGCTTTCTTCTCGTTCATTACATAACAAGGGTCTCGATTCCGGCAACATTGATGCCTTCAGTTGGCATGTGGGGCTTTATTGACCAGTTGCCTTCACCCAAAAAGATCACGTACTTGTGATGCCTGCAGCAGAAAGGATGTTCCACATCCACCGCGTGTGTGCCATGTTTTCTAAGAAAGCAGGAACTATTCATATAATCTCTCTGGAAGTTCATAAAAGAGGGGGAGGGAGGAAAGATTGCAAAGAAGGGAACAGGGTCAAACAAATTGAGGTGTAGCAACCTGTGTAAACCGAAAGCAAAAAACATCCATACACATACTTGTGAGAAATCCAAAAAGAAGAATAATTACACAGTCATTCTTTGATATTAAAAGAGCTTCTGATATCAGTTGTGAATTCATGTTTCTACTTCTGCCAAGAATATATTTCAAGTTGTGGATGACAAGTGCATGTGTTACAATGCTCACCTACATTGGTCTTACTTTGTTTTTATATTCTGCAAATATTCTCTTGCCCTTTCGTCAGTGCAGCGTCCAATTTGGCTTGTGTAGAGCTTACCAGAAGTAAGAGGTTATTTGGTAAACCATTCCAATGGCACAATTCATGAACGGTGATGCATGCCTTTTGTTAAAAGCAGCTGTATTTTTACACTCAAGCGTGGGAAAAAAGCTTAGATGGCTTCTTCGGAACCAGCAGCACGAATGGGGCCCCATATTTGTCATTAACCTTCTTCAGTGAGTGCAACTGCTGTGCTCATGAGGCAGTGCCTCTGGCTGCTTCAAACTGCGCACTGTTAACTTTGCTGCTTTCCACTCCTGAAGTTTTCGCTGTAGGGATTCTGAGATTCCGATGATGAGAGTGAGGGAGGCCAGCTGTTATGAACATTCCAACGTGAGCACAAAATCTATTGTGCCTTGTGTTAATACACATTTTTAGAGCCTATTCAAGGCACATTGGGCAATTGTGGGCTTAACATGGATTTAGGCTGGTTCATACAGTAGCTAACCTTTCTTTGCTCTTAGTTGGTAACTTCAGGAAACATGCGTTAGGGTGAGCATCAAATGTTTACCTAAGATATGCAGCATATTGTCAATGGGTTAATGAAGTTGAGTCTGACGAAGTCTTGTCCGGTTAGGAAGAGTCAAGGGAAAAAACAGAACTGACACCGACCAAAGTGAAAAATAATTTAAAGACACGTGGGAGCCTTGCTTACAATACTTTCACCATGCGTGTCTCATGTGTAAAGGTTAGTCCTTTTCCGTGCCCATTAAAGACATTTCAAATGTTATCTATCGTATTCTCATGTGTCATATTAGAGTTAGGTTGTAAAAAAATCAAGATATTGATGTATGTAAAAACACTTAGAACCACGGCGTTGTCAAATATCTAGTGATGTAATGTCACAAAGCACAGGAGCATTGCGATTATCACATCTCAAAACCCCTACTGCAAAAGCTTAAATTCCAAATGCAATGAAATTTCACTTTGGCTATATTGGTAATAAATTAGTAGTAAATACTACTGTAGTGATCTTGGCAAAGCTGCGGGGCTGGTATCTAATTTTCTTTTTGATATTCTTTTAATACTGTATTAGCAGACGACACATGAACCTCGTGGTTAGTGGCTATGACGAGAGTCCACATCGCCTCCAGGTTTTTATCACTGCAGGCAGCTGCAGGTGGTCCCTTATCTCGTAGGCCACACTAAGGTGCCCTGCAATCTGAGTCATGCCTCACTGCCAGTTACTGGTAATTGTGGCATTCATTTCAGTCTCGGTATCAAGATTGCTAGAATGCTGTTTTGTATTTACGCTGTTTGAATCATTTTTTTATGCAGCCCTAACTTTTGTTGTAGTTGGGCTTTAAGGGCTGTAAAACAGCAAAAGCCAGCAGTGCGCACACTTTAAAGCAGCTGAAGCAGCTGGAACTATTGCCTCATGAGCACCAAGTGATGCTCACTGCAGAAGGTTGCTGACAAGCATGGGCTCCGAGTTGAGCTGTTTGGTGTTGCGCTGCCAAGCCTGATGGTGGATAATCAAATTGTAGCTGTGGCAGCTGCATTTTGATAGGTGTGAAATGAAAAAATGCATGTGTGTTTTGCACTGTATGCACAGTAGAGTAACCAAGGGGGTCAAAATTATTCCAGAATCCCTCGTACTTCATGCCTCATAATCATATTGTGGTTTTGGCAAATAAAACTACAGAATTTGGTTCAATATATTAGTTGGTGCCCTTTGATGTTCCAGTTCTCTAATTTTCTTGCTTATAAAAGCTCTGTTCTTGGTATAAATGATAAATTTGTTATTACAAAAGGCTAACCTTTAATCTAACTTAACTCATTAATTTCCTTTAGTGTCCCTTTTCCATGCATTAAAAGCATGGAACACTAATACATTTGCATTAATTTTTATTTGACTCGTGCTCAACAGCTAGATGCCATAGAAGAGAACTACTACCGTGGGCTTCAAGTTGATAGGTTGCCGTATAAAAGCTTGTCTTTTCTTTTAGAGATAAAAACACCTGAGCCTAGTTTTCTGTCTTTATATAGACTATTGAGATAGGCAAACACCACTTGCATGATAGATCAGTGATTAGTTATGGGTTCAGTTTTTGCCCCCACCCCAAAAAAAGAAAGTGAACTTGTGGGATCGTTCTCCACCTGTGGCAAGTTGTTTTTTCATCCACTTTCATTTCGATTAATTTATCATTTCGTTATTTCATTTATTAAGCTCAAGTAATTTCCCCTATGTTGTCCTTGGTGTTTGTTGGCTTATGATATTACTAGTAAAAATTTTGCCCTCGGTAAACCCTCTTTCTTCTCATTTATTACATAACGAGTGTCTCGAATCAGGCAACATTGATGCCTTCAGGTAGCATGTGTGGGTTTATTGACCGGTTGCCTTCACTAAAAAAAGATCACATTCTCGTGACGCCTGCGGCAGAAAGGATGTTCCATGTCCGCCGCCAAGGTCTGTGAGTGGTAACGCTGGCTAACACTCCCAGGGTTCTACAAGGAAACATAAATACCCAAGAAAGTGGATCGGTAAATGGCGCCGCGGTGCTCAATTGGTAGAGCATTGCATGCGAAATGCGAAGGTTGTGGGATCGTTCCCCACCTGTGGCAGGTTGTTTTTTCATCCACTTTCATTTCCATTAATTTATCGTTTCATTATTTCATTTATTAAGCTCAAGTAATTTCCCCTATGTTGTCCTTGGTGTCAGTGTTTGTTGGCTTCTTATGATATGACTAATAAAAATAGGGGCCCTCGGTTAACCACCTTTCTTCCTGCAATAACATGTTTCATGGAGGATAACAAAAGCACGCTTGACTTTCTTTAAAAAAATATGCTTCATGTAGACAGTTTCTGCGTCCTTGTCTGTTTGCAACCTAAAAACATGAAAAACAGCTAGTAAAAGGCAGCAGAAAATTTTAAACGAACTGCTGATATTGCAGTAATAAAAACTCTTCACAAAGAATAGCTAATAAAAATATTTTAGAAATTTCAGTGGTTTTCTGAAAATAAAATTGGCATGGAAAAGGTTAATCTTGTATGGGGCACTAAGAACAGTAGTAAAACAAATTAGTCACCTAACGCAATCTGTGTAATGAATTGAGGATAAGTGCTCTATAAAAAATTACATGTTTTCGATGAGAGATGGTGATTATTTTCCGACACATGTCGATCTTTATTTGCTAATGTGGAAAACCACAATCACTTCCCTCTCAGCTCTCTCAGGGCTCTGCAACTAACCCCATGTGCTGGAAGATAGGGAAACACCCACGGCTCATATGTTCAGCCATGTGGCTACTGTAGTTATTTGTGCAAGTTCTGGGTTCACCCACTCCCTCATTGAAACATTGATAATGATTACGGCTACTAATACTCGTTTCCATCCAGGAGCCAAATCAGCTTGTAGTTGATGCTAGTCCTGTTGACAGGTCTTTATCCTTGTTTCTTCCTGCTATCATACTTCTAAGAATAAATAATCTTGCATACTATTGCTGAAAGCTGGGAGAGTTGGTTACTGGCATTAGGAAACATAGTTACTACACTATAAGATGAAACACATGAAATGCACAGGATGAGCACTACACATGAACTTGTTTTAGTACATGAGTGCGATTATATGCATGCATGAAATGCTCAAATTTGCAGCAAAATTTGACTATATGTGACATATAACATACATCACTCATTCTATTTTGCATGTACCATACATCTTTTTCAAGTAATCAATTTTTATATTCGAGATTTCAATAGAAGGTGTGCTATTGCATTTATCGGTTTGTCTGGGAAGGCCCTTATATATCAGTGTGCAATTTTAGCCTTACATTTTCTGAGTATGTTGTGCTGTTGTATTTTGCCATGTATTGATATCTTTTACAATGTCCTGCAAGTGTTTCAGGCCTTGCTAACACGCTAACCTGCGCAGAATGCTCAGCCTGTCTTTGAGGCACCTTTGAGTGCCTTTAATGCCTTCAGCAGCAAGTGTTATACCCGTCACACGAGCATGCCAAAGGTCCTTTGAAGTTAAGGAGCATTGAGCTTTCAAAGACATTAGTTCAACGGATATATGTCGGTGCTACATGGTCTCCAGGTAGTCTCCGTTGAAACTTTTAACAGAAACCGCAATGTATCCTTAGCGCTACCATCACCTTGAAAGTAATAAAAAAATATGGCCCAATGCGTCTTATAATAAATTTGTCACATTTTTTCAGCAACATTTATTTTTCCTAATACATAGAAACATCAAAACAAAATGCACACGTAGTAAAGGCATTAATTTATCACAAACAGATGTATTTATTGTAATGATGGCCACCATGTGTACCGCTTCGTACACCGCACATTGGCGTCGATTATTCATTGTTGCCTTTGCTTCAGCTGCTTTGTTTCGTTCGTTGTGGCTAGGTAGCGGTAGGTACACGTAAACACTGTAAAAACTAAAAAACAAAAGTGACAAGGAAAGATGTGCAGAAAAAAGCCAAGGAGACTGGGATGCCTAGCAGCCACTAACCAAAGAACCAAATCGCACATGGCAACCGTGTTGTGTCGAGGTTGCTGCTGACGACAGGCCGTGCCGGTGTTGCTGTACCGGCGCTTTCATGATGGAGATTGCGGGTGTCCCGAAAGTGTTTAGTACTTTAGTAACAGTATTCAGTACTTATAAGCTCGTTCTGACGAGGTAAAAATTGAACTTCCATATCTTTAGAATATTTTTTCTACTGTCAGACGCCCTCTAGGCTTGGGAGTATTCCCTTGAGGTTTCAAAGGACGAACGCGCACTCCTTTGACTCAAAGCCTCCTTCCAGTAGGGCTCCTTTGCTGTGCCTGTGTGACAGTGCACATTCTCCCTTGAAGTAAAGGATCTTTGGTTCAAAGGACTTTGAAAGTGCCCGTGTGACTGGGGTATTATGTAGGATAGACCAGGATTTGTGGTAATGGCAGGCTGCAGGAGCATTGTGCACAGATGTAGGTGGTAACAGCATCTGGATATCTCACAAAACATTGCAAAACATGCCAAACTGTGCCAAACTGTGACTGTACACATGCAGTTTGCAAATATAAGGCAGGGAAGTGCAGATTTGTATACTAGGTCTTTTCCATCCAAGAAACCAATAACTGCATTAACAAACCTTCTACAGGGGTCTTGAATAAAGAAGTTGGTTACTTGAACAATATGATGTATGACATGGGTGCATCATGAATCACATAGTTTATATGTCGTGTATTGTGAAATTTCCTGCGAATGTGTCGTTTTTATGTATGTAATCATTGTTTAGTGAGGTTGCTTGATGTCCAGCACCCATTCTCTGCATATCATGTTGGTATTTTGTTTTGTCTTAGAACTGTAATTATGTTTCATAAAACCTTACATTGCTAAAATTAGACTTTGGGGCAGTTTGGTCTTTCCATCCACATTCTTGTTTTTGTCATTTCCCTTACCATGCAAGCACTTGCAGTATTTCGTCATGCTCTTGCGTTTACAAGCCAGATGTCTGTCTCTGAACAGCTCAAACCACTTGTAGCACGCAAATCTGATGCATTCTCAATAGAACTCCATAGTGAATGTATTGCTAAAAATATTTTTCAGGGGATGAAGCACTTCTATAACTACAAAGTTTTGCAGCAATAAAGAAGCAGAATGCTTGCATCTGTGTAATCTATATATAATATTTTCTTTGTATCATCTTTTATTTGACTGTCTGTCAGCATGGTAACATTGCATATTATTGTCTTAACATTCATGAGTTCCAAATAGCTACTATAATCTTTTTGTCCTCACATTTTCTGCAATATCCTTCACCGGAAGGACAACTAGCAGTTCACTTGATTTACCACTTACAGGCAACAAATTAACCATAATAGTAGTGTCATGCCTATTGCTTAAAAGCTCCTAAACGATTTTGCACATCTGAAAGTTCCTTGAATTCATGCAAGCAGGTGCTGCTTATATGATGGCTGAATGCTCATGTGATTGGTTTTTAGGCCAATGTGAAAGAAAAATGCCAGTACCTATGTGTTGCTTTATGATGTTGACCTGTATTTATTATTACGTTGGTGAACTGTGTGTGCACTCTGAAGATATGCACATTACTGCTGGTGTTTTGTATAATCTGTGCATAATACAACAACATATATTATCAAGAACACATTCATTTTATTCGTTTTTGTAATATGTTGTCATGATTTCCTTTCATTGTCAGTGCTGCAAGGCGTCCTAATACCTAATTTATGAAGAGTTGATTCAAAATTTCAGAAACTTTTAATCACTGCAGCTATAGGTTTTGTTAATATAAGCTTTCTTCACTACAAAATGGGGGTTCCTAAATTGGTTATTTGCGCCTATAAACCACCCGAGCTGGATGAAAATACTTTTCAGAAATTGCTCGAAGGTCTATTATACTTAAGTCAGAATAAGAAGATACTCTTTGCAGATAAAAACATTAATGGTCTATCTCACATAATGAAACATTCTGGAAGGCCTTGTGGTCATTCGTAGAAACACTTGTTTGTAGCTTTGTCAGTGCCATGATGTTTCAACCTTAGCCTACAAGATGACGATACTCACACCATGTGAAATTTTCGCGAAGTATTCTGTTTGTGCATTCTGCGACTTAAGAGGTCCAGACACTGACCAAAATGGTTTAAAGTACTTATTTGAATTTTTGAAGTTATTTGAATTTGAAAACGTAAAAAACTATTTTAAACATTTTGGTCGGTGCCTGGACCTCTTCCTTTTAGTATGCATCATCCCGACCAGACGGGCTTTCGTCATACTCCACTTCAGTCTGCAACTGTACAATGGGCTGTAATTTTTCCTAAAATCTGAGGTGGCCAAGATGCACTTGGAGTGGTAGCATTGAATGGCCCAGCACTGTTGAATAATTGGTGATGCTATGTTTAAATATTCATGTGGTGTCTGTTTGCAATACAATAGTACATAATCTATTTACGTTTGGTTTTCCAGAATGCTCCCTATCATGGACTGCCATCTCAACAGTACCATGGCTTTTTGTGTGGATTCCTTCCCTTTTGAAGGCCACCACTGTTTGCACAGCATCACAGCCTGCCTGCCTTGATCTTGTGGAAGAAGAAAATACAAAATGCCTATTTTTTGAAATGCATGCATGGCTCCATGCAACACCACCTGTCGTCGGGGTGTTAAGGTTTTTTGCAGAGAAAATGTAATGACGCCTTATGTGTGCCCTGGTGGCAAAGTGTTTGTCTCTTTGCCTGTGTAAAAATTTCACACTTATGGATACTGTTAAGGGTTCCTGTATCATATTTTCTTCCACTTCCTAAGAAATTTTTGTTTCATTATAAAACTAAAAATTATAGTTGAATTGCTGCTTTGTGTGATATGTAATATTCAGCTGAAGGTAATCAGCAGAGGTCGAACAAGTGTTATATCAGGTGGAGAAATTTTTTTGAGAAATGGACTTCTTCGTTAGGGTAACAACCGTTTTCCTTGGCAGTATTTATATAGTTCACTTTTCTCCACTCCATGGATATCCAGCAAAATGAGTGAGTGCATAGAGAAGGTGAGGTAAGTTTAAATGCTCACCATGGGGGTTTAGTTGGGGTAGCAAGGTGTGTAGAAGTATGGGAGTTTGGCAGGTTGCTGGCACCAATTTCTATGAGTGATCTTGTTTGTGTCTATGTCAGTTATATAATGCGAGGCGTCTTCTGAGGCCAGAAATTTTGAAAAAAAAAACTCCTTATATTTGTGAAAATTCAGTATGTGCCCCTGGGGCTACTACGAGCACTTGGGGCCACTGGGTAGATGCAGCTCTCCAATGAACTTTTTTGACACAAACTTGTGTATGTACACTGGGTGTGTGCCACTGCATATGTGCCACTCTTTAATGAACCTCTTTGATGCTGACTTAGGTCATGGGGCATCACAACACAAACCTATGTATACACGCAAGTAAGTGTGAGCTGGAATTGTCTGCTTGGATTTTCTTTCCCTGACGACGACTAGTCCCCTTGTTGAATTAACTTCAGCCTGAGATATCACCTGTTTGTCTACTGTTATCACATTATGCCCATTTTGCTGTGAACTTGTCATGTTCTCTAGCTGGCAAGCTTGAATTTCAGGTACTGCACGCTAAGGAAATTGATTTAGAGTGGGTGGTACCACCTCTGCTTTTTCTTTGCAGCTGTGTGTTACATGAGAGAATAAGTTGTACGTAGATGTCTATTAGAAATAGCATAGGTATTCAAAGGTACTTTCATTATGTTCTAGGTCATTGGTGCTGTCTGGCCTCCTCTGGATCATTTTTTGTAGCATGCTTTTTACATGCAAAAACAAACGTGGCCTGTTCTAATGCATGCAAGGACTGCCCGATAGCTCATGATGTTTTGAGCCGCTGAATTTCAGTCTTGGCTGCACTTGTGGATTTTCAACTGTACTGAAGCTTGCAATATGCTTGAATTTCCTGTCAAACTGGTTTGCTTGTTTGTATCCAATTTATTGAATTATTTCACTTTCATTATGCTAATAGTCATTGATTGTACTATCATGCTGGCACATTTGATTCTGGAACTGCAATAAATTTCCAGACATTTTATTGCTTTGTCATGGTTTTTGCACTCGTCAGACACAATCTACTAAACACACACAAAAAGAACTCCCTTCAACCTCGTAAAATTCCCAAAAAGTGCATAATAAACTCCCAGACCTACCTGTAAAAGCTCTAATAAGGAGCTAAAATGCACTCCCAAAACATCTGTTTAAAACTCCCTTAGTAAAACAGCTCCCTAAAGCTGTAAAAATTCACTCCCAAGCATTCTCCTATATGTTCCCATAAAAAGCAAAAATCGTACTCTCAAAACTATCCATAAGTGCTCCCTTAAGCAGAGCTCCCAAAATATGGGAACGGTTGCTCCCAGGTTTACACCTAAGCACTCCTACAAGGAGGTAAAATAATTTCCCCAAGGTATCCTTCAAAACGCCCTTAAGAAGCCAAACGTTTCCGAAAATATGTACGTAAGAACTCCCATCGCTTCTGCTATAAATTCCCATAAGAAGCAAAATAAAATACCCATGTCAACTTGTAAAAGCTCCCAAAGCTCCTCATAAGAACTTCCATAGTTCTGGTGTTCAAAAGAGGAATGAAAAACTCCCAACGTTCCCCATATAGACTCCTGCAACCACTCGGGGGTTGGTGTTCAAAGGAGAATTAAAAACCTCCCATAATTCTCCATATAGACTCCTGCAACCACTCAGGGGTTGGTGTTCAAAGGAGAATTAAAAAACTCCCATAATTCCCCAAATAGACTCCTGCAACCACTCAGGGGTTGGTGTTCAAAGGAGAATTAAAAAACTCCCATAATTCCCCATAAGACCACCAAACACAAGGGTGTGAAAAAAAACTCCGTTCGAATGGAGGATATTGTCCTCCCTTAAGGGCTGAAGTTATGCAACGAGGCCAAAACTCCCTAAAAGGGTCAAACCTGTTTACAGTGTACCCCCCTCTTAAAAAGCATCGACCCGATGCTGCAAACAAATCAAAGTAATAAGTAAGCACTCATAGCAAAGAATAAAGCAAAATAAGGAAAGTTCGTTAGCGTCCGTAAAATGGTTTCAGACGCACCACGTGGACCACTTCAGGTCGTGCGCGACGTCGCTGTGAATGCGAAATGCCGTCTGGCACGACCTCATAGTCCAGTGCGCCAATACGTCGGATGACCTTGTAGGGTCCGAAATAGCGTCGCAATAGTTTCTCACTCAGTCCCCGTCGGCGTATCGGGGTCCATACCCAAACACGGTCGCCGGGCTGGTACTCGACGAAGCGTCGTCGGAGATTGTAGTGTCGGCTGTCGGTCCTCTGCTGGTTCTTGATTCGCAGGCGGGCGAGCTGTCGGGCTTCTTCGGCGCGCTGGAGATAGGTAGCGACGTCAAGATTCTCTTCGTCCGTTACGTGCGGCAGCATGGCGTCGAGCGTCGTCGTCGGGTCCCTGCCGTAAACCAACTTGAACGGCGTGATCTGTGTTGTTTCTTGCACCGCCGTGTTATAAGCGAATGTTACGTACGGCAGGACGGCATCCCAGGTCTTGTGTTCGACGTCGACGTACATCGCTAGCATGTCGGCGAGGGTCTTATTCAGCCGCTCCGTAAGACCATTCGTCTGCGGGTGGTAAGCCGTTGTCCTCCTGTGCCTTGTCTGACTGTATTTCAGAATGGCTTGGGTGAGCTCCGCTGTAAAGGCCGTTCCTCGGTCGGTGATGAGGACTTCTGGGGCGCCATGTCGCAGCAGGATGTTTTCGACAAAGAATTTCGCCACTTCGGCTGCGCTACCTTTCGGCAGTGCTTTTGTTTCAGCGAAGCGGGTGAGGTAGTCCGTCGCCACGACGATCCACTTATTTCCGGTTATTGACGTCGGAAAGGGTCCCAGCAAGTCCATCCCGATCTGCTGGAATGGTCGGCAAGGAGGCTCGATTGGCTGTAGTAATCCGGCTGGCCTTGTCGGCGGTGTCTTGCGTCGCTGACAGTCTCGGCATGTTCTGACATAACGGGTGACGTCGGCGGTCAGGCGCGGCCAATAATACTTTTCTTGTATCCTCGATAGTGTCCGGGAAAATCCGAGGTGTCCAGCGGTCGGATCGTCATGTAGGGCATGCAATACTTCTGGACGAAGTCCTGACGGGACAACAAGAAGGTAATTGGCGCGGACTGGCGAGAAGTTCTTCTTCACGAGTAGACTGTCTTGAAGCGTGAAGGAAGATAATCCGCGCTTAAATGCCCTGGGGACAACGTCAGTGTGCCCTTCCAAATAATCGACGAGGCCTTTAAGTTCCGGGTCCGCTCGTTGTTGTTCAGCGAAGTCTTCCGCGCTTATTATTCCAAGGAAGGCGTCGTCATCCTCGTCATCTTGCGGCGGCGGGTCAATGGGGGCGCGTGATAGGCAATCGGCGTCTGAGTGTTTTCGTCCGGACTTGTATGTTACCGTGACGTCATATTCTTGTAGTCTGAGGCTCCACCGCGCCAGCCGTCCTGAAGGGTCCTTTAAGTTAGCTAGCCAACACAATGCATGATGGTCACTGACGACTTTGAATGGCCTGCCATAGAGGTAAGGGCGGAATTTAGCTATAGCCCAAATGATGGCGAGGCATTCCTTTTCAGTCGTAGAATAGTTGCTTTCCGCTTTTGACAGCGACCGGCTAGCATACGATATCACCCTTTCAAGTCCTTCTTTCCTCTGGACTAGGACGGCACCGAGGCCTAGGCTACTGGCGTCAGTGTGGATTTCGGTATCGGCGTCCTCGTCGAAGTGTGCAAGTACCGGCGGCGACTGCATGCGTCGTTTGAGTTCTTGAAATGCCTTGGCCTGCGGCGTTTCCCACTTGAACGCGACATCACATTTGGTTAGATGTGTTAGCGGCTCCGCGATGCGTGAGAAGTCCTTGACAAAGCGCCTATAGTAGGCACACATGCCAAGGAATCTGCGCACTGCCTTCTTGTCGGTTGGCTGCGGGAACTTTGCGATGGCAGCTGTCTTCTGTGGGTCGGGGCGTACTCCTGATTTGCTGATCACGTGGCCTAGGAACAAAAGCTCATCGTAAGCGAAGCGGCACTTTTCCGGCTTCAGAGTGAGCCCTGATGACTTGATGGCTTCTAACACTGTCGCAAGCCGCCTAAGGTGATCGTCGAAATTTCCGGCGAAGACAACGACGTCGTCCAGGTAAACAAGGCACGTCTGCCACTTCAGTCCGGCTAACACCGTGTCCATGACGCGCTGAAACGTTGCAGGCGCCGAGCACAGTCCGAATGGCATGACCTTGAACTCGTAGAGGCCGTCTGGCGTGATGAAGGCAGTCTTTTCGCGATCTCTCTCGTCGACTTCTATTTGCCAGTAGCCAGACTTGAGGTCCATCGACGAGAAGTATTTAGCGTTGCAGAGCCGATCCAATGCGTCGTCTATCCGTGGAAGGGGGTACACATCCTTCTTCATGATCTTGTTCAGTCGACGATAGTCGACGCAGAAGCGTAGGGTTCCGTCCTTTTTCTTTACCAGGACTACAGGAGAGGCCCACGGGCTTTTCGACGGCTGGATGATGTCGTCGCGCAGCATTTCGTCGACTTGTTGCCTAATAGCTTCACGTTCTCGCGTCGAAACTCGGTAAGGGCTCTGGCGGAGTGGTCGAGCGCTCTCTTCGGTTATTATGCGATGCTTTGCAACTGGTGTTTGTCGAATCCTCGAGGACGTCGAAAAGCAGTCTTTGTATCGTCGGAGAAGACTTCTGATCAGTTGCTGCTTACTCATAGGAAGACTTGGATTCACGTCGAAGTCTGGTTCGGGGACAATGCTCATCGGGGTAGATGCGGCTGAATCCGAGAGGACAAAGGCATTGCTGGTTTCCACAATTTCCTCGATGTATGCGATTGTCGTGCCCTTGTTGATGTGCTTGAACTCTTGGCTGAAGTTGGTGAGCATAACTTCCACCTGCCCTCCGTGGAGTCGAGCGATCCCTCTTGCGACGCAAATTTCACGGTCGAGCAGTAGATGTTGGTCGCCCTCGATGACGCCTTCTATGTCACCGGGTGTTTCAGTGCCGACGGAAATAATAATGCTGGCGCGCGGCGGGATGCTCACTTGATCTTCGAGCACACTCAAGGCGTGGTGACTACGACAGCTCTCCGGCGGTATCGCTTGATCTTGTGTCAGCGTTATCGACTTCGACTTCAGGTCGATGACTGCGCCATGTTGATTCAAGAAGTCCATGCCGAGAATGACGTCTCGTGAACACTGTTGGAGGACAACGAAGGTGGCAGGGTAAGTCCGGTCATGAACGGTAATTCTTGCCGTGCAGATCCCAGTCGGCGTAATCAGGTGTCCTCCAGCGGTGCGTATTTGAGGGCCTTCCCATGCAGTCTTAACTTTCCTCAACTGGGCGGCGATGGATCCACTCATGACGGAGTAATCGGCTCCTGTGTCTACTAAGGCGGTGACTGCGTGGCCGTCGAGAAGCACGTCGAGGTCGGTGGTTCTTTGTCTTGCGTTACAGTTAGGTCTCGGCGTCGGATCACGGCTGCGTCGTGTTGAACTGAAGCTGGAACGTCGCGTCGTAAAGTCGTCTTTCGTCGGTGTAGTCTTGGCTTCCTGACTTCGTCGGGACGGCGGCGTGTCGTCATTAGGTCGTCGAGATGGTTTCTTCGTCGTCTTCGTCGGCGGCGGAGGATCTTCGTCAGTTCGACGAACAGCAACCGCACCTCCATCGGTTGCTGCTTTTAGTTTTCCGGATACGGGCTCGCTGACCGGCCCCGGGCTGGGCCAGTGTATGGTCGGCGCTGCGGCGACAGGTAGCGGCCTGGTGATGGTGAACGCGACGGTCGTCGAGAGCTCCATTGAGTAGCGGCGAGGTAGTCGGCGATATCGCGAGGGCGTTCAGCTCGCTGCGGGCGCGGAGCATTGACGGCGAAACCTCGCAGTCCCATCTCCCGGTATGGGCATCGGCGATACACATGGCCGGCTTCTCCGCAGTGATAGCAGAGCGGACGGTGGTCGGGGGCTCGCCAAATGTCCGTCTTCCTCGCGTAGGTGCGCTGGGCGACGGGTGGGCGTGCTGGCGGCGGCGGCGGCGGACGACGGAATTGCGTCGTTGCAGGGCCCTGGCGTGGTCGCGGAGGGGGGCCTTGACGGCGTGCGACGGCGGCGTAGGTCATCGCTTCTGGCTGGGGCTGCAGTAATTGAGGTTGCACCTCAGGAACACCAAGCGATCGCTGAACCTCATCTTTCACGATGTCAGCGATCGAAGCTACTTGAGGCGGCGACGAAGGCAGGACCTTGCGCAGTTCTTCGCGCACAATGGCCCTGATGGTCTCTTGAAGGTCGTCCGAACCCAGTCCTTGGATGGCATACTGCGGCGTGTGCCCCTGGCGGTTATATTGCCGGGTGCGCATCTCCAGAGTTTTCTCGATCGTCGATGCCTCTGCAGAAAACTCAGCCACAGTCTTTGGTGGGTTACGAATAAGTCCGGCGAAAAGGTCTTGCTTGACGCCGCGCATCAGGAAGCGAACTTTTTTCTCCTCCGACATTTCCGGGTCGGCGTGCCGGAAAAGACGGGCCATTTCCTCCGTGAAGATCGCGATCGTCTCGTTTGGCAGCTGCACTCTGGTTTCTAGTAGAGCTTGGGCTCGCTCTTTTCGCACGACGCTTGTAAACGTGTGCAAGACGCCGCTTCGGAAAAGGTCCCACGTCGTTAAGGTGGCTTCCCGATTCTCGAACCACGTCCTGGCGGCGTCTTCCAATGCGAAATAGACATGCCGCAGCTTGTCGTCGCTGTCCCAACTATTAAACTTAGCGACCCTCTCATACGTTTCGAGCCAGGTTTCCGGGTCCTCGAATGTTGATCCGCGGAACGTCGGAGGTTCCCTGGGCTGCTGCAGCACGATGGGGGACGCTGGGGCTGCCATTGGGGTTGCCTTGTCCACAATCTTCTTGGTCTTCTCAGGTAGAAGTCCGTGCTCCGGGGGCAGCTGTTGAAGACGGCGGCTTGCTCGATGCTCCGGGACTACGTTGGTGTTCTCTTTGCGCTCCGGGCTTGGATCACGGCTTGTCGGGGGCGTCCGGTACATGAACGAAAAGCACCTCCACCAGATGTCACGTGGTGGTGACGTTGAATAACACAGTAGCAATACTGTGAACGACAAAACAAACTTTTATTGGGCGAACCTGTGCCCACAAAACAGGCTACACTTATAGCACAACGATAGCGGCGAACACGCTCGGCGATCGTCGAAAATCTGATCAGCGGGTCAAGCGCGTCGGCTTTTATACAGCAATCATCGAATGTTCCAGATTAAACGTTGGGACCCGCATGCCTTCTAAAATGTTCTACACCATTCTTGTCAAGCGATGAAATCAGATAACACAACGTTCGGCGACAACAGACAGCGGGTAGAAGCATCGATAACTTTCCAGAAACTTCGGATACATGAAGCCGCGTCCCGCGCTGTGCGATAACATTTGTTCGGCGGCAAAACTTGTCGCCCGATAGAGACAAGTACACGTGTCAATATTTGCCGATGATACGCTCCGATTTCACGTTTCTGATGCTAGCGTTGAAGACAGGTACACGTTGCTGATAAACTGTGTTGCACGGTGGTTCTCGTGTTTTAGTGAGTCGCTTGTGTTGTGTGCTTGTGGACAAAAAAAAAGATGTCTCAACTATCCCAGCTTGGGATCGACAGGCGCTTCAGCGCGCAGCTCTTAGGCGCCCGTTCATGAGGCAAGCGTCGGCGTTGGCATTTTCGGTGTAAGCGAGAGAACGAGCAATGCAAAGGATGGAAGAGGGAAAGCAAGCGGGTGATGGAATACGGCCATAGCGAAGAGAACGCGAGGACGAAAGCGGAGGAGGAGGGTGTGGCGATAGCGTGACAAGAAAAGAGTAGTGGCGCGCAAGACTGGCTCTGCGGCGACGATGACTACAAGATCGCGCCTGAGTTGAGCACATCGTCTATTCACCCATGACGCCACCGTTACCATATATGGAAACAAAACGCTGCAAGTGCGGTGATATGTATGCGGCGGCTGCTGTGAATCGCGTCCACACGTCGCCCACGCACTGCCTCTCGCGGCCTCACGATGAGCGAGGCAGTCCCGCCAAACTTCGCGCCGTTTGCAACGTGCCGCACGAGACAGATTGACCGCGACAGCCAAGAAGTCGAGAAATAAAAACACGTGTAGAGCTGCCCTCAAATTCAACTAAATAAATTTTGTTTCAATACCACGATCGGATTATGAGGCACGCCGTAGTGGTGGACTCCACAATATCGGACACCTGTGGTTCTTTAACCTGCTGCTAACTGTTAGTACACGGGTGTTTTCGCATTTCACCCCCCTCGTAGTGCGGTCGCCGTGGCCGGCATTCAATGCCGCAACTTCGTGCTTAGCAGCCCAACACCATAGCCACTAAGCAACCACGGCAGGTTGCCTAACTTTCTCATTAGGGGGTGTCGCAATCGTCGGTGAATGTTTTAGAGAAAATAATATTTGCTCTAGAACGTTAGTACGAAGGATCTATAAAGAATCAAAGCTTTCTGGATTGGCCAGTAATTTTTTCAATAACTTTCACCTACCTTTTGCGCGTTATTTCGACTTTACAATGGAACATGTTGCAGCTAGTTCTGCATAGGTTTTTTTTCAGCTTAACTTTCACGTTGTTGTGATTAAATTCATGTTATGGCGTTACTCTGGCTTATTCAGCTAACGTTGATTGTCTAAAGTCGTTTAGTCGTCGCAACTTACCACCCTTATTCCTTTTTCTCATTGCAGTACTGCATGGTCAGGAACGATTATGAAAGCATTAAGTTTGGCTTGGCCTTATACGACCTGGAATGCGAGGATTGGGAGAAAAAGTGCACCTCGGCGAATTCTCCCATCGCGGGCAAGCAGAGGTTCGACGACATCGTCGAATACTTCGGCAGAGTGTCCAAGCTAGCCCCCGACAAGCTACCCTGCCAGTCACCACCATAGCACTTGCGCAAGAGGCACCTCTTTTCTCAATCGCGTAATTGAGGACTTTCTGTGCCTTCTGTGTGCTGTGGTCGTCAGACCTTCGGACGACGCTAGTAATTCGGACGCACAGGCAGTTGAAGATTGGATGCGTAGCTTTTTTGCGTGTAAACATGAGTGGCGCGTACAGTTTCCGCGCACAGGCTTATAATAATATTTGTGTTTATAGTTTCCGAAAACTTTCGAGCCTTCTCCGAACCACGTGAAAAGACACTGCGATTTCATGTCTCGCTGAAGAAAGTTGGTTTTTGTCTTTCGCGTGTTTAACTTAACCTAACGTGCTTAACGTGTGTGCGATGGATTCCGGGTACGTGTAGGAGCTGCAATGCAATGCAAAATTTTGCGGAAGGCTTGCTCCTGCGACTTCTGGTGCCTTCATATATATTGTTTTTCGATTGCGTGAACAGAAATCGTTTTTCCTTCTGATCTCGACTGGTCATTCCGCTAAATGTGATGCATACAGGGTGATCAAAATGAGAACAGAAAGGAGGGACTAGCAGTTTTTCTCCTTCAGGCCGCAGGTTTGAGCCTGCTTATCTCGTTTTGATGGGCAAAATTCGGATAAGGAGAAGGTTAAGCTACCGCGAATGCATATATTTTTGGCCGGTTTGAAGCGCCATCCGCGGCGCTTTCCAAGCGACAGCAAAATACGTTTGCTTTAGCGCCGTCCGCACTTAGCTGGGCGGTGTGAGCGCATCACCGCCGCAAGCGACGCTGTCAAACCCACAGCTGGAACACAAACTATGCCGCCAGAGCAAGGAGGCGCTTGAGCGCACCATGCAACCACATATACAACTGTGTATCCAGCGTCCCTTACGTGCGTGTCGGTTGGTCCGCGTCTCCGCCAGCCAGCGGCGGCTTCTCCGTGATGCATAATGTAGCGTGCATGACACTATACAGGGACAGGAAGCACCGACCAACAATAGAGAAGATCTATTTCCTAGAAGGCGGGGTACGAAGAAACGTCCTTACAAAAAGTATCCAGAAAATAAATTTGAAAAAGTTTTCACAATTTGCCGAGTTCCACGTTGCAGTTTTGCACATACACTCTAAGAAGAAAAGGAGAAAATAGGGTATTGAGGTTACTCCTTTCGGGGAGGAACTGATCTGCCACAACCAGTCCTCCCTTTAGGGGGTAACTGCGAGGGAATGAACTATTACTCCCCATGCCGTTACTCCTTGGAGGACTAACAGTTAATCTTTTCCTGTGCTCCTCATGGGAGTAAGGTCATGGTTTTCCGGTGCTCCGCAAAGGTGGAATTAATGAAATTGCGCATTTATACCCTAATAAAAAATTACTGAGCTGAAAAAAAAGTGCCCGAAAGTAGGATATCAACTCACGTCCTGGCGCTTACAAGTCAGGTACTGTAACCACTGCACCAGGGCAGCCTTTTTTTCTCTTCATTACCTTCATTATAACACCACGTATACGCGTACAAAGTATGTCACTTGGTGCAGAAAAAGTATTACATCGTTTGGAGAGACTGTACATATTTAAAAGGCCGTCAAAGAGGATATCAATGACACCAAACTGTCAAGCTCCTGAAACCACTATGGCGGTTAAGTCATGTGCTTGAAGGCATCACGCGTGTACCCAAGACTTTCACTTAGGTATTCCCTCGTAGACCTTTCATCTACGCGGGCATTCCTGACATGCATATGCGTTTTCCACACGCTCTTCATACACAAAAGCATCATCAAGTCAGCCGGCGCTCCCCTGTGTCTGTGCCTGGTAAGAACCGAATACCGATAGGACTTAACGGCGGGTCTATCTTCAGAGTTCTTTTTCAATTGCATTCTGGCATTCTCCTTGCTTTCTATGATCCGTGGTCTGTTAACTTCATCATATGTAAGGAACCTGAAACTATTGAGCACATATTCTTGGGTTGCCATGACTCCGTGTTCTTGTGGGATGTTCGCAAACTGCACCACGGCAACTAGGTTGACGAGTCGGTATATATATATACCGTGGTCAACCACGTGATTGGCGCCGGCTTAACACGCCGGCTCGCACGTATCCGCTTTGCAGCGGCGTATGGACGCCGCAGATAGCTATTTGCCATTTCTGTATGAAGTTAGGCGAGAAAACGTTGAGGCGATCTCAACATAATGTATTTTGCAACCGCCAGCGGTTCTTGAAACGCCATACGCTACGGCTTCGAAGAGAAAGGCCTAGATCGCTGTCGCCACTGTGTTGATAATAGAAAGGTGCTAGTCAAAGAGCATGCATTATAGTGCGGTTTCATAAGATCTGTGTGAATTCACCGTGCCTATCAGTTGACTATACACAAACAAGTATTGTTTGGAAATTTATTGCTGAGTTACGTATAAGAAAGTCACTGGCGCTAGAATGCAGGTAGAAACATCATGTCTATCTAGACTGTTTTATCGGCGAGGAGAAACGTAGCCTCTAACCAGTGCCCCGCGCCGCTCTCCTTCTGGCACTGGTATGTGCGGATTCCTCTTCCCCGAGTGGCAGCTTGGAAAGGTAGCGGTGTAATTGCGAATTAGTGCGGTTCTAACGTGTTCTGTCTGGGATTCCTGCGAGGTCAGATGACTCACCGTCGACGGGCTATCACTCTACTGTATTAGGTTGCAAAAATGACTTTCGGAAGCAAGCATGAAGTGCATCTTCAGCCGCGGCGACTTCGTGGACACCGTCGCTGCTATAGCAGAGAAGCGTCCGCCTTGTATTTCCAGCATAAACAGAAATGACTTTATGCCATCCCGTGTATGTTCGGAAGATTCTGTTCCCAATGAGCACTCGGGGGTGAACATGGAACTCGGCACTCATGATCAAACTGGAATAGGAAAGAAAGGTGCATATGTGAGGCCACTTCCGTATGCGAATGGATAAACTATTCGTACGCGCACATTAAACTTATTCTATTCAAACGTGTTCTAAGATTATCATGCTTGGCAAGCAGCGTTCTACAGAACGTTGACGGAGAAGGTAATATGAAAACCGTACATGCCGATTAAATGAAATGAAGGAGTGTTCTTTTCCATTCTGTAACCAAAGCCATGCCTACCGTATTCTGGCCGGCCCTGTATTTCACATGGGCTCAATTCCGTGCTTCCGGATCTCGCCGGCAAGCTGTCGACAAGCAGCTCGTCAACAGCTCGTCGCGCGCTGTGTTACCGCGAAAAATAAAGTTGCTGTTGCCAAAAGTAGTTGTTCGTCTTTCGGTTCTCTCGAGTAAACGGTATGCCCTTGCACGCAAGGAACCATTCGATACATAAGAGTACGCATAATCTCTCATGCGATGCATGCGTCTTGCATATTCGTGGCATATTCCCGGCCACTATGATCATCATCATCATCATCATCAGCCTAGTTACGCCCACTGCAGGGCAAAGGCCTCTCCCATACTTCTCCAACTGCCCCGGTCATGTACTAATTGTGGCCATGTTGTCCCTGCAAACGTCTTAATGTCATCTGCCCACCTAACTTTCTGCCGCCCCCTGCTACGCTTCCCTTCTCTTGGAATCCAGTCCGTAGCTCTTAGTGACCATCGGTTATCTTCCCTCCTCATTACATGTCCGGCCCATGCCCATTTCTTTTTCTTGATTTCAACTAAGATGTCGTTTACCCGCGTTTGTTGCCTCACCCAATCTGCTCTTTTCTTATCCCTTAACGTTACACCCATCATTCTTCTTTCCATAGCTCGTTGCGTCGTTCTCAATTTCAGCAGAACCCTTTTCGTAAGCCTCCAGGTTTCTGCCCCATATGTGAGTACTGGTAACACACAGCTGTTGTACACTTTCCTTTTGAGGGATAGTGGCAACCTACTGTTCATGATTTGAGAATGCCTGCCAAACGCACCCCAACCCATTCTTATTCTTCTGGTTATTTCAGTCTCATGATCCGGATCCGTGGTCACTACCTGCCCTAAGTAGATGTATTCCCTTACCACTTCCAGTGTTTCGCTACCTATCGTAAACTGCTGTTCTCTTCCGAGACTGTTAAACAGTACTTTAGTTTTCTGCAGATTAATTTTCAGACCCACCCTTCTGCTTTGTCTCTCTAGGTCAGTGAGCATGCATTGCAATTGGTCTCCTGAGTTACTAAGCAAGGCAATATCATCAGCGAATCGCAAGTTGCTAAGGTATTCTCCATCAACTTTTATCCCCAATTCTTCCCACTCCAGGCCTCTGAATACCTCTTGTAAACATGCTGTGAATAGCATTGGAGATATCGTATCTCCCTGTCTGACGCCTTTCTTTATAGGGATTTTGTTGCTTTCTTTGTGGAGGACTACGGTGGCTGTGGAGCCGCTATAGATATCTTCCAGTATTTTTACATATGGCTCATCTACACCCTGATTCCGTAATGCCTCCATGACTGCTGAGGTTTCGACTGAATCAAACGCTTTCTCGTAATCAATGAAAGCTATATATAAGGGTTGGTTATATTCTGCACATTTCTCTATCACTTGATTGATAGTGTGAATATGGTCTATTGTTGAGTAGCCTTTACGGAATCCTGCCTGGTCCTTTGGTTGACAGAAGTCTAAGGTGTTCCTGATTCTATTTGCGATTACCTTAGTAAATACTTTGTAGGCAACGGACAGTAAGCTGATCGGTCTATAATTTTTCAAGTCTTTGGCGTCCCCTTTCTTATGGATTAGGATTATGTTAGCGTTCTTCCAAGATTCCGGTACGCTCGAGGTTATGAGGCATTGCGTATACAGGGTGGCCAGTTTCTCTAGAACAACCTGACCACCATCCTTCAACAAATCTGCTGTTACCTGATCCTCCCCAGCTGCCTTCCCCCTTTGCATAGCTCCTAAGGCTTTCTTCACTTCTTCTGGCGTTACCTGTGGGATTTCGAATTCCTCTAGGCTATTCTCTCTTCCACTATCGTCGTGGGTGCCACTGGTACTGTATAAATCTCTATAGAACTCCTCAGCCACTTGAACTATCTCGTCCATATTAGTAACGATATTGCCGGCTTTGTCTCTTAACGCACACATCTGATTCTTGCCTATTCCTAGTTTCTTCTTCACTGTTTTTAGGCTTCCTCCTTTCCTGAGAGCCTGTTCAATTCTATCCATATTATAGTTCCTGATGTCCGCTGTCTTACGCTTGTTGATTAACTTAGAAAGTTCTGCCAGTTCTATTCTAGCTGTAGGATTAGAGGCTTTCATACATTGGCGTTTCTTGATCAGATCTTTCGTCTCCTGCGATAGCTTACTGGTTTCCTGTCTAACGGCGTTACCACCGACTTCTATTTCGCACTCCTTGATGATGCCCATGAGATTGTCGTTCATTGCTTCAACACTAAGGTCCTCTTCCTGAGTTAAAGCCGAATACCTGTTCTGTAGTTTGATCCGGAATTCCTCTAGTTTCCCTCTTACCGCTAACTCGTTGATTGGCTTCTTGTGTACCAGTTTCTTTCGTTCCCTCCTCAAGTCTAGGCTAATTCGAGTTCTTACCATCCTGTGGTCACTGCAGCGTACCTTGCCGAGCACGTCTACATCTTGAATGATGCCAGGGTTCGCGCAGAGTATGAAGTCGATTTCATTTCTAGTCTCACCATTCGGGCTCCTCCACGTCCACTTTCGGCTAACCCGCTTGCGGAAAAAGGTATTCATTATACGCATATTATTCTGTTCTGCAAACTCTACTAATAATTCTCCTCTGCTATTCCTAGAGCCTATGCCATATTCCCCCACTGACTTGTCTCCAGCCTGCTTCTTGCCTACCCTGGCATTGAAGTCGCCCATCAGTATAGTGTATTTTGTTTTGACTTTACCCATCGCCGATTCTACGTCTTCATAAAAGCTTTCGACTTCCTGGTCATCATGACTAGATGTAGGAGCGTAGACCTGTACAACCTTCATTTTGCACCTCTTATTAAGTTTCACAACAAGACATGCCACCCTCTCGTTAATGCTATAGAATTCCTGTATGTTACCAGCTATTTCCTTATTAATCAGGAATCCGACTCCTAGTTCTCGTCTCTCCGCTAAGCCCCGGTAACACAGTACATGCCCGCTTTTTAGCACTGTATATGCTTCTTTTGTCCTCCTAACCTCACTGAGTCCTATTATATCCCATTTACTACCCTCTAATTCCTCCAATAACACTGCTAGACTCGCCTCACTAGATAGCGTTCTAACGTTAAACGTTGCCAGGTTCAGATTCCAATGGCGGCCTGTCCGGAGCCAGGTATTCTTAGCACCCTCTGCAGCGTCACAGATCTGACCGCCGCCGTGGTCAGTTGCTTCGCAGCTGCTGGGGACTGAGGGCCGGGGTTTGATTGTTGTGTTCATATAGGAGGTTGTGGCCAAGTACTGCACCAGGGTGGCCAATCCTGCTCTGGTGAGAGAGTGTGTTACCGGTTCTGGTCACCGGGATCAGGCCGCACTCCAGGCCTGTTTGTGCAATTTTCTCAACACACGGTTTTTTTTTTTTTGTATTTTCCGGTGGAGAATAGCGCGGCACCGGGATTTGAATCACGGTCCTCTTGCACTGGAGACGGATACTCTACCGTCCCCGTAGGAGTTAAATTAAAAATTAATTTATGGGGTTTTACGTGACAAAACCACTTTCTGATTATGCACGCCGTAGTGGAGGACTCCGAAAATTTCGACCACCTGGGGTTCTTTAACGTGCACTTAATTCTAAGTACACGGGTGTTTTCGCATTTCGCCCCCATCGAAATGCGGCCGCCGTGGTCGGGGTCCGATCCCGCGACCTCGTGCTCAGCAGTCTAACACCATAACCACTGAGCAACCACGGCGGGTCCCGCAGGAGTTGTACGCCTCATTTAACCTACAGTGGTGCCCTACTTGGTCAGTCAAGGTGGACCAATCTGAGCTCGGTTATACCGCATGGATGGCACTCGGCTAGAGAACCTCGTATTTATGACCTGCACATGTGAGGCCTTACATATTTGAAGATATATATCTATCTTTTTTTTTTTTTTTTTTTTTTTTAGGAGGGTTCCCGTACAGTGATAAAATAAAGGAAAAGACATTAAAAGAAAGAAAAAAAAAAGAAAGAAAAAGGGGCGGGAAAAAAAAAAAAAAAAACGGAACATAACAGGTGATTTGAACTGGTGACCCTTCGATGTTGCCCGGAAAGATAGCTCAGTCGGTTGGTTCGTCAGGCCCCAGGCTACTTTCAAGCGCCACAGCTCCTCCTCCGAGCCTCACACTTACGTGGAAAGAGACTCATGTTGTCCGCGATAGTCGGTTTTTGTTGGAAGGCATACTTTCTAGGAAAAATGGTCGCTCAAGGAGAAGAGCGAACTCGAGCGGCTTTAGAGGCTAGGAAAACTGCCTTAAAATATTTAGACTTGAGGGAAAGCTTCGTTAACAAACTATAACACGGCAATCAGCACTCGAATACGACGAGAGAAATTACTGAGACGTGGAAAATTCCCTTGAAAAAAATCTGGTTTGCTAGACAAATGCTCGTATGTATTGAACCTCTTAAAAGATGAGGGGTGAAATATGCGCTCACCGAGAGGGCATCTTCAGCGCGAGACATCCACAAGGCACCTTACAGAGATGTGGAGAGCTTCGCGGCCGGAACGAAGCATCCCTTCTCCGCCGGCCAAGAGGGGGAAACGTGCTTTCCGATCGCTCAAGGTTGCGCGGACAACGCATAGCTCTAGCGTCTAGGAAAAGCTTAACCAGGTGCGATGGCGGCACGCATAGCGTGGGAAGCTAGCCGCCAGAATAACTATACCAAGGACTGCTGCTGATGAGGGCGAAGTACCTTCGTGTAATTATAATAACCCTAATAGGACTACTTTCGAAAAAAAAAAAAGGAAACGGCCCAGAGGGCTATACTACGAGAGCTATGACTGATAGTTTTCTATATATATATATATATATATATATATATATATATATATATATATATATATATATATATATATATATATATATATATATTCATCTCATCTATGGGATCGCATTCGCGCGCTGTTTCTTTGTCTCTGCGTGTAGTACAGTTAAGAGAGCCAGTTTAAGGGCGGAGAAGAAGAAAGAAGAGAAAAGCAAAAACTGCAGCGCCGTGGTTTTAAAGCGCACCCGTGGTAGAGAAACGGAATGCGATATAAGCGTGCGTAGCCATGATACGCACACGACAAACTGCCTTAAAATATTTAGACTTGAGGGAAAGCTTCGTTAGCAAACGATAGCACGGCAATCAGCACTCGAATATAATTATAACCCTAATACTAATTGTAAATATTCATCTCATCTATGGGATCTAATGCGCGCGCTGTTTCTTTGTCTCTGCGTGTAGTAGTTGAGAGAGCCAGTTTAAGGGCGGAGAAGAAGAAAGAAAAGAAAAGCAAAAACTGCAGCGCCGTGGTTTTAAAGCGCAGCCGTGGTAGAGAAACGGAATGCGATATAAGCGTGCGTAGCCACGATACGCACACGACAAACTGCCTTAAAATATTTAGACTTGAGGGAAAGCTTCGTTAGCAAACGATAGCACGGCAATCAGCACTCTAATATAATTTTAACCCTAATACTAATTGTAAATATTCATCTCATCTATGGGATCTAATGCGCGCGCTGTTGCTTTGTCTCTGCGTGTAGTAGTTGAGAGAGCCAGTTTAAGGGCAGAGTAGTTGGAAGGCATACTTTCTAGGAAAAATGGCCGCTCAAGGAGAAGAGCGAACTCGAGCGGCTTTAGAGGCTAGGAAAACTGCCTTAAAATATTTAGACTTGAGGGAAAGCTTCGTTAGCAAACGATAGCACGGCAATCAGCACTCTAATATAATTTTAACCCTAATACTAATTGTAAATATTCATCTCATCTATGGGATCTAATGCGCGCGCTGTTGCTTTGTCTCTGCGTGTAGTAGTTGAGAGAGCCAGTTTAAGGGCAGAGTAGTTGGAAGGCATACTTTCTAGGAAAACTGGCCGCTCAAGGACAAGAGCGAACTCGAGCGGCTTTAGAGGCTAGGAAAACTGCCTTAAAATATTTAGACTTGAGGGAAAGCTTCGTTAGCAAACGATAGCACGGCAATCAGCACTCTAATATAATTTTAACCCTAATACTAATTGTAAATATTCATCTCATCTATGGGATCTAATGCGCGCGCTGTTGCTTTGTCTCTGCGTGTAGTAGTTGAGAGAGCAAGTTTAAGGGCAGAGTAGTTGGAAGGCATACTTTCTAGGAAAAATGGCCGCTCAAGGAGAAGAGCGAACTCGAGCGGCTTTAGAGGCTAGGAAAACTGCCTTAAAATATTTAGACTTGAGGGAAAGCTTCGTTAACAAACTATAACACGGCAATCAGCACTCGAATACGACGAGAGAAATTACTGAGACGTGGAAAATTCCCTTGAAAAAAATCTGGTTTGCTAGACAAATGCTCGTATGTATTGAACCTCTTAAAAGATGAGGGGTGAAATATGCGCTCACCGAGAGGGCATCTTCAGCGCGAGACATCCACAAGGCACCTTACAGAGATGTGGAGAGCTTCGCGGCCGGAACGAAGCATCCCTTCTCCGCCGGCCAAGAGGGGGAAACGTGCTTTCCGATCGCTCAAGGTTGCGCGGACAACGCATAGCTCTAGCGTCTAGGAAAAGCTTAACCAGGTGCGATGGCGGCACGCATAGCGTGGGAAGCTAGCCGCCAGAATAACTATACCAAGGACTGCTGCTGATGAGGGCGAAGTACCTTCGTGTAATTATAATAACCCTAATAGGACTACTTTCGAAAAAAAAAAAAAGGAAACGGCCCAGAGGGCTATACTACGAGAGCTATGACTGATAGTTTTCTATATATATATATATATATATATATATATATATATATATATATATATATATATTCATCTCATCTATGGGATCGCATTCGCGCGCTGTTTCTTTGTCTCTGCGTGTAGTACAGTTAAGAGAGCCAGTTTAAGGGCGGAGAAGAAGAAAGAAGAGAAAAGCAAAAACTGCAGCGCCGTGGTTTTAAAGCGCACCCGTGGTAGAGAAACGGAATGCGATATAAGCGTGCGTAGCCATGATACGCACACGACAAACTGCCTTAAAATATTTAGACTTGAGGGAAAGCTTCGTTAGCAAACGATAGCACGGCAATCAGCACTCGAATATAATTATAACCCTAATACTAATTGTAAATATTCATCTCATCTATGGGATCTAATGCGCGCGCTGTTTCTTTGTCTCTGCGTGTAGTAGTTGAGAGAGCCAGTTTAAGGGCGGAGAAGAAGAAAGAAAAGAAAAGCAAAAACTGCAGCGCCGTGGTTTTAAAGCGCAGCCGTGGTAGAGAAACGGAATGCGATATAAGCGTGCGTAGCCACGATACGCACACGACAAACTGCCTTAAAATATTTAGACTTGAGGGAAAGCTTCGTTAGCAAACGATAGCACGGCAATCAGCACTCTAATATAATTTTAACCCTAATACTAATTGTAAATATTCATCTCATCTATGGGATCTAATGCGCGCGCTGTTGCTTTGTCTCTGCGTGTAGTAGTTGAGAGAGCCAGTTTAAGGGCAGAGTAGTTGGAAGGCATACTTTCTAGGAAAAATGGCCGCTCAAGGAGAAGGGCGAACTCGAGCGGCTTTAGAGGCTAGGAAAACTGCCTTAAAATATTTAGACTTGAGGGAAAGCTTCGTTAGCAAACGATAGCACGGCAATCAGCACTCTAATATAATTTTAACCCTAATACTAATTGTAAATATTCATCTCATCTATGGGATCTAATGCGCGCGCTGTTGCTTTGTCTCTGCGTGTAGTAGTTGAGAGAGCCAGTTTAAGGGCAGAGTAGTTGGAAGGCATACTTTCTAGGAAAAATGGCCGCTCAAGGACAAGAGCGAACTCGAGCGGCTTTAGAGGCTAGGAAAACTGCCTTAAAATATTTAGACTTGAGGGAAAGCTTCGTTAGCAAACGATAGCACGGCAATCAGCACTCTAATATAATTTTAACCCTAATACTAATTGTAAATATTCATCTCATCTATGGGATCTAATGCGCGCGCTGTTGCTTTGTCTCTGCGTGTAGTAGTTGAGAGAGCCAGTTTAAGGGCAGAGTAGTTGGAAGGCATACTTTCTAGGAAAATGGCCGCTCAAGGAGAAGAGCGAACTCGAGCGGCTTTAGAGGCTAGGAAAACTGCCTTAAAATATTTAGACTTGAGGGAAAGCTTCGTTAGCAAACGATAGCACGGCAATCAGCACTCTAATATAATTTTAACCCTAATACTAATTGTAAATATTCATCTCATCTATGGGATCTAATGCGCGCGCTGTTGCTTTGTCTCTGCGTGTAGTAGTTGAGAGAGCCAGTTTAAGGGCAGAGTAGTTGGAAGGCATACTTTCTAGGAAAAATGGCCGCTCAAGGACAAGAGCGAACTCGAGCGGCTTTAGAGGCTAGGAAAACTGCCTTAAAATATTTAGACTTGAGGGAAAGCTTCGTTAGCAAACGATAGCACGGCAATCAGCACTCTAATATAATTTTAACCCTAATACTAATTGTAAATATTCATCTCATCTATGGGATCTAATGCGCGCGCTGTTGCTTTGTCTCTGCGTGTAGTAGTTGAGAGAGCCAGTTTAAGGGCAGAGTAGTTGGAAGGCATACTTTCTAGGAAAAATGGCCGCTCAAGGAGAAGAGCGAACTCGAGCGGCTTTAGAGGCTAGGAAAACTGCCTTAAAATATTTAGACTTGAGGGAAAGCTTCGTTAACAAACTATAACACGGCAATCAGCACTCAAATACGACGAGAGAAATTACTGAGACGTGGAAAATTCCCTTGAAAAAAATCTGGTTTGCTAGACAAATGCTCGTATGTATTGAACCTCTTAAAAGATGAGGGGTGAAATATGCGCTCACCGAGAGGGCATCTTCAGCGCGAGACATCCACAAGGCACCTTACAGAGATGTGGAGAGCTTCGCGGCCGGAACGAAGCATCCCTTCTCCGCCGGCCAAGAGGGGGAAACGTGCTTTCCGATCGCTCAAGGTTGCGCGGACAACGCATAGCTCTAGCGTCTAGGAAAAGCTTAACCAGGTGCGATGGCGGCACGCATAGCGTGGGAAGCTAGCCGCCAGAATAACTATACCAAGGACTGCTGCTGATGAGGGCGAAGTACCTTCGTGTAATTATAATAACCCTAATAGGACTACTTTCGAAAAAAAAAAAAAAAAAAAAAAAAAAAAAAAAACCTCATAAGCTCATTTTATCCATGTTAACAGCCTTTTCCATCAACTCATCCTACAGTTTTTTACTTGATGGCAGATAAACAATGTTTATAACCTCGTACTGCGAAAATATTAGGAGCACGAAAGCTAGCAAAACGTGTTTCGTCGGAGCTTCGCAGTTACCTGGATTGGGATGTACGCTGGTGCAGCACAGCGCATGGCACATGGGGAGACCTCCGATTGTTGTCGCCTTAGTGATACCTTAGTAGAGTTCGAAGCTAGACATACAATTATAACGCGTTACATGTACACGCTACGTATCGACAATGTCCAGACATCGCTCGCCTCCTATTTCGATTGTGAGCAGAGCTGCGGGAGCGCCTGTAGGCCCGTCGCCGTTCGCTATTACGGCTATATCAAAGCGAAAAGCTTAGTGACGACACGCTATGAAGTTTCTCTATCCAAGCAACTTTTTGACTGCTCTCGGAAAAGAGCGAAAACTTGCCACTCTTCGTCAACAGCACGTTCGCCGTGCACTCTCCAGCGCAATCCCACATACCAGCATGGCGCCGGACGATAGACGGCGCTGTGATCGCTAAATGGCGGCGCCGTCAATAAAACTGTCTATAAGAAGGTTCAAAGGCATACGGATATAGGCAGCTCGAGCAGTGTTTGTGTATTAGCCGTGTGTTAGAGTTGCTCTCCTCTGCGCAGTATGTGTAAAAATGCTCCGTTTTGCTCTGTTGTGCATAATGTGTGTCAAAGTGTTGTATGTTGCTCTGTCGAGACGTTGCCGAGCGGAAAGTGCAAAATGAAACGGCAGCCTGTTTTTCTGTTAGTTTTTAGCGCCGTCTATCGGGCTGCGCAGTATATAGCGATACGATTTAGCAATTTGCAATAAGGCCTCTCCAGGTTGCGCTAAGCGCGTTGTTTACACAAGCGTGTGTGTGTATGTGTGTGCGACAGATTGGTGTATGAATATCCATATGTTTACGTAAGTTCAACGCCGCGATGTTCTAGCGATGCCATTCCTTTTCGCGCTTGGACAGTGGTTAGAGCGACGCTCCGCCCGCGTTATTAACATGATCAGCCAGCCGTTAATCGTGGTTGATAAGCGTGACAGTCGAGCGGAAGACATCGCTTAAAAATCAAGCCGTACTTTCACCTGGTTCCTTGTATGCGCCAAAGAAAGCTTAGCAAGATTGCTTTTTTTTCTTTTTTGGCAAATATCAGTAACGTACACTATGCTCGTGACGCGTACGTTGTTTTCCAGCAGCAAACTAACACAGTTCGCAGGCCTAGTCACATCCATCGCTTCGCTTGCCTGGAGTCAGCCATGTTGGTTTTGAAGAGGGAGAAACCATTCCTCCCACGTATGAGGGAGGAAATTTGCTCCATTTAAGGACGAACATTGGGGACATCCCCGTTTCTTCCTTAACTCTCCGTTGTGAGCATTTGCGATTGTACCACGCCTTGGGCCAACTGCCCGTTGTGAGCATGTGCCATTGTACCGCCGCCTTCTTGGCCAACTCCCCGTTGTGAGTATGTGACATTCTATAAAATTGAAATTCTCAACACACCGCTGTCATCTCAAAGAACATGTTGCTGATGGGACGATATGTGCCGACAGCTTCTTTGTCAATCCCCGTTGTGGGTATGCGCCATAGAATAGATAGAATGGAAATTATTGTCATATCCACACACGGATGCACTTGTTGGCCGATCGTCGTTTCGGTTATCTGCCATAATGCCAATCATAACTACCCACACGAATCGACCATCTCGAAGAGCCGGTAGGCATCGGCTAGTTATGTACCCCCTGTTTTTAGGCCGATCCCCCCCGTTGTGTGCATGTGCCATCATTGGGAATCATAATTTACACGCGGCAATCATTAGAAAGAGCCTGTTGGTGTTAACACGACAGGAGCATACGTGTGGTTGTGGCTTTTATAGGTCCTTAACGGTCCTCCCCAGACGTCCATATGGTGTATTTGGTCCGGAGGTTTGTCTCTAATTGCATGCTTTACCGGTTCACTGCAAGATTGTACAGTGTTGACAGCTTTCAAAGTGCAGGAAAAAACTACATATGCATGCAGACTTCTGGAGATTGTGTGATACCTTGTGGAGGTACGGGATCACATGCTCAGGTCTTTTTTCACATTCTTTTGTTTGACACTTCCTTCCCTGTTTTCATTTTTGAAGTAATGGTTCACAAACAGACGCAATAGCAGATGCTTGGAAACTTGCATAAATCGTCCAGCCAAGAAGAAATACTCAAGTATGCAGGTTGCCAAGCATGTGTTGTCTCCTCCCTTTGCGAAATATTAATTCAGCAATTAACTTAGGCATCACTTTGACAAGTAATGCTTTACAATCACAAAACATTATTAAAACATTACATTAAAGGGTAATTTCAATATTAAGCGAAAGCCGTTCTTCTCACTAACTTGCACAAATGAAGCGGACTTTGCAAGAGTAACGCCAAACTCAGTTCGAGGTGGTCTGCTCGGACCGCCAGCACGTTGCCGAGCTATTTACGTGAACCACGCAGCGGACGTAGCAATAAATCTTGCGGCAAAATGGACTGAGAAGGAATAATTGATTCCCTGCTTGCAGCTGCGCGCATGCGTGATGTACTTGTAGCACACGATCTTTCATAAAACGGAGTCTGGCGGTCTATGACCGAGCACGTGAGTTGTTGGTGCGCCTACGCGGTTGTCCCGTGTTGCCTTCCTTCGTATGTTGTTTTATTTGGCGCCTTCGTTTTGGTCTCATAAAGCTAAATCCAACCGGTGAACGTCCTCCCAAGTGTCGCAAACTCCTATAGTTGCCGAGCACCAGGCCGCTTGCGTGCTTGCACCTATTTCACCAGTAGGCACCTAGCGGCAGCATTTGTGTGGCTCCCACAGCAGCGGCCAATACTCGACTATTTCAACAAAGCTGTGGTTGAGCAAGAAATAAAAATAATGTCCCTTCCTTAATATAACCAGTAGAGAGTTTGCACTGGGTTCGTCTAGTCATTTCTCTTTGCCCGTCTGTTTCGTGTGTCACCAAAAGCATGGATATGAATAGGTACCGACTCGCCCAGCTTTCCGTTCTTCCTTTGCACTGTTATACGTCGCGCCACCTGTGGCCAACTTGAGAAGTCATATTCTGCGGAGTTGTAAAATGCCTTCAGAATATTTGGACGTCTTGACTTACAAATCTGGACAAATGCATAGCGTTTCGAGTGTGCCACCATGTCACCACAGCGCACACAACCAGCGGCAGCTAGTAATGTTCGTTCGGCTCCCTCCATGGTCTCCCTGCCGTAACGCAGTATCAGCTCCGGACGCCGAGACGTTTAGGCATCTTGCCAGCCCATTCGATGCTAAGTCAACATTTACGTTCGCAACTTCCGTGGCAACTTCCGAGCCCCCAGTGTTTGTTTTCTATGGCGTGTGAGTGCTTCGCTATGTCGCGTTTTCTGATGCTGCAATCAGGCGATATTCAGCGGAATCCTGGACCCGATACAGCGGCAGTCTTAGAGGAGCTAAAGAAATTATCTTCTGGGCAATCTAAACTTCTCTCGGAAGTCCATGATCTTAAACATCAGCTCCTGGCAACGACTAACGCCCTGATCGAGCTCAGTAGACGTCTAACTGCCAGCAAATTGAGCCCTTGAGACAGCAGCTCGGAACGGCGCAAACCAACACCGCTGAGACGGTCCATCGGGTTTGTAACCTTGAAACTTGCCTTGATGATGCCGATAACCACTCTCGGCGCAATAACTTGATCTTTTAAGGTATTACGGATGCTAACAAATCTGAATCATTTGCAAAGTCTGAAGAACTGGTCATTGGGCTGGGTTTTGATCAGCTAAATGCTTCCCTATAGCCAATAGAAATCAAGCGAGCGCATCGCCTTGGTCGGTACATACCTGGTCGTAACCTGGCCATCATTGTCAAACTTTCCTTCATTAAAAGAAAAGAAGCCATCTTGTCAAATGACCGCAAGCTTTAAAACACTTCGTACAGCATGGGTGAGGATTTTTCTAAGCCGGTACAGAACACGCGAAAACATCTAGTCACTTTTGCACGAAGCCAATCAGCTCCTTTTTCTCTTCGCTTTAAAGCATTATTCATAGGTTCAAAACGCTACATTTTTGATCGGGCGTCCCAATCCGTGAAAGAACTATAGCTACCGCGTTTTCACCAGCATTCGTCTTGACGTGCTCTGCCTGCCCGCCGAGAATCTTTTTGAATCTCTGTTATTTTTACTAACATGAAACTTGCTTCTGAAAAAAGAACAAGCATCAGATATAGTATTTTCGTCTTGCAGTGATCTACTTATACTAACTGAAACATGGTTTACCAATGATGTCGCTCACGATGAAGTTCTTAGGGAACTACCGAATTTCGACGTCTTTCGTAAAGATAGGCGGGGTACTCGGGGCGAGGGTGTTCTTATCGCAGTAAAAAAGCATCTAACGTGCTCCACAGTCAATGTGGCCACTGACCTAGAAATTATATGGCTCATCGTTCGCACTAATCCGCAGCTACTACTAACATCCCCCCAACAGTAATCCTGACTTCCCCCGCGATCTCAATAACACCTTGAACCATTTAACAAAAAAATTCCCGAACGCTTGCATGTTGATTTTGGGGTATTTCAATGACCCACATACAAATTGGTCAAATCATTCTAGCACAGTAACTTTATAGGAGCTAGAGAATTCTCAGATATCTGCCTCAATTTCAAGCTCTCCCAAATCATAACACAACCAACGCGCGCAACTCGTGGCTCGGCTAACATCTTAGACCTCATATTAACCACTCATCCTGAAAGCATGTCCTCCTTTATCAACCTACGCGGAATAAGTGATCACAAAGTAATCAATGCTGTTTTCCGATTTTCACCTATAGTACGTCATTCGGATGAAAAAACAATCCGCCTGTACGAAAAAGGGAATTATACCACGATAAACAACGAACTAGTCGCATTCTATCAATCATTGGAACTAGGTTTTGAAAATCGCTCGATACAAGAAAACTGGCTACTCTTCCAAAATAACATGACTAACCTCGTTGCGCAGTTTATAGCAACTATCTTACTTCGTTCTAATCGCAATAAACTATGGTTCACGAACGCACAAAAAAAAAACTGGAAAACAAAAAGAAACGTCTATTTCGCTCCGCTAAACTGAGGCCAAGCCCTGGCTCCTGGGAAAAAATACTACGTATCTGAACGCGCCTACCTGATAGCTATCCGGCAACAGAAGGACTCTTCATTCAGACCTGCACCGCATGCTCAGCAGTAGCCCAAAAAATTTGCCGGGTTATCAATCCCCAGTCATCCCCTGGTGTCAGAATTTCAAAAGATGGTGCAATTTTACCTGGTATTGACTGTGCCAAACTGTTTAATAATGCATTTTCACCTGTTTTCACTACCGAACCACACATGCCTCTTCCTGTTTTCCCTGTTGCTATCATATGTCTCCAATGCCGGATATTAAAGAGCTTTACTACGCCAGCTAGCGAGCCATTTCGGCTCGTCGCGCCGTATGCCGTATGCAGGCAGCCGTATGCCGTATGCCATATGCCATGGCCGACAAACGACCTGTAGCCGCCGACCTGTAGCCGCCGCCACGCTCCAACAGATAGCGCCGCCGTCGACGCCGCTGCCGTCGCCGCTCGCTCCACCAGATGTGCTCCGCTGGGGTAGAGGGAGAGGAGGTGTCGCCTCGCGGCGATATATATATATATATATATATATATATATATATATATATATATATATATATGCGCTTCGCCTCAGTGTATTTTCACAGCGGGAAAAAGACGCAACAACGACACAACAAAGTGAGGAAGAGACGACGACGAGCTCAAGAGACGCCAGAAAAACGCGCCGCACGACTCGAGCAGCGTCGTAACGAATATACGGCTAGAAGAAGCCGTGCCACGTCCCGGAGTGACTCTTCAACTGCGGAAGAGACCACTTTGAGTTCTCGAAAGCGTCAGAATGAGACGCTCCGTAGACGTTACCTGGTCGTTACCTAGCCTAGACGTTACCTGGAGAGTGTGTCTTGTTGTGTCTATACAATAGAGCTAAACCAAACGCTTGGCCACAAGCTAACACCACAATCGCAGCCATGAAGCTCTTGCTTTCGCAATTCAACTAGGTTTAACCAGAGCTAAACCACAGGCAATTTTTAGTTTTTCAGCATATGGAATATCCGCACTCATTGATAATCATAAATTATCCTCATCTCGTGGTGTTGATTATATCACTTCAAAGCTTCTAAAGAACACGAAGAGGATATCTGCCATGTATCTGACCCTGCTGTATTCCCAATCACTATCATCAGGCACGTGGAAAAAGAGCAAGGTCGTTCCAATTTACAAATCATTTAGCCGTAATTCACCCTTAAATTATCGTCCAATATCCATAACTAGTATCCCCTGCAATATAGCGGAACACGTCATATACTCACATGTAATGAATTTTCTAGACAGTAATAACTTTTCCATCCGTCGGAGCATGGCTTCCGTAAAGGCCTGTGATGTGACACTCAATTAGCTGCATTTCTTAATGACCTACACTCAAATTTCGATATTAACACTGTGACTGATATCATTTTTCTTGACTGCAAAGGCATTTGATAAAGTAGCTCATCAACGGTTACTCTTCTAACTTTCTCGCTTGAACTTCCACCCCAATGTTCTAACATTGATAAGAGAATTTCTTAGTAACCGATCACAGTGCGTCAGTGTTAACAATACTACCTCAGAATTTCTTCCCGTAACATCAGGCGTATCTCAAGGGTCAGTTCTAGGTCCCCTCCTGTTCCTAATATAGATTAACGATCTTCCATTGCATGTTTCCTCTCATTCGTATGTTCGCTGATGATTGCGTTGTCTCTCGAACTATCACTAAAAGTAATGACTGCATTTGTCTCCAAAATGACCTTAACAACATTACAGCCTGGTGTGATCACTGGTTAATGGTCCTAAACACTAATAAATTGAAATCTATGTCAATTTCCTGCAGCCGTAATCGGCATGATTTTCTCTACGCAATAAATGACATCCCAATCGACTCTGTAAACTAAATCAAGTACCTAGGTATTACGATCACGCATGATTTAAACTGGTGCTCGCATACAACTAACATCATATCATCTGCTAACAAAACCTTGGGATTTCTGAAATGCAACCTTCGCAATGCTCCTCAACAGGTAAAATTACTCGCATATAAAACACTGGGTAGGCCAAAACTCGAAACCGCATCACCCATATGGCATCCTCAACAGATTTACCTCAGCAACGCATTAGAATCCATACAGAACCGCGCCGTAAGATACATTCACTGGTCATACTCATATGATATCAGCGTATCATCATTAAATGTAGAGTCTGGTTTGGACACGCTAGCGCACCGTCGCCGTATCGCGAGCTTATCATTATTCCATAATTTCTACGTCAGTTCACTTCGCCACGCAACTTACATTTTACCACCTTCACCCATATCACTACGCACAGGCCACCCACTAAATGTTGCTCGTCTAGCGCACTGCACTGTCACCTGCTCGTCATCATTTTTTCATCGTACAGCTAAAGAGTGGAACGGCCTTCCCCACCACGTCGCTTCCATCGTCACCTCATCTGCCTTCGTGGAAGAAATAACAAATGTTCTCACTGTAAAATAACATAGTGGGCAACCTCGTGTATTTTTGTACACCCACCCCTTATCGAATACCCCGCAAGGGGTGTTTAAGGTAATAAGATGAAAAATGAAATCAAATGTAAAAAAACTACCTTTACTTATAGACAACCTCATCCGGTAATGAACTATTCTTTTGTTCCCACGCTCACGTCCGCACATCATTTGACGGCGTTGTATTACATAGTTGCCAATTCCTTACGACGACATCTTATTTCTAAACCCGCCGTGGTTGCTCAGTGGCTATGGTGTTGGGCTGCTGAGCACAAGGTCGCGGGATCGAATCCCGGCCACGGCGGCCGCATTTCGATGGGGGCGAAAACACCTGTGCACTTAGATTTAGGTGCACGTTAAAGAACCCCAGGTGGTCGAAATTTTAGGAGTGCTCCACTACAACGTGCCTCATAATCAGAAAGTGGTTCTGGCACGTAAAATCCCATAATGAGTTCATCTTATTTCGTATTTATATTGCGAATATAACTATTTTCTTTGCCCAATTGCATGATGTCATCGATTTGACCTTGCCAGCGCTCTAAAAAATAACCGCAATATTTTTTAATATTCTATCTACGGTGGTATCGGCACGTGCAATGTGCAATAACAGTAAAGAAGAGTCTTATGCGCCAGTAGCAACTGTGTTATCATTTAGTTACGAAATATTTCGTTTAAAATGTTCGCCTTTAGCCATTTTTACGTTGTTGGGTGTACGTTTCAATCGATCCAGTGTGGCCAATCCCCCTCATGGGTACGAGCCATGTGTTGAGGCGACAACAACCACAAAAATGCCCTGAAGAATTCCAGCATTTGATGACTTACAGTGACGACTACAGTTTTCCCAGTTCCTAAGGAATGGGTAAGGCACCAGCCTTTTTTTCGATGGTCAGTGGACCATGGGCGAGGCCAACACCGTCCACTGGTAGGGCTGGATATGCGGTCAAGTTAACGTGTCGACTGGCTATGCACACAGTAATCAAGCTTGGCTTTTCTGGACTATAGTGAAAGCACATTGCTCTTTCATATCCAGTTATCCGCCTTCATTCGGCTAATCTGTTCATCAAGGTAATGCACTGTGTGGACAGCGCAGGAATAAAAAAAAGTCCAGATAGATTGAACGCGCACAACATTTAAAAGATAGAGCAAACGCCTTGAGTGACCGGTGAAGGAATCAACAATAATATCGGGGGCCTCTCGTGGAACACTTGATCGAGAGAAATGCGAAAAACTTAGGTGGAGTCCCCGTTGGTTTGTTTATACGGCACTCGTTTGTGTTTACTCTGGTGGTGTTGTAGTTTTTAAAGCGAAAGCTTTACTGGCCGCGAACTAGCGATTTCAAGGTGGCCGTGCTCCGAAGAGGCACGTGACGTCACATCGCGTTTCTCGTCATTGCGTTCGCCTCCGCTCGTATCGCCAGCTGAGTCGCATGCCTGATAATATGTCGGATGATTGAAAAGGAGCGCTCGCGTGCGCCGCAACCATAGTTGAGGCGGCAGTATGGACGGCGACAATTCTAATAAGCAGGAGGAGGCCTGGAATCTACATCGGAACGATATGAAGAGGAAGCGAATCGCCCAGGAAACAGACGAACAGCGCGCCGAGCAACTGGCTAAACGCTGCAACATAGCTAGACAACCAGACTAACCTGGACTTAGAGTCAAGCTAAACTAAGGCTAACCGTGCTATGCCTTAGCTTTCGCTACGTATATCCTGGCATGACCGAGCTAAGCCACTGCGAATTTTTTGTCAGAATCAGAATCGGTTTTTATTGAGATCATTAGAATGATCACAAGTTGTTAATATTCAGGAGGAGGTCCCGGAGTCAAAGACTGCAATGGGACCTCCTTTACAAAGTAAACGTAATAAAACAGAAGTACAGCAGTTTTCAACAAGTTGTTAAAAAATTACAGGTTTTAGTATGAATACCATGATTGAAGAATTACATATGAATAAATGTCATGAAAAAAGGCACTGTAACACAATCTCGTTGACAACTGATGAAGTAACTGCGTAGATGACGTGACGAACACAGTAGAATTTGTTAACTCGAATGTATATGTGAGGCAGAAACAGAAACCTAACGGTATGGCAATGAAAATGAAATGAAGGGACCCTGAAAGAATGGTTATGAGTATGGACTAGGCATCAGTATTCGACAGAATGTAATCTTTTAGTTGTTTCTTGAATTCGTGAATTTTAAGTGTTTTTATGTAAATTGGTAGTGTGTTCCAGAATGCGATAGATGAAAAATGGACGCTCTGTTTGCCATAATTAGCATGTATTTTAGGTAAATTGAAGTTCCTATTTATTGCAAACCTGGTAATATTAGTATTTAATAGAGAAGACTGTGGTAACAAGCTATCGCATCGTGTGTGATTGATTTGATGGAACAAAAAGGTACCTAGATTATATTTAACGAGTTGTGTGACTGTAAGAATGTGATTAGTTCGTAAAAGATATGAGGCGTTGTTATTATATGGGCTAAATGTAATTATCCTAATAGCCTGATTCGGTAGAATTTGCAATGAGTTTAAATGGGTTACGTAAGTGTTTCCCCAGCAAGTAACGCAGTAATTAATGTGGGAATGAATAAATGAAAAGTATAATGATAATAATATTTGATGGTCAAATATGTTTCGTGCTTTTAGAAGTACCCTAATCCCGTAGGTAATCTTCTGTTTTAGTTTGGTTATGTGTTCAGTAAATTTAAGATGTTTGTCTACTTCTATGCCAAGATAATTGCATGAAAAACTTGCAGGGATAGGACTTCCGCCCAATAAGATAGGAGGAATGGAGTGACGTGTTCGTTGGTGGGAAGTGAATACAACAAATTTTGTTTTAGACGGGTTTATCTGTAGCTGGTTAGTTTGGCACCACTCCATCAGGCTGTGTAAGTCGCTATTAAGGTTAGATACTAAGGTTGTAATACATTTATTGGAATTAGTAATAGTAGTATCATCTGCATAAAGTATACATTTCGAAAAGGACAGGCAGTTAGGCAGATCATTCACGTATATTAAAAACAAAAGCGGACCCAATATGGAACCCTGGGGCACACCAATATTAGTGAACATGGTTTTAGAATGAACGGCTGAAATGGTTACTACTTGCATTCTGACTGTTAAGTAATTTTGTAGTAACAAGAGCGCTGGGCCGGTGATTCCCAATGATTCAAGCTTACGAAATAAGATGCGGTGATTTATTTTCTCAAACGCTTTGCTTAAATCTACAAACACTGACGCTGCATGATTCCCTTCATCGATAGCTAGTTTTAGTTGATCGGTTAGAGCAACGAGAGCCAGTTCGGTCGAGTAACCCGAGCGAAAGCCGTATTGGAGTGGTGAGAGAATGTTAAATTTTGTAAGGTAATTAGTTAAACGTTTTTCTATTAGCTTTTCGATTACCGTATTTTCCGGTGTATAAGACGCACCCGTGTATAAGACGCACCCCAATTTACCCACTTAGGCTAGTCAGGGTTAATTAAACACGCTTGATCGACCATCACCACTCAACCACTGAGCCACCGCGGCGGCCTGTGAGAAGTTCTTAAGCAACGCTAAGTGATCGCAAAAGGCAACACTCACGCCATACCCGCCCACGTTTTAGCAAAAAAGAAAAAAAAATACGACGAAAGAACTCTCCCATATGTCCATAACAACATTTTATTTTTACTTAAAACCATCGAAGTCTTCATCTTCGGATGCGCTCTCAAAAAGCTCGCCCATTTCTGGAGGCAACGCGGCTGAAGCATTCTCTTCATACTCAGAACCGCTGGTCTGATTGTCGTCGTGCTCGGTTGGCGATGAAGCTAGCAGGCCAGCCTTCCGGAACCCTGCAGTTATGGTTGCCACTCTAACAGCACTCCAGGCCTCATGGACCCACTTCGCAACTTCGCTGTAAGAAGCGCGCCTCATGCGTCCAGTTGCGGTGTAGCTGTGCTCGCCTTCCGTCATCCACGCCTCCCAAATACGTCGCAAAATAGCTTTAAAGCTGCGGTTGACGGAAATATCCAAAGGCTGTAGAACCTTCGTCAAACCACCGGGTATTATTGTAGGGGTACAGTTCTTCGCCTTGATTTGCCTCAGTGTCAAGTCAGTAATGTGCGCCCGCATGCTATCCATAACCAGAAGGCGTTTCCGGGAGTGAAAAAATCCATCCGGGCGCTTCGAAAAGCACTTTTCGAGCCAAACTCCCATCATTTGCTCATCCATCCAGCCCTTCTGGTTAGTTGTGACAATAACACCAGGCGGAAAGCTTTCTTTTGGCATCGTTTTCCTTTTAAAAATTATCATCGGCGGCAGCTTTGTTCCGTCAGCACAGCACGCAAGTACGACAGTGAAGTGAGACTTTTCGTGCCCAGTTGTTCGTACTGTGACAGTCTTATCACCTTTCTGAGCGACACTTTTTGACATAGGGATGTCAAATGTTAGAGGCACTTCGTCCATGTTTACGATGTGGCTGTCGATGATGTTGTTCTTTTCGACTTCCTTCTTCACAAATTCATGGAACTTCTCCACTTTCTCTCCGAAATCGTCTGGTAGTTGTTGAGACATTGTCGTTCGCGCTCTTATTGACAAGGCTTTGCGCTGCATAAATCTATAGCACCATGACGGCCCACCAACAAAATCAGCGGCACCGATTTCACTCGCCAAAGTGCGTGCTTTCAAGCGCAACTGCACGGTTGACAGAGCCCTACCTTGAGCCCGTTGTTCAAGAGCCCACTTGAGGAGCCGGTCTTCAAGTTCAGGCCACCGCGCCTTCTTCCCGCGGTCAGCCTTCTTTCCGCTCTTCATCGCCTGCAGTTTGGCGGACGACTGTCGCCACGTGCGAATCATCTTCTCGGTGACGTCGAAATGGCGGCCCGCAGCCTGATTTCCGTTTTCGGTAGCATACTCGACCGCAGATAATTTGAACTTTGCGGTGTAGCTCTTGCGCAACTTCGGTGGCATACTGTAGTAAGACCGAGCACGACAGGTGTAGGTAGTGGAAAACACACGCCGAAGTCACCAACGCAGACGTAATACGTACACGGTTGCGAAGTTGCAAAGAATGACTAAAAAAGAACGCCGGCTTGGCTTGTCTTGACAATGTCGAGAAGCGCGACTGTCGCCATCTTTGGGAATTTCACATTACTTTTGCTTGCGCCTCCGAAACGACCGCGTGTTTGCGATTCTGGAAGTCGTCATCCCCGCCGTTTCATGATAAAGTTCACCTAAAAAAAGTTGCGCACGGCGGTCCCCGTATTGAAGTATTAACCGTGCTACTACCGCATCATTGGTAGTGATATTTTTTCGGTGAAAAAAGCTTGAGCATGAAACTGAGTAATTTCTGAACCCGCAAAAAAAAACGAAAAATTCGCATATAAGACGCACCCTTGTATAGGACGCACCAGCAAGATTTTTGGAAAAAAACCGCGTCTTATACACCGGAAAATACGGTACCTTACTAAAGAATGGTAATGCACAGATGGGGCGATAATTGGAAATGAAAGAGCGGTCACCTTTCTTAAAAATTGGTGTGATCTTGCCTTATTTTAGCTCTTGTGGGAAACTGCCTGATTTAAACATGACGTTGATTATGTCTGCAAGAACATCACTTATTAGGGGTGCAATTAATTTTATATGGGAAGGGTGTAATTTATCGATGCCGGCGCCGGTTATTTTCATGTGGTTTATAATGTTTAGAACTTCCTGAGATGTAGTTGGAAATAAAAAGAAAGAATGTGGCAGGCGCTGGGGCAAGGGATTGTCATGCGCAGGTGGCTGTAGCTCGCTGCTAAAGAAGAAATCAGCAAACGCATCAGCTATTTCTTTGGCGGTCTTGTATACCATACCCTAATATGCAATTTCTGTTATAGCTTCGCGATTATTTGCCCTGTTTAAGAAGGAGTTAACAATTTCTCATGTCTTTTTTACGTTTTTACCGCATTCCAAAATTTTCCTTTCGTACCGTGTTTCTTTAGCTTTTTCCAATGTGGCAGAAAGCTGGTTAGAAAACTTTTTGTACCGAATGGCTAAATTCTTGTTAAATGGTTGTCGTTTGGTTTTCTTATAGAGATTATCCTTTTTGCGCATTAAAGCTAAGAGCTTATCTGTTATCCATGGATTTTGAGGCGACGCGTACTTCTTGCATTTAACTTGAACGGAATGACGATCAACGCATGACTTAAGCATAGAGATAAACAGTGCAAATGCTTTTTGTGGATCATTTGTAGAAAAGATGGGGGACCAGTCAAGGTTCGACACGGCGTCAAGGAATGATTCCTTGTCTAGTATAAACTTCGTGTACGTGAATTTTTCGGAGCCATGAGTTTAGTGAAAATTTAGAAATATAGGATAGTGATCAGTTATGTCGGTCATCATAACACCTGCGTCTGGTGGATATGCCAAATTTGATAATGCATGGTCAATTAATGTACCTATGGGGTGGTTAGCACATCGTGTCGGTATCTTAATTAAACATTCATAACCAAAGCTGTTAAAACAATCAGAATAATGTAAAGAATTAGTAGACGCACTATCATCGAGGTTAATGTTGATGTCGCCTATAATTATTACATTTTCGTTTTCATCTGCTAGCAGTCCCATGACTTTATGGAGAGCAGTACAGAAGTCTATTGCTGATGACGAGAGTGAACGATATATGCAACCAATTATTAGGTCTTTGTTGTCTATGTTAAGGAAGTCATTTTTAAGTTCAATACAAACGTCTTCACAATTAGTTACATTAAGTTCAAGATCGTTCCTTCTGTTGTAAGTAATATCTGAATAGATGTACAGCGCTGCGCCGCCATGGTTGCTGAACGTACGATTGGAGTATTCAGGAACAAAACTAGAAAAACAGAAAAGGTGTTTATCGTGGTCGCTCAACCAAGTTTCAGATACTCCGATGATTGAAAATGGGAAGGTGAATGAAGAAACGAGATCGGAGAATTCATCGAAGTGCTTGCGCAGACTGCGCGCATTCAAGTGCAAGACAGATCGCTGATGATTTGAAAGAAGATTGTTTAACTGGTTAGCTGTGAGATAGGTCGAAATTGTGAGACTTGCCTACGGGACAGGCGTGGCGCAAAGGTAGATTAGATTTAGGTTATTACTGAAAGGTCGGATTCGGTTGCGATGCGAAAGACGCGGCTTTCAGTTGTTTTCGGGGCCTTGATTTGAAAGTTTTCTGTCCACAGAAATCTCTAGTTCTTCGTTTTTTTCAGACCCAAGGCTTTGGAAAAGAGAGCTTTGTTTTCAAGTGTTAAATGTTCATTAATGAAGACAGGGTTCTCTTTTGCTGTTGCGAGGCCAATATCACTCAGGCAGAGTCTAGCTTTCCGTGCTTTCGCGACGAACTCGGCTTTCTTCGTTCTCGAGCAGAAGCGAGCGATGATGTTTTTATGTTCTGTTTTAGTAGGAACACGATGAACAACGTCGAGGTCACTGGCCGTTACTGGGCAACCAATTTTGTTGCCAATAGTTTGTATGACTGTCACACAGTCCTCTCCTTGCGTGCAAGGGATGCCCTTAATCTCGACATTGTTTAATCGAGAATATTGCTTCAGTTCGCCAACTTTCTTTGTGAGAGTGTTGTTGTTTGCTTGTAAAGCTTTGTTTTCGGATTTTAGCTCTTTGTTTTCGGCGCTCAGCTTTTCGACGAGCTTGCTTAGAAATTCCACGCTAGTTTCCGAACTATCAGTTCTTTGCTTAAGTTCTACGACGTCTATGCCCGAATTGCTCGCCCTGAGCAGAAAATTCCCAAAAATGTCATCAAGAAGTTTTTCGCTTACGTTTCCAAGCTTGGATTCAATGTCATCAATTCTTTTGGCAAGCTCCGCATTTGTAGGCATTGTTCACCGACCACACCCGGAAGGCCGCACGAGACGACGCAAGCTTGGCAGTACAAGTTAACACAAGTTCGGCAGCAATGTTTGGCAGCGGCTGCAGCAATATTGGAATCAGAAATGACAACGATACATACGCATATGACTAACCTGCGGATACAAAGAACGTTGGTCAGTCTGTGTTCCTGTTGCCACAACCGCTGCCAGAATAAGGTGCCGGTGCCGCTGCGCCTCCTTATATCCTTTTCTCACGGTGGGCTGGTGGCGCAAGCGCAACGCCGGTTCCGATAGCACCGAAGATTCTTGAATGGCACAGCTGCTGTAGGCCGGGACAGACGTGGAAGCAGATAGCGGTACGTTGGTCACGGGGAGTGGAAGACGACGACACAAGCCTGCGGATACAAATAACGTTGGTCAGTCTGTGTTCCTGTTGCCACAACCGCTGCCAGAATGGGCTGGTTACGTAATTCTATACGTTACGTAAACTCTTTGTGTTTCATTTAAAGAACCTTATCAGCCACGGGCAGTTTTAGTCCATGCCACGAGCTTAAGTTTCGCGTAAATCCCGCCCCAATACACACGATACACATAGACATCCTCAGGAATATGCCCTACTTATTATTTTGTTATCTACAGCTGCTAATACTCAGCACTCATTTTTGAGTCGTCTGGTTTTCCAAGGGTTTACGCTTTGCCAATCAGCGCTTCCAAACGTACAGCACGTCGCTCAGGCGTTTTGATATCCACATGATGTTTCTAGACGCCTTCTTGAAACGCGACCTTCGTGGGCTGAGAAATATTGACTCTTTTTGTTACATCTTCTACTTCACTCCCTCTCCTCATTGCCACAATGTTAAGCTCAGATTCTCCTAGCCCATAAATATTGTGCCTTGTTTTCTTATAGCTGGCTATGTGGTAAACTGTCCTATGGACCTTTCAAGACGCAGCCTCGTTCATCATCCACCCCGTTTTAACGCGACAGCGCTAAGGAGCTCGTGTCGCATAAAAGTCGGTGTGGTCGGCGTCGTTGCCGGCGGCGGCGGCGCCGGCCGTGAGCGAAAAATCCCGGAAGGCAATTCATAAATAAAAACAGCTTGCAAGATGGACTGGGTGGAAATCTAACCAGGGTCTCCAGAGTGTGAGACGGAGACGCTACCACTCAGCCATGAGTTGGATGGTTCAAAGCGAGACAACAGAGCCTCTAATGAATGTGGTGTTGCCTTAGAAACGTGCCGTAGAAAGTTATACTGCGGTGTATATCGGTAATTATGAGCATGTAAATTGCAGAAGTCGCAGTTCAACGAGTAGCGAGGTATGTTTCCGCTATATTTCTTCTGCGCTTGGTGCACATGCAGAGCCATCTTGCGGCAAACACAGACGACCCCCTCCTCGCTATGTACGGCGCTGCCCCGACAGGTGGCGCGCCACTCGCCCGCTTCTCTCCTTTGTCTCGTTTGAGCGCATTGGAGCAGTGCGGGGACCGGTGCGAGGATGCCCCAATATTCTAGTCACCATTGCTTCGTCCTTCAGCGTTTCAAAGCGCACACACGAGCGGAAGCCTCGCGCCAACCAATCTGGGCAATCATTTTGTGATCGAAGGTTTCCGATGCCTCTCGTTTTCGCACATTGGCACCCAATCGTTCAAAAAACTCTTCCTCACCCTCTCCTCTCCCTGTCCATCCGGCAGATGGGTCGTCAAGTTTCGCGTATTTCGCGCCCTTTCCCGTGCTGGGGGAGGGTTTTCAGACGTTAAAACGTCTTTAGGGTCCGCGAGCCATTCCTGTATATTTTTCTTTAGCATTCAAACATAACAGTGATAAAACTGGAAGCAAATTTAGCTGCTCGTTTCATAACCTACTAATCGCGATATAGAAGTCGTTTGAGAATGCAATTCTGTCCCGCTGCTCTCTACCTTTAACATACCGTTGACAAAAGAAGAGCGTCCGGCAACCAAGGGCACTGGGGGAAATAATAGACCCGGTGGCCAGGTCTTTTGCTCGTTCTCTGCAATTCGCTTGCGCTACACTGTGCGTAATTCAATACCAACTAGTCCAAGGGTTTGATTAGTTTGCGGCTCAGTTGCAGAGATTTGATGATTTCTAAACAATTTGTGCATAATTTTTCTCAATATTATCAATACAGAATGTGCATGCCCCGTCAACTGCTTGCGGCACTATAGGCGTTAATATGCGCGTACCACGGCCCCTCTCTCTTGTCCCACTGACAGCGAGTTACACCTGACAAATGAACATTTTCCCCACTTCACTCTGCGGAGAAACTAAATACTCTGACTAGCTTGCTAACAAATGTGATGTCTGCCTTGATTCTTTACCAATCATGTCTGCTATTTTTTTTTTTCTTTTATTTGAGAAAGCTACTATTTTGTTCTTATCCTATCACTGCAGAAAGAGTGTTTTTTAATGCTAGTAACCGAAATGCATTTCACTGTGAAATATTTGCCAATAGCATTGGATTAAATTCGTGGTTTACCTTCCTGCACGTAAGAGACGTAACACGCGCGTTTGTATTCGTTCAGCAGTCGACCCAAGCGGGATGTCCGTAACGTCTTTGGCATCGGGCAGTACATCTGGATGGTCGGACAGCTCACGTGAGTAAGCTCCACAGCAGAAAACATTCGCAACGACAGTGCACTGGAACGAAAAAGATCGCATACTTCTTAATTGAAAATTCTAGATCTGACCAGAGAGTATATTGCTATACGCGCATTTACTTCCTTAGCAATAAAGTGGTAGTGGCTTCACGTCGGGTAAGCTGAATGTAGCTGAAGAAGCAACCAATATTTTGTCATAGATTGTCATCTGAACCCACCGCTGTCAGAGCTCTCTATGAATCCTGTGACAGAGTATACTGGTGTTCGGTTTTGACCGATACCAATATTAACATAAGAATTTTGATACAGTGTGTCGAAACGATCAGGAATGTAACCCGATGAATGTGCCAGAGCGAAACTTTCGTTAAGAACTTAATCCAAACCTCAACGTACGAAGTCCAACCGTATATGAATCCAACCTTGATGTAAAACGGAACAAAAAGCAGCGGTTATCCTTGTTTGAGAAATAACCTCCGTGTATACGTTGACTCGCGTATCTATGGCATGGAGATGTTATGGGGAATAGCAACTTATTAGTTCGGGCGTCGTGCTCCAGAAGGAGCATGGCTACAATCCACAAAAAATTATCCGCGACGTAGGGACACAGGGGTGAGCTTTCTCTCCATTTTGCACTAGTAGTAACGAAGCATCTTCCACAAAATTAAAAAGAATTTTAAAAAAAATTTTGCCAGTAGCCAGTAATTTCATTTCGTCTTTACACGTATTTATTAGAACTGCAGTTGACTGCTGAAACTATACAACGCGTAAAACACATGCCTGGAGACATGCGCACCAAAACTAAGATGCTCTAGCGGACAAGATGAGAAGCAATAAATGAAAGAGCACATATTCTTGTCAAGATAACACTGACATGACTTATGAATGTTTCCAGTACATCATAACGCGTTATTTTATGCATCAATACGTGAGAATCCCCCTTCGCAACTAGGTCATGATAGAACGCGTGCTAGACGGCTCTAAGCAGTCCAACGCTGGTAAAGGAGTCCATACCGTTCTCGAGGTTGGTGTACATGTTTCTGACTATTTATTCGTCCAAAAGTTGTGTCAAAGGCCACCTTACGTCCAACTGCATGCGATGTTCAATTAGCCGGCTTTGCATTTACTCTCCCTCCTAACAAATGAAAAAGGACCGTTCTATTTCTAACCTCGATCTGTTACCAAAAGCAGCAACTTAATAAGATACTGTTCGGGGGTGAGTAGCAATTCCAAGTATACGTCGGCTTTCAGCTCATCGTACACAGACGAGAGCGCAAAACAGGCAGAACTTCCATAGCACTGTGCCGTTCTGCTCGTTTATTTTCGATTTCTTGTGTGTGTGTTCTATGCAAGATTGAAAGTTAGCACGGAAACATAGCAAAGGAAGCTAAATAAATATGGTCGCACTTTCACCCCCAAGGCTAAGCACTGAGGACTATAGCAAAATGTTAGACAACCACCGGAACTAAAGGTTTGTAGTAATATTATGTTACTAATTAAATTACAAAGTACGGTGTTGCGCGCACATAGGCAAAGATGAAGAGATCTCGCTCGATCACCGCGAACGCTTACAAGGCTGCGGTGAAGAGCGCTGGCATGGTGGAGCGACCGCTCCATGCTGCTTCTCGCTTCAACGCTTCTCCGTGACGAGATAAAGCGACCTCCAACACTAGGCGAAGAGAGCGCGCATGAATCGAACAGCCGTCTTGACTTACCGCAGCTCTGCACCCCTCGCAGATATTTTTCAAGATATGGCCTACAGGAGTTGACGTGCGGTCACTTGCGTGCCCCTGCCCCTAGCGAATGCTTTATCACGGTAAAAGACCACGTGATTGCCTCGTGTTTCCTTCCTACATCCGTTGTTTTATTTGGCGCCTTCGTTGTAATCACGGTAACGCGCTTAGTATCCATCACTTCCACTAGCTCTGGTGTCACAGTATCCCTACTTTCTTCCAGGAATGAGAATGCTCAAGTAGTGCGGCAGACAGCCACACTAGCCATAGTGCGAATGTTTGTCTGAAACAGGTTCACTCCTAATCGAGAGGATGTGTTTCCTTGTTCGGTAAATAAAGCACAACCTGGTTTGACCGATGTGTGCTTTATTAACCCTGATAGGCATATCATGTGTCGCACCTGCGGCGCCGCGCAGATAGGGTCTGTAACATGGTTATCCTCGCATGACAATTTGATTTTTTGTACCGAAACACGGCACAAATCCTTGACAACGTACTAAGTTCTGAAAAACCCACAGGGACAATGTGTTTCGTGACCATCTTTTTCAGGTGTCGGTGATTTTGTGCATGTAATGCATCCCCACGGGTGTGTCACTTTTCCGGCGGAGTCAGGGTCAGAACGATCGCCACAACTTTTCAGCCGGCGAAACAGACCCAGAAGTACTGCATAAGACCAAACAAAGGAAAATCTACTGATTCCTGCCACAAAGTCTGCAGATAAAATTTGTCTCCACCATGCACTCGCATAACGTTATAGTAATCCCAATCGTGGTTCTAGCAAGCATCTCTATTTAATCCTTGTGAACATTGAGCTATTAACAATGTTTGGCCCTTCATAGGTTTCGGTTTCTCGACACTGACTACGGAATCAACAGAGGCATTCGTGAGGATAGGATAGGATAGGAGTAAACTTTATTTGTCCAACGGTTGTTGATGTTGGTGCCCGGGGCTAGGCTTCCAGGGGTCCATCGCCCGAGGAAGATCTTTCGAGATCCTCGGCAACGGCCCTGGCCCGCTGGACGGCCCACTCCTGGTCTTCGGGTGCCTCGCTGAGGAGGGCGGCTTGCCATCTCTCAGCGAGGCGCCCCGCTTCAGAGGGTTCCGCTGTTGTATTCCCCCTTCCTCTTTGTCCTTGTTCCGCGTGGCGTTGGCATTCCCAAAGCACATGGGCCATATCGGCCCGTTCATGCTCGCACCATGGGCAGCCGGGCGACGGGTGCAGCGCGGGCCACAGGCGGTGCAGGTGGTAGGGGTTGGTGAAAGTGCCCGTCTGCAACCGTCTTAGGTCGACCGCCTGGGACCTGTCTAGACGCCCGTGGGGTTGTGGATATTTTCTTCTTTCTTTCCTGTAGTGACCAGTCACCTCTCTGTACGTTGCCGGAAACTCCTTGACATCGCAGTCGGCGTCCGCGTGATCCCCAGCTCCGTCCGCCGCGATTTGTGTTGTATTGGTAACGACAGCGGCCGCGTCAGACGGAGTGGCAGCCGCCGTCTCCGTCACTCCTCCGCTGGGGTCCCGCACAACAACGGCAGCGGCTGCCCTCTGGGTGACCGCGTCGCGGCGGGTAAGTTGCCTCGCGACGAGGTGGGCGCGCTCATTGTGGTTGGGTGGAGTGTCGTTGCGTCTTCGGCCGTTAGCAATGTTGGTGTCATTGTTACTGTTACTGCCAAGCTCCCCGACGTGCGCGGGGAACCACTTGAGGGACTTGTTTGTAATGGTGCCGGATCCGAAGTCCCCGGCCCGGGCGTTGAGCATGCGCGCCACATCCGCGGACACCCAACCTTTGATGTAATTCCGAATCGCTGATTTGGAGTCGCTGATAATCAGGTTATCCTCCGCACCTCTGTGGAGTACCGCGAGGGCTATGGCCATCTCTTCCGCTGCTTCGGCCGATGGCAGCCTCGCTGATGCCGTGACTGGGATCGTTCCCTTTGTATCTACGACTGCCATGGAGAAGGCGGGCGCCGCCGCCGTCGGCCGGCCGTGTCGATGTTGCCGTTGTTGCTGCTGCCGTTGTTGTCATAGTAGCTGTAGTGGTGGTGGTGCTGGTAACTGCGGCTCGCCTCGCACATTCCCTTGTAGCGGTGGTGGTGGTCGACGTTCCTCGTCGCCATCAGAGTCACCGACTGGCCGCGGGTACCTGGCTGCATCGACGAAGAGGACGCCTTCTTGTCTTCCATGCTTCTCGAGGATTGCTACCGCCCTACGTATACGTCTTTGCACGTCATGCACCGGGTGCATATTCTCCGGCATGTATTCCTTCTGTATGGCGTCCCTGACTTCCGGTAGCAGTGATTCTTTCAGTCCACGCGCCTCGTGATATCGAAACCCGAGCAAGTCCAGGATTCGTCTTCCCGTTACGGTGCTGGACAGCCTCTCCAGCTGCGCGATTCTCTGCGCCTCGGCGATCTCCTCGAGCGTGTTGTGTACGCCCAACTCGAGGAGCCTATGGGTTGGCGTGTACTGGGGTACTCCCAGGGCGGTCTTGAACGCCCTGCGGATCGCCACGTTCAGCTTGTCGGTTTCGCTCCTGTTCCAGTCGGCGTATGCGGCGACGTACGCTATGTGGCTCAGCGCGTACGCCTGTATCAGCCTCGTAACGTTGTGTTCCTTCATTCCTTTCTTCTTGTTCGCGACCCGCCGCACGAGGTGTGTGGCGGCGGCCATTTTCTTCTGCAGTCGGCATTCTACATTAAAACAGGCTATACGTTCGAATTCTACTTAGGGCCTCTTCGACCATTACTGCAAGTCTATCCTCCGGTCTCATGGTGCCTAACTACTACTCAAGTTTACGCAGGACTGCGTTCGTAACAGGCGCTATAAAACACTACAGCTATGTAGTGCACAAGTGAGTCGTAAAGAAAGGCTTTGAGTAGGCTAGTATGAACAACTCGGTTTGGGTCCAAGATCTCTACTGGTATATCAGAAAAGATGTTCACATTCCACGTTGAAGCAGCCAGTATGAAACGCAGTATCAAAATGAAAGTTAAATGAACACAAGCAAACTGAGTTTATCAGTTATACAACATGAAAAATTCATTCCGCTTCACCTTCTACGCGGAATACATCAAATTTATACGCATGACGGAGGCTACATGATTCCAAATCAGGCATGAAATTATGCATTATAGAGTGGTGCAATTCTGATTCAGGAGACATATTATTGCTTAGTTCAACCATCAAATGTCAACAACCTACATACATTGCGTCGGTTTACAATGAGCAGATTAGAGTTCAGGACGAAATAGGCGTAAGGGAATCGGGCAAGCGGCAAATGTCCGCTCATCATCAAGACACAAGGACAGCCTACAAAGGCAGGCAGCCTTGCCTACAGGATGCGGCGTCAGCGGCTTTTGCCAAAGAAACTGAGGAGATGAGCCTGCTGACCTTCTTTTGTTGCCATGGTTTTTAGGCAAGGTATTGACATTGTAGGGTTCATGGAACACTCGCAATCATGGCCTGAGAAGCCGAATGTGTTCTAAATAGCACACACGCACACGCACGCACGCACACGCACACACGCACACACGCACGCACGCACGCACGCACGCACACACACACGCACGCACGCACGCACGCACGCACACACGCACGCACACACGCACGCACACACGCACACACACACACACACACACACACACACACACACACGCACACGCACACGCACACGCACACGCACACGCACACACACACAACAGCAACAACAACAACAACAAATACGGGACAACAAAACTATCGAGTGCGTACGCTTTCGTACCTCTGCGTTTTGGAAACGTTGAACTGAGGAGAAAAATTACAGAATAGCAAAACAATCCTTGAGACTTAGGGTAACCTTTTAGTGGACGATGGGACATATCGATTCCACTTTTTATTGCAAAATTACGCTACTATAGTGGTGAAATATGACAACTATGCTTTAACATTTCTCTATACTTATGCTTCCAAACGTCGTTAAAACGTCGTTAAAGCTTTTTCTGTCGTGTACTTCTGTATTTATCAATAAAATGGTGAAGTTGACACGATTCATTCCTTGCGCTTCCTGCACCGGTATATTTTGTTAGTTCTGTCTTTCTTGAAGCCACCACAATAATAAATAGTTCTGTTTGAACGTGAATTGTTTATTAAGCTAGAATAAGGACACATAAAGCCTGAGCCCTCTTATTTCCAGATCTGTTTATTGAAAATATCTATAAGACAAGCTTTTATAACAGCTTTGTGTTTTCAAAATGTTGGTGATATTCAGCGTTCAATTGGTCACAACCACAACCACCGATAATAGAATATTTGTTTATTAAGCCTCACAAACAGATTAAAGAGCTAGCTATGAAATACGCACACCATTCCGGGCACCCCATGAAATAATTCTTCCCTGAAAATTCTTGTGGTTCTGGGTAGTTTAGAAAGAAAATATTGTTACAGAGAGTGTTTATTGAGTACAAAAAATGCAAAACATGCGCATGTTTTCCAAGAAATTTACATGCAACCTTTGGAACTTAGAAGTGGGCAACAAGGTCACTTCGTGCGATCCCTGATAAATATGGCCTAGGTTCATAGTCATTTACATAAGGAAATCTTTTCCTCAATATAAATAGCTTGGTCATCTTGCAGAATAGACTTTTCGTGAACACGTGATGACGAGCACACTCGTACAGCTTTAGAGAAGCAACGATACGAAACAGCACCTCTTCAAGAACGCACTAATAATTCTTGAGGATAGGATAGGATAGAGATAACTTTAATAAAGTGCCGGCAAACGACGGTTTAACGCGTCGTGACGCTTGCCAAGCGTCGACCCGGGGTTATACCCTACTCTGCACTAGCCCAGTTGGGCCCGTTTGTAGTGGGTCATGAGGCTTGTGCTTTTCGAGTGCACCCCGGGCCTGCTGGACGGCCCATAGTTGTGAGTCCTTGTCTGCAGACTGCAGTGCACCTTGAAGTTCTTGAGATATACAACAATTTGTTCTTTTGCTGACTGCATCTAAGCGTTAATCATGGTGATTTTGACACTACGAACATACACAACCAAAGCAACAGGCACGTAGGCTTACACATAATTTAATGATTGAGGTCCGCTGTAGCCTAACAACACTGACGAACAAACAAAACAACGCTAAAGCGTGCGTATTCTTGCACTTGTACAAACAAAACAAAAGCGAAATCCCGAGGCGCATTCACAGTTGCTCGTATACTGCCGGACTTGACCAAACGAAACAAGAAAATTAAATAGTATTTATACATGCACATTAATATACACGTACATTTAAAAAAAAACTGAGAGAACACCACCATTAGTACCGCAGATAGCCTCGAAGAAAACTTTATTCTGTTGAGTGCTAGCCTTTTCCAGAGGCCAGTATAATTGCCACGTACGTATTTGCTACTTCTCGTAACCATACGGTGAAGAACCATGTTGTGCGTTTTGTAATTGCTATAGTACAGGGATCGGAAATAATTTCTAGGTGCTGGCTTTTGACGCTTACCTAATCTAAAGTTCGTACAAACGTTTGTACTTCTTTCTTCAAGATGCAGCCACCGCATCCCACAGTGAAAACCGATGCTAAAAAATTAACAATTTCGCCGTTTTTATGCTTACCTTTGATTCAGGCATAATTGAGGAACCCGTGATGCAATTTATGAAGCTTCTTATTTCGTAAAAAGTAGCTACCTGAGTGCTAACACAATAGCCCACTACGTTTTTCTCTCAGGGCCGCTGAATGTTGTGAGCTGTTATGTGAATACAAGCCAGCAGCCAAAGTTAGAAATGCTACTCTTCTTTTTCATTACTTGTACTTCTCATCCGAATGTGTTCGCTATGACTAACTGCTAAAATACCACGGACTTAGCGCTATTTGGCCACATGTGGCATTTGCGCCAAAATACAAAAAAAAGTACGAAACCAGCATCCTCACCATCAATCAAAGCCCTTGGTTGCTCACGCTAAGCGCTCTAGTGTTTCAACTGCTAAGTGAATGAGGAACTTACTCTGCAATAATCGCTTCGCAATTGCCATGCGCCTGTGTGTTACGTTTGTATCAAAACATTGTGTAAATATGAAAAAGGCAAGCTATTGATGATACCCTAGATATCGACATAAATTATGACGTGTACAGGTACAGTTCTTCTATTTCTCCCGTACGGATATTTTTGAAAACAATCACTGCATTCTGCCCGCGCTAACAGATGAGACTGAAACTTGGAGATGAGCAAAGAAGCTCGAGAACCAGTTAGGGACAGCGCAAGAAGCGATGAGACGAGAAATGTTAGCTGTAACGGGAAGAGACAGGACGTCAGTGGGGTGGATCAGAGAGCTAACGGCCATAGGCGATATTATGCTTCACATTAAGAGGGAGAAATTGAGCAGGGAAGCCATGTAATGCGCAGGGCAGATAGCTGGCGCACCATTAGAATATCAGATTGGGTGCCAGTGCTGAAGGGAATAAGCGAAGTCGAGGATGGCAGAAAATTGGAAGGGGTAATCAAATTAGCAAATTTGCAGGCTCAAGTTGGAATCAGCTAGCAGAAGATAAGGGCAATAGGAAATCGCTGGGAGAGGCCTTCGCCCTGCAGCGCACACAAAAAAAATTGGCTGATGGTGATAATGATGACGGATATTGTAATGAAAGATCGTTGCTCCTAAAGCTAGCATAATGCGTGTAATCGTCGTTGCGGATGATTTCAGATACATCGACGTTGCCCACTGGCTTGCTTGCGGAAAGTAAAGGTGAGCCGCAAATGTCCTGTACCTAATAGCCGTGAATGCATGCTCCGGAAAACAACGGCAAGCAAGTTCAGCGCTTGCGTGACGACGCCACCTGTGAATGAGACTGATCTATAAACGTATCATTACCACATCGTTCATATGATAGCTGGCTGGTCCCAAAGACTAGCAACAGCTCCCGTTTAGAACGGGCATTATGCGAGGTATGTGACCAGTGCAAAATAAAATAAAATTCCTAACTGCTACGCTTGCGGCAGTCAAGCAATCGCATTTAGAAGTTCAGGCAAATATTTGGAAGCCATGTAAAAATATGCGGATGATGACGGGTGAAAAGGGACGAAGAACGGAGATAAAAAATTACAAGGTATGGCCCATGGCGATCATTTGAGTTTGATACCTGATGCGCCCTTGGTTTCAGTGAGTGTTGGTGTGAAGCTATCTTGACAAATGTGCGAGTAGGATTCCGTTGATTGCTCCGCAAACAAGAATTCAACAGCGCTAGGCTATAATACACAGAGCGCTGAGCTTGGTTTGAATAGCTTGCTTGGTTAGGTGTTGTTTATGTCAGTCCAAAATAGTGTTGCAATTTTGGCGGTTTTGTTGTTAGATTTAGCGACTTGGTTGTGTGTTTACTTAAAATGTTTCAATTTCGTGACCAGCAACCCCCTTTTTTTAGTGACCTGAAAGAACAGTTGGCGACCTTTTAGCTACTTCAAAGTTAAATAGGTTGCTTCGAAAATAACTTTGTAGAACGCACTTTATTATTCAAAAGCTGCATGTGAGCGGCCGATATTGGTTGTATGACGTGTAGGCTCTGTGACCATGATGAAACAATGGTTGCGTTAGCATTAACATTGTGCTCAGAAAATGCATGTTGATTAATTTTAATGAGTCTTAACACCCCCGGTTCGGTACTTTCACTAAATACGTATTGACCACTGGATATTTATAATTGTTATGATGAGATTTAAGAGGCATCAAGTTAAGGAAAAGATAGATTGACTGTAGAAAGGCGTATAGATAGGAGCGGCTGGGCTCGTTCACGGGAGCCCAAGTGCGCTGGTTCCGTGATGCACGAGTTTTGGATAAATTATTACTGCGAAGACCGTTTAGGTAGATCAAGGGGCGAAGGCGTAGTACTTATCGTCCGTAAAAGTCACGCAATTGTCATCGCAACGTAACATGCGACCTTGTGCGTCGTGCTGAATTTCACTATCCTTTCAGGAGCACCGATAAGTTAAAGAATTTTCAAGTAAAATCTGGACCAACTTCATTAGCGTGCTAGGGTAATCAGATTGCTTAGGTTCCTTTGAATTGTACTGCATTGGGAACCTCATAATCTGAGGATAAATACAAAATTTTAGCGGTCATCGTGCGTTGTTATGTAAGTATAACACTAAAGTAAGAGCCCACTATACACTGCTGGTGAACTCACTGTTAATTCCTCTCACAGGGACCCTATATAATAACTACAGTGCAAGTAACCTTTGGCATAAATGTGTTGTCATTACTTCACGCGGACCCTTTACAACCGCAAGACATTTCAGTACATTGATCAACGCCAGGCTACCGTAGGCTATAGTGTTCCAAAACACCTACGTATGTTTTCAAAAATTTGCTAAAAAGAGTTACCGACTATTTTAGAGACATTGAAGCAACATTTCGCGGACATTTAGCTATTTTTGTCTCGGTTTAGTGAAAGGTTCAAAAATTATGGCAACAGTGATTCCGAAGCCAGAGTGGTGTAAAACTATAAAATGCTGGTCATACTAGGGGATCTGGCCTGTACCTATGTTACGCGCTTGGAGGGAGGCAACTTTGGCATGATTTCTATGCGACCAACAATTTCCTAGCTTGGTGCGTAGCAGCAATCGAGGAAAATAACCGTTTTCGTGATGCATGCTGAGATGTGTTTTAAGATCTGCATTTCGTGATAAATAATAATTATTACCTAAGTAATGTCATTCTAGATGTCAATATTTTTACCTCTGCGAAGTCTTCTATGCACCACTGAATATATTTCATATTCCCAAGGGCAACTCTCTATCTCTTTTTTGTATATGCTTATGACTTCATTTTCTTCAGAGCCACAGCCCAGAGTGTTCAGACATGTATACCACGAAGAACCGAACCGAGGTAAGTGTCAATTTTTTCTGTATTTCGTCTGGTCGTATTTGCTATTTTCTCCCTAAGAGCAAGAGACAATTTGAGAGAACACTCTGCCCCCCAAATATCCACTTCAACGTTCAGTAAATGCACATACGCCCTTGATTGTACACTTAGTCGACAGTGTCAAAGAGAAACAGCCCTTCAGTTTCATTTATACTTCTTATCAGTAGAGATTATTCATGCGATAGACATTCGCTTAAGACAGTCAATTTAATTGGAGTAAGGAACCATATGAAGGCACTGTTAGTTACAGCCGCTGTCATGACTTAATTCCAACCTAGAACACACATTTCTAGGGGTTTAGCTTAGATAAATTTGGTTTGTAAAGAGCAAAGATCAAGAGTTTCGGAAAGAACGCGCGGTAATATAGGACGTTCAAGACACCCTATCCATAAATAACAAAGCTACAGCAGTAGATTAAAAAAAGGTGCTCAAGGTGTGTTTGAGCTAAATATGGCATATTGATATAACCAGCGCAAAAGCAGACACAAAACACAAGCGGAAGCAACAGGAACAGCACTTGTCCTTGTCCTTTCTTCTGTTCTGTGTGTGTTTATGCGCTGGTTATATCAATATGGAATATCAGCTAGCCCGGCCTCACACCATGCTAATTATGGCAGTGGCTTTTCATGGTTTGATTTATAGGGTAGAGAGACAGCAAAATAAATTCATGTCAGGGTCATTACTTGTAACTAGTTCAGGCGTGTCAAGGTTCTTTTCCCACCTGCCCGTTCATTCAACTATACTGTCCTTTGAAAAAGCACCGTCTATTTATTTTAGTACGCAACACGCATATCAGCGTCGGAATTACTTACACTAGATAGTGTGGGTAGGGTATAAGCTTTCAACTGGGATACTGTCAGACTTAACTATAGTTCAATTTGGACGGCCACTTTGGCAAAGATTGTCTACATCAAAAGAAAAGCTTCTGGTTTGTCAGTTTAAATCACAGGGCCATTTCACGTATTTGCTATTCTTCGATTCCTTTCTTGCCAATAGGGTCAACGTATGGTTTAACTTCCGCGGTGATCTGCCCAAATAACATTTTATTCTCGTCTTTATAAAAAATAATATTTCCTGTTTCATCAATAGGGAATTTTTTTCACCTTTTTGCTGTGTATTCTAAGATAATTTTTTTTTGCGCCACACAGTTTCTGCCGTCTTTCTTCGTTTACCCGTTTATATTGAACTCAAAACAATGCTCTTAGTAATCATGCTTATGTCCAGTTCAAAGCGGTTCCATAGTAAATTCTAGCTTCTATAATTATAGTTGAGTTTAGCTTCGAGGTGACATGAATATGGATAACTTCCCCGTGAGGATGCACGAAGCAAGGCTATATTAATGCTATTCAAACGTTATTGAACGCTATACCGTGGATAATACAAATTTGTGGTCTACCGCGAGATCTGAAAAAGTTGGATGAGTACAACAGCTACTTGCATTTGCGAACTCAGCATATTAAATCTTCGTCTGCCGTAATCCTAGCTGATATGTGTGCATTAGTAAAGAGGTGAATACGGCGTGCACACAATGCTGTCCATAGGCGAAAATGCCAGCGTGTGTTTTTCGCATTGCGTGAAATATCGGTAGCAATCAAGGAAGAAGGGCACAGAAAGCAAGTCATCACGAACTTCCAAAGATATCGTCAGCTTAAAACAATAGTCTTCTACCTCTACTATGGCGTTAGCTCAATGATCTCTTACGAAAATTAGAAATTTTGTCTGAAAGAGAACAGTTTGCGAGACTCTAAACTTTTTTGCAATCCTCATATCTACAAACCGCAATTGAAGCATACTGTGGTCAGTCTACAGTGGGAGAATTACTTTTTACACACAAGAGAAATTAGTATTGGCCAATTCTTCTCCATGAGAAAATGACGTTCCACGAAACAATTCGAGGTTTCCCCATCTAATCCAGACGACCTTTACCTTTGTTGTAGTGACGATGTAAGTATTTGAATTCTCAAACACACCGCCAATACCAGTATCTGTAGCGACATTCGCATCGCTACAAGCGAAATATCAGTTGGCTGCACCTTCCCGGAAGCTTCAAAATTGTCGGATAGCTTGGAGACAACTATTTATATCGCAGTAAAGCAGTCTCGCAAGTGTGCAACCTGCATGTAACCCTTCCTGTATTAAGATAAGTGGACATAGCACGATGTGGTGCCCAAACGGTTTATAATTCTTGCTTTCTGGCCTTTTGGGTCATACACGTTTGAACTTTCCAGCGTGCGCTTTCAGTCCCAGCGGAACGCCCGTAGTGCAGTGTGCGCTACTTCAATCAGCACACATAATTCTCGAAAACGCAGGTCGTACGCTGTGTTAGTGTCTCTGCAGGCACCCACAACGCCCATTGCATATTTACCGTTTACTCTTTCGAAAGCCAGTTACGTAGCGCACTTCGTAGCCCTCTGAGTTTCCCCAGCGTTCCTTGCGTATCTTACACGGCTCTCAGTTTTGTTTGCGGCTAAGCAAGAATACTTCGTCAATTGGCAAACCGTACACTATGATTATACAGCCTGTTTCAGCGAAGACTTCCAAAATTATTTAAAATTGTCTGTGGCAGAAAGCACAAATATAGTCCTTCAGCTGGTCTACTCGAAGGGACCGGCATTACTTTCACAAAATATTGAAATACATTATCGGCTAATTAAATAAAATTCCATAATTAACTGTCTAAATAAATAATTAAGGCACATACTGTACTTTACAAATTCTAGCGGGTCAGACTGCAAGGCATATCCACTTGAAAGGAATTGTGTAGATGACGCCATTTATGAGATATGCGCCGTAAAACTTGCGGTAAATATGCACTGCCGTCTCACTTAATTTCTTAGCAGAACATCATTCTATGCATTGAAGCACAAAAATAACTGGAACGCCAGTTCATTTCACCGCAAACTTCGGGAATCGATATCTCGAAACTGGTGTCCTCCTAAGCATTCGTTCCAAGTGGATCGGCCTTGCAAACTCCCCAGGTAGAATTTGTATATTGTAGTACGTGCCATAAGATACGTAGTTCAAAACTTAATTAGTGAATGTTTCTTAACTAGTCGATTATGTATTTCAATTTTCTTTTTTCAAGTAATGTGCGCCTCTTCGAGTAGAGCAGCTATAGAACTAGAATTGTGCTATCTGCTTAAAGGCAATATAAAAAAAAAAATTTCAAACTGTTCGCTGAAATACAAGGCATAAAGCACTTAAGAAAGCATACCGCATTCAGATGGAGTGTCCACAGCTTTACCGCCTGTCAAAGAAAGTATTCACATTACAGCTAGAAAAGACTGGTACGTAACTGGTTCAGAACTAAACCTCGACACGAAACTAGGTTTCAATTGTAATTACCTGTGCAGGTGTATCGTGGTTCACGGTTCATCTTTTCGTTCCACTGACTCCTTTTTTGGCGTTAATCTGCAGGCATAGCTTGCAGACACATCATCGTCCTCTATAACTACAGCTAAAGACAAGTTTTCGTTATTGCGTATGTACGCAAGATTGGGTTACAAGTTCTCACTCTCAGTAGTGATAGCAATCTGGAATGGGTCAGCGGCTCGGTCGCATGTACAGGGGGGTGAGCTAATGGAAACGTTTCCAGCCTAGAATGGGAAAGATCAGACAGATTAGGAAAATAGAAACATGTGACAAGATAATTCTCGTATATATTTGGTGGTAATTTGAACACTGGGGTGTCTGCCCTTCGTTTAGTTTTCCACTTTGAGCTAGTGATTGTGCAGCAAAGTATGAGATTCACTACTTTTGAGAAGAGGATGGAGTGATTCCTTTTTTTGAAGGACTCGAATGCCAAGTCAATAATGACGAATCACATGATAACATGGGTAAACAAACACGCTCGTATAGGGCAATCAAGATGGGCATTGCTAACCTCACAAAAAAAGAGACCAATTCAAGGTGGCTCAAGGCTGGGATAACCGTCGAGAACGGTGATTCTATGCATAAGGCATGCAATGCTTCCAGCTAAGACGATTGGCCGGCTCATAAGGCACTATGAATAAGACAGCTGTTCACAAAGTGTATTCCAATACAGCGGAACACTGATCAGGGAAAACATCGTATTATGACTGATTGGCGCAAGATGTTTACCACTTCCGAGCATAATTCTTGTAATTTTTATACGTTTGTGGAGTGTCAGTAAGACGAGCCTCCATCAAATGCAATACAGAAACTTAACAGCAGTCAATGCATTGGCGGCACAAGGACGCAAGTAATTTCGACGAAAAAAACGCACTGTCAAGGTGATTCTCTTGCGCCGTAACCCAGTTTCATCAATACTTTGCTTCCACTACCATAAAGTTGCAAATCAGTATAACGGCGACGCTCTCCGCCTCACACCACTCCTGGTCAATAAAAATTAATTTACAATATTTATGTTTTTCAGCCGCTCTACCGCGGAAGAGAATTCGCCACGCAGTCATGCAGGCAGAATAGGGGAAGCGAGGTAGGTTACGCTACGCATTGTAGATTTCAAAGTCACATTTCGAAATGCATCATTTCTTTATTACTCTTGATGTTGTACCGGCCTGGTCTGACCAGAAATAGCTCGTCGCTTATAGCGTTAAGTAGCAATCCATTGCAATTGGGCGTAAACTAGTCTGAATTGGTTCAAATTGATTATGAAGGCAGCGCAAACAATACGACAACACAGAGAAAAAGAAGGAGACCGGGCAAACGCTTCGCTAACAGCCGACAATTGATCGCACTCTCCAAGAAATAAATACAAAAAGCCCGTCGGCGTGCACATCCTCATGCTTACGAGCACAGGCTGAATCCTTCCAGAAAACTGATTTCGCGGTTAAGCAATCGTGTTTCTCTTTCTTCTTCCTTCTTCTGTCATAATTTTTTTTTCTGTGTCTGTCTTCTTTTTTCTTCTGGTTTCTCTTCTTGTGTACGTTTTGTAATTGTCGCCGTCTCCTTTGCAAAGCCATCGCAATGAACAGTTATGAGCGCGTAATCCTGCTATCTCAGTAAAAATACCATATAACGTCTTGCAGAGTAAAAAAATTATGAAGGCACAGTCTCTACGTTGTTTGGTTTCTACTGAAAGATTTCAAGGCTCTGATCAAAATGTCTACTAATATTCAGTAGCTCCACCAAATGAGTAGAGCACCATAATCGTAAACTTCTAGCTCACAGGGCGCCTTCAAATAGTGAGATTATACGTACCATCAACAATTGTGAACTCCATTATTTCGTGGCATGGACTTTTCTTTTTTCTTGGGGGGGGGGGGGGGGGGGGGGTGAGGGTAGCGGGAAGTAATTAAGGGAACCGTGAGGTAATTATGGTTTTGTGCATGGAGAGCGATAAATAATTTTCGCTATTTTTTCGAAAATCGTCCGGTGCCATTAATGACCCTGTCCCAACTTTTTTCCGTGTATTTTGGCTACCAAGGCTCCAGTCTTCCCAGGCTCGCCCTCAGAGCTGACCATTCAACGGCATGATTAAATCTAAGTTCTTCCGATTCCGGAAAGTGAAAGTTCCCTTCATTTCCGTGTGTATGAATATCTTCGCGATCCAATAAAATGTGCTAAGTGGCCACCATACCATTTTGCGCAGCAGATCAAGGTCACCCATAGTGTCGGGTCCTTGCTCTTGTATATCCATGTCTTCAGAGAGCCAGTGGGTCCTGAAAATTCAGAGCACAATGTTTTCCGCTGAACCACTTTATTGCAAAATTTTGGTTGGCTGACTTAAGATACTTTGAGGTAGGTAGATTCTCATATCCCACCAGTTCGGCTTCCTTCAAATAAAAAAAAAAACATACAGAAAAAAAATGGATGTGTTCGATGATCGGATCACCCGCCGTGGTTGCTCAGTGGCTATGGTGCTGAGCTGCTGAGCACGAGGTCGCGGGATCGAATCCCGGCCACGGCGGCCGCATTTCGATGAGGGCGAAATGCGAAAACACCCCTGTACTTAGATTTAGGTGCACGTTAAAGAACCCCAGGTGGTCGAAATTTCCGGAGTCCTCCACTACGGCGTGCCTCATAATCAGAGAGTGGTTTTGGCACGTTAAACCCAACAATTTAATTTTTAATTTAATGATCGGATCGAGCCTCGGTTTTACAGAGCAACACAGCGATGGTGGTAGCATTACGCACACGCCTGAACTTCTCTCTTTCGAACACCAACCAGCTATTTAGGAGGACCAGCGCGCGCATACAGTCGCCCAGCATAAGCGATGTGCGAGCGGCAGGATCCAATTGACCGCCGCAGACTAGCCGCTACCTTACGCATGCGTCGCCCTGAATGTTACCAAGTTGCTTGCGAAAGCGCTAGGGTGCGATTTTGTCAAATTCTTTCTCGTGGCAGCCAGCGCTTTTAGAAGCTGGTATAAGACTGCACCCGTCATCAGGGTGGACCAACGTATTCCCGCCTTTTTATGTTATTAGATAACGCTAAGTAGACGCTCATCGACAGTGTACGGCATTCGGGATTAATTAATCACCCCTAATTGTGACAAAACAGGTCATATATTTTTGTTTTTTGGTGGAGGGGTCGAAAACAGTAAATTGCCATGCCATCGCCATCACACTGTCGTCGTCGTCACCGTTGTCTTGCTACTTTCGCTCGCTACGCGCAAACTTTCGGGACAAAAAATTTGGTTGTATTGCACAAACAGTCTGTCTCATCTAGTAAGTGTTTAGAAACCGTAACCATAGCCGGACTACAATATATTGCCTACAACATGCTTCGCCTAACGTGGTTTCCCAAACTGCGTAGGGTCGGGATAATTTATTATTTAGTTATTTACCACTTGTTTCTCCCGCGTTATCGCAACATTACTGACCAAATAACGGCAAACGACGAGCCATTTGGTTTCCCCTGTTACCTTGATGGGCCTGTCCAGCGCGTTTGTAGCAGCACTTGACCATCGAATCTTCTCAAGCCAACATACCTGGGGGTTCTGACAGCAATGCCCGCTCTTTCTCACCCCGTTTCGAGACTAATTTTACCGAAGTTTCGGCTATAGCAACGAGTAGTTCTATCGCTCGTGATCGCCTGGCAGTCATCAATCTCGTTCACTTCAAAGAGGTCGTTTGTCATGCTCTACACTTCTGACCATGTGCACAATGAGACCGGCTGGCCTCTTCATCGCCCAGTGGGTCCCCCTTATCTTGCTACACGTGATACGGACGCCTGCGTACGGCCTTTTACTGTTTTGAGCGACATGCAGAACAAAACCGGGCACGATGGCCTTCTGCACTTTTGTAATGAACGGTGTACATTCTGGTGGCATAGTTTCCAGATGCAGCATGCTTGTGTTTCACGGTGATGTCCTGCACTGCTACGATACCAACACTGAAGACCCAAAACGTCTCTTCATCCTTTCTCGTCATCTCCATTCTGAATTCCTTGAACAATTTCGCTATATACTTATGGTGGGTAATCTCGGATTATCGCACTTCTCCTAGCACGCACAACGTCGCTTCTGACCTGATTTTTAGCGCACTGTGCGTCGCCATGTTGCTGCTTCAGCGCTATGCTAACGGAAAAGACGTCGCTTGGTGCTTGCGGCAAATTTTAGTACTAGTAGAATTCCCTCTGAACTATCTTATGGCATTTGGTTTGAGGTTACAAGCACAATTTCCACGACAACTCAGGGAAATGAGTGGATCGCCAGGTCTTGTTAGAGACAGGAGACAGGTTAAGGAATCTAAAGAACCTTACCGACAATTTGCGCCACGGATGTGGCGAACTTCCTCCTGCATGAGATTATTATATGCTACATGGGCGACAGCGACAGCAGCGTACTCACCGTAGCTACTCCTCCTTCTCGAAAGTTGTCGAAGTTCTTATTTTGCTCTACAGAGCACAAGCTGTCAACCCTTTTCTACACCCACAAACGAATGGTGTTACCGACTGGCTCAAGCGAATGCTTACAGAGACGCTTTCAATTTACTTCTCCGACAATCACCTCGACTGGGATGCCACACTGGGCTTTCGAATGTGCACATATAATTTTGCTCATGTATTGTAATGCAATATAACTTGCGCCGAATCAATTTGGCCTTTGACACCATGCTTTCTTTAGCGCTTTGTGGTCAACTGTAAACGTTCGTGACGGCGTCGATCTGGCTCACACCGCCTAATTGATAGATTTCCTGATTTTTGTCCCACCAGGACCTTCAACTTGTCAAAGTCCAAAATGATATCCGTCGTTGAAACATTCAGTTCTGCAAAGGCTCCCAAAAGTTCAAATGACGTTAGCCGTCTTTTCAGGCAACGTCTTTTGAGGCTGCACAACCTTACATACCGACGAAAACTGTAGAAATCTGCATGTATAAAATACTTCCAATCTGATACACTTGAGGACATAGTTGTATTTAGTTTTATATTAGAATAATGGAAGAAAAAATGACTATTGGAATGTTTTTTTTTATTGATTGCAGTGGACTGAGGTGCGTGCTTCTGCTTGCGACATGCATACTTCTGGTCCTGCTGGCTGTGCTGTGTTACGTGCTGTTCCTCTTCGCGAAAGGCATGTTTAATTATCGGTTTTTTTCATGTTCTGAAATATTTTCTTTTCGTTTGCTGCGACGTCGTATATTCTACATACAGTGGCTGCTACTTCTTCAGGTTGTCATTCAAATATATCGCCAGACTCGTCTTGTAACAATAAACTAGTGACCGACTGGAGCCTCCAACTTTTCTGAACAATATATTGCCCCGTAAACGATTGACGAAAGGTCAGCCTTTGGTTACGATGGAAGCTCAGATCTGGCGATGGCACGTAGGCCAGTTTTTCTAGTACGTCGTTTTCCATACGCTACTTTAAAGACAACACCAGGTGACATTAGCCTATTCGCCCCACCCCCTCACGCTTATAAATATGAACTCGGTAGTTGCCCAATTCCGGGGTAGTTGGAGGAGTATGGGAGAGGCCTTTGCCCTGCAATAGGCGTAACCAGGCTGATGATGATGACGATGAATTGCCCAAATACGCGCAGACACAGTGGCCTGCTTAGGCGCTAGGAACGAGAGATAATGGATGCCCTCAGAAAGAAACAGTAAAAAAGAAAGCTGAACACTACATAAACATTCAAGCATACATCAAAACATGCAAAATCATAGGAAAAATGAAAAAGAAACACGTACATGAAGTGGCACGAATGGAGGTACGCTACTGCATCACATATGACTTCAGGTGTACATCTACGGTTTCGTTTCGTGGTTGTCGACGCGAAGACAAGACGCCGTCTCGAAAGACTGGCTCGAAATAGCGGCTTAGGAATTTCTCGCACATGCCGGGGCGTCGGATAGGGGTCCAAACAAATACTCAATCACCGGGGTGATGGGCGACGTCTTGATGATGGAGGTTGTAAAGTCGCGCATTTGCATCGTGCTGTTGCCGGATGTGCAGGCTGTTATGGGGACGGGGTTTTGCGACCTACAGCACCGTCTGCGTGGAGCTCAAACCAGGTTGACCATCGGAGAGGGTTCGGCAAGGAAGAGGAGGTGGTGCAAAAACAAATAACAAGTTTCACAAATCATTACGGGTAAGCGGTGTCCTCCAAGACCAAAAATGTAGAAACGTTCAGCGTGCGTGCACCTGCAGGCAAAGACAGAGAAGGGTCCCCACGTTGGGGCTCACTGGGTTTAATCTTCCACCATGCAGGCAACCTCATTCGCTCTTACTCCCTGGTAGAGGACCTTATCAGGACACGTCGGATCAAGACACACGCACATCTGCGGCTTCTATAAGCATAGGGGCCTGTGGCACTAATGCAGCCTAAACAGCACGACAAAACATCTGGGGCTGTATTCTGAACCGATTCACTTCGGCGATACTATCGCCTTGATCTGCTTGCTTTTGTAAGGTGCGCACAGAACGGTCGCTGTCACTTATAACTTCCAGGTTCTGTTGGTATAATTCGTACCTGCCAACATCCGGAATCTTTCGTGAAATTTACAAATTTGGGCTCGTTCTACAATTTTACTAATGCTGCAATATGGGGCCCTATAATGTAAAACAATTCCAATATGTTTTATTCCAATCTCCTGACGTCAAATTTGCGTAACCGCCGACGCAAGCATCGGGCGGTGACCCTCAGGGTTGTCTGAACAGATCAATAAAACGATATCCCGGTTATAGGAGGTCACTTTTGTTGGCTTTAAAAACGAATAACTTTGCCTACACTAAGCGGTTGTCTTAGCTAATTGGCTGACAAGAGGGGAGGAGCACGACCAAGTGGAGAGAGAATCGATGGGGCCGAGCCAGTGCACTAAAAATCGATAACCGGATGAAGCGGGTGGTGCCGGCGTCTGCCATTGGATCACTTTCCCTTACTTATCTTGCGGTAGCTGGTCGAAAATCACGACGGCATGCAGCGGAAGGTTAAGAATGCCGCTAAAACTGATACATTCACCGTTGTAGCACCATGGAGCATGGTTTGCACCTTGCGCGCACACCAGGTTGTTTCGTGCGTTGTTTTGTGCATTGCATTGCTGCAGGCAAACGTGCTGTATGGAAGAATGATCTTATTCAATCTCTGGTACAGCTCAGTCTTAAAGCATCTTCTGCCATCAGCGCTGTAAATGCCTTTCATCTATCTTTGATTATGTGTGACGGGGCTTGTGCCATAAAACGATGTGCTGCATAAAGAACTGGTCTTCTTAGATACATGCCACGAGGTGTAACGTCTTCGTATCGGCATAAAGACTCAAGTAGTTCATTGCCACTGCAATCTATTTGTTTCCCGTAGACGACAAAGGGAACGGTCCGAGGTCTATGCCCACGAGATCAAATGGCGTCCGGGGCCGTTCAATCGGTTGAAGTATTTTGCGAGCTTCATACGCCAGGAGGTCACTTTTTCTTGCTTCCAAAGCGAACAGTATAGCCTACTTGGGCAGATTTATTAACAAATTGGCTGACAAGAGGCGAGGAGCACGTTCAAGTAGAGAGGCTTTCGATAGGGCCGAGCCAGCTCAGTGAAGGTAGATAACTGGATGAAGAGGGCGGTGCCATCTTCTGTGATCGGTCCGCTCCCACTTAGCTTGCGGTGGCTGGTCGAAAATCGCGGCAGCGTGAAACGCAAGGTTAAAAATGCCGCTAAAACGGATCCTAGCCAAAGAAGAGTTGGCAGAACGATGTCGTACACGTGCCAAAAGGGCTCGATAGCGTTATAGTGCGTCACAACATCTATTGTATACAAATGAATTCATGCTCCAAGGCAGCTCCGAGCAGGCAGTGCCAGAGCAATCGGCAGGCAGCCATCTTCTATTCCTTACAGAACGGGGCAGCCTACGGCTATCTAGAAAAAAATCAGTTTTTTTTTCAGCATACTAATGCGCATTTAACGCATACATGTCACTTCGAAGCGGTGAGTTTTCGGCGTTTTGTGGCCTCGCGTGGCAGACAGGCGCAGCGGGCGCAGTTCGAAAACGTTTGATCAATTTCAGGGGTAACTGGCAACATTGGCGTCCAATGAATAATAATTATTTTTCTTTCGTTTGGTCTAACCATGCATCATCACTGTACACACATCATATCAGACAGTACGTTCTCGTTGTTTGCGTCACGTTGCGTGATAGACAGGCGAAGTGGAGGTGGCCCAAAAACCTTTTGACCAATCGTGGAGAGCTGATTGTAGAATTGCAATAGAAAAGCTTGGAATTGCTTTACGTTCTAGCGCCCAAGAGCCTTGCTACTCTTCCGTCGTCGCACCTCGCGTACATGGTGGAAGCATGGCAGTAGGAGAGGCGACTTAAGAAAGCAAGAAAACGCTACTACTAGACACCGTAGCAGTTGCGGACAAACTTCATAAGCTTAAATTGAATGTGGGTAGGTACCCTTGCGCTAGTTCTGAAAAATAGGCAACATATATATTTGTCAGGTGTACAACTGACGCAGGATGTCCAGACGAAAAGATTCATTGAAGCACCACGGTGTCTAGCCGGCACTACGGAAGCGGCCTCCTATCAAATCAACACTTCTGTACTTTCGGCACTATCTTTGTGGACATGGGATTGTTAGAGGGCGCAGTTCAATCCCGACCACTGCAGCCGCATTTGGAAGGTGGCGAAATGCGAGAAAATGCTCGTCTGCTTTGATTTAGGTGAATATTAAATAATCTCAGTTGGTCAAAATAAATCCTCAGTCTGCCAATATTGCATGCCTCATAATTCTATTGTTGGTTCGACACATGAAACCCCATAATTTAAAGAAAATTTCAGATGATTACAGTACTAATGTTCTCGCAGGCTATGAACAATCGCACAAAGCGCTTCAAGCAAACATGTCTTGGTGTGTGTTATGTATGCTACGTAAACAAGCACAAGTGATGCATGAAAGCTAGCCTTTAACAGTAACTCACCACTTTCGTATTACACTAAACACTAGAAAACATTTTCCTTAAACATCACCGCCAGTTGTAATCAATCAACCCAAGTAGAACAAAAAGCTACGTTTAATTTATTATCACAGTGCGTGGGATCGACATCAATTTTTTTTCTATAAACCTTGAATTATTAGTAAATGATCCTCCTATTTGACCCTCTTTTGTGGTGTCGATTCAGGCAGGTCAAGAGAGAGAGAGAGGCAAAAAGGGAAGGAATGACAGAGAGGATAGCCAGTGTAAATATTGGTTGGCTACCCTGTGCTGGGGAAAGGGGTAAAGAGAATAAAAGAAGAAAGAGGAGAGAGAAAGATGAGAAAATTCACACAGTAACGCGATGCTACGCGCAGCAGTCAAAGGCGGTCGCACAATTCACAGCCCCTTAAAAACTTCAGCAAAGCCTTTAAGGCCTTGAGTGCCGAAACCCGTCTGGAGCAGTGTCCTAGAACTTTGTCCTCTGTGAAGGGGTGATTGTCCAGTTTTTCGAGCACGGTCACGAGCACTTTTCTTGGCACATTGAAACGTGGACAGTCACAGAAGAGGTGCGTTATTGTCTCCTCGCAGCCACAGGTGTCTCATGCGGGGCTGTCGGCCATTCCAATGCGGAAGGAATAGGAGTTCGTGTATGCCACGCCGAGCAATAGGTGGCACAAAAGTGTCGCTTCTGCTCGTGGTAACCCTGGTGGAAGACGGAGTTGCAAACTTGGATCCAATCTGTGAAGATGTGCGTTCGTGAAATCACTGGTGTTTCACCGAGTTTGCGTAAGCTGGCGTGCGAGGGAGCGAGCACTTGTGGCTGCATCTGGTCTTGACAGTGGTATGGGTATAATATGGGCACCATCGTGGGCCGACCGAGCAGCGTCATCCGCCCTGTGATTTCCCGAAATTCTGCAGTGACCCGGTATCCACTGGTAGATGATGTTGTGCCCCTTGTCTATTGCATAATGGTGGAGTAGTCGGATGACTGCGACTAATTGCACATTAGGTCCATGGTTGAAAGGGGACAGCAAACACTGGAGAGCTGACTTTGAACCATAAAAGATGGACCAGGATTGCGGTGATTTGGGACTAATAAACTCCTGAGCAGCCCGCATAGCTGCAAGTTCTGCAGCCGTCGATGATGCAACGTGAGACATTTTGAACTAGATGATGACAGATTGAGCGGGAATTACCACTGCTCCAGCTGAAATTTTAGAGGAGACAGAACCGGCCTAGCAAACGTGGGTACATTCGTTGTGTTTGTCATGTAGGAATGAAAGCACGGTTTGTTCGAGGGCGAAAGATGATATCTCCGTTTTGTTTTTGATGCCGAGAATGACAAGAAGGGCCTGGAGTGGATGCAGGCACCACAGCGGTAGAGATGGTCCTGCTGCAGGTGTGAAGTTCAACAGTGAAGTTCCATAGTTGGCGGCAATAATTCGAGTGGCAGGAAGAGAGGAGAGATGATACAATGGAAGTAGGGTGAAGTGACTGATTTCCATCCTTAACGAGTCGACATGAACATACGTATTGACGGGGCGGTCAAGACATCTTAGTCACCCTTACATTCAGTAGTTGATTGGAGAAGCCGAAGGAAGGGTTATCGCCCTATGTCCATTCTACCTATTTTCTCCAAGTGTTTCGGAAAGAAACTGTAGACAAATGTCTGGTTTCTGTGAAGAACATAACATACTAACTCCAAGACAACATGGCTTTTGGCAGCATCTTCCGACGGAAACCGCGCTTCTGACCCAAAAAGAGCTTATCTTAGAGTCCATTGAGCAGAAACTTGTAACTTTTGGCATAATCACTGATTTTTCAAAAGTGTTTTACCCCATCAATCACAAAAATAATGTCAGCTAAGCTCGAGCACTATAGTTCTCGCGGGAAGTTCCTTCAAATAATTCAGTCTTACTTAAAGGGACACTAAAGTGAAAAATGATTTCTTCTGCATCAGTAAATTACCGTTATACAACACCAAAAACACCACTCTTACAACGATAAGATGTTTGGTGAGCCAGAAAAAGCGCAAGAACGAAATACGGGTGGCGACGCCTACATAGTTCCCGCACCTGGGGGCTGTGCCGTCTTGGATTTTGATGGCATCTTCTAGGGCCTACTAATTAAATATAACGGTACAGATTGGCTACATTGTACCGACATTGTACAGATATTAAACATGCAAAGTTTCGAGAATGTTTATTCAGCCAACGCAGCCCAAATGCGAAAACATACTTTGGAATCCCTGACGTCACGCTGACGTGCAGGCGCTGGGGTTTCGGCGCGAAATTCAAATACTGATACTTGGACCTTCATTTTCTCATCTAATAATCAAACTATTTTTTTGAAATGACTGCCTGCAGGGTTCTCAAACAATGCTTCATTAGTCTAAACTGATTTATTGTTTCGCTTTAGTGTCCCTTTACGTTCTAGGGTACAGACTAAAAATAAACAATGATTCCTCAGATTTCAGGCACATCTTTTCAGGCGTTACGCAAGGGAGTTTTTTTTGGGACCACTACTATTCCTTCTGTATGTGAATGACATCGTCGGCATAAGCAAGCTCCCAACATTTGTCATTTACGCCGATTACCCGTCTTTATTCTTCAGAGCCGCACATTTGTCAAATCTTGAGCAACAAGCCCCACATTGTTCACTCTCTTCTACAATGGTCTAGCTACAATTTTTTTTAAAATAAACATTGAAAAATCGAAAGCGGTACTTTTCAGGCCTCGCAATAAGCTGCCTCACGTGCCGCCACTTTCATTAAGGCTGGGTTTGTCACTCACGCAAACAGTTCCTGCTGTCAAAAGTTTAGGTAACATCTTCAATGAATATTTATTATATATATATAGAGAGAATACACATTTTGATTAGATAACTGCAGCTTTGGAGAGGCGTCCTCATTCCAGAATGCCTTGAGCTCGGGCCGCGTCCTGGGCCCTCGCAATCAGCTGTTGCTGATCCTCGAGGTGGGAGCTGGCCAAGGCTCTCTCCCAAAGCTCGTTGCAGTGGTAAGGATTCGGAGGATTTAATGGTGCCACTCTGCAACCTCCTACTATGTGCGTGAGGGACCCGGGCTCTGCGCAGAAGCGGCAATGCGGAGAGAATTGTGTAGGGGCTATCAGGGGATTTCTGGTTGGGTGGGGGAATGTATTAACCTGTAGAGCTCGGAGGAATCGCTCGTGCTCTGTAGGTAGTGTCTTGTGTGGGGGTACATATGGTCTGCGGGTTAGCTTGTAGTGTTGTGTGATGTCTTGGTACGAGATTAGAGGGTGCATGCGCTCGGGTTCAGATTCCTCGGCGTCGGCTCGGTGCGTCAAATCTCGAGCCACGTAATTGGCGACCTCATTGCCAGGAATGCCGTGATGAGCTGGCGCCCAGATGAGCATGACTGATCTCGTTGGCGGCTTTTGATTGATGATCTAGAGCGTAGTTGTATGAATTCTGCCGCTAGCAAAGTTGCGGCATGCTTTTTGGGAGTCGGCCGCTATGACTTCAACCCTTGTGTGGGAAAGCGCGAGGGCTATGGCCGCTTCCTCGGCTAGGAGGGCACTGTTTCGGGTGAGCGAAATGCTGCTCCGATGTTCTTTGTTGACGAATGCGGTGGCTGTTGTAGCTGCGCGTCTGGGGTAAGACCTCGCCGCATCCGTGTAGGCTGTAGAGGGTAAAGTCCCCTATTTCTTATGTGTGGCCAAGGGCCGGTCCTCCATTTGCTGTGCGTGGTGCACTGGGTGCATGTGGCGAGGTAGTGGACGTACGGTGGGGTTGCTCCGGAAGGCATTGATCACGTCGAAATGGTGGTGAACAAACTTTCAAAGGTTTCCGGTATTTTGTGTCGACTGAAATAGTTCATTCCGAAGTGTATTAAGCAAATGTTGCATAATGCACTGTTCTCTTATGTTGGTAATCCTTGCTATCTGGATTGGGGAACCATATCTTTTACCACTATCAACCACTTGTATCTCCTTCGAAAGAAAGCCATTCGAAATATTGCGAATGCGCCGCAACTTGAACAGACTGAGCCGATCTTTAAGACACTTGCTATAACCCACTTCCCCAGTTGTACGAAACCTTTATCCTCCGACGGTATAACGCACGTGTTGTAAAAAATAACTATTTTATCTTACAGCTGTCCGCATTAAAACGCAAACAACCTAAGGATTCAACACGAACTAGCTTGAAATGCTTTGTACCTAAAACCCGTACTAATTATGGTAGTCAAATGTCGTGCTACACTCTCCCGCATTTATTCAACAGAAAATCTCAATCACTGCGCGTATAGCTAAACAATGCCAACTTTGTTATCTTGTGTTGGTTATCTTGTGTTTATTATCTTGTGTCTCTTATCTGAAAATGTTTTCACGCTGTATCTTTGTATGTTCTTGTGTATCACTGCCAAGCCGCCGTAGGTTTTGTCTCCCTCGTCAAGCCTTCTCATCGGATTTTTGCCGGCGCACCCAACATCCAAAAGTTATTAAATAACCGTATTGCATTGTATTGTATCGTATGTAATACTGACAAGTGTGGAAATATAGTTAAAAGAATAATATAACGAATAAACCACCATTAGGTTGGCCATTTTTGTGCACTGCTTTTGTAGAACGGGGAAATACATCTCAATGACATCACTTGAACAATAAATCTGCAATCTCACTAATGACAGATGGTGAATTGGTGATGGTATTGTCGCTGATGAATGAACTTCCTACCAGAATGTTTGTACGTTTAGTCAATAGGGTCGGAATTGTACCCTGACGCGGACAGCAATTACTTTATGACCTACTCTTGTATTTCAAAATAATTTTGGATCACGAAGAAAGCTTTGAACTTGTTGGTAAGCATCGCTTGGTGAACACAATTTTCTACATGGGAAAGTGTAACATGAAGGCAGAATACGTTCTGTTTTATTGGCAATATGAACATGGCAGAATGGCTTGCGACACCCAACTATTAACTTGCCTCTATACACTGCGAGTTTGTGGGCGGTGACCAATTATTCCTATCATTAAGCCGCCCTTGGCATGTCTTTATCGTAACAGATTTTCTACGAGACGAGGAGCATTCGGGAAGATTAATAAGTGACTATTACAGAGTCTACGCATGTCACATAAAGCGTGCGTCTCTGCAATCGAACATGTATCTAGGTTGACAGGAGCAAGTCAGCCTCGCATAGTCACGTTAATGCTATGACACCAATGTGTGGCAAGATCTAATCAAGCAACGGTGACTAGATGCTATTCGCAGCTCTATTCTAACGTGACACACGAGATATAAGAGACACTCATTGAGGTAATTGACAAAAATAATTCCGAAAGTGTGTGTTGCTCTACAGTCGAGTAGTAACACGTGTTCCTCCATTTTATTTCTTCCTCAGGGTTGCCCACCCAAACATCTACGCCTACATCAAGCAGCAAAACTGCGACTTTCACTTCCACAACCACAACCACTACTGCAACACGCACAAAAACAATAAGTGCAACACACACGACAACAACTTCCACCACTACAACCACGACCACCACAACTACCACCACAACCACAACTACAACCACTACAACCACGACCACTACAACTACCACCACAACCACAACTACAACCACGACCACTACAACTACCACCACAACCACGACAACAACAACCACAACAACCACGACCACTACAACTACGACCACTACAACTACCACCACAACCACGACAACAACAACAACAACCACGACCACTACAACTACCACCACAACCACGACAACAACAACAACAACAACCACGACCACTACAACTACCACCACAACCACGACAACAACAACAACAACAACAACCACAACGACAACAAGCACAACTACCTCTCTTCCAACTGCGCTGTTCACAGGTATGTAACAACGTGATTTAATAAGCGAACGATTTCCAAGCTGTAAACTTCCCTCCGACCATTGGCTCGGCCCATGTCTGAGCTGCCAGATTCTTTGCGCGGTTCCAGGCGGTATATGTTATGCAGCGAAGCGAGACTGCGATATTTTCCGATCACGAGCATTGGCCAGTGAGCTCCCTCATTTGGCGACTCGATAAGGCGCACTTAGTGTCGTAGCCATCGGTCAGTTTAAACTGCGCAAGCCATGAAGAGTGTGGGTGAGCGCGTGCCAGTACCAGAGTCTCTTCACCTATGTCTTATGGAGACGAGTGAAGGAAAACTTGTCGAGTCCGAGTAAGGTCAAGTGTTATCTAACTGTGACTTCAATTCATATAGGAGGTCAGTCCCCAGCAGCTGCGAAGCAACTGACCACGGCGGCGGTCAGACCTGCGACGCTGCAGAGGGTGCTAAGAATCCCTGGCTCCGGACAGGCCGCCATTGGAATATGAACCTGGCAACGTTTAACGATAGAACATTATCTAGGGAGGGGAGTCTAGGAGTGCTATTGGAGGAATTAGAGGGCAGTAAATGGGATATAACAGGGTTCAGTGAAGTTAGGAGGCCAAGAGAAGCATATACAGTGCTAAAAAGCGGGCACGTCCTGTGCTACCGGGGCTTAGCGGAGAGACGAGAACTGATTCCTGATTAATAAGAACATAGCTGGTAACATACAGGACTTCTATAGCATTAACTAGAGGGTGGCAGGTCTTGCTGTGAAACTTAATAAGAGGTACAAAATGAAGATTGTACAGGTCTACGCCCCTACATCCAGTCATGATGACCAGGAAGTCGAAAGCTTCTATGAAGACGTGGAATCGGCGATAGGTAAAGTCAAAACAAAATACAGTATACTGATGGGCGACTTCAATGTCAAGGTAGGCAAGAAGCAGGCTGGAGACAAGGCAGTGGGGGAGTATGGCATAGGGACTAGGAATAGCAGGGGAGAGTTATTAGTAGAGTTTGCGGAACAGAATAATATGCGGATAATGAATACCTTCTTCCGCAAGCGAGATAGCCGAAAGTGGACGTGGAGGAGCCCGAACGGCGAGACTAGAAATGAAATAGACCTCATACTCTGCGCTAACCCTGGCATCATACAAGATGTGGACGTGCTCAGCAAGGTGAGCTGCAGTGACCATAGGGTGGTAAGAACTCAAGTTAGCCTCGACTTGAGGAGGGAACGGAAGCAACTGGTACATAAGAAGTCGATCAATGAGTTAGCGGTAAGAGGGAAAATAGAGGAATTCCAGATCAAGCTACAGAACAGGTATTCGGCTTTAACTCAGGAAGAGGACCTTAGTGTTGAAGCAATGAACGACAATCTTGTGGGCATCATTAAGGAGTGTGCAATAGAAGTCGGTGGTGACTCCGTTAGACAGGATACAAGTAAGCTATCGCAGGAGACGAAAGATCTGATCAAGAAACGCCAATGTATGAAAGCCTCTAACCCTACAGCTAGAATAGAACTGGCAGAACTTTCGAAGTTAATCAACAAGCGTAAGACAGCTGACATAAGGAAGTATAATATGGATAGAATTGAACAAGCTCTCAGGAACGGAGGAAGCCTAAAAGCAGTGAAGAAGAAACTAGGAATTGGCAAGAATCAGATGTATGTGTTAAGAGACAAAGCCGGCAATGTCATTACTAATATGGATGAGATAGTTCAAGTGGCTGAGGAGTTCTATAGAGATTTATACAGTACGAGTGGCACCCACAATGATAATGGAAGAGAGAATAGTCTAGAGGAATTCGAAATCCCACAAGTAACGCCGGAAGAAGTAAGGAAAGCCTTGGGAGCTATGCAAAGGGGGAAGGCAGCTGGGGAGGATCAGGTAACAGCAGATTTGTTGAAGGACGGTGGGCAGATTGTTCTAGAAAAACTGGCCACCCTGTATACACTGTGCCTCATGACCTCGAGCGTACCGGAATCTTGGAAAAACGCTAACATAATCTTAATCCATAAGAAAGGGGACGCCAAAGACTTAAAAAATTATAGACCGATCAGTTTACTGTCGGTTCCCTACAAAGTATTTACTAAGGTTGCAAATAGAATCAGGAACACCTTAGACTTCCGTCAACCAAAGGACCAGGCAGGATTCCGTAAAGGCTACTCAACAATAGACCATATTCACACAATCAATCAGGTGATAGAAAAATGTGCGGAATATAACCAACCTTTATATATAGCTTTCGTTGATTACGAGAAAGCGTTTGATTCAGTCGAAACCTCAGCAGTCATGGAGGCATTGCGGAATCAGGGTGTAGACGAGCCGTATGTAAAAATACTGAAAGATATCTATAGCGGCTCCACAGCCACCGTAGTCCTCCATAAGGAAAGCAAAAAATTCCCAATAAAGAAAGGCGTTAGGCAGGGCGGTACGATCTCTCCAATGCTATTCACAGCGTGTTTACTGGAGGTATTCAGAGACCTGCATTGGGAAGAATTGGGGATAAGAGTTAATTGAGAATACCTTAGTAACTTGCGATTCGCTGATATTGTCTTGCGTAGTAATTCAGGGGACCAACTGCAATGCATGCTCACTGACCTGGAGAGGCAAAGCCGAAGGTTGGGTCTAAAAATTAATCTGCAGAAAACTAAAGTAATGTTTCACAGTCTCGGAAGAGAACAGCAGTTTACAATAGGTAGTGAGGCACTGGAAGTGGTAAGGGAATACATCTACTTAGGACAGGTAGTGACTGCGGATTCGGATTATGAGACCGAAATAATCAGAAGAAAAAGAATGGGCTGGGGTGCGTTTGGCAGGCATTCTCAGATCATGAACAGCAGGTTGCCATTATCCCTCAAGAGAAAAGTTTATAACAACTGTGTCTTGCCAGTACTCACGTACGGAGCAGAAACCTGGTGGCTTACGAAAAGGGTTCTACTTAAATTGAGGACGACGCAACGAGCTATGGAACGAAAAATGATAGGTGTAACGTTAAGGGATAAGAAAAGAGCAGATTGGGTGAGGGGAAGAAACGCCAGTTAATGGTATGTTAGTTGAGATCAAGAAAAAGAAATGGGCATGGGCAGGACACGTAATGAGGAGGGAAGATAACCGATGGTCATTAAGAGTTACGGAATGGATTCCAAGGGAAGGAAAGCGTAGCAGAGGGCGGCAGAAAGTTAGGTGGGCGGATGACATTAAGACGTTTGCAGGGACAACATGGCCACAATTAGTACATGACTGGGGTAGTTAGAGAAGTATGGGGGAGGCCTTTGCCCTGCAGTGGGCATAACCAGGCTGATGATGATGGGTATGATGACTTCAGTCATTTTTTTTTGTTCAACGAAGATCATCATCATCATCAGCCTGGTTACGCCCACTGCAGGGCAAAGGCCTCCCCCATACTTCTCTAACTACCCCAGTCATGTACTAATTGTGGCCATGTTGTCCCTGCAAACTTCTTAATCTTATCCGCACACCTAACTTTCTGCCACCCCTTGCTACTCTTCCCTTCCCTTGGAATCCAGTCCGCAACCCTTAATGACCATCGGTTATCTTCCCTCCTCATTACATGTTCTGCCCATGCCCATTTATTTTTCTTGATTTCAACTAAGATGTCATTGCCATTATCCATTGTCCAGATGTCATTGCCAGGTTGCCATTATCCCTCAAGAGAAAAGTGTATAACAGCTGTGTCTTACCAGTACTCACGTACGGGGCAGAAACCTGGAGGCTTACGAAAAGGGTTCTACTCAAATTGAGGACGACGCAACCAGCTATGGAAAGAAGAATGATAGGTGTAACGTTAAGGGATAAGAAAAGAGCAGATTGAGTAAGGGAACAAACACGAGTCAACGAAGATATTGCACGCGAAACTGAGTCCCCGTGATCGCCCCTCGTTAATCTGACTCTCTATGCCCAAAACGATTTCTGCCTGAACGGATAACCTTTACTGAGCACAGGTATAGAGAGAACTTGCGTTCGTAAATATTGAGTGTACATATGTAAGGCCCGAAGTTATAAACTAGGCAGCGCTGAGACTTATCGGCGCAAACATCTTTATGCAATCCACTCAGGAGAGTTAATTTGAATACTATATAATTTTAATAATCTTAACAGCGCACGAAATTTCACCGGCCTCCGAACATTGAACTTACAAAAACATACAATTCCATTGTACATGCAACATGCCTACCTATTAGCTGTCGGCAGCGTTAACACTTAGAAGTGTTAATCAAAGATATCGAAGAAGTTATCACACAGGGAATTGTTCATTCTCGGCCAACAACATTGAGTCTGCAAATTGATGAATTTCAGTAGAAAGCTACCAATCTATAAACACCCGATTTCGTGAATTTCTTCTTTTAACTTAGAATTCTATAGACGTTTCACACAGTTGAGTCATGGCGCAGCATTTTGTTTGAACGAGCAGCGATTCCGGTAATCTCTTCTTGTGTAAGTGGATGTGGACCAGTTATTCTCTCTGGCCAGGCCCAACTTAATCTGGATGAGAAAGAATCAGCGTAATTTCCGCCGCATTCAATTTTAGTGGTATCTCAGTCTTCCTCAATTAAGTGGTTGGAATGCATTTTGAAGTGTTTGAGTGTAAGTCAGTTTTACTCAGTTCCTTTTCTGTAAATTTGGTTCTAAGTGAGACGCAAGCTAAATTTGAATGATCCACATTGCTCTTTTGAGTGAGTGTGAGTTATTGAGAGTAAGTCACATTAGGTACTGAATATTTTGCATAGTTATGCTCATGAAATATTGAGAAACCTGCGAAGGAGCTGCAGTAGACCAAGGGATTGAACATGGCACGGTACGTGAAAGCTACTTGCGTGGGCTTCAGATATAGAGAGAGCAAAAATTTCAGCAGGAGACACCCTTATAATGCCAACTACTCGTTTGATGGAATTTATAATCGATAATGCCTTAACATACTCAATGTAGTGTCACAATTAAGTCTCTTCGAACATTGTGCACGTTGCTGTGTGCAAAGGTTGTCTGTACTTCGACCGAAATTGTAGATGCCAGCATCATTCAGCAATTGCGTTATCTTTACCATGTGAGCGCTAAGCTTTGAAACTTCAAGCAAAAGTATGCTTTAGCCAGTTAGTATAGTCGACCACAAAAGTTTATGGGACACGCTTTGAACGACATATGGTAATTTACGCTCTGTGAGACCACTGCGGTTCTGAATTCGCAAATTTCTACGGCATGAAATTCTGAGCTAAAGGCTGAAGCTGAGCTCAGACTTCCCGAGAATTTTAATTTTTGGGGAAATACGGTGTTTCGTGTACTTCAGTCGCCAAATGTACACATAAAGGCGTTGATGTGGGTAAGCCTTCATCAATAATGATCACAGATAATCATTTCATTAGAGCAGCTGGTAGTTGGTACTATGCTGCCAGAAAAACTACTCTATATAAAAGTAAGGATTTTTTGTTCAATCTGTGCAAATAATTACTTTCGTTTCTCAGGCTCGCTCAAACGGAATGTAGTGGCAAATCGTAAGCGTTTGAAGTAGATCTATGGATCTCCCGCCCTTCGTCAGACTTGCAGCCTTACCACTGGAACGCTAGTGTGAGCCAGTGACTTGTTACCAACTGGTTTAGGCTTCTCTCTATTTTTTTTTTTTACTCTGTTAGAACTTTTATGGGCACTTGAGGCGCGTTCGAACCGTTTTTCTGTCCTCGTATGAACGGTGCATGTGCGGCCCGCAAGAGGAAGGCTTGAAGGCCCCCAGATACATCCAGTGTATTGGATGAAAAAAACAATAAAGCCAAGCGTACACACCGTCATGATTCGCTCAACCAGCTATGCCAGTGCCAGAGCAACATTCTTGCTTCCAATGCTTGCATGAGGGTTGTGCGCAAACACATTAGCATTCCTGCTCAAAAGCTGTGTATAGATACCATAACATGATGCATGCAGTGCTCTGAACGAAAAGTACAGTAGACATCAAGCTTTATATATCTAATCCTTAGAATGCACGCTCACGAATACCTAGAGCTTTTGGTCAATCTCTTCTCCTGTGCCATCGATGGGTGATGCGCGTAACTCTTCGCACCAGCACTAGCCAAAGGGCGCGTTTCTGCCAGAGCGCTGCTCCACGCTATTTCTTTCAATGCTGCCATTTTCGTTTACAACGGGTAAGTAAACTGTTGATGCACCGGAGAACGTATAGTGCTGAATAGAGACGTAATGATGGTGCAGATTGGGTAAGGCACCAGCATAGAGCAGCAAGGCTGCTGTAATAAACACCAAAAATATAACGAAAACCTACGGGCCCTCATGTAATCGAGAGTAGTTGTAAGCTGAAATGGCAACATGCAAAGCAGATTGGTTGGAGACGATACTAGCCACAATCTTAAAATGGGTGTAGTGCAAGTTCGCAACGGCACACCCCCTCACCCCACACTGCAACGCATCACGCCATACTGTGCGCTGGTACATAAGGATGCTGCCCAGCTAGAAGAAGAAAACCGGCTAAAGGCCACATGACAGGCAGCAAAAGACGCCAGGGAGACAGAGCGCACTGCCCGGCTTGAAGAAGAATGAATTGAATTATGGGGTTTTACGTGCCAAAACCATGATTTGATTATGGCGTAAGCGTAGTGGAGGACTCCGGATGAATATTGACCGTCAGGGGATATTTAACGGGCCCCAAATGCACGGGACACGGGCGTTTTTGCTTTTCGCCATCATCGAAATGCGTCCGCTATGGCCGGAGTTTGATCCCGTGATCTAGTGCTTAGCAACGCAACAAACCTTAACCACTCAGCCACCGCGGAGGGTAGAAGTGCCTCAAGGAGGCGCCATGCAGCGTGGCGCCATCTCTCGAGAGGACGCCAACCCCGCTCCGCGGAACTCACGGACCGCTGGCGTTCAGAGCTCAGCGCCAAAAGATGGCAATGAAGTGTATATTGCCCTATATCTTATTTTTGAAGGTCGCTATTCATAAGAACATATGAAACTTCAGCTTACTAGAAGTTATAGCTCGAGTGATATTGGGAACAAACATTGCGAAGAACTCGGAAGCAATATTTTTTTGCAACTTGTTTGGCCAGTAACTAGCGTATGTAATTTGGTCCTGTACAAAGAGCTTTGCTGCGGGCACGAAACAGCATTTTTTAAAGTTTTGACTGGTTGCCCGGATGATGTCATTTTGTTCTCTCAACTTGCCTGGATGTTCTCGTTTGAGTGCCCGGATGACGGCTCTGGTTTTTGGCTCAAGGTCACTTGAAGGTCCGCGAGAACGGGAGCTAAAGGTATTTCATGTTTAAAACAACTCTCGAGGCACCGGCTCATGGCGCCAAACCAGTGATTATGTTTGTGAGCTGGCAGTCGGCAGACAGCGATGCCATAGGCGCTTTTTGCCAGTCTCGTTAAATTTCAGCGAGTCGCATAGTTCTCACAGTAGCTTACCTCATTCATGATAACATATTAAGCTACCTGATGCCGAAGCTCAGCTTGCAGTAGTTAAAACTGTAGTATTTTAGAGAGTTTAATTAATAAAGTAAATATTCTCATATCATTCCTAATTATCTAGTCGGTGCGCCAATGCCATAGGAACACTAGACTTGTGTTCAATACTAGTAATTTTGAGTGTCTGCTTGTAACCTGAACCTATTTTTTGACAAGATTCCACATAACTAGCACTTGGTAGTACATGCAGTGAGTGAGGTTCGGACGTTTTGCATATTTGCAAGCATAGTATCACTGTTATAATACATAATGAGTGTTCAATTTTCTAATTGGAATAATCGCTTGACTGTGTCGAATATTGTTTCATTATGCTAATCAGTCAAGATCTGACATGTTAAATATTTGATAATCGTCATTTGCCTGCTCTAATATTTGAAAAGTGACCCATCTATAAAGAGAACATATTTAGGCGGCTTTGTCGACTTCTTCCTAATGTAGGTTCCTTCAGAGCAAGGACAACGTTTGGCGTATAATCTAGAAAGAAAAATTTAATCAGTCCAACACCGGTCGCTGCACGTTTATAACTCGCATTGCCTCATTCGATGACAGTTGTCTGCCACCGGGTGTTGGATCGAGAACAAACAGAAGTGTCAACGATCTGCTATATTTGTACAGCCTTTTTAGTAATGCACATCTTTAAGTCACATGAACAATAGCTTTTAATTGACTGCCTGGTTTTACTATAGATATGCTGCACCATGGTGTGTCAGTTGTGTTTTAGGGGTGAATAGAAATACAGCAATAAATACTTCACGAAACGCGAAAATTATTCTCTCTCCTGGTTGATTCTTCTTTTAGACTCTACCAGCTCGCCTAACATGATCATTACATAACACTTGGTGGGGGTGGCATTAAAAAAAACGAAATGATCCAAAGTATTACTTGCTTCCTCGTGAAAAAATTACCAACATTACGCCTATTATTCTAACTTTGAAAAATTCTCTCAACCTTATGCTAGCGACTAATCATCGGACAATTGTGTACGGGAAAAAGAAGCGGTTAAGTTGCTTAACGAAAATGAAACTGTGCCGCGATTTTGACATTTCACGCTCGAACACAAAATTTTGCAAATGAAGTTGGCGGGAGGCAACCATATCAAAAAAAAAAAAAAAAAAACGTCTGGAGTGTTCGATGTTTCGTTTCCGTGTGCTCTGATGGTACTACAAAAGTTACATCACACAGTAACAATGGAGCTCAATAGAGATGAAGAGTTGATTCAGTTTGTGATAATATAGCTCAATTAGCGCTACCGAACCAAAATATCCTTGTAACAAAACAGTAAGTAAAACTTTTGCAGCATGTTTAGGGTGCTTTAAAGGACAAGGCAGTTATGCCATTACTATCGAGAGTAGAAATGATGCTGTCACGATGCTTTCGCTCCCGACTCATTCCGCTTCGATGCAACCAAAATATCTAACTACGAGCATTGCAGTTATGTTCATTTCTAAAATCTCTTCACCCCGCGAGCATTCTCAGCAGCCCAGAAATAGCCTGCTTCTAATGCAGCTAGTTTTCCTGCACAGCGAAGGCAGAGTTTAATTAATAGTCGCAAGTTGTTTGGCTTGTCGTCCATTCGTGTCCCCACCACGCAATAATTTTATCTTGAAGCTTAAAGCTGTCCTGAATGGGGAAATTATTTGCCGTTTAAATACAGTGTCGAGAAGCTGCAGAATAGTACCAACGTATGTGCGCCACGCATATGCTGTGAATAAAGCGGTGCTCTTCGTGCTTTCTTCCGTCTGCAGTAAAACCCATGGGTCTACAACCACTGTTCTGCATTTTGGGCATTAATCATAGGGGCGGCTACTTATACGTCGAAACTGACGGCCTGTGTGACTACACGTTCATACCGTTCTACGCCTTGGAACATGATACCTTCCTGGACGACGCCCAACGGGATGTCCAGCTCATGCTAAATAAATCGGCTCGCTCAACTGTCACTTCCTTCGGCATCCACGTCCCTCAAAGGTGGGTGCTCGTACTACGTCGGAAAGCTGACTCGTGTGTTGTAATTAGGGATCTGTATAGTAAAAATGCAACGAAGGTACACTGACACGCGTGCATTGTCTAGCTTTCTGAGATGAGCACTTCAACGTGATTAGCATTCTTAGCCTATTTCAGCATCTGTCTGTCTGTCTGTCCGTCCGTCCGTCCGTCCGTCCGTCCGTCCGTCCGTCCGTCTGTCTCTCTGTCTGTCTGTCTCTCTGTCTGTCTGTCTCTCTGTCTGTCTGTCTGTCTGTCTGTCTGTCTGTCTGTCTGTCTGTCTGTCTGTCTGTCTGTCTGTCTGTCTGTCTGTCTGTCTGTCTGTCTGTCTGTCTGTCTGTCTGTCTGTCTGTCTGTCCGTCTGTCCGTCTGTCTGTCCGTCTGTCTGTCCGTCTGTCTGTCCGTCTGTCTGTCCGTCTGTCTGTCTCAGTTTCAGTTTATTATTATTTAAATACAATGCATTGGTAAGAGACAATATACAGACGCCCCTTTGGGCCCTTCTTCAATGGAAAAAATTGCAGGACGCATAAGCTAGATTTGAAAGGTCCCTGACTGCTTGTCACGCTTTCCGGCAACCGCAGCTTTTCTTGCGGGTGCGCGGAGCCGAGCTCGATGGTGTTGTGGCGAGGAACCAAGCAGGCCGCGCCACTCGGAAAATGGGTTTGTGTTTGAGTTTCCGGGTAATAAAATGGCATTTTCTGGTATATTGAAAGGATACTCTGACGCTATCATGTGTGTAGGTTGTGTTTCTGTCGCAATTTACGATTTGATTTTTCTGACGTATTTTACTTTGAGGAATTAAATTGGTTCATTAACGCGTCTGCTCTATGCCAAGTGCCTGCGTGGTTGTGGTGTGGAATGAGTTTTCGCTAAGCGACGTCCGACGCTGATATCGGGCTATTTCTTTCGATACGGGGCCCTTATCGTGTTAAAACCTTTAAAATTTATCTGTTGCTGGGTGTAATCTAAACCGCGTCACACGGGCTCCTCAAGCAGAGCAGCCAGATGCTTTGGCGCTGCGCCACGAATGACCGCGGGTTAGTGTTAGTTCGCACCGGATCACTACCGCTCCAATCTCGGAAGTCGCATAAAGGCAGCGCGATATCACGCTGGTGTCGCTAATTGGCGCGCACCATGTCCGAAAGGAAGCGCGAGAGAGGAGCCCGGCTGCGAGGCTGATGCGCAAAGCGTTTCGGCGGTGGCTTTTAACGAGCCGCCCATCTGTCACCTTCCATCAGGAAATTACAGGTGCCGGGCCATTAAGTGCTAATCGCATTTCCGACGGTAAACATGCCCGAATAATGACCTCTGTCTTTCAGCACGTAACCACTGTGACTGCACCGTTGTTGGACCGCGCAAATTTGCTTGTAGTGAACTAAGGCTGCAAACTATCTTGCTCAAACTTATCCATCAATATATTTTTGCCGAAAGAAGATCTTGTCACATGACGTGCTTGTAGAATTTTCCCATGAACTTGAAGCCTTATTTTCGGAGAAAACTATCATTTAGAAATATTTTAGCGTATAAGGCTGCACATTATCGCCTGTGGAACCTACTATGGTTTTTCTTTAACATGTAGTGGTGTTTATGGGCAATCTCGGTCGGAAAAACTTGTTTAAGAGCTCGAAACTATAACAGGAATCTACCAAAGTGACTATATATTTCCTGCCTAAAGGTAATAGCGATTTTTTTCAATGTATTTATTTGCTTGACTGTCTTAGAGCTGCACTTTACACTACTGCTTCTCTTGCGCAAATATAGTGTGATGAATTTTTGAATTTACTTCAGCACTTTATATTCTCGCTTCATTGAAAATGATGTTAGTGCAGCAAATATAGTACATGCCGAGATAAATTCCAGAGGTTTTCTAGTTTCCATAATTGGAAAGGTAGGGCAAAGCTTAAGTGCAAGCAGGATATCTTGAACATGACCGGCACCCACCGCATCGTGATCGCTTTTGGAGGAACACAGAAAGGCAAGGTAGACGACATTTACCGTAGTTTCTCAGGCTAGGCAACACACTCGAGGCGTGTGGGGCTGAAGAAAGTCGTGGTATAGTCCTGCAGTGCACTTGCCGACTGCCTGAAACACGACAGCCATTGCTATGCGGTAAAGTCGTGACACACTGCTTTGCGGAGCGTGTTGCAAGGGCCAAATTCAAAAATTTATATCGGCCGTAAAACAGAAATCAAAACGAAACATTGAAAGAAATGAAAGCTCACAGAAATCCCAACTAAGGTACTTTGTGTCATGTTTTACATATATCGTTTAAGTGTGGAAAATCTGCAGCGGAAATGCAAATCTTAGTATGTTTGTCATGATATTTCAGAAAATCCGTATATTGTAATAGCACAAGAGAACTTTTACTATGCGTTAGAGCTCTAGAACCGTCAAGTAAAATACTGGCAAAGAACTTGCCTGTAAAAATGGTTAATTCGGTATATATTGGTCAAAATTTGTCATGCCTAAAGAGCTTTTCCGAACAAATTGACTATTAAGCACTAATGCACTATGAACACAAATCTTTGTCGGTTCAGGAGGCTGTGTACACTAACATACTTTAGAATAATTTTTTTCGCAGGCCCAAGTTATACGTCCTTCAGTAAGTTTTACCAACACGTTATGTTAGAAGCAAAATTTGCTTTGCAAGAATGTAGTGTAAGTTTACTCTGAGCAAGGTAGTAAATAGCCATGATAGTTTACAATAATTTATGATATAAATGAGCCGCATGTCTAGGACAATTGGCATGGAATGACGTACTTGCATGTATGCCAAATTTCCCCAACATTTTCACTGGCTCTACAGCGAAAATTTGTCTAATCAGATGGATGCACCAAGCGAATAGTGGTGCGCAGCCTTATCCACAGATTCTGTTTTGACTAACGGCGTCTCTGCTTGTTCGATCTTTGTGATTTTAACTGTTGTTTGATTTCTGGGTACAGTCTGCCCTGTAAAAGATTCTTGATAACTGAGTGATATTTGACACTGCTTATATTATAAAACGTCCCTACCACGAGACGATATCACGCATACAAATACTAGTACAATGACAAGAACGCCAGAAAGAATTCACATAGGAATGTTTACTCGCTTTGCTTAAGGAAATACATGGAGGTTATGACCGACGTGAACAGCACTAATGGACGGGCAAAGCTGCTAGAGTATTGGACCACAAGAAAAGTATATCACTATGGCGTGCTGGACCTAGAAGTCCGTCCGGGGAACGCATCAGCCAGACAAGTCGTCCAGGTTGTCTTCGATGTGCTCAAGGTGCGAATATAGAATTTCCTTTGAGATAATTGGTTGTAAAATTTGGTGGAGTAATGATACCCGTACATCGATCATGTACATGGCACGGTGTTTATTTTTCACAAATAGCAGAAACGTCCTGTACCGTACCTGGAGTTCAATTTCTTACTTTTTCCGCAAGTTGTACATATCTAGTAGCAGCGTTTCTTTCATTGCAGAGACACAAAAGAACTAATCGCAAACGGCGCCTGTCGGTTCATTCGCGATCTTCTCATGTATGCGATGTGGCAGGAGCGAAGAGTAACAAGGCTGTTATTGACTCGTTTCTATATAATAATAATAATAATAATAATAATAATAATAATAATAATAATAATATGCGCTGGTTTTACGCATATTCTGTTGCCTCGTTCTACTACTATATATTCCCGCTGCGCTTCTTGAGCGCGTGCACAAAGCAAGCGCTGCAGCTTCTACAATGCAATCGCGATGCCTCATGAGTAATTACAGACGCACAGAAGGCATTGTGTCGACGGCCGAGGAGTTCCAGAGGGCATTGTGGGAAAGGCAGCGAGATACAGAGGGAACTGTGGCTACGCCCACCCCGTTCGCGTTGCAAAGGTCGCATAGACCCCTCTTCAGCGCCCCTGCAATGTACATTATGCACGTTCTCAACCACCACCCAAAGCGGCAAGCTAGACAGCAGCAGAAGAGCAGCAGCAGTGCGAAAATCGAAGGAAGAGGCAAAGGAAGTTTCATTTTAAGATGTTAGACGTGATGTTAACAGACAGGAAGACAAAGGTCGGCGTTAGAAAGAATACGAGCGTAGGTGATATTTCAGTTGACAATGGAGCTCAGCAAGCCATGTAATGCGTAGGCGGCGTGCTTGAGTTATCAAATGTGTGCTAAGAGAATTGTACAAGTAGACTCGGAGACGGCAAAGGATTAAGTAGCGTGTTGAAATTTGATGATGACAGGGAAAACAGGGAGTTCGCGCCACTCATGATGCACATCAAAGCCAAGATACACTAAGGCTTATCCTCATTGCCTGTGTAACTGGACCACTTATTTCTTCAGCTCTTGTCTCATGCCTACATTTTATCGTTTATGCCTAAAATTATCCACTTGTTAAGTTAAAGACATCTGCTGACTCACTATGTACTTTCTACGCACGAATGTCGTCCACATAATGATTCTATGGGCTTTCATTCGATCACTGCAAGCTCTTTATTTATCATCACAACGTCACGTCACTAACCACGGTAGTTTAGTGGCTATTGCATTCTGCTGTTGAGCTCGAGGGCGCAAATTCCATCTCGGATACAGCGGCCGCGTTTCGATAGTAGCGAGCTGAATGAACGTTCTTGTACTTATATGTAGGTGCACGTTGAGAACCTCCGGGTGGTCAAGATCATTACGTTGGGCCCCGCTACATTATACCTCAAAATCAGGTCGTGGTTTCTGGCACGTAAAACCAGCGAATGTACTTGAATATTTATTATCACGTTCCGTGGTGCTACAGAGAGTCACGTCCTGAGTTACTGATCGATAAACGCAAAGATCGTGCAAAGCACTCTAACTGAGTTTAGCTCTGTGACATTTAGACGCATTATTTCAACAAAAGCTGTTTTCCTTACGCTGTTAAACTACCGCGATTTGAAGACGTTGCAACAGCGTTGAGGCACCCTGCCAGAGCTATGCTTACGACACTTTTCTGATGGTCTACCTATTTGCGTTTGCAAGGATTGCGCAAAATGAAAAAATTTGCAAACGGTTCTTCATCATCATCATCATGTGTACTTTATTTCTCGTCCGAGCGAAGGGAGACAGGGACTAAAAGCACGAAGGCCTGACAGAGGTCCCGGACTCATGTCATCAAGCAGTCATGTTCCTCCATCTTTTTGCCTTTTGCTTCTACCCTACGCGCTTTCTAGAGAGTACTATAATGGAATGGCACAACGCTTGTAATCACAACCTAAATCTAAATACAAAATTGCTAAAATTGTCTGGCACACTTCCATGCCCAGTGCAGTGATCATTTTTCCCAGCAGGTTTACGTGCATTGTAATGTTCTCAGTCTTGTAGCATCCCTCACATTCCAATGGAAATATTGAATACATGTTTCAATTCTTTCGCGATAGCATTGGCTGGTCTGCATGCTGGGTCTTGCACTTCAAAGAAAAATTATACACAATGATCGCCCACACGCTAACATTCAAGAAGTACTTAGCTATTAAAAGTGAACGAGAAGCATTAGCACGATCTTAAGGCACGCACCCTTCCTAGCTGAGCTTCCTGTGCTAGCGTCTGATAGCGTGCGCTAAAGAAGCATGCGTTAAAGAGTGTATGCTTATCATTTCTTTGGGCCTGCCCTTTTACCGTCAGACAAAGAATTCCAGTGCTCCAAACCATGTCTTCTTCGGCCCGTAACAGGCGGAAGTATGATAGTTTGACAGCGTAAAACCCAAAGCATCTACAATTATAGTCTATGCTGACGTATTGCAGCTAGCACGTGACTCGCAGCCGACTACTGAGTTCGAACTGCATTCGGTGACGGCATTTCTGGAAAATAATTCTTATTAGCTGACTTCACGTGGCGTTGGTGCACATGGGATTTCATTATCTTGTAAGCACTTCAAGAACAACAAGACATTCGGTTATAGGAGACTTGCAGATGTTGTATGAACATGAAAATGCTATTGAATGATACCATACCATGCCGAGAACTTGTGGCACTAGTCAGGAACGAGGGATAGGATAAAGCATGGATATTATTAGCCATAAAGAGGGTGGAATGTAAGTGTCTGCGTCGTCCTCTGCCATGCTGCTGCCATCTAGCTTATAACAGCTGCCACCTCCGTCAAACCTTGCCGAGTGCTCAAATTCGCGACGGACGAGAGAGCTAGGTGGGAGCAGAAGAAACAGAGGAGAGCGGTCGCCAGCGCGTACCTCATAGTCAGTGAGAGTGTTCGCAACGGCAACACACCGCCTCGTCGCAACAGAGTACTCGGCGCTGAAGGGAGGAAGCGCAAGCGCGCCGAGGCTGGGCGCGCTCGACGGGTCCATCGTGAAGCACGCTCTTTCGGCACTGCTAGACTACTGCAATGCGACGCACTTGAGAGCGCGGCTCTGAGCCCCGCACTCACTTTTTTTTCCCCTTGCCACGTTCGTCCTGTCTTTCTCTCCATCTTTTTCTTCCCATTCCCCCCTTCCCCGTGCAGTGCTGTTGAGGTGTCCTCCTGTGAGAGACAGTTACGGCGCTGCACTCATCTCTTCCGTTTCCTTTTCTAAAATCACTTCACACACACACACACACACACACAGTGCGTGTGAAGAGTGCCACGCGTGTCGAAGCGTGTGAAGCTCGTCTCACGATTGCACGCGCTAGCCGCGCCAAGAAGACGGCCGAAGCTCGTGAGGCTCGTCTCGCCCGAACGCGTGATGCGTGTCGCGCCCGTCAGGAAAGCAACAGGACAGCACGTGGCGTCTGGAGGCTCTAGAGCGGGAGACAGTCGTCCAACACAGACGTGTGGCTGCCGCTGCTTCTGAAGAATACAACGAGCGCCTCCTACGTTGCAGGGCTGCCAAGGAGACCCAATTGCAATTGGAATATCGTATTATTTAGACACGAAATGAGCGAACAATGAAGATAAAAAGAGACAAAATACCGAGATATATAATCAACAGTTAACTATTGGCTCATTTGAACAAGGATAGGATAGTATAGGATATCCTTCTTCGATGGCGCGTACCCACTGTTGGGGATTGGCCAAGGTTTGCGTGGTATTAAAAAGACGTTGGTATTACAAAAACTGGCAAAAGTGTCACGTGGAAATGAATAAAAGCAATGTTTGAAGAACTTAAGAGAATCGCCTTGAAACAGCCATGAATTCCTCCACGGCTGATCAAACATCCCTGCGGTATTTTCCAAGAGGGGAGGCTCCTAGAGAAAGAATATTTAAAATGTAAAAATGGATGTGGGCCGACTTCGTCCTATTTAGCGTCCACACTTGGTTGACACTATCTTTCTTTTTTGAGTGGCTCTCTGTTGTTGATAAATGAGAAACTACCCAAATCACGGCAATACTGGAATGCTTGTTCGTAACCTCTATAATCCGCAAATGACTAATTAAAGAGCGCTCAAGTGTGTCAGCAGAACAAACATCGCCAGAGGTCTGCTGAGAAAGCGTATTCGCAACTGAAAACGTTTCCCGACATGGAACGTGGTTGGAGAGACAGGTACTATCGGCAATAAATTACTTGAGGAGAAATCAAAGTTACTTCGGTAGCCCGTTCTTTTTACGTAAAACTACACATGGCATAGAGCTACGTGTGCCACGGCATTGCTACGTGGTTACCAAAAAAGAAAGGGGACACATTGCGAAGCCTTCAAATGCCCCAACAATCGCATTCCTCGTACTCCGGCCTTAAAAATCTCATTTACACTTTGCCATCTTCTTTTCTGTGATGAAATTAAGGCCAGCGCAGACCCCTCTGACATAACCTCTGTGAGTTAATTACTTTACTACGCAGGTGTGGTGATGTTTCGTTATTAAACAGTGGCTGTAACCGCCACCGAGGGATAGAAAAAAATTCGTCGTATTGTTCAAGCCGTCCACCGGTACCTGACATTGACCTTTGCAGGCGTTACGAGCTCAGCAAGAGGTCTTCAACGCAGCTCACCCGTTGCCTCAGCCCTACGTTCGCGCTTTCGTGGTTCTAGGAGTGCGACTGTGGCCGGCGAACTACATAACCCTATTAGCCGAAGTAACGAGGCACATATCGTAAGTCTTTATAAAAAGAGTACATTTTACTGCATCAGCAGCATACGAACCAGCAGCCTTACTACAGGGTCCAGCGCAAATCTAATAGATGCAACAAATATCTGGACTGAGGTTACTAACCTTCCTTGATTGTTTTAGCCGTAAGTATATACACATTGTCCCCTGCAAATTTGCCCATAAGCCGTAGCAAACTAAGAAGATAAAAATTCTTAAAACCTAAGCGGTCGGAGCAAGGACTTTTCTTTATTATGCAAAAAAGAAGTGAGGCGTGTCTCTTGTGTCCTGTCTGCACGCCTCACTTCTTTTTTGCATAATGAATCCTTACCAACTAGCTCAGCTGTCTGTCGTTCTAAGACTTATTTCGCATCAAGAGACAACAGCTGAATTTTTTGGAATAGACGCAAACACATGGTGTTACGCTTTCGTATGCTACCCGCTTGCGTAACAGCAAAAGTGAAGCGTACTTGGGGTTCATAGGTGCGTACGAATTCTCGTGCCCCCTGCGCTAAAGCTCTGTAATCCAAGGAGAGATGATTATTAGAAATTGTTTTGTGCTATTCATCGAAGTTTTAACTAACCACTAAAATTGTGTACTAAGTTTCCTCCCACATTCATGTCACCTTAATGAGGCCAAATGATTCAGGATTTTTCCAGCTGCAAATATATGCGCTTACGTGTGTGCATGGGCATGGTAGCCATCTTGCATGCGTATATACGTACGTTAATGCACGCATCCAAGATTTTCGTGTGAACTGAAAGCCACCACCGCTATTACAGACACATGCATCGTCGCGCAGCACTGCAATATATATATATATATATATATATATATATATATATATATATATATATATATTTTAGCTGACCGCTGCACTGTCTAAAATGAACAAGAGTATTTAATACATATTATTGGACACTGTAATGTAACCAAAGTATGATTATTTAAGTATACAGCGTCTTTCTTTAGGATGACTATGTCAAATTTTGAAGCATACAACGGCTTAATGCAACAGACACTAGATATAGAACCTTGACGTGATAAGTTCTTCATTTCTGCAGCAACATCCATATTAAAGATAGGTGGATTACACTTCTGTTTGGACTAAACAAGAAGATCGGCCGGCCACCTCATCCTTGGCGGGTCTCGTTCTATAGTTGAGAAAAAGTAATCAGCTTGCGTTTCATGTGACCTTAAAAAACAAATCCGGACTCCGAAAGCTACACTTACATGCATGCGGTCACCAACCAAATTTTTTGTCCGGACGGAAATAACTTCTACACATATGCGCACTTTGTTAAGAACATTTGCCTAAATATTTGATAAGGTAATTGAATCTCTCGACAAAAAAAAAACAAGAGAAAAGAAATACATGTCAATGGGGCCTGGGCCTGTAACGCTTTCTTTATAGAGGCCAAGAAATTCACTTGAAGGTAAACTGAACTATTTCAAAAATAATTTGCAGCAACAAGTACGTCAATGCGTTCAGGAGTGGAGCTATTGGCAATAAAAATCACCTTAGAATCCTTTCGCGGTGCTCCCGCTCTTTCTTCAAGCCCTTGCACTGCGAAGGCCATGGTGGAGTGGTGCATGCCCATAATGCTCCGCATATTGAGCTTCACCATGGGGCGCAGTTCAAATGGCATTCTGGATGTTGACGTAGACGTCACTATCTTTTACTGTGGCGCCTGCGAAGGGCCGGACGAGCCAAACGCGGTTGTCCTCAGCGAGCCATAGTGCACCCAGAGAGTCACAGTGCGCTCAGTGAGCAGGCTTGTCCCGACACCCCACGGCGGTATTGATGCAGGCGAGCTGGGCATTTGACATGTGGGCGGGGGCGTAAACTAAAGCCCCTCGATACGACTACTACTGTGATGAAGGGGTTTTAGCATAAACGTAAGGAGCCTGAGCGGCCTGCACGGTGCAGCCACAAGGTGGTGCAGAGCTTAACTATCTAAATACCGAGCTATTATTGCTGTAGCCAAATGCAAAACATTTTAAACATTTAAAACGATCCATTTTCACGATTACGCTGCTCCCGAAAATTTACGCCAGCAGCAAAGTAGAATACACTCGGTTAAGCTTTGTGCCACCAGGTGGCTGCGCCGTCCCACCCATTTCCGTTTGCGACTCCGCTCATCCGGTAAAACGCCCAGTCCGCTTGCGCTTGCGTTTACCCGAATATCGGACACTCTAAACTCTCTAATACGATAGTAATCCTCCAGCGTGAGGTGACGGCCGCAAACGCGTAGAAGCTTGCGCCTATCGGATACCGACAGCCCAAAGCGCTGCAGCCACTCCGCTCGCATGTTGCCTTGCAGAGGGACTCGATGTCGCAGCTTGACAAGTAGGCGATAGCTAGATGTATAGCTCACAGCGTAATAAAGGCGATCCATGGTGCACGCGAAAAGAAGGCTCGAGAAAACACTGACCGCGCCATTCGCGTCAACTCCAAGAACGTTGTGACACAAGCAGATGTACGACACTTCCTGTGCGCCGGAAGTGCTTGAGCGTAGTCATAAACTGCCGTTGTGTATTGTCGTTCTGTTATTTTTTGTAAAAACAAATTAAACTACATTCCAACTATTGCGCACAACGTTTGTTCACCATCAAGTTTGAAGAATTATCGATGACGCGTCTTGGATAGCCAATCGGATAGCTCGCCCAATTGACGTCAGTTGGTCTAAATACGTCAATTGCGAGTGGGCGGCTGAAAACTCAGGTGAGCGGCGCCGCTGCGATCAGACAGAGATGCACCATTTTAAAACCTTATTATAAATTTCACACTTTACGCAGAGCGCTTCAATGCGTCGCCTAATGATCAAAGAACCTACGCTAACGACTGAGCACGTTTGCACAAAATCGTGAAAATCGTTTCCCTGTCCCATTAATGTTGAATACGTTAATTACGCGGGGTTATCTCTTGACTTCTCGTAGCGGTATAAAAGCAATAACTAGATATATTATACAGCCTTCCTTTTTTAATTCCAACGCAGATTGTTCACGGTGGACGGCTTCATTGTGCGCACGCATTTCTCGGACGATGAGTTTCAGAGCAACTACAGCGAATGCTGGACCTCGGGGCCTGCACCATACGAACTCGAGCGTAACAAGAACAGAAATTTACTCGGCATGGTAAGATTGAAAATGTGAATGCAACAAATGCATCACATGTATTGGAAAAGCCGAAGATTAGTTTGCAAAAATGGCGTGAATGTTATACCTCACCAAACAAATAATGAATTCGGTTCACATTCTTCGTGCGTGTATTGTCAGATGTTCATGTAAGCTGGCCAAATGGGAAATTGTGAAGGTATTCCTAGCTTTCAATGCTGCAAATAAACTAGGTGGCAATAAAGGCTTCTTCACTCATCCATACACTGTTCATATTCTTTTCCCGCGCTACCTGCAATTTTTCTTGTCTGGTTTCGGTTTATGCTTCATACTACAATACATTATTTGCATGTAAGTAAGTCTGCACAGTTGTACATTTAATAACAATCTAGTTTGGCATATCAGATAAAGTAAGTTATGCCTTCAACAGGCACCCCAGAAATTCATTCCAAAAAGAAAACGTAGTGAAGCCTCATCGCGAATCCTTAAACGTAACAGCGGTTACCTTACATGTTGCTGGAAATGTTGGGCATTCATTCCAGATGTTCTCATTTATACGACGGGTCTCCAATCTTTTTGGCTAGAGGGCCGAGTGGCGGGTAGTGTTAAGGGTCAGAAAACAAACATACAAATAGATAAATAAATGAATAAATACTAGTGACAATAAATTTATAAACAGGTACTGTGCCCATACTGATAACTTAGTTCCAATTAGTAGACACAAGTTATTTAAATGGCTTCCTATTTAATATAGCTGCGTGGATTTTCTGGCATAACGTCAAGAAAGGAGGTCAATAACAATTTTGGGGTTGGAATCTTGCTTTTGCAGAGACGTCCGCGCGGGTGTACTGACGCGACATATTATTACACATTCGCGGTGGCAAAGAACTTCTTCAGATTTCCCGGTAGCAGGCAGTTATTTTGCTTGCTCGCAGTAATTCTTTCTGCATCAATCACATGTCTGTAGAACGTTAACATGGTCTGCAAACCGTAAGCATTCTTTAAATAGTGTCCTTTCATATTGGTGTGTCCTTACCGCAAGACCGGTATTTCTGCGAGACCATGTTGACATTTGTGCATATAGTGCTCACGTTTCGCCAGTGTGGAAGCATAGGCCAGTTATGGTAGTCGTGTCAAGAACAAAATAGCGAAATACATTGGACAGAGGGCGCTCATGATGTTTCCTCTTCGTCTCCGTCCTGTGTATTACGCTCTTTTTTTTTTTTTTCCTAGACAACGTTTACATTTTAACAGGCCACGGCGGCCGCATTTCGATGGGGGTGAAATGCGAAAACGCCCGTGTACTTAGATTTAGATGCATGTTAAAGAACCCCAGGTGGTCGAAATTTCCGGAGTCGCCCACTACGACGTGCCTCATAATCACAAAGTGGTTTTGGCACGTAAAAACCCCGTAATTTAATTTTACATTTTAACAGTTCCCAGAAGAGACTATTCGTGTAAGTTGGAGTACAATATGATATAATTAATACAAGACTCCGAAACGTTATGGGCACACCCTTTTGAAATGTCGCCTCATTTTTCCTCTCAGTTCTTTCTTTCTTCCTATTCTACATTTATTGCATACAGTAGTACATGTGAACGTTTACATGTGAACGAAACAACAGTGATATTTAATTTGGAGCGTTTGCGTCATCCACTCGGTTTGTTGTGCCGTGTTTTTGTGTCGAACCATCCGCGTCTAACATTTATGTAGCGTAATGAAACGTTCGCCAGCGGTGGCTGCACATGGCACGGCCGTGCGGACCGCATCTTGAAAACGATCTGCGAGGCGGACGGAGAGTGTCGACTGCTGATAGCTCCGCGCGCTGCGTTTTCGGCGCTTAGCGTTGAACCATAGCGAAAGGGATAGAACAAGAGCGGACACTCGGCGAAAATTGGAAACAGGAAACACGTGACGCTATAGTATTAACATCGACGAATTGGGGCCGCGAGCATCGAAAAAAAGAAGAATGTGAAATGAGATTAACAGAAATTGTTTTATTTCTTTTTATTCTTTCCCCGAAAAATTAAAAAGTATCTGCGTATAAATTAAATTAAACTTTGCGGCTTACTTCCGTTGCCTAGCGACAGGCGAACCGGCGAATGACGATCCAGATGTTTGCGTCATTCGTCAGACACACCGCCGAAGCGAGCGAGACCGGCCGCGCATCTGAGCGTTGGACTGTTCGGGTACCCGTCTGCCTGTTTTTCTATTTTGGGATTTAGCCTGGTTTGGTGGCCTCCCGGCGAATTATTGCGTTCATTCGGAACTTCGACATGGCAGCACTGCACTATTGGACTACGGCAAGGTGAGAAACTTTGTTCGACAGTCTGCGACGCACTTCAAGCAATTAGGCTTACTGCCCGGCACCTAAGCTAGACTTGTGACGCAGTTAACGAAAAACAGCGTGGCTGTCGTGGAGCAGTTAAATTGAATTAAAGAATCGTACTGGGAGATGTTTGCGATGCTTCCTATAAGCCTCAATATTATTTTAACTAATTTCGGTAGTTTTTGGGCACGCTAGTCGCACAGGGTGCTGTGACTCAGTTTCGCGTGTACTGAATTTTACTGCGACAAGTTTTGGCGCTTTCTCTGACTGCCAACATTATTGAAACTAATTTCATTACTTTTTGGGCTACCTTTCGAGCGCAGTGGGCGCGCCTGGCGCTGTGACTCTGTTAGCGAAAATCAGCTCTGCCGTGGTGCGCGGTTTCGCGCTTTAATGCACTGACAAGTTCATGGCGCTTTTCTTTCTCTGACGCCCAACATTGTTGAAAATTATTTTCGATACCTTTATGTTATGAGGCCCGCTCGCCGCGCCTGTTGTGACGCAGCGAAAAGCAGCTCGGCCGTGGTGACAATTAGTTTGGCGCGTACTGAATCTTACTGCGACAAGTTTGTGGCAATTTTTATGACCCCGCAACAATTTAAGCCTTCTTTCGGTACCCACGCTTGTGGAAAACGCGACGAGCAATCGCCAAGAGTGATAACACGGGAGTGCGTTGCTTGCGCCTGCAGAACGCACAAGAGATAAGCCAAGGAACTCAAACACCAGGAACTAGTAGCTCGAAAATTCTGTCTTCTGAACGGCACCCACGCATTTTGTCTTGAGTGCGAGTAGAAGGAATTCTGCGAGCGTCCAGCATGCTCTAGTTGAGAGCCTGTGTGGTGGCCACCTCTGTGTATTCGTAGCGTACTATCGCGTCGTATGTGGCCAAGTTCGCGAAACGCGCCGTTGCCCACGCATTCGTGCTATTAAAGTGTAGGAAATAAGTATTGGGAAGAGGGGAATGCTTGGAATTAGAATGTGTTTGTGGTATGTACGGTATTGCTTGGGATGAGTGGGGTATTTTCTACGCCGTGTGTGTAAATACGAACTGCTTTTGTTTGTAATGCCGCCCACTCACCACTTTCGCACGCTTCGCCTCTACAGGCATTATTCTTACATGTTAAAACCAAAATAATGCTTGTAATTTTTTCAGCTCACGTCGTCTGGTGGAGCTTCCTGCTGAAACTACTGCTGCTTACCTAGTGCCACAACGCACAGAAAGCCCAATGCACAATGCACAAAAAGCCCGCGACGAGCATTTACAAAAAATAAAATAAACGTTAATTTTTCCTCATTTCACAAGATGTCTTGCGTCTTTATGAAATTGCACGTGGCACATATTCAATGGAAGCTTGTGAAAATCGTTCGCAATCAATCTTACTTAATAAAATGATTTGCAAATAAATAATAAGTAAATAAATAAATAAATATATAAATAAGCAAAAAAAAAACGTAGCCGGCGTGACGCGCACCAGCTAGTATTCAAAACGCGCGCGCACAAAACCGGAAGTGTGCTTCAGGTTTTAACATCCACGGCTTGGGTGCGCTGCAGTCAATTCGGCCGCTAGGCTCTATGGGAGTGTCCGCTCTTGTATTCCTTTCTCTATGGTTGAACAGAGATGCGAGGGCCCGTATCTTGAAAGCGATAAGCGAAAGTGGCAGGGTGCGGCATGTGCTAAGAGCTTCGTGAGCGCTACGTTCTCGGCGCTTCATTCGCTTTGAAGTGGCAGGCAGCACGAAGGTAAAAGAGCTCGCTGCAGCGGGCTTTATCTTGAAAGCGATCGTCTTACGTGACGAACGGATGGAGGGGCGGACGGAGGACGAAAGGCCTTTCTCGTGGAGTAAGTATAGAAATGCTTACGCATTTAAAATGTGGTTGCCTAACCACGTTAGGGAAAACGGGGGTGGTGGCGTAGACTTCAACACTGGCAACTTGCTGGTGACCTAAAGGGATTCGGGAGATGACAAAGGGATGTCACGTGGCACGCCCTGTGGCCCCGATAACGCTTGCGATACCCGTGCGCTGCCCACGAACGGAAGGTTTCCCCCTCTCTCCAAACTTACTTGACGCCGCCTGCGCCCGACGCAACGTTTGTCGCGCGTGCGAAGGTGGTGGGACATGAGCATTGCAATAAGTTAAACTCGAAGTTTACGCCATCTCCCTAAAATTTATTTTCACTCCGACGGTTAACTGCGCTTATGGGGAAAGTGGACGGGACTCGGGTAAACGTCAATGAGGTTGCTCATGGCTTGGCACCAGGACTTGCTAACCATGACAGTCACAACCGAGCAGTTCACCATCAAGCCAGAAAATATAGAGATTGTTTAATAACTTACAATGATATTACCAAACATTACTATCTAGGACGCAGGCAGTTTCATTGCCACATTCAAAACTGAACAGGGCTCAGGCAGTCTCGCTGTGCTTATTGCAAACAGGTACATATCCCACACCGTACCACATTAATAAAATATATGTAGAGATGGAGATTAAGATGGACTGCAAGGATTGTAATGGCACCATTGGAATCAGACATATGCTGGCGGGTGTCTTGCGACTCTCCCCAACCTCATTGAAGAATGGACACAGTGGGAAAAAAGTAGTCAAAGCCCACTGTTTCAAGACAAACTTAGGGCCGTCCAGAGGGCCCAGGATGTCGCTGAAGGGTTTGGCCTGATAGTGCCAACGTTGGAGCGGCCCACCTTGGCTTAAAAAATCGAGCCTCCGGAACTTATTTCAATAAAAGTGTTCACACACACATACTCCAACGTATTTGGTATCTACTGCCTAGTACGATCTTTGTTGCATTGGAGACAAAGCTAGTGGGTGCGTTGCGCTCAAAATAAAGATCATGGATTGCTTCATAAAACACGGTCGCCCTTTCCTAATTTAGGTACTCATCCCTTAACATAGCGCCATGTCACAGTGTGTATGGACGGAGGCACTGTTTGGAATGAAGTACCTAGAAATTCGAAACTTCAGCAGGAAAACCTTTATCGTTGAAACAATGTTACGCTTGAGTAGCTGGAAATGGTTCGTCCTTGAGCATGATGACAGTTCTTTCTAGACGTGTGTACATTATCGTATATTTGTCATTGCGAACTTTACCTTATATTCCCTATGAAACTGCACAATGCGCACTTGCCATTTTTGCAGGCTATAATGTTTAAAGGGCCCCTCACCATGTCACACAGCAAATTTTGGTCATATGCGTCAAGTTGTTACATGTCCTCTAGGGAGCGTTCTGCCGCAAAAATGGCCGAGATAGAATATTACAGTGCCGCGAACCCATGATTTCAGCAGGCGGGCTCCACTGCCAAGCAAGACGCTCTCCCCATTCGCCCCGCCCCGTCTAGCCTCCGCTAGCGAAATTCCTTCCCTGCGTTCTCCGATACCCGAGCTTGAGGAACGCGTGACGCATATTTCACAGGCCCCGCCTTCATTCTTTCTCTCCTCGTTTTTTTTTTTTTTTTTCGGCGCCACGTACTTCCGCTCACATGCGTCGCTCGCGAGCTGTTCTTTCGTTCGCGCGGCGCACGATTTTGCACGCTGTGCCCAAAGACACATGACTAGCGGTATAATTCAGTGCTACACGAATACTGAGGCAGAAACAGCGGATCGCAGAGTATGTTCCCGCGCTGGAACACAGTAGAAAATGGCATAGTTTCGGTACCTGCGCACGTGAATGTACGACCGTGGAAAGAAGCGGACGAAGCGGAAGTACATATCTCTTGCACCGGTGCGAAATAAAACAAAGAACACGCAGACATTCCGTTTGTGTATTTTGTTATTTCTATGAACTTCCATTCGTCAATTCAAGCAACAGATCACACAAATAACAGATGGTGACTTAAATACTTCTCGAAGTCACGTGTCACCACTAGCGATGCCACACTGCGGACCCGAGTACGTTGACGCAGAGACGCGAGTACGTCACCATCCAGCTTGGAGCGCGGCGGCCGCGAGGAGAAGGAAAAACGGCACTCTGTTTGAAATTTTAGATATTTCCGCGGCGCGTAGCGATGTAATACTTTGTAGACACGATCGTTATCACGCAATGTATGCTTTGCGCTTGTCAGCTCAATATTGCCCGACCTGGTGATGGGCCCTTTAAATAAATACTAGAGTTTTGCATGCCAGAACAACGGGATTACTATGAAGCACGCTGCAGTACAGGGGGGGGGGGGGGGGGGGGGTGAGCCGAATCTGCATTAATGATGACCCTTGGGTTCCTTAACGTGCATTCAATGCGAAGTACATGAACGTTCTTTGATTTCGCTCCTACCGAAATGCGCCTGCCACAGCCGGGATTAGATCCCGCGTCGTCGGGCATAGCAGCCGAACACCAAAGCCAGTACGCCACCACGACGCTAATTTTTGGACACTATTCTGCCTAACTTTGTATGAAATTAATTTACGAAGATAAATCTGTAGCGTTTATGTTGCATCTTTAGTGAACTATGTACTAGCCGATAAAGCTACTGGTCCTTCCATATTTTTTGCTGTCTAATATACTCCTAAATAAATGAAATGAAATAAAATAAAATAAGATCTCACTAAGAATTATATGATGAAAACTCTGAATTCTTTAAGGTACCAACCATGGACGTCCTGCGCACCATGCCGTGGCTCCCTGTACCTTCTCTGGCAGTGTCGTTCACCATGTGCACTCGCATGTACAAGCCGAAGTCGGCGCTGAACATTGATTCGAAGTGTGAAGACAGCATGATGCCACCGAATAGCACAGCGGAAGTACGTTGTTCGCCATTATTGTATTTGTTTTTATTTCTTTTGTGATAAGTGATGCGATAACGTAAAGCTATTTCAAACTGCTTCTGTTGCATGCATGCAATAAGCCCTTCGCGATAGCGCAAAAATGTTTCGGGCTACCCCAGCTTCGCTTGTGTGTCACGCGACGTCACGAAAAGCGCGAGAACACGTCATCTTATATGACGTATGCGCACTGATCATGCATGCTAGATGGAACAAAATAAAAATTATTATTTCGAATTCCACACCTTATTTGCCTTTAGCCCTCTGCTATAGGTTGACGATGTCTGCGTATACCTATGGGTCTGGCACTGGCTTCCTTCAGCTGCGGGGGTGAACGGAATCATTCGAGCAAAATAAAAATTTTACGTGGCAGTATAGCGTTGCGGAGCCCTTTTGACACGTATACGGCATCGCTCTACCAACTCTTTTTCCCTGAGTATCCGTTTTAGCGATATTTTTAGCGTTACGTTGCACACCGCCGCAATTTTCGACCAGCCACCGCAAACTGAGCAAGGGAAAGCGGGCCAGTCCCAGGCGTCGGCAACACCCTCCTATTTCGGTTATCTACTTTCACTGCGCTAGCTCGGCCCCACCGAAACCCTCTCCATTTCCGCGCGCTCCTCACCTCTTCACACTCAATTAGGTTAAGGATGGGTCAGACTTATCTGACGCCTTCCCACCTGCGTGACGGCATTTAGAGATAGCGCGAGCTTTGCCCACTTCCTGTGAGGTGCAATTGCGGCATCACCAGCCACATACCAAGATTTTGTCCCAAATGCAGATTCAATTGTACTGTTTCATTATATATATATATATATATATATATATATATATATATATATATATATATACTAACTGTTTCACACAAGGAGGTTCCCCAGTTATAAAATGTGGCGGGTGCTTGTTTGGGGCCCTTCTCTCCGCTCATTGAACGAAAACAATTCGAACGTAGTGTACACGGATCACCTCACTCGCTGTATTCATATATCGATTCTATCGGCCAACCGATATATCGGTCAAACGCCTGACATCACAACTTCCGGCTGGCGATTTCGTTTCGCTGTGAACCAGCACATAAGCGCAGTCTATCACAGATACTGGCCACCACACTTTACAGATCGTTGTTCTATGCAGCTTTAGCAAAATAATAAGTGCGTTGTCGTTGCACGCCTCATCATACGTATCCAGGAATTTTGAAGGTTGTACTTGCGACTATATATATGTCTAACGTTGCCGCAGTGCACCAACGTTCCTTAAAGGCAGCAATTTTAAGAGCGATATTTAAAAAAGGCCGCCAAGATTTGAATACATTTCAGTTAGCGACGTTGATAGGCCACGCCCTTCTAGTGACATGCATATTTGCGCCACTTATTCGTAACTTTCCTTCAGTGTTATAGTAGTGTTTTAATCCAGACCAAAAATTCTGCTATAACGCATGCAAATACGTTACAAGTGCCGTAAGCACGCGTGCTAGTAAAAGGGCGTGCCCTCTCGACGTTGCCAAGCTAAAGGTATTAAATTCGGGCGGCCCTCTGAAATATAATCTTTGGAATATACTGCTCATTGAGGTATGCTGGTGTGATCCGGTGAAGTTCTACAGATAGTTGAATGGGCACTGTAGAAAATTCCTGAACAGGAGGGCACAACAAAATTGCGAGACTTGGGTCCCGCATGTGGCCATTCTGAAGCCATTATTAATGTCTGAAGCTCACTCAAGAATCAGTGAGGGAGGAAGTAATACCATACATTTATAACTGAGCAAGAGAACATTTGCGAAGATCAAATAGGGTGACTATACAATCATGCCTTTGCGTTGTGTGGGTCTAACCATCTCGTCTTTAAGAATAGCACTCGCTCTTGTACGTAACATTAACTTCAGGGCTCTAACAGGTAGGATGGATTCCTTACTTCACTTTATATAAAAGATTTTGCAAGTATAAATATTTGGCGAGATCTAGGCAGTTTCGATGTCTCGGTGTTGTCGTGATATGTGTAATCGAGAATACAAAAAAAAAAGAATAGGTTTCTTCTACCTTATCAGGGCGTCGGATGTCAAACTCGCCGCTGATGAATATTCGTTGTTTCAGTCTTGGTTCAACGTACCTCTTCAAAATCCCAACATTTTTATAGCGATCAGTGCATTCTTAATGAAAATAGTAAAATCATTTGCCTGGACTGTCACTACAGAGCGCTTATGTCTTACACAGAGAATCTGTTCCGCCATCTATCCAATCCTAACTTTGAAAACAACCGTCTTATTATACTCTTCGTTCTCTGAGGATTGGCGAGAGCAGTCATTGATAATGCTGGTCAGCCGGGAAGAAAATGAGCCCGGCATGACGATGGCACTTGCCTCTACGGCATTTGTCTACTTCAGCTATTTCGGAAGAGGGCGGGGTGGGAGAGAATTTAAACCAAGATGCAACAATAATAGTGGAGGCGAATTCAGGAAAGCGGTATCCAGCCTGCGCAGCGTAACGCATTGTCTATCTTTAGTTATTACAGGGTCCGTAACTTAGCTCACTGCGCTTTTGAGCGGTCTGTAGATTTCTATTCTACTTTAGGCTATAAATATTTTCTTTGTAGCCTTCTTAATGCCATTTAAACGCGTTATTTTGTGAAAAAAAGACGATGGTATTCAAATGATACGCAACTTCTCTAAACTACAGCCACCACGTGTATGTAATTTCTTCCGTAGACATTCTATGCCATGTAACACTCCCATGCTCTTTCCTTTTCCAGTTTTGCAACTTCGGTATAGAAGCTTACCGGTCCCCCATGTTGAATGTGAAACAACACACAATTTACGCCATAACAGGTGGACGACCCGACCTGCTGGCAACCTACGATAACGCCGATACCATAAATTGGAAGGTAAGGTTAGCATTTTGTAGAAATCGATGCTGGCCTGGCATAGTGCCACGATTCTGTCCCACTTCTGTCCCATTTCTGTCCCATTTCCGTCCCTTTCCACGATTTACAAGCTGTTCCAATTGCACTCCAACACCGTTATTGCACCTATCAGCCGGTCGGGAGTGGTATATAAGGCGGAAAAAATGATATCAACTCAAAAGGAATTACAACAATGTGCAAGCACTATGTAAACAAGCACGCTGAAACTTGCAGACATAAAATGGTTGCTGCTGTTCAGCGTGGCCTGCATGCGCTGCGGTCCGTGTTCAAGTTAAATACATCTTGCGTTTCTGTCACCGTGATGTACTTACAGGCGGAGTGTTACAAGGAGACGACTTTTGTTTTAGTCATGGCTCTTTTTTAGGACCAAAAGTTATACATTCCGGTTGAGCTCCAGGAAAACGAAGAAGGTTCTTGTTTGCGAGAAAACGTCTTGCCTCAAAGGTCTGTATGCACGTAAGCTTGCCCTGGTACAGAGCTCATCAAGGATGCACAGAACTGCACGTACAAAATACAAAGGACGATGCATGCAGACCTCGAAGGACGCCATTACGTAGTAGACCTTACTGAAGGAACGGTTTCTTGGATTGCTGTTTCAAGTGCAAAGCCAATGCCAGGGGCAGACCAATATGATTACTGGCCTGTCATAATAAAGACAACCACTTTGGTTTAACTGTGAGTTTTAAAGGGCACCATCAACTAATGCGAAACGCATACCGCATCCATTTGTAGCCTTTTTTGGACAGTTGTTTACATAGTCAGAACGTTTGTCCATGTGCTCAATTAATTAAGCGTGCATATTGCGCTGTATCCAAAATCTTCAGCATACAGAAGTTCGACGACAACTAATACGGATACCATAAGGATAAGCCGGGTTACATTTAACTTAACTGACAACTTATAAAAAAATTGTTTCAGCTTTAGCGCCACTCTATGTATCAACTCATGCTCAAAGAAAGTTTACTAATAGGCGGTAAGTCAATAACCGTACTTTTGATGGGCAGCGCTTGCAGCCGCAAGTAGATTTCTTGTTGTCGTTAGAATGTACGGAACACTGAATGCGAAAATGATGTGATCTTCAAAGACAGTGACAAATAACTGCATGACTGACACGCACAACTGAGTTGCTACATTGGCATAACAAGCTCCACGTTTGTATGTCAAGGCATTAAGTGTAACGCCAATATTTTTATCTATTTAGGAAGAAACGTCCATCGATGTTATACTAAGAAGGAGTTTTACCTTGCGACTGCGTACGATCTCTCTTTTCAAATACATGTGAAACATGCATATGCTCTCATTCGACTACCACTAAATTAATTTCAGCGAAATGTATTGTGTTTAACAGTGAGTGCCAAATATTATTTAGTGTCAAAAAAGAGTGTTTGACTTAGTGTCTCGAATAAGTTTCTTACATGAATTGGCAAAAAGTATAAAGTTCAACAAATTAAAACGCTTGCTTCATAAGGTTGCAAAGCTGCATCAAAGCTGGTTTATTTCACTTCTGTAAGCTACATCTGTTCACCTAAAGCAGAAAATTCGTTATATTTGTTTACAGATTAAGTGAAATTATTAAACTGCGTACAACAATTTTGCAACCGGCTGCAAGTGATGTTTTTCACCACTTTCATTCCCCGTTTCCTTATTATTTCTATATTTCAAATAGAACCACACATAACTTTTTCAACCATTTCTTTGGTGTCGTTAGGTTTCATATGGTTCTGACCTGCGCAAGTCTGGAACCTAGGCCCCCCTAATTCTTCAGGCTCGTTACATTATATTCTTTTTCTGAATATATAGGATTATCACGTCCAGTAACCTTAGAGACATAGGGCAGCCATCCTTACAGCACGAAAGATCAGCTCAATATCATTAAAGAGATGTGATATACGCAGTGCCAGTAGTGGCCCAGACAGGAAAACTGGCGCGGTTTGTATGGGTCAACTTTGTTTTTCGCATAGAAATAAGCACAAAGACCATAATTAGACATTAAAAACATGTATGCCGGTAAGATATTGTTACGGGGATGTCGTGAGTATATAAAACCTATATTTACAATATATATACAGGATAAGTCAGAATAGCTAAGATGGCTGACCACCAACAACACGCAGCAGCCAGCGTCTCAGATCTTCTCCTTCGTTTCTCTTCTCTCTCATCCTTACATAACAATATTTCTCCCGCTTCGAAGTGCATCCCATAAGCGGTGAAAATTTTTGTGGCAGCAGACTCATCTTAATTTCAATAGGCCGATTGAATATCGGAAATATATGTAGGCCTTGGAAATTGGGTTGTAGTTTCGCGCAATGGAATAGTGATTTGGAAATGCGCATTTTATAAGTCATTTTAATACAGGGCATTGATAAAATCGTTATAGCCTCATTCCAGGCACTTCAGGGTAGGTAGGTCGCTGTCTCACCTAATTCCGGTCCTTCTTAATAAAAAGAAATACGCGACATATGGCATAATGAAATCTCGTCCTTTAAGCACAACAGCTTGATGTTCTATCCCGTAGGCCGCGCTCGCACGCTCACTTACCCTAGCCAAGGTCAACTATATACTCTATGAAACGTTTGGCGTATGCCTCACCTACCAGTTCTCTGATGACAGGTAGCGACTTCAGATGTTGAGTTATAGTTCACCGCCTTCAGAATAAGCCTACATTCCAAATCAACGAAGCAGCGAATTCCACGTAGAAACTCTGCGACGTTTTACCGCCTTCATGATCAGGCCATGTTGATTAGGTTTTAACGTTTCTTCGCTGCAGCACGAATACCATGGTTGTTTTAACATAAACCACATGCAGACGTAGGTACGTACGATTGTAAAACACTTAGCCTTAAATGACGACACAATTTCTGTTTCTCTTGCTTGCGCACATCCATTACCAACGGAAAATCCGAAATTCGGCATGCAGTATAAGCGTGCGTCGAAGGGCTTGTGTGGAACCCATGCCGGTCACCGTCTACGATCATCGTTACCATCAGCATCGTCTTGCTTCTGTAGCCACACAAAGGCTCGCGTCACACACGCAGTTTCTTACTTTACACAAACACGTAAGTCGATCTGATAATTCTCTGCAGAGACGCCGACCTTGCTGCATTGCCAACCATCTTCAAAGTGCGTCGCATCCCATTGATTCCTCATCACGTAGCATCTCCTTACTTTCTTTCTTTAATATTCATTGGAGCTCTGCACTCGCGCAAGCTTATCAATAAGTCATATTCTCCTTGTTTTAAAATTCTCAAATGCACCTAATTGTAAGCCCTAAATAGTCACATCTTCACATGGCATCGGGTCTTTGTTAGACTGCTACTCAAAAATCTTTAATTGTGCTCATTGGATAAAACTACAGTATAAGTAATAAGATCTGCAGCCACACTACGATTCAGCGACATTGAGTTCAGTGAACCCATTATTCAACGAGAAAAAGAAAGAACGGCAGGCAAGGTGCAATAAGCTTGCCCCGGAAAAAAAGGCAGTGAAATTTCACCTGCAAAAATAACTGTATTCAACTAAAGAAGAACAAACGAATTCTCGGGGAGAAATGAAAGCCCGAGAAATTTCAGCCGTGTTTTGGGAAAATAGAAAAACGAGACCTGTATGCACTGCATATAAGCTTACTGATATGCTCCTGCTTCCTTTCTGGCAGTGGTCAAACGGTTCAAATAAACGGATATCAAACTCGCTGCAAGACTAATTCTTTTGGGTCCTTCGATTCCATCACGACAATATATTCTGTCTTGTTTTCTAAACTCTGCATGCTCAGATAGTTGCCAAACAGTGTATCCTTCAAGATTGGTTGTGCAATCGCGATAACTGTCAGCATTAAAGCGCACCAGGCGGTACGCCGCCTGGTAGACGGACAGTCGAGCTGCACTCGAATGTCCATAATCTCTCGGCACGTTGTCGCACATTATTCTTGCAGTGAGTCATATTCAATTGGTTCTGTAGGACGCCATGAACAAAATGGCGGATTTCGACGTGTAAGCACGCAACTGACAGTTACGCCTGCGTACAGCGCTTTCGGTAGAGAATTCCTATCATTTTCCTTTTCCTACACGGCACAATTTCATACCGCATAAATCATCTCAATTGGTGCAGATGTGCAGCGTCAAGAGGCGCTACCGCGGAATCTCTCTCGGCATGGCTCTATTCGATATCGAGTGCGAAGACTGGGCCAACGTGTGTCACGCCCATACAAAAGAGTTGGCAAACCAAACCAGAATTCGTGCAGTGGTCGATTACTTCCGCAACAAGGCGACCGTGAGGGTGCACTCCAATGTCAACTGCCCTTGACTGCACGAGAAATAGCCGTGGCCTTTTCCGCTACCCGTCCACGAAGATACCCCGTGTGAATATCTCTGTGTCGTGTTTGTGCCTCGCCACGCCGAATGTGCGTGTAGTGAAGCAGAACAGTATTTCTCAGGTAATGTGAACCTACGCGCCTGAAGTAATGCGAGGAAATGCAGTTGAGTTTTCAATAAAACCTATCTGTCGTTTACTGTATAAAAATATCGAGTGGAAAGCCTAATCTAATTTGTAATTGTGCTCTTGGTGTTTTAGTTATATAATTTCTACTTTGTGTTTTGAAACTGCGGTACACGTCAATTTTTTCCCCATAATTTCTCAATACAGTTGGCAGCTGGTCGAATTGATGTAAGTGCATTTCTAGGAACTACGCGGTAAATGGACACAAATTGAACTTGCCCTGGTGGAATAGCGCGGAGAACTGGATGTTTATTATTGCATCTACAATGATAATTCGCCTTCAAAATGACAGACTTAAGTAAATTAAGTAAGCGAATGCATCTTGGAGTTTCTTTGTTCCTTTACTGTTTATGTGCTTTACTGTGTTGTTCGTAGCAAAAATGTTTTATTGTATAATATATTTCTGTAGGAAAGAATAAGTTTTGATTCATCTTCGGCTTTCTTGTGTACACATTTATGGAGCGCACGGACCATGCAATATTAGAAGAAAAGTACAGTTCTAAGGTATCCTTTAGGGTCGCCAAAGATATGTGTCATTTTCTCAGAATGGAATCAAGCCTAACGAATGAATAAGTAAACTAAGTGCTTCATTGCAAAAGAAGGCTCTGTCATACGTAAGACATGGACACAGCTTGCAGCACTGTAGCCCTGTACTTTTGCAGTCTTAGTTCTTTTGTTGCTGCTAATAGCGGCGTTCGCCAGCGCATTACAACGTCGTTTATAGGACCTGGAATGATTCGCTTTGAAGCCGTGTTAATCGACTGTTTAGGTTCACAGACAGTTAGTTTCAAGGATTGCTGGAGATATTTCACACTTGGGGGATGACGTAACCCTTGTAGCCTTAACCACAGGCCTCAGTCCTGGCCAGCAGCGCGCAGATCACCTCGGCGGTTCCTGTGGAACAGCTTATGAAACAGCTTCTTTGTCTGGAACAGCTTCTTTGTCGTTTATAGTATTAATTGTTACGAAATCTGCACAGTTTCTCTCTAATCCATGAAATTGTCTGTTGAAATAAACTTGGAATTTTTTTCTTTTAACGCCTGACTAGAGAGAGTATCTTCCGGCAAGAAATAATTTTTATGGAACGACTGTTCACTTCAACAGCACCGTGATACTACTTCCATTCGACATCGCAAGAGCTTCTGCTTTGTCTCATCCGGGCCTAAAGACCAAGTTTCGATACGTAATATTTGTGGAGGCAGTCTAAAAGATTTTTGTGTGCGATTTATCGTTCGAATTTTTATGCAATCTGATGAAGTACGCACCAAGTACACTTGGGCAAAGTGAAAACAGAAAGAAATGCGTTCTCAAACATAGCGAAGCAGGTAATTAACGCACGTCACCAGCACAATGAAATGTTGCTAAGCATAATTTAAACAAGAAAGTAGTGGTGGGTTGTTTCGATACTGCAGACGGCACGACTGGCCGACGTACTGATTCGGCACACCCCCTTGAGACTATGAGGGCTGCAGCTGCAGGAGGCTGCTTGGCGTCGCAGCGTTCAGGGAGCGTTAGGTCTTGTGCGTGCAGAGGACATGAAAGAGGCCGTGAAAGAGACTAAAAGCATGGCACCAGGTGGTCTTCCTTCCCCATTTCAACACCTTGTATTAAGGATTTTATTCCTACATGGCAGTGAACATCTTATGTTATATATGCTATCGTGCCCATTTCGATTGTTGTAAAGCATCATGTATCATAGCGTTCCGTTCGCCACTCGATCACTACAAGCCGTTCAGAGATAGAGCGGAAAGAGACATAATTGTTTATAAGGGATTCCTCATCTATGGGAGTGCCGCTGAGCAGCACTCTAATAAAAAAATTATTCTTAGGAAGTAAGTGCGGCTGCAGTTTCAAGAACGAATGAAAAACGTTACGTTTGAATGCGCTTTGACCATTCATAAGAGGCTGAATGTTATACATGGCGACTCATTTAATTTTGCCATTTCCAATAAGAAAAGGCTTCTTCTCTATTTCTCGTTGTATTGCTGAGTACCCCTCCATGGTTGTGGCATGTCTTGAGTCAAGACGAAGTGGAAATTTGAATAAGCGATGAATGAACATATCTTCACTTGTCCAACTGAAACCAATGCATTGCAGGTTAAATTGAATTTTACCTGCAACGCAATGCACTTTGATGAGGATCGTGTCTGTATTTCCATGGGTAATATTTGAGATAACATAACACTCTGAGGTCGACAGAGGTCTGTCTTGGGATACTACCAAATTTTTACGAAATTAACTGGCACACTGTTCGCTATTCGACAGTACATCGTTTCGGAACTTTCGGGCCTATCAAGATTAAAGTTTTGTAGACAAAAAGCGTCTACAAAAGTAAGCTTCAGAAATGTGAAAATATATATGTGTTTGGTATGGGCCACAAGCAATCCTCTATTTAGAAATTTGTAGGATTTTGTCGAGCATTTAACGTGGAGCTATTCTGCTGTATCTCGATTATACAGAAAAACACTTTCACACCCTTATTTGTGTATAAAGAGTTTGGTCCTCTGGCCACCACAATCAGCCTTGAGGGATGCGATGAGGTCGGTCATGGGAAGGATGAAGTTTCTTTTTTTTTTTTTGGGGGGGGGGGGGGGGCGAGTAACCATGATAATTGTTGAGACGGAAGACACAGACACCCCATGAAAAAAAACCTGAGGACACCTAAGTACTTTTCATTCGTTGTGAATGCTAAACCATTATGGTCCAATTGAAGACCGCTGATTGTCCTTTGAGTTTTGCGCTGCGAGTAATGCACCATAGCGGCACATACTACCCAAGCCAACAAGCAGCAGCAGCTTCCGCTGCCAACGCCACATGTCACCGAGGTCCCGCGGGACGAGAGACCGAGGAAGTAGCAGCGGCCACCAAAGCCGACAGGCGAGCGTAGCAGCTAAGTCCAGGGGGTGGGGGGGTTGAGAGAGAAAGATGTGGACCGCGCACCGGCTTCCAAGAGCGAGACGGCGGCACCCGCACGTGCTTGTCACGCGACTACCTCGCCGGCGACAACAAAGCTCGCACCGCGGAGTCGCGTCACCGTATTTACTCCGTCTTGGCACGCTGGCGACGTGGCTTCGCGGCGATGCCATCGCCCCTCACGCAACACCGTTTCGACCGCTGTGCCACGCTGAGGGGCGCTCGTGACGTTTCGTCGCAGCCAATGGGAATTTAGGTGCCGTTTCGCTGCTACACACGAATACTTTTTTTCGCTCAATGGGCAATTATAAGATTTCGTATAAGAACATGAAACTTTAGCAGTTGACGCAGTCAAACTGATGCCAGATATTTGTGAGCACAACGTAATCAGAATTAAAACGCCGTAAGAAACCAGCGCTTCTGTCAACGCAGGTGTAGGTTGGATTGACTGTAGTGCAGAATAAAGCTTTTATCGCTTGAAGGGTAAAGGTGTTAACAACGGAAAAAGCAGACTCCCCGAAAGGGGCGGAACATTTTATATTATACTGGGTGTTTTACCATAAAACTCGCGAGACTTCCGCAGCACGAGTGCTGCGGGATAGGCTCACAGGAACCAGAGACGCCCTACTGCCGGGAACGCTTTCAAGGGGTACAAGAAAGGGTTGCGCTGGCTTGGTTTCAATGCAATTTCATACGTGTACTCAGACCTGTCGCTTCAGTTGACGTCGCCATCGATTTACTTTTCCTCAAAATGGGCCATGGTTCTCTGCAGGTACGGAAATGCATTTTCTTTGTAAAACACTACTCCTTGCTCGACATTTTCTTTATGTAAGGGTCAGTATTCGTACGAGCAGCGAGCCGCAGCTTCAGGCAATCTGAATTATAATACAGTGGCTAGCTGTGCGAGTCGGTACATCTGCATTATTACTTACAGCGCGTATTCCTTACTTTATTACAGCGAAGCTGTTTATGGCTAGCCGATTCGTCCCTACGTCTGTCTGTCGCCTGTACACCAAAAACTCTTCCGGCTCAACTCCATGCACATGCGCAAGAAAATAGAGAGGCGCGCGATTGGCTGTGCCAGTAGTGACTTCGTTGCTCTCCGTTGCAGCCTAGCGCGCGCGCAGCAGTTTCTCTCTGGCTCCGAAATCTTTAAGCCATGCGTCATACATACTCCTGAGGGGCAGGCAGTTTCCGATCAGCAGCGCCTCGAGCAGAACAGGGAACGAGCTCGTCTACGCCATGCCGATGCTGCAGTCCGGGCACAAGAACAGGATGCGGCAGCCTACCGAGCCGTCGTTTAACCCAGTGATAAACATCGGGGCCGCACGTTTCAGGTTCGCTGGTTGACCACGAGTACGGAGTGCTCGGGCAGGGATTTTTTTTCTCTTTTTCTGAATTTTTGCACTACAAAAGTCATGCCTAACATTTCTGGTGTCTGTCCGTTTTTCTCTCATTCCTGCCAACTTTGGTCACATACTAGTCTATGGCCTAGTAGAGCATCGGCCTACAGGGCTGTGGGAACCAGGTGCGGAACCAAAAGGCTCACAGTTGGGCTCCTTTCTCGCGGTTCTCACTGGACACGCTGAGCCATCTGACGGCATAACCCTGAAATCCGCGCCTGGCGCACTTGTGAATACTAATTCAGAGAAGATTATGAACATGCATAACGCGGGATTAATTCTGGCAAGTACAGGGAATATTTTAAAGACTTTTACAGTGAAGCTGTATACCTCTGCCCCCCAAGGCATCCGTGGACAGAAGTGTGGACCAATCCCGGAGGTGGTGCAATAACGGGCCAAGCTGCTACGGAGGTGAAGTTCAAGCACTCCGCCACTAATAATAATAATAATAATAATAATAATAATAATAATAATAATAATAATAATAATAATAATATTAATAATAATATTAATAATAATAATATAATAATAGTAATAATAATAATAATCTTAAGCACACAAGGAAATCAGTACAGCAAAACGAGCCCATCTAAGCCAATGGTGTCTTGTGAGACGTGGCCCGGCATCTTCAGCTAAGCGATGTGGTTGCAGTATACATGCACAAATTTAAAACCAACAAAGAAAAAACAAATGAGAGTGATAAGCCTTGATCAGGTTTCCAAGACATCGAAACAAAAGCATAGAGTAATCACTATTAAACTGTGACAAACAAAAGGAAAATAAGTACATACATCTGTATTACAACATGTGCAATAGACTTCAATTTAGACCGAGAGTCCACAGAAAAATAGTCGTCTGAGAAATTAAATATCTTGGGGACATACACGCAGCGTCTTGCTGCTCCTATCTAGTACTTACGCGGGCTACAACGAAGCGCATTTCTTTGGGCAGCGGTCGCGGGGATGCATGCGGGTGCTTAAATTCATCCGTCCAGATATGGAGCAGCACAACCGTAGAAATGAATAAAGATTGAAAGTGCGGGAAACAGAGATCATGAAAAATATCTTTGTTTGATGGGGTTACGCGATTATAAGCCACACTTTTTAATGTATTTTTTAATAGGTTGTCAAATCTGTCCTGCCAACGTTGGGAGCAGAAAGCGAAAACCGATATACCATACCTCTTAAGGTGCTGTATGCAAGAGAAAGTACTATCATCTTTTATGCGTTGCATATTGCAATTAGTTCAGCCCTTGGGCGCGGCCGGGCAGCCACCATTGACCTTTAGCGCAACCACGTGACGTGACGTCACGACAGCCGGAGGAAAAGCTGGGCCCCAACACAATATGCAACGCATTCTTGGCTTAACCAAGCTAAGCCTGGCCATTTTTTAGTCTGAAACGGCAAACATTTAATGTTAAAGAGTAAACATGCAACAGATCTTAGTGTCGAGCATACATGCGCCCCATGATTATGCCACGACAAGTCACTACCGAAATGAATGCCGAGATACTTAATTGAGTTTCTATTTTCGACAGGAGTGCACTTACAGGATAAGCAGTCTTGGGTAGGAAGATACACTGGAATGACCGTGGGTTCAATCTTCACGGGATTTTTGATAATTATGACTTTTTTTGATTGACGGTAAGTTTGTTTGTTATAATAATAATAATAATAATAACAATAATAATAATAATAATTGTTGTTGTTGCCATCTATTTTTCGTGTTTGCATTAACGGGCCGAACCCGCGGCGGAGTTAAAGCAGGATTCAAACACTGCGCCTCAAATAGCAATAAAAAAGTAATAAACGAAATAAATAAATCAAGATGCGCAGGTTCAAGTCGATAGCTATATTGGAAATGTTTGTGAACAGCACATGGATTTATTCACAAGTGGGAGGCACTGCCATTTACGTCAAGGAAAAAACGCATGTACAGCCATACATTCTCGACTCGCAAAAAGACAACGCCATTGACTGTGGAGATGTCTGTGCTTTACAAGCGAAAGAGGGAATTGTGATACCCACTTTGTATATATCTCCAGGAGCACCAAATTGAGATATGGACAAGTTCATGAGTACGCAGTTTGAGGGGATCAGCCGCGATGACAATACCCCTGTGACCATCGTGTTAGACTTCAATGTGGACATTTGAAAGCCCGACAAGAAATCGTTCAATGAGCTTATGCTAGAAGAGTTTGAGTTGAAGTGTCGCATCAATCCGAGTCACTCAACTACTCAGCGATGTTCGCGTACAGATTTACCTTTGGCTAAGATTCTGTCTTACGTTATAACCGAACCAGTCAGTGCATATCACAGTAATAACTAACCTGTTGTCACTGCCATTACCAAGTGATGAAAATCCTGCAACAAGTTACGCTCATGTAACACGTGAAAGCAAAAGCCTGCTGCGCACGTGGTAATGCATTAGGTTATCGAATCGGAGGGGTCAGACTTCTTGCCAGTCATAACGAGCTGCAAAGTGGAGTAAACGTATTGCGCTGCAGGCCGATTTCCTCAGACACATGCGAGCACCTAATGCACTATCTAAAGGCTATTTCTTTGTTTCTTTCACTCTTTCTTTCTGTAGTGTTATCGAGCACGCGTAATGTAACGTTATCAAGCGCGCGTGCTGATGTCTAGCATAAGCAAGACCGATTACACGTGTCGCACTCTTGCTTATCATGTCCAGTCAGGTGCCCGTTTTCTGTTTCGTTACAAAGCTTGTAACACCAAGTGATAAAGGGCATTCCATAGAGAAAGCAATACAGGAGCGGACACTCCCATAGAGCCCAGCGGCCGAATTGACTGCAGCGCACCAAGCCGTGGATGTTAAAACCTGAAGCACACTTCCGGTTTCGGTTTTGTGCGCGCGCGTTTTGAATACAAGCTGGTGCGCGTCACGACAGCTCCGCTTTTTTATTTTTTTGCTTTTGCAGCAAATATTTATATATTTTTTATTAAATATTTATTTGCAAATCATTGTATTAAGTCGAACGATCTTCACAAGCCTCTACGAATATGTGTCACGTGCAATTTCATAAAGACGCAAGACACCTTGTGAAATGAGGAAAATTTAACGTTTTTGTTCTTTGTAAATGCTCGTCGCGGGCTTTTTGTGCATTCATCCAGTTGTGGCACCAGGTAAGCAGCAGTAGTTTCAGCAGGAAGCTCCAACAGACGACGTGAGCTTGAAAAAATTACAAGCGTTATTTTGGTATTAACATGTAAGAATAATGCCTGTAGAGGCGAAGCGTGCGAAAGTGGTGAGTGGGCGGCATTACAAACAAAAGCAGTTCGTATTTACACACACGGCGTAGAAAATACCCGATTCATCCCAAGCAATACCGTACATACCACAAACAAATTCTAATTCCAAGCATTCCCCTCTTCCCAATACTTATTTCCTGTACTTTAATAGCACCAATGCGCGGGCAACGGCGCGTTTCGAGAACTTGGCTACAACCGACGCGATAGTACGCTACGAATACACAGAGGTGGCCACAACACAGGCTCTCAACCAGTGCATGCTGGACGCTCGCAGAATTCCTTCTACTCGCACTCAAGACAAAATGCGTGGGTGTCGTTCAGAAGACAGAATTTTTGAGTTACTAGTTCCTGGCGTTTGAGCACCTTGGCTTATCTCTTGCGCATTCTGCAGGCGCAAGCAACGCACTCCCGTGTTATCACTCTTGGGCGATTGCTCGTCGCGTTTTCTACAAGCGTGGGTACCGAAAGAAGGCTTAAATTGTTGCGGGGACATAATTTGTCGCAGTAAGATTCAGTACGCGCCAAACTGCCACCATGGCAGAGCTGCTTTTCGCTGCGTCACAACACGCCCGGCGAGCGGGCCTCATAACATAAAAGTATCGAAAATAATTTTCAACAATGTTCGGCGTCAGAGAAAGAAAAGCGCCATGAACTTGTTAGGGCATTAAAGCGCGAAACCGCGCACCACGGCCGAGCTTATTTTCGCTAACCGAGTCACAGCGCCAGGCGCGCCCACTGCGCTCCAAAGGTAGCCCAAAAAGTAATGAAATTAGTTTCAATAATGTTGGCAGTCAGAGAAAGCGCCAAAACTTGTCGCAGTAAAATTCAGTACACGCGAAACTGCGTCACAGCACCCTGTGCGACTAGCGTGCCCAAAACCTACCGAAATTAGTTAAAATATTGGGGCTTATAGGAAGCGTCGCAAACATCTCCCAGTACGATTCTTTAATTCAAATTAACTGCTCCACGACGGCCACGCTATTTTTCGTTAACTGCGTCACAAGCCTAGCCTAGGTGCCGGGCAGCAAGCCTAATTGCTTGAAGTGCGTCGCAGACTGTCGAACAAAGTTTCTCACCTTGCCGTAGCCCAATAGTGCAGTGCTGCCATGTCGAAGTTCCGAATGAACGCAATAATTCGCCGGGAGGCCACCAAACCAGGCTAAATGCCAAAATAGAAAAACAGGCAGACGGGTGCCCGAACAGTCCAACGCTCAGATGCGCGGCCGGTCTCTCTCGCTTCGGCTGTGTGTCTGACGAATGACGCAAACATCTGGCTCGTCATTCGCCGGTTCGCCTGTCGCTAGGCAACGGAAGTAAGCCGCAAAGTTTAATTTAATATATACGCAGATATATTTAATTTTTCCGGGAAAGAATAAAAAAATAAAACAATTTCTGTTAATCTCATTTCACATTCTTCTTTTTTTCGATGCTCGCGGCCCCAATTCGTAGATGTTAATACTATAGCGTGACGTGTTTCCTATTTCCAATTTTCGCCGAGTGTCCGCTCTTGTTCAATCCCTTTCTCTATGGGCATTCGTTGAGCAGGCGGCGGGCCGTCGCGAGGCCGGCTAACTCGTCCTGCTTGATGTACAGGGCCCCTTCGACGGGATGCCGCATCCTACAATCGTCAGTGCGCTACACGATCTCGGCATCACCGACCGGCTACTCGTCTACGTACGAGCCTTCTTGTCTGATCGCACGATTCGGGTGAGGATTGGAGGCGCGCTCAGCCGGCCGCGCAGTATGTTTTCTGGTGTTCCACGAGGCAGTTTTGAGCCCCTTTTTGTTTAATCTTGCCCTCACGCGACTTCCGTACTACATCCCACAAGCGACGCCGCACGAAATACGGGTGGCCATTTACGCTGACGACATCGCCTTCTTTGCGACTGGCCCTACTGAAGTCGGCTATCAGGTGCGTGCATCCGTCCAGACTGCAATCGACGCGTTGGACCAGTAATGGAAAGCATCGGCCTCCAGCTGTCGGCGACCAAAACAGAGCCACTGCTGGTACACCCACGAGACACGCAAGCACGTTCCGAAGCGCCACCGCTGACTGCGCCGTTTCCCTCTCCCGCGGCGCAAGAGCGTCCGTTACCTCGGCCTGCCGATCGACTGCCGCGTTAACTCCAATGCGGCCGTCTCCCACATCTGCAAGCAATCAAGATCAAGGAAAGACGCCAGCGCCGCGCGCTCTCTTCTCGCGCGTGGACTCGGATGCACGCCGCAACTCGTATTGCGCGCGTACAACTCTGTGGCCACATCGAGGGCACTCTACGCCCTCCCCACCACCAACGCTCGAGCGGCGAATTGGAATGCTATTGACATGGCGCACCGTACTGCGGTGCGAGAACTATATGACCTCCCTCGCTTCTCCCAAGTAGGGGCGACACTCGCAGAAGTAGGCAACTGGCCGCCATCCCTTCGTGCACGAAAGCAGGCGCTCCACCACATTGAGCGCCTGCAGCGCTCACCACAGGGTCAGCGGCTCGCCTGCTGAGCTCGGGTACGGGCAAGCGCGCCACCGAGTTTTCTAAGCTCATCGGGTCGTCGCGACAGCTCGTTTACCTGCCGTACTACTCAAGTCTACTCGACATGAACATCACGGACCCTGGCGTCGCATCAAAGCGCCGAACTGCGGTGTGCGCCATGAGACAGAAGACCCTACTGCACGAGCGACTGGCAGGACGACTACTCGTCTACACTGATGGATCGGTGACGCCGGACAGGTCCGGTGCTGCGGCTTGCACGGCACCGGACTTCTCGGAAACGCGCCAGTGCCGACTGCGCTTTGCCGCGTCGTCAACAGTTGCCGAACTCGCCGCCATCGATCTCGCTGCCGACCTCCTTTTGGAACATCCGGGCATTGTGTCAGCGGCTATTCTCACTGACTCTCGTGCGGCATTTACATGCTGGCCAGGGACTACGCCGGAGTGCCCCTTGTTGTTCGAGTTGGCTGCAAGCTGCTACACATCGCCAATCAAGGCTGCGACCTGGCGCTCCAGTGGATACCTGGGCCGGTATGTTGTACCGATGCCTTTTCCGATTCTATTCTTTTTCAGACTTTTCGCGCTTTCTAGTGGTCAGAGCGACGGTCTGCCCACATTATCAACTAGATCAGGCGGCCGTGTGTGGTGGATGATTAGAATAGCATAGAATGTGGCATCGCTACGAAATAGCGGCCCTACACACATCGGTTTGCCGGGCATGGAGGAGGCTGACTCCCTCGCCAAGGCGGCGCACGGTGAGCGCTTCCCCCTCACCCACTTTGTGACGAGCTTCGACGCGGCCAAGACAGCGGTTCTATGCAGCCTCACTGCGCAACATCCAGATTGGCGCGTCGCGGCGCGAACGCCCCCGCGCCTGCTTCCGCGTGCGGGCCTCTCTGGGGCTGACTGCGCCTTCCTTCTCCGCCTGCGCATCGGCTGCTACAAAACAGCGGCGCGCACACACAGGCTCACGGGATCCGGCAGCCCCGCGTAGGGTAGCTGCGACGGCGTGTAGACACTAGAGCACCTTCTGCTTCACTGCCCGGCCTTCGAGACCGAGAGGGAGGCTCTGTACGCCTCCTACCGCCGATGTGGCCTACCATCCCCTACCCTATAGTGCCTACTCTTCCCCAGTGCTCACAGCTCCATCACGAAGCGTGCATTTTCGGCATTTGTGGAACTCTATGGAGCAACACATCTCAAAGCGCGGCTGTAGGCCCCGCAAATGCTTAGCCACATTGTCTTTTTTTTTTTTACTATTTCGGTCTCTCTCTCTCTCTCCTTTTTACTTCCAGTCTCTATCTCCTTCATCTTTTTCTCCCACACCCCTTTTCCCGTGCAGTGCTGTCGAGGCGACCTCCTGTGAGAGTGTCGGCACTGCACTTATCTCTTCCATTTCTCTTTAAGTATCACTTCACACACACACACACACACACACACACACACACACACACTACCCGCTGGCTACGTTCAGTCATTTCACTTTCAATCATTTCTGTCTTCCTTTCACTCTTTCGTTCATCTTTCGTTGTTCTCTCTTTCTTTGTTCTTTTGTTCGTTCTTTATTTCGTTCCTTCTTTCGATTTTTCGCTTCTTTCCTGTCATTCCTGATGTTGTTTCTTCCTTTCTTTCATTCATTCGTTTTTTCTTTTTCTTTCGTGTCTTCATTCATATTCACTCATAGCATTTTGCTTTGTCACGGGAGTATGAGTCACTCCAGATTATGTTGTTCAGTATACAACATAATAAATGTTTAAACAATCACTCTACAGTGAGGGTACTACGCCATAAGATATGGCGTATATTGCTTACGGGGGTATGAGCCATTCCAGATTATGTTATTTGTTTTCGGGTATGCCCCGTTGCTCATGATGCTATTTTTTGTGCCACTCGTGAACTTTCTTTAAACCATTCCACTTCATGACGACATTTTTCGAACCACTCTATGAGACGCTGCTTTTTTGGGGGGTTCGAGCGTTGCAACGAGCCACTTTATGCTTTCGCCTTAATAAATACATGTGCCCTCCTTGCGTAACCATGTGTGATAGGCTACAGCTGCGCTGGTCATCCACCTTCACAGAACAGAATGGCTCCTCCTTTTTTTTTTCTGAACAACAGCGAATACCCAGTGGCACGTGCGCCCTGACACAGGTTAAAGTTATACGCGTTCATTCATGAGCGGCACAGACCCAGAAGCACAACCGGAGACTCATGTTACCGCGAAGGTGGGTGATTGAATAGTGGAACCAAGCTAGGGTCACATACCCTGTTACCATACGTTGGTCCCATGGCTGGTTTCAAAGGCCGTTGCCCCTGCACCGCCACACCGATGCTCTACCCAACAGTACACCCTTAGCTGGGTAACCCTTAGTATAGGTGCACAAATTCGCATTTATAAGGTACATTGTAACTAATATATTATAAGTTACATTGTAACTAATACGAAATATAAGGTACATTGTAACCAATATAAAATAAAAGTTACATTGTTACCCTTGAAAAATATGCACCTTTAGAGGTTACGCTGTACACCCTTAGCTGGGTAACCCTTAGTATAGGTGCACAAATTCGCATTTATAAGGTACATTGTAACTAATATATTATAAGTTACATTGTAACTAATACAAAATATAAGGTACGTTGTAACCATTATATTACAAGGTACATTGTAACCAATATAAAATAGAAGGTACATTGTTACCCTTGAAAAATATGCAGCTTTAGAGGTTACGCTGTAGTCCTTTATTTTCTTAAAGCAAATGTAACCTCTAAAGATGTGTTAAATTTAGGGGTTACTTCAGTAACTTATACGGATATTTTCTTCTTGATTGCGTTCTATTTTTATAGCCAAACTAGAAAATTTGCACTGTTCCACTACAAGATATTGCCATATCGAATTGGGGCGATATTGTCATGCCTGCCAGCTGGCTATGTTCTCACCTCAGATTATAGTTATGCTGGTGTTTAAACTGTGGGACTACAAAAGAGACTTTCACTGTCAATGCATTTCATTAAAGCTTTAAAGAGAGCATGTAATTTGCTCGGGTTGGTATCGACCCAAACATTTTTCTTTCAGTCCCATAATTCAAACTTCTACATGACAATCTGTGGCGAGAAGAAATCAGAGGCAACTGACAGGCATCACAATGTTGGCCCCATTCGAGATGCAGAACATTTTCAATCATGACGCCATGATAGATTTTATAGGTTAGCTATAACAATGCAGCGCAATCACAATAAAGACATCTGAATAAATAGCCGAAGTAACCCCTAAATTTAACATAGCCTTTGGGGGTCAGTTCCTGCTTGACTGCCAATATAACTTAGCTGTAAGTTTCTAACATATACTGCCTCTGAGTTAATGTCCCTCTAAAATATGTGGAAGCCAAAAATACCTTCAGTTCGTAGAGCTTTACATACTTGTGCAGAAAAGCCACTATTTATTAAAAATCCATCTTCCAAAGGCACAAAATTACTTGAAGTACACTCAATGAAGAAAAACACTTGGGGAAGCGACATATGCATGAGTATTGTAGATTGGCCATAATAATTTAGTTCAGGTGAGCAAAAGCATACTGCAAAGCGCTGCTGGCAATAATGTTGTGACAATGAGTTGTTTTAATGTAGCTGAAGGCAATGTCGTTATTTCACTTCCTAACTATGCACCTAGCCTTTGTAATAAGCTGTTCCGTTTAATATTCTGTGAATGTTCTCGAAAAATAAGTTGGAGTACTCTCTCAGGTACGAAATTCTTTATTACAAGTTTATTGTTCAACAAGGTCTGATACAAAAATACTATCCATGAGACAGACCTCCCATATACAGTCATTGAAGCACAACTGTGTGAAATGACAAACATCAGAATTGATGCTATTTAATAACTGCAATACTAGATTTCTGCACAGGCACAGAGATATATACCGATCTGCTCATTGAGCAAAGGGCAAATAGAGTGCATTACATTTTGCAAAACAACCATCTACGTGGGTGAGTTAAATGCTTAAGCTATGTTTATAAGAAATTCTGAGGCCTATGAATACACAAATGAAATACAATTAACCAGCCTTCACCACAAAGGAGAGGAACAAATGACTAGAGCAAGTAAATGCACTGCTTGTGACTAGAAGTAAACAATGTATGACGTGAAAAAAACAGCTGCTTATGGTGTAAGCCTCTCCCACCTTTGGAGCTAACCAACCGCATTGAAGTAAATCACACACTATGTTTTTTTTTTCTTTCACTTCAGAGTTGGTGAAAAACATGGAAAGCAGCGCGAACAGCACTACTCCCTAGATTACATTTTTACTGCTTAGGAGCGCAAAGAGACGTTTCAGACGGGTAGAAAGCAGTCCTTTCACTAGCTTGTCTCCTGGCAGCACAATCTTTTTGCACGAGAGCAAGCATTTGGTAAAATGCAAATGGATATTCTAGGTTCTTAACATAATATGCCAAAAGGCAAAAAATAAGTGCCCGTTGTATTTCAGACGTGGAGACAGTGATGACTTCGGCTTGACTGCCATCAAAAATACATATCTTGTCAGGAGCGCTGTAAATGTGAGGTGCTGTTACTTGGAGCTCATCAGCTGGCAATGCCATCTATGAAAAGAAATTAAAGATGACATAAACCACTGCCCGAAATTTATTTATGTAGTTTAGAGCACGGCATGCATGTCGCATTTTCCCACATAATAAAACAAAGAGATGTACGAACAAGGGCAAAAGGAGAGAAGTCAGCTAGGAAAGCTGGCACTAGTAAACCGGGCAGGTGTGTTACTCACAGTCAACATGGATTGACTGTGCCTTAGTAGTTTGGATTTCCTAACTCACTGAAAACAACTAACGCTCAAAACTCGCATCTTTAGCCTAGTGTAGGTTGAGCCAGTTCCCCTGCGTTGTTTTCTTTATTGTTCGCATCTCTTACCAAAGTTTTCGTGGAAGAAATATCTCCACAAAAAGAATGAATAAATTGCCCTCCTATCTGTTTAAAAAATTTTATTCAGCCCAGGATATAAGCAGAACTTATTTATCGTCTGACATCTGTAGCCCATTATTTTAATGCTCGTAAATGAAAGGCAAGAAGAGGTCGCACAACAAGCAAGACAATGCACAAGATCTTCTCCCATGGCATACATGTAAACCACATATCGGCACCATCAATGGCATATTAACCAATATATATATATATATATATATATATATATATATCGGGCTGGTACTGGCAGTATAAAAAAGAAAAAAGATGGTACGCCACACACTGTTATTGCACGGTACATTTTCCGAACGTTTCGCTTTGACAAAGGCTAGTCCACCAGTCAAAATGTACGTCGCACTTTTTTATTCTTTATACGCACTCATGTTCACTATACTGACGTCACTACATATAAACGATCTGTCCAGACCAACATTACTTGCAAGAAAACCTAAGCAACAACTATTACTATTAGAGCCAATTAGATCAATTTCATTTTATACGCATTAGGACACATGATTGTATATGAAAGCTGATGAGAATCGTCGTAAAAAAGCAGGGCTGTCCAAGCAGCAGTACTTTCATATCGAATTCAAATATAATAGACAGATGAGCCCTGAATATAGAATCAAATCCATTATATATGCATGAACTAAAGTACAGTGCGTAAATTGAGATTTTCTGTCATTTGGTTTCAAAGTTGTTGCAGTTGTCAGGATGACAAGCAACTTCAGAGAGAGGCACTAACTCAAATTCCTTTCATTTCTCAGGACACCTGCACTGTACCAGCATACCTCAGCTTATTCTGGAATATTGAGGTCACTTTGGTCTACATCTGCATTCTTTTCAGCAAAGATGCATCCCAACGACACCACACTAGCGGTAAATATCCCTGAACGGCAAACCGGCCTCCAGTGACGTAGAACGTCTACCGCGCGAGAGGTGTCTAATGTAGACGGAAATTCGGCCGGCGCACCGCCCGCCGCCAAAGCCACCTTGCCGCTTCACGTCCGACGGGCGAATCGACGACCGCGAAGCTGCGCGCCTCCGCCACCGGCAACGCAAACATCGGCTGCAGCTTCTGTTCCACGCAAATCCCCGCAAAATAATTACCACTACATAAAGTGATGCGTACATTGTACATGTTACGCAAAACAATATCCACTGTCAAACGTTAAACACGAACGAGAGCACGGATACCTGTCCAGCTCCGCTGCACTGCATGTCTCCCGACGGCAGACGACGGGCGCGGCTGTGCTCGCATCACTGCCAACGGCGCCGCTAATATTAGCGTATTTTCTGCATTGTGTATAATCATTGCGAAGAGCGACAGCAACGGTACGAAATATTGCGGCTTGTGAGCGTCGGTGATTCATTCCGAAGCGCCATAAGCCTTCGCTTCGACGTGAACCGGAAAAGGCCTAGCGACGATATCGGCGCCGCCGATATCGATGAGGGGCGGTAAGGCTGCCGACGTTGCCAGAACGACCACTCCTCGGTCGCTACTTCGCTGTACGGATGCGACACAAATGGGTCCCGGCAACATCATATTATCACATCCTATCTACGGCAAGTAAATCTCGCCGTTCGCGAGGAAAGCCGCCGTCGAACGGCGGCCCGCGAACGGCGCGCGGCGGCCTGCCGTGCCGGTAACGTGGACGTGTGTCGTTTTTGAGCGTGGAAGAAACACGGATGCATTTCCGCGCATATCGCTGCTTACCCCTTTGCTTTCTCTCTCTCCTTTTTTTCTGCACTTCCCTGACCTATAATGAAAGAAAAGCTGCAGCCTAGCTATATGCTGAATACAGACAAACCAGTACAATGCAAGTACACTTACCAAGTTCGTCTATTTTCCCATGCGATCCGGGGCTGTCGTCGCAGTAGTCACAGCGAAGGTTCGCCGAAATAAGGACACTGAAGCGCTCACAGTCACAAAATGGCTCTTTGCAGCGGCCGCGCATTATCCCAAACAAGTCTCTGTTCGTCACTGCCATTGCCACTGACAAAATTGGCGCCGAGACTACAGCAACAAAACACACATACACAACCATTGACACAACCAGACACAACTCACAACGCCATGTTTGCAACTACTTCCCGTCATGCAATGCTAAAAATATATACGGGAACGCGGAGAGATGACATAAGAACATGGCCGCTGCTTCTGTACTGAAGTACAGTAACTGAAGCACGATTCGGACATTCTGATCCGGCTGCACATATTCAAACGAAAACATGTTCGTTGAGAGTAAAACGAAAACAAAAACTTATGGACATAGTGCGCTCTTGGAAACAATGCTGCTGCATTGAACAGAATTATTCTTTATAGCTATCATGGTGGTAGAACTTCAGCCAACTGTACTTTTCATCTGTCTACACGGCTCCGTGGTAATGGAGTGGTTGTATGCGGCTTTTCCGTGCTGGGTTTGCTGCGCTGACATGCATTGGCGCGTTGCATCAACCGTGTTGCTGCTGTACAATATAGGGAAATGTGGCGTGTTGCAGACGTTGACTCGTACCGTTGCTGAGTGCACAAAAAATAATGGGAGAAACGTGCCAAGCGTTTTAATGATTGCATTTTGTTTGCTCCGAATTCGCACCTCGGCTGCAGAGAGTCTTTGCTAAAATGCTCATTTATTATATCTTCCTTTGAGGCAACACTCATTAATTTCTTTGGACGCTTTCTAGGCAACGACGCATTGCGCTGGATGGCTGTAATATGAGGAAAATGTTCGTACATCAGTCTGCGATTGAGCTTGCTCCATGAATGCACCCAACCAAATTCGCACTGAGTAAACACGGCAAAAGGCCCTTCCAGGTTCCTACCATATAATAATAATAACCATGCTTCTTTTTTCTCGCCTCACGAAGAAGGCAGAAGTGCGAGAGGAGCATTATTTTATGATGTTATAAGCTAAACGTATGTCAAAAGGGCTCCCCAATCCGTGAATGTGAGACCCATAAGAAACAACAAAAACACTTGCGGCGGCATGTGTCGGCAGCGGCATGCGACGGCAACGAGATAGATTTCTGCAGGACACATGTAGGGTCTGTGAAAAGCGCTAATTGTATAGAATATTTGCTCAGTCGATGGTTGTACTTCCGGCAAGAATCGTCATTAGTCTTGCAGAGCGTTCTTTTCCCGTGGCCTACTTCCGATATGCGGCTCTGCCGGTTCGATGAGTAATTTGCTCTCAGTCAAAATTTGCGACTGAACACCCGCACAAGTGCTCATCAAGTGGATCAGCCATGTGTGCACGCAGGTAACTTATCCTTCGCTTTGTTAATGTGTAAATTGCGAACTTCCCCTCCATATATAATGTCTCCGTGGGGTCTCGGTTAAAGGTTACTAAAATTCTATAGGTTACAATATAGAGGTTACATGCTGGCAGCAGATCAATGTAACTAATAAGCAGCACCCGTCTCACTCAGTTTCGTCATTGTAACCCTTAGCATGAGCAATATAATGAAAACATCAAAAGGACGGGCGAAGTAACCGTTATTTTATTCGTTACTCACGTTTATAGGTATACTTATAGGTTACCAAGATTAGAGTGTACATGGACTTACCCAGTGGCCTAAGTTGGGGAAACAGCTGGAGACACATAGAGGCGCCGAAAACTACGTAAGGAGTCTTAGGAATGGCTAATCGCATTAATAGTATCAAGTGTCGAATAACACAATATCCAAAAGTACCTACTAAAATAATTTGATTAACGTTAATTAGGGTGATTTGAAGGTAATGGGATGACTGAAGCCTTATTAAGATTGTTAATTATTGCGTCACTAAAGCGCATGCATCAAGATTAAATGACGGTAATGAAGAATATGTCACATTACATTACTCACCCCTAATTCATATTGCACATGGTTACATTAATGTGACCAAATAAGAATAATTCCGACTAATTCCATTCACCGATTGGATAATTGAAAAGGTAGTTGCCCTGAAGCAAATTGCGTCATCCTCGACACAGTATGCGGTGGTATGCAAAATTGACCACTCAATCAATAATTTGTTGCATGCGTCAATGACTTGTCAGAACACGTCTGGTCACTTGACGGAAACGTTTGCTCAGTTTGGAAACGTCAGAGACGTACGTGCGCAAGACGAGTGACTGGAAAGAATGCTTACGGACAATCTGACAAGACCCACTAGTCAGATCCTGCAGTGATCTTTGTTATAGCCTAGTGGCGCTTCATCCATCTACTGAAGTTTCCAAAGAAAGAAGTGTAATTTTTTTCTTCCGCTGAGATCAACTGTCGATAAAATTCCGTCCCCGTGGCAAGATCACCAAACGAAAACGCGGAGTCTCTTACCAATCTACCAAGCTGAAGGTACAGTGCAATCATTTGCTCTGTCGGCTGACTTCAATTATACCCAGTGTGAATGTGCGAGGAGAGACGTTGTCCTTGTCTTCTTTTGTGTTTCGTATCCATTACGCAATGTCTAAAATTATGCAGAACCAGCTCGCGCGAATCCTCACCATGTTGAAGTGTACAAGCACAACGTTTCAGAAAATTACAGACAAGCATTAAAAATATAGTTCAAGGCCATTTCCCCTGCGAAGATGGATGACCAGCGGAGCTGTAAACATCGTGGCAAGAAATGTTCGCAGTCACCGATAGGTCGCTTTGAAACCACAATCGGCCACACACACGACAACTGGCGCAATGTTTTCTCCACGTTCAGCGGAATCGTACATCCGCACCACTGCAAGTAGAAGCATTTCGAGCGTGGTAGCTTCATCATGCCGCTGCATTATTTGCTTCGCGATCTAACGGGCTTTCCACTCAAACCCTCCGCTTACGGGCAGCCTCCTCGGCGCGCGCCTCACTGGTTCATGCCGCCCTCCACTCGCTCACGCTCGCATCTGCGGACCCGAAGGTGGGCCTCGTGAGCAGCTTGTTCTTCGGCAGTACGGAACTGCACGCGGCCTCCCTGTATTGGCGCACGCAACGTACTAACTGCCTATTCGTTTCTTCCCGCAGTCGCGGAAAAGCGGCAGGTGGCTTGTTAGCAACCACATCTAAAACCAAATGATCGATGCGCGCTACGGCCATTAGCGCTCCCTCGGCACACACTCAAACCGAGCATCTGGCTAAGTCGGGAGCTGGGGTCGCTGTCAAAGCCGCATTTTACGTTGACGCTTCGCGACATCTCGAACGTCACCAATTACCATCAACTCGTTCTCGAACCACAGTCTGTCGCACACTGCACAACTGAATCCCGATTGTCTGTCCAGACAGACCCTCTAAAATGTCGCATGTGCACCCTTGCGCTCGTCCAATGTACTGGCATGGTGCCTGCGCCGCTCCGCCGCATTCTCCACTTCGCGGAGCGCGCATCTTCCTGTCGAGACCGCCGATTACGGGCAGCCTCTTGGGCACCATTCTAGTACACGGTACACCCTAGGCACGATCTTCGCTTCTACTCGCGCCCGTTTCCTAGCTTTCCTTTTGCTACGCCCGATGTCAGCACTTGCCTTACTGATTTGATCCGCCTCCTGACACAGTGCGGTGTTATGTAGTATTAGGTGGTTTCTTAGTTTTCCTCTTGCTACGCCAGGTGCACGCATTCCTTACTGGTTCGCTTTGCACAAACGTAGAGCGCGCGAGAGTTTTGAGGCATGGAGATTGAAACAATCAAAATATTATGGGCTTTTGCGCGCCACAACTGCGATCTCGTACTACGGAAATTAGGACCGCCTGAGGTTCTTTAACGTGCATCTAAATCGAAGTACACGGGTGTTTTTCGCATTTCGCCCCCGTAGAAATGCGGCCGCCGTGACCGGTATTCGATCTCGCGACCTCGTGTTTGAAAAATCTATGGGATGGTAGACATAAACAACTGCGCAGTAATAAAACTGAATAAAACCCTTCCACATAATCTATTCTTGTGCTTTACCACTTTTACCTACAGTGTCATCGGTACCGCTCTACGTTGGTTTGTTTATTTTCTTCCATGAGTGGCTGATGCTCCCTGTGGTAGATCGACGAAAGATCGAGTGAGTCAGGGAAATTATTTGAGTTTAAATAGAAACATAATGAGAAATTGTGACGCGATAAAAACGAAGGAAGTCAGATAAAGATTTCTTCACTCTACTTGAAATCCTATTCTGCACTGCGACTTCAGGTCCTTAGCAAAGTGTGATGCCTTTTCTGGCAACTGTCTGCTTTAGCGTATGCGTTAGTATATTTGTGTTCGCCTGTTCACGTTTGAAATAAAATATATATCAATTTAGAACGCCAGGAACCTGAGAGAGCTTGTAAAGGTTTGTGCTTGGAAATGTAAGGCGCAGACAACACTGTCCGTGTTTTCAAGTTGTAACATTTAAAACCACAAATACCGATTATTTATTTCCTCCCAGATATTTCGCTTCAGTTCTGCCTTGCTAAAGAAACAAACATTTTAAATATAATTATTAGTGTTTCGTTATCCACTACTTGCTTCTTTGTTATATACCGCACAACGAAGTGTTGGGTGAAGACGAAGGTGAAGAAGAACAGACAAAGATGGTCGACGCAGCTGTCGTGGCTATCGTATCCGCTATATGCGCCGTAAGTCTTATTTTCCATACTTACTGTGACAACTTTCGACGAATACGGCCATCTCAAGGATCTTTTGCTGCAACTAGACCATCTTGACGCTATGTAATTCATAAACGAGCTCACAACTAACGTTAATCTCTTTTGCGTGGCGCTTTATCATCTTATGCAACACTGGAATGCCCGCTTTGGAATGTCTTAGGTTATTTCCGAGCTTAATTTAATCGAGGTTTGGGTAAATCCCATCTTCTTTCCTCCACTTTTGACCGATCCACATTGGCTTTATTTATCCTTTGCCTGAATCACTACAAATCCTATGCATCCGATATTAAAGCGTCCTTCACGTAACAGTTAAGTACGGCTTTTCTTTTTCTAGCTGGTTATGGCAAGATAAGGCCAAGGAACAATTAAGCCAAGAAAAACATAATGTTAATGTTCAGGTGTACTACAATTCGTCGTAAACACCCCTTGCCAACGGGGGGAGCCGAATCTAAACACTCCACACGACGCCCAAGGTTGTCTGCCAATTGATCTACAGCGGCGGCCGATGCACCGTGAACATCCCCGGGTATTTGGGTGTATGTACTAGATTTAGCACAGGTATTGTAAGCCAGACCACCAACCGCCATGGCGGTGGATGTGAAATAGCCTTTGGACCACACCCATCCCAAATTCTGTGAATGTATAGACGCATGGCAACTGGCCAAGAAAAGCTAACGCACAAAACAATGGCATCAAGGATGTCTGTTTCTCCTCCAACGCTGATTTATTTCTCAGTTCTCCATGCTGGGCATGTATACAGTGTTGGAGATCAGCATCAGCGTCGCACTCACAATATCACTGCTTTTTTTTTTTTTGCGCGTTTGAAATGCCTGAATTTTCCGGCCGCTTGTATAGCTTCGATACGCTGATTGCCCTACCCTTACCTATATAATTTCGTGAGTTCTCCAACAAACTTTGGAATTCGTATCTGTGTATTACACTTAAATAATAAACTAAAATAATTTGCTATGTTTAGATCTTTTTATCGAAGTGTCATGGCACTTGAACAAGTAACTTCGAAACTAGAGATATTGTGCATCAAAATATCAAATCTTGTATACAGACTTTCTTGTGCAAATTTGCCCATTTACAGGTAACGAACTCTCTTTCTGTGCTAACTTCTCTTGTGAGCATGGCAACGCCTGTTTGGCGTAAGTAATTTTTCTGTTGACTACTGCGTTGTGCCGAAGGCTGTGTGGTTTCGACTTTAACTGGAAAAAATGCCCTATATCTTATGGCGTTGTACCCTCACTGTGTACTGGCTGCGGAAGTATTTGTTATGTTGTATATTGACTGCGACGACAGTTCCGGAGAGCAGAACAAGATCCTGCAGCACGTTTCAGCGTGCATAAAGTATAAATTCAGTTTTTTGTCGAAACACAATAACGGCCAGTTCGGCGTGCTAAATTATACACCTAGAAAACTTCACTGAAAGCTAATCTAGAAAACTATAACTGGAAACAAAACTAACTTTCGACTGCAAGTGAAAACCGAAAAAATCTGCTCCTAACTACGCAAAAATAAAAATGGAGAAAGCTGAACTCTGTTTAAGTTGGAGCCTCCGCTGCAGGGCTTTTACTATTTCCCCTTGCAGAGTGACTATAAACACTAAAGTATGTCGATGGCATGCCAGTTGAACATCATTTTCTTTCACTACAAAGGCTCTTTATTTTTGCTCTCTTTCATTACATAGTGATATCTGTGCATATTGCTGTTTTCCCTAGGACGTCAGTGAAGCAACATTACGACAAAGTATGTAGGTTAATTTTGTTAGAGCTAACGCTTTTTAAGTATTAACTGGTGTGTCACACAGGTCTTCTCCAGAATTGAATTACTCTAAGGTAGTGGGCATTATACGCACGAACAACGAAGTGGCTAAATAACAAATCATTGCTAATTATGTATTAAACAATTTATCGTAATTACATGATGGCACAAGTCTTTTATTAGAAGAAATATTTTTTTTTAAATACGAAATTTGCGAGTCCCTGGCATGTACTGCCCAGCGAAAGAGGTATTTTCCTCATTTCTTTTTTTTTAATTTATTTTATTCGTACTTGCTGTGATTGCTACGCCTCTAACATGGCGCTATACCGTTGCAACTCAGCGCGGAGAATGAACGGTAGTGTGTATTCAATGTGCCTATTCTGAGAATGTAGGTTTCTTTTTTTTTCTGTGCAGCTCCCACGTGGACGTATTTTACTTGTGCCTACCGGACTCCGACTATCCTAGGGCTTTCATCAGTGTCCGCTGGAATCAGCCTCGCCAGTGACGTCCTGCTGCTTCACTCTGTCAACTATGGAGTACGTTTCCACAAAGCCCCTTAAAGTTTATTCAGAGGTGTCTATCGATCGATCTTTCTAGCTTCTTCTGCTACGTTCCAAAAAAAAAAAAAAGAAAGGAAGAAGTGCTTTAAAATGTTTAAAATTTCTCAAGCATAGCAATCCGTCGCTTCGCCCTCGCCCGTCACTTCACGAGAAAAGACGTTGTATGGAAGTGCACCGAGATGCTCGAAGTGGCTCTCTACAGGCTGAACGAAGCACCGAGAGCTAGCTATGCTCGGCGCTACGTGCACAGCAAACAGTATATATAAAGCCATCTTACCGTTGGCGCACGCCCAGAAGCTCTAGGTGCCAAACCGGTTGGCCTGCTCTGCGCAATGCGCAAGCAGACTAACGCAGCATTTTATTTGCAAGCGAGGCAGTGTTGAATATCGAGCCAACTTATTGGAATAGCTATTATGTGCGTGGACACTTCAAACGCATTTTTGCCGTTGGAGTCATTGTGTGGTTCTGTACACAGTCGAAGCGCAAGAACACCGTGGCCGCGAGTGAAATACGCGAACGAAAGCGTGCGAGGGGAGCCGACGATCACAGCTGAATCTCGCCCGCGCGAAAAGGACGAATGAGAAGAGGAAGTAAAGCCCCTTAAACTTCGTAAAGTAGTGCCACGCTTCGAAGAATGCCGCCTTCTCCTGGCGCGCTCAGGCCGAGGCCGACGCCGCGTCGCTATTGGCCTTATAGCATCACATAGGCCCTCGTGCCGTGCACACGGCCGTGCATCAGCGCCATTTTTGCTCGAGAAGCTTCAACGGAGTGGCGAGGGGCGCAGTTGGCGCCGTTGCTACGCTCGAGCAGTGTAGGCGGCGCCACGGTCGAGGAAGGAGTGTGAAAGAGGGGAGAAACGAGGAGTAGGGAAGGCGGAGGAGGAGAGTGTCGCTACTTTAAGAAGTTTAAGGGATTGTGAGAGGAAGGGATGCCTCTTGTGGTCTTCCCTCACGCGCTGGGCACCCAACGTCACGCACGAGGTCTTATCGCCGGTGGCGACGGCGCATGTGGCGGCTGCGCGCGGTCGCGCTTCCGTATCTTGAGAGCAATCTGCGTTGGGGGCAGATTATGGCCGTCTTGCGCCGGAGTTTGAGGTATAGTAGCGGCGCCTGGTGGCGGCGCGCGAAACGTTATCGGGTAGCACCGGCTTATGTAGTATTCAGCCCTGGCTGTGGCGAAGCACGTTTTTAGGCCAAGTTTTGCGTCGATTCGCACTTTTTTCTGCCCTGTTGCGAGTGCGAAAAGGCTCATCACTTCTCACAGACCACGCTGCGAGCTAGCCGCAGCCTATAGTTTAACGAAAACGGACTCTCCGTGAGACGTAATGCTGGAAGCAGAAAGAATCGGCGACGTGGATCCGGAGAGACCTAGCTCAGCCTCGAAAAAGCGTCACCGTCGTTACTTCTGCGTTGTGGGCTGCCATGAACAAGGCCTGAATCCAAACATCAGATTCTACCGTTTTCCTTCAAGGCCTCACGAAGTGGAGCGTCGGACGCGCTGGATGGCTGCAGTTCGTCGCGCTGGATAAGCGAAACTTCGCGCCATGATGACTGCTTCGCCGGTTTTGAAGCTCGTTTATCTGCCTTCTAAAATTCGGTCTTTTGCACCTACAGTCCCGACGGGAGACCGACATAGCAGCAGGCATGGCTGGTGATTCACGATTCGAGACCCGGCCACAGCGACCAATAACAGTTCAACTGGTGCGAACTGGTGAAGTGACCAGTTGTGTGCAAATGACCACAAATGGTCGGGCTGACTCGGTGACAATTCACTACTCCACTACAAGCAGCACAGGTTGGAGAGTTAAATGTGCTCATCCTTGACCTCAAGCCAGCACGTTGAGGCAGCGCAGCAAGGTAGTATTAGACAGTTTTAGTTACACGTACGTAGAGACATCACGTACGCAAACGTGAAAAGCCTACGTACCTTACGCGCACGCCATCTCAAACGCTTTTAGCTACTCGTACGCGACGTGCGCCAAGACGGACCACGTAGCGCCATCTATCGGGAAATGTGAACACGGCGGCAGCCAATTCAATCTTGTCGTCGTGTTTCGATGCAAGCGGTCTGCACGCGGACGGCCCGCTATCGCTTCTTCGTGATCTCGCGAAACTCCCGCGCGAAGCTGTCTACGTGCGCAAGAAACGCACGCAAAGAATTGAATCTCACGTACGTCCGTGAGACCAGCGCGCTGCCGCTACGTTCTACGCATGCGCACTGCTGACACGTAGAAGCTCTACGTACGCAAAGCCTCTACGTACGCGCAACTAAAGCTGTTCATTGATTGCAGCACATCGATGTTCGAGCGCTGTCATTAACAGCTATATGAAGCGAGCAGCGCACGAGCACGCGCTACAGCGTGATTCGCACGTACGTTACTGCGAGCTCATATATGCATTGCATCAGTTATTTATGAGTTGCTAAAGGGACAGATGGCCGCTACTACAGTGCAGGCATAACTACTTGTCAGGTGGCATGCAGTCAACAAAGATTGCAGGAGGCCCGCCGTTTTGCGGCACGTCGAAAGACCGCTGCTGTCGCGGCGCATACGATCATGCGCTCGAGCTGTTCGTACATCGCGGCATGCTGAAAGACCACTGCCGTCGCAGCGCGTACCGTCGTGCCTTGAGCAGTTCCATATACATGATGTGTGCTTATCGATACTGTGAATAATTTATAGCAAGCATTTCCTCGCGTTTGTGCGCCTGAATTTAGCAGCGTGCAAACGTTACCTAAAGTTGAATTTCGTACGCGACTCTCTTCAGTTGCGATTGACAACGCGCTAAAACTTCGCCGCTTATTTCTTGAACGGCGTACACGTATTCGGCGTTGCATAATTTATTGCCTTTACGCAAAGTGCCACCCCTGAAAAAATCTTCGGCGCCGGATATTGGCCGCAAGCCGTGGTACAACAAAACCGAAAGTGGCGGGTCCTTATTGTAAACGTGCTTTCCGAAGTAGACGACCGAGCTTGGTACTACCCAGTGCACGACAGAGGGCGCTTTTTAGCACCATTTTCTCAGCGCCCCCTGGGCAATGCAAGAGCCCTATAGGTTTAGGTCGGCTTCTCGTATCTTTGTGCGTACTGAGTGTCCTGGGCGCCCGCTGTGCATTGCAGCGATAGGCAGCACTAATATCACTTCGCATAAAGCTGCTGCCCCGTTTCCTCACGCCAGCGCTTTGACAACGAATGTTCGAAGTCATCAAGTGTGTCGTGTTTATATTTGCTGTGCGCGCCGAGACTACACTTATTAATTTGGCTAGCAAGCCATTTTTTACAACTTGGTACGGCGTATAGAGGTACTATCCTTACGCCGTACGGCTGTCTGCTAATTTGCTATAGCAATCGATGCTTCGCCTTTCGGGCGAAACTACGTCTTGTTACATCGAAGCTTCTATGGCTAGATTCTGGCGGATCTCGTCTCCGTGGACATAGACCAATTATTTGTACTCCACCCAACTGCCGACGCCCTTTTCCCAAGTTCTGTATACTCCTCGCCACGAGCGCCGTCTCTCTTCCAACATTACGCAATACCGCGGCGCGCGATCTTCGGCGGCCACCTGTGCGGCGCACTAGAGCGCGTACAGTGATTGGCGTAGCCGCGCTATAATAAAACGTCAGGGTCTCTACCCACCAATCGCGCGTGATCATCTTTGGTTCGCCGGAGACTTGGCCACGATCGGTGGCGTATGTTCTGCTCAACAGCGTGAAGTAGCAGCGTGTCCATTGCGGCAGTGCATCTGCTCTGAAGACGTGGATCAAGAGACGGTGCGCGGGGCGTGTCTGGATCGAAAAGCTTATGGTAAATGTCTTCGGGAAGATTAAGCCCACCGTCAATACGCCCATCGCCATCGTGGTAGATTCACATGTCGATGAGAGCAGACCCAACGGGGCGTGCATACTTGCCTTCATGTTGGAGTGCTTTGGCTTAAAGTGTTTCACTGATGCCACCACACACAAAAAGAGAAATTATGGGGTTTTACGTGCCATAACCACGATTTGGTTATGAGCTACACCGTAGCGGGGGTCTCCGGAAATTTTCAACAAGCGGGGTTCCTTAACGTGCACCTAAATCCAAGTCCACGGGTGTCCTCGCATTTCGCCCTCATCGAAATGCGGCAGCCGTGCCCGGGATTCGATCCCCCGACCTCGTGCTTAGCAGATACCACCGCACCCACCACTCGTCACCAATGAAAGTGCATCCACTTGCCGTGTATCACAGTGACCACAAGGCAATGATTACAATTGTCACGAAATAAATTATGACAACTGGGATTTTCGAGTAAATTTTTCTATTCGCCCAATACTAAACTCATAACAATCAAATTCAACATAGTAGATCTCCAACATAGAAAACCCGCAACATAGGACAACCAATCATAGTGCCAGCTTCGCTGGACTTCACTCTTCACAGGGTGGAAAGGCTCTGAATTTTTTAGACAACCCGTCAATATGGCATGCCAGGAAGCATCGAAAGAAGTCAACGTCCATGGAAGGATTGCGCAAAAATTTTTTCACCCTGAATCAGTGATGCTCCTTAGGGCATTCACTTCTGGTGGAAAGATGATACGGTAATGATAATGCATTAATATGAAAGCTACCTTCGTACTGGGTCGACAAAAGCGAACGCTTGTCGACGCTGAAAGTGTTTGCGACACTGCGGCTTTGATTCATCACTGATGACAGCACGATTATCTCAATCTACATTAGTGATGCGTTTGTGTGGAGAATGACGCGTACTCCAACACCTCTTTGTCGTCATCGTTCACCATAGGTAACGCCCAGCCAGCTTACGAACAGGTGCGCTGATGTGCCAACAGCTGTTTTCTGTGTGCCATGTAGGAACGATGCAGGTAGCAGTGTGGGGATGCCATCGCAGTTATGAAACAAAGAAACCAGCGACAGTCGACACTTTGTGTTTTTGAGTGGTGTTCTGACCAATCTGCTATGATAATGTGCCCGTTATTCCTATTATATTTCGACAAGCAAGCTGTTTTGATGTCTCTTAACACTGCTTTGCTGTACCCCGCAAGCACGTTGGGCGTGGCCCAGCCGTAGCTTGTACGCGAAGAAGAGTGACATGCCGCACGCGGGGCGTGGCCACTGGTATTCACCGACATGCGAACTCGGTCGAAATTGGTTAATGGTGAAAGCATCCGAATTGAACCTGAAACTATTTATGGCAGAAGCCGCAGCTTGGACCATCGCTTCGAGCGGCGGAAAACGTCAGCTGGATCGACGAATAGTTGCTGCGTCACCTTCGCCTGTAGAAAACATTCCTTCGGTGGCTATGCGACGTGCTAAGGGACGACCCTCGTGTTCCCAGAATGCGTTGCAGTCCCAGCCTGTGCGTCCTCGGAATGTATACGGGACCGGCAGCTATTGAGGAAGAGTCGGCTCAGACAGTTACATTGGACGCTCCCAACCACTGTGAACTGTCGTATAGAGGATGGTAGGACGCCGCTTACCCATTCCTCGTAGCATGGTGTCCGGCATTATTAAATGGTAGGTGTGCGAGACTCACCCGCCATGGATATCAGGAGACCAACCCACCGTGCACGAATGACGACGTAGCGTTGTAAAACCTTAGCGATGTACTTACAACGTGAGTGAAGATGAGATGCGAGTAGGCAAAGTACACTCGGCCACAAATCTTGCGGGGTGCGCGAGCGAGTGGCGGAACGGCCCTCCGCGCCTTCTAGCGGCGCACCCCTGTTGTCGAGACCGACGCTTGAGCGCATGCGCATCCCTCCATGGTACAAGTATGCATGCTTCCGTGCTTTCTTCTTGCGCATCTGCGATAAGCGAGTGCAGCTGCGAGGTGCCCCTCTTGCGATCGGCAATGTGTCAGCTTCGACAGGCACAACTTCGTTTTGATAACGGAAATAAAGGGCGCGCGATCGGACATCTTTGTTCGATACGCGTTCTGTTCGGTTGCTGCAACGTCACAAAGTGGCAGTATGCAAAATTTCTGAGAACGGGGGCGGAGAGAGCAGCCAATCGGCAAGTGGTGCACTCCCCGGAAGTTTACTTCCCTCGTTTGTCGTTTGCTTGCAAACAGTATACTACAAAACGAAATGTTTCTCGTCTTTCTATGAATGAAATCTTTATCTAATTTTGTCTTCTCAAGCTTAAACACGTTTTCAAATAGTAGTAAGTGTGAATACTACAATTTATAACTATTAGTTTCTTTGCGTCGTCCCTAGGTGGTGTCGCGCACAGCGAGAGCAAATAAAGAGAAAAGAAACGACGGGAGCAGTGGCGCAATTTTTAAGAAGCAGCAACAACATTCCAGTGGCTCACTGGCACCGATGATAGGGTCGACTTCGCCGTACAACCAACGCACAATTTGTTTCGAGAAAGGAAAGCGACGCAGGAATTCGCTTTCTGCCATTTCTTCAAACGCGTTTCGCAATGCCACCCGCTCTCCTTCCTCCTCGAGCAACGCCAGCGCAGACACCGAAGTTCCCAACACAAGCGCAATTTTTCTCGAATTAAACTATGGATTGGATCCGAACGTGCTAATCAATTGCCGAAGCCATCATTTGGATCCAATCCAATCCACCAGACGCACCATGCGGAGCCGGTCTCGTAACGAGCGATGATCGCTCTAAACTTCCCAAGTCCCGCCGGGTTCGGCGCCTAGCAGACGAAATGCTCGGTGCGAGGATGATTGACAGGAGCCTGTCGTCATTTTGACGTCACCAAAAACGTGGCCGCGCCTCGCGGCTGGTGACGTCGGTGCGAAGTAGGCCAATCGCGCGCGCCGGTAACCGAATGAACGCGCCGAACAACCATCTCCAATCGAACCCCAGGAGTTCATTTTCCTATTGCCTGTTTGCTTCTACAGAGCGCCCTTTGTGCTATACTCTTCTGCAAGAGAACGCCCCATTCGTAAAAAGAAAGAACGAAGATTGACGACGATAACGTGCAGCGCAGAAAAAAAAAATAGGGACCGGTGCGTTCGCGACCGGTCCCTATGCGTCCGCGCTCGTGACTCGACAAAAAAATTCGCAGTTGCGCCCGAAAGGCGAAGCACCGATTGCGATAGCAAATTTGTAGATAGCTGTACGAAGTAAGAATAATAGTTTCGTCGGCAGTATAAACTTGTAAACATTCGCTTATTAACTAAATTAACAATGATAGAATGTGTAAGCGTGACTCAACCAAGACGTAGAAGGAAACACACAAAGACAGCGCTTTCTTCGTGTGTCTGCTTTTTCAACGTCCTTGTTCAGTCGCGTACACATTCTATCATAGATTCAAGCCAACTAGCCCGTCAACGTGTTTTAACTAAATTAACCAGCACGGTGTCACGCGCGCACAAGTAAACATGAACACACCTCACTCGAAGACAGTGCACACTGTCTGTGAAAACGCTGGAGTTAGGAATCGCTGCAGCAGCCGCAAGCCAATTGACCTCCGTGCATCTGTCGCTTCAACGCGAACGAAACGTCGAAATCACAGCGCATACGAATATACCGGCACTACGCGTATTCTGCAAACATCGCAGATCGCTTTGAAGATGCGGCCCGCGCGGGCGCGCACTTGGGTCACGTCGCAGATCACTTTCGAGACACACGAGCACCGCCAACGCGTCCACCACGTGCTCGCGCGGCCCGCGCTCTTTCGTAGCCATGTGTAGAAGGCAGTTTCGCTGAAATAGCGTCGATGTGCAAATACAATAGCCCTCGAACCTTGGGCGGGTGGGGATTCGCACTCCTGATTAGATGCCGAGTAGACACATGACAAAGCTCTGCTCTTTCCTGCAAGAATTTCGTTCCCTTTCCGCAGGTGCGTAGAGACTTTTTTTCTTCGCGGTGCTGATTTCTCCAACACAGGCAAAAATACTTCCAAAGCTCTTCTCTCACGGCCGACAAATGACGACAGTGACGCTTCACATGGCCACTGCATTCCACTGGTTGCGAAGCATAGATCTTCCACAGATTGCAAAATTGTGCGTAGTTTATTTTTTTCAGGGTCGAGAGGGACGTTTTCACTTGCGGCATAGTAAATAACAACCCCAAACATGAGCTTGTGGACAAGACGAGCAGGAAATATCGGGCGACGCGACACCAATAGATCTTTCGCACAAGGCTTGGGCATTGGCATGGGTGTTGACAATTGACATCGGATTCTCGTCGGCGACCAAACATCTGGCACCGAGTTCTTAAAGCTTTTCGTCTGCCAGTGTTCTTTGCTGCCGTTGGCCAGCCGACTTTGCGAATGATTTGTCTACCGTCAGGACTGGCATAATTTTTTGCCTTGCAAACAATGCTACCGCGTGACGTTTTTTCTGGGCGCGCGTCCTGTTATGTCCAACCACAACAGAAACGCACCCTGAATGGAATAAAGGAAAGCGCTAACCCAAAAGAGACAGAAAGAAAGAAAGGGGCACCGGAGAGGCGGCCAATTCGCAACTGAATTTTTATGGGAACAGCTTTCCTACATATAAAGAATCGAGGCAGATGGACAGACCACACTGCGCATTAAAGCCACAATCGCATCATCTCGGCCATCATGCTGTGGTAAGTTTTCCCCCTAAACGTATAATTTCATTGCAGTGCAGAAAATCAGAAGTGTCACATAAACAGGTCTTTTCATTCTTTCTAATATGCTGTCATTATTTCTTGCAAGCATATACCCTTGTCTTGCCCATAATTCGAATGATATATAGCAATGGCTCGTAGCAACAGGACCGACAATTCGCCGGTAAATGCACTAAAGCGTTATTCTTGACAGTTCGCTCATGTTCCCACGCTCTCTGTCTTTCTTTCCGTCCCGTTTGAAAGGTGCGCTATCCTTTATTCCATTCAAGTGCGAACCTACTAGGCCTAGCAACGCATTTTGCATAAAACATAACATGTAGAAATCCATAGCCCAGTTTAAGGTCACTCCGAGATATGCAAGGTACAAGTAACGCCCCGCACCTAGTGACCATTTGCAGAACGGCGAGAGAGTAACAGGCACGCCTCCGACACACGTATCCATGCGGCTGGCTCGCATTCCGTAAGACTGCGGCCAAGCGTGCTTAATCTGAATCTCTGTTCCTCAGCGGGAAATGTTTATTGAGATAACAATTATATAGACACTCCAGACGCATTTCTGCCATCGCCGTCGCCGTGATGTCCCATATAAAGTCCAAGGGTGATAACACCGTCGCCGCGCGCTCTACGCGCATTCCACCTTCACAGAGTGGAATGGTTATTTTTTTGCGTTGCGAGTCTGGCGTCGTTGCTCATTTGGATGGGCCCGGACTCGTGATTGTTGTTTTCGTTCAGCATCGCAGGAACGATCTTCATCGGTGGTCGCTTTGCGCCGGCGCCGTTTACATTCTCGTTGTGGTTTTCTCCGGCGCTCTTCCTACGCAAGTTGTTCTTCGGGTGTGCAAACTATACGTGTCCACCCCATCAATAACGCAGCTATTTTTAGCGCCGGTACCTGTCCTGCTTACACACTGCGATAACCTTGACGTCACGCTATTGTTCATGGCGGTTTTCGCTGTAATAACCCAACGGCACTGGAGGCGTTCGGAGCGGTTCATTTTTTGTCTTGTTACCATTAGTTCAGTCATGTGAAGGTGTCGCCAGAGCTGCGGAGATCCCGAGTTTCATCAAACTGGCGACATTCTGCAAAGCACTCTAAGCTTCAAGGTCCCTAATTTCTCTCAGGATTTCGACACTGATGTGGGAATCCTCCTGACAATAATGGGTGCAAGCGTAGTTTTATCAAGCAACTAGATTTCTATACATGGGCAGCGTAAATCGCTTCACGTTTAAGAATATTTCACGCGTTGCTCGGGATAAGATTTGCAGTAAATGAATACTACGCGTAATATTTAATTATGCATGAAGATTGGTTTATTAATTTATCGTTGGCTACGGTGTAGTCTGTTATAGTATATTTCTTATTGTGCATGGAATTTAATGTCACCCCAGATATCGTTGACAACAGTTTGCTCTGACGTGCTCCTTCCTACTTTGTAAAAACCGGTGTTCGTGACTAAGCACTACATATGTGGCACCATTGCAGTCACCGCCGCTAGCTACAGTTACGTTTTCCGTGTTGTAGTTATTGTTGTTGTTGCAGAAAATTATTTCTTTTCATCCATTGTACAAATAGTATAAAGGCTGCATTTCCTTGCTCTTTTCGCAGAACGTGATGCAGCAATCTGCCATTCTTCAAGCCGAAGCCGTTCCACCAGTAAGCTGTGAAACTGCCCTCCAGCGGTGATATATGCTTACAGTATAAAGTCCACAAAACGTAAACAGGTTTGCGTGCAAATCCAGCCTTTCGCGCATAAATACTAGCCATCGTATTATCGCCAGATAATACACTACAAGAATATGCTATCAAGGCAACCAAACATGGGCGCTATAACGTAAAGCTATTCGAAACTTTTCTATTCCAATTCTGCAATCAGCCCTCCAAGATTAGTCAAAAGCTTTTTGGGACCATGCCCACTTCGCCTGTCTGTCATGCGACGTCACGAAAACCACGATAGCTCCCAATCTGACATGATGTATACACACTGATTATGTATGATTTTACCGAACAAAACAAAATTATTTCAGATTCGGCACCTTTTCACCATTGTCCCTCTGCTATTGGTCAAAAGGTTTCAGGCTGCACCCACTTCACCTGTCCGTTACTCGACGTTGCAAAACTGCGAAAACTCATTCCGTCAAAGTGATTTGTATGCATTAAAGATGCGTCAATATTTCGAGTAAAACTTTTTTTTTTCTGAATAGCCGCAGACTGCTCCTTTCTGAACGGAATAGAAAATGGCTGCCACCGATAGCTGCACGATAGCTGACGAGAGCAGGCACTGGCTGCTCTCACCCGCCGGAGTGCATTGGTTTACAAGCTAAGTAAGGGAAAGTGAACCAATCGCGCACGCCGGCATCTCCCTCTTCATCCGGTTATCTATTTTCAGTGCGCTCGCTCGGCCCCATCGAACCGCTTTCCATTTGAGCATGCCTCTTGAGAGCCTCTTGTCAGTCAATTAGATAAGAAAAACCGCTCAGTGTAGGCAATGTTATTTGTTTGGAAGCAAACAAAAGCGACTTTCTATAAATGAGGAAAGTGTTTGATTGGGCTGTTCTGGCAACGCTGCGGGTCACCGCCCAAAGCTCGAGTCGGCGGTTACGTAAAATTGACACCAGGAGATTGGAATAAAAACATATTGGAATAGTTCTACGTTATAGGGCCCCAAGTTTCTTTAAAAGAATAATTATTCACTAAACTGGAGCAAAAAGCTGCAAAGGGATCCCGTATGGTCTTTGTAGCTTCAGGCTACCAGTTGACTAAATACTAGACAGAAATCAATACGTGATTCTCACAAACAGTATGGGGTTCCTTCACAGATTTGTGTTCCATGCGTTACATTCAAGTGCGTAATATTTTTACATATTTTATGAAAATTCCTTGCCATTTCGCATTGAAGTAAACAGATTGAAGTAAAGACGTCACTGATTGAGATAAGTATCCATATTTAGGTCAGCAGCGGAACACGTTAATTTCGCCGCTTTAACTAAAGTTGACGTAAGTTGATTATACAGTCAATTGCACAGTACGTATACTGCAACCTTCTTACCCATTTTAACTTCAAATTTAGTGATATGTGATCAATGGAAAAATTTCTACGCTGTTCGATTAGTTTCTGACACTGCGAATCAGCTAAAGTGCGTATTGGTAAGCATGTATCATTGTGATTCTTCCTGCGGCTGCCGAAACTGTATGCATCATCCCAAGGCTCAGTGGGTCCATTTCCTGTCAAAGGATAGCATGCCGTATTGATGTCCCCCCTACGAAGGCATTGCTGCAAGCTTGTTTTGTCCTTGGGCGTCTAACGAAGCTGGTATCAGGTTTGACATCCAATGAGCATCGCACTGTCTATCAATTTCTTCTATGCCCCTTGTATGGGCTTGGGCACATTATAGGGCGATTTTTCGCCATCCGTCCTTTGCACAGTGCAGTCGTAATGCACAGAAGCGCCACGTCGCTGTAGATTCTTCGGTGCGTGCGTAATAGTCGCTGTAACATCATTTATATTCGCTGCTCCACGTCGTCTCTCGCCGCCTGGCTGTCTCACCAAGAACCCGCCTATCCAGGTTCAGACCTGAAGCGAAATAGGCTCTTCTGTTATGACATGCTCTAAAAAGTTGTCTCGTTCTTCTCAAACCGTCGCAATAGCACTGAGCAGAAGCCCGAAAAATCAAATGGTTGTCGAAAGAATGGGTGTCGCTTGTCATCGCGGTGGAATGACAGCAATCTATTATCTTATTGTTCTTAGAAAGAAAAATACGACGCGCACCAGAAAGACACATGGGAAAGAAACTGGCGCATTAGGAAATAGGTGATTAAACACTACGCTTGTTTGTTTGAAAGAATTCACCACGGATAACTTATTTCATCCTGGCTAGAAGAGCATCACTTTCCTTTTATGTATTTTAAATATCAATGTCGCATTTCAAATCTGGAGTGTACATTCTTGTAGGAAGTGACCTCCATAAGTTGTGGTGATGCAATCTTAAGCCTAATTCGGTTTTGTTAACTTCAATTTTTGCCCTAACATTAGTATTAGAAGTGCTCTAAGGAGGAGCACGAATATTATCGCTAATGTACCTTTGTCCACGGACAAGGTAGCAGTGAGCGGATAACATGCTCGGAAGCTCTTAAGTAAATTACGACAAACGTTCCGTCGCGAGGCGAAAGGTCGTTTTGATAGCATGCTTTAGTTTTTTGGTGTAAGCAGGAGATGCTGTTTCGTCGTTGAACATCGTGAGTTGTGATTTTAGTTTCTGGCAAGAAATTTAGAAGGAACCACAAACAGCGTTCGTTCTAGCTTTGAAGCATTAGCTCTGCGCACAGTGCCGCTTGTTTTCATTCCGGCAGTGTGCACGGCAACAAAATTCCGTTACAACGGGTTTAAACTCAACTCAAACTCGTGCATTTTAACAAAATTTCAAAACTCGTAAAACGCTGTAATGACATTTGATTACGAAGGCACCAATCGTTCAATCAATCAACCAGCAGCGAGCAGCACGAGATCTCTCGCAATTACACCGCGGATCGTCGTCGTCGTCTTCGAATTGCCACCGAGACCTTGAGGCGCCACTGCTTCATTACATTGACCCTGGACGTGAAACGGAGCCATCCTGGCGACTCGGCGTGCATGCCAGATAGGGGAGCTGAATATATATTTAGGCGGCTAGCATTCACAGTCGCGCGACCCCGACAACGAAACTCCGGCGATAGTTTGACGCGCTGAACGATGTATAGCTCACAGGGAAGGTGGCTTCGATGATATTGTAGTGAATGTGGTACCACGCAAATAGTTTAGAAGAAAGGCCAGCAGTATGAGGCAGTATCCAGAGCCAAACAAGGCAACCGTGAAGGGAGGAGGGCGTGGCCTGATGCCTCTCACGCAGTGCGGCCACAGACTTGCCTGTCACGTGCATAACATGGTGTAGTAGAGTGGGGCCATAAACTAGCCATGTAAACGCGCTCCAGTTATAGTGGCGCGCGGAGGACGTTCCCTACACCACTCCCTCCCCAGCGAACTGCCCCAACGTTACAGGTCCTGTCGAACGGCGGCAGTGCTTGTCTCCCACTGCGTGTGGAGCGCACTGTTGCTCGGGAAGAAGTCGCGGTGGCTTCCTTCGTCGCTCTGACAATAGTCGCCACAGCCGCGAACATGCCTAGTCAGAATTCTGCATATGAGCCGCTTTCACGCGATCAGCAGAGACAACCTCGCATCTACCGCGAATGCCCACAGTAAAGCGCTTGTTATTGCGATGGAGCAGTTTGAACGTCCCCTCGTACGGGGGTTGGAGAGGTCGCCGCCCTGCCTCATACAGCACAAACACATCGGAGCAAGACGATAGTTCCGCGTGCATGTGGGCGGGTTGCGGCACCAGCTGACGAGGTGTGTAGCGCGAAGCTTGCCAATGATGTCTCGCAACTGGCTGGTGTAATCGCCAATAGCAAGAGGTCTTTCACCTCCACAGCCTGTGCAAAATTCGCCAGGCAGTCGCAGTGTGGTTCCATACACCAACTTCGCGGCGCTGCAGCCAATGTCGGTTTTCAGCGTTGTGCGAGTACCAATAAGGACAAGCGGTGTCGTTTCTGTCCAACTTTGACCTCCCGTCGCCATGAGAGCTGCCTTAAAGTGACGGTGGAAACCGTAAGTAGGAAGTTCTGGTGCGAGAAATGCCGATCAGCCGTGTTATGCTAGCGAAAATAGCAGATTCAGACTGCCTGGCGCCGTCAGTCGTAACTGTGGACGGCGCGCGGAAGCAAGCCACCCAGTGGTACTGAAATGCATGGGCGATTGGGTCAGCGGTGTTCTCCTCGATAGGTACAGCTTCAACCCAGCATGTAAATCTGTCCATGCAGATGAGTAAATACGACTGACCATGATAATGTGGCAGCGGTCCGACTAAGTCCAAATGCACACGCTCAAACGCACGTCTGGCTCTGGAAACCGCGCCAGTGGCGTGACGGTGTGGCGCTGGACTTTAGAGCGCTGGCAGGCGATGCACTTTTGCGTCCACGGCCGGACGTCTCGATTTATACATGAGCAGACGTACCTAGCGGTCACTAGCTTTGGTGAGGCCCAAACACCCGGGTGTGCCAGCTTGTGCAGCGACGGGAAGACGGTACGACGAAGGCCAGAGGGAACGAAATGATCCGGGTTGTCCATTGATACGTCGCAGCACACTCGATCCTTTGAGCCGGGCACAGGTAGCGATTGCAACTTCATAGAGGTTACTGTTGTCAGCAACTGACTCAGTTCTTGATCTGCTTGCTGAGCTGAAACCAGCTGAGCCAAATTAGTTCCCCAGAAAGGATAAGGGTGTTGACTCGACTGCGTGACAGGGCGTCTGCGATCACATTGTTGAGGCCGCTCACGTGCCGGATGTCAGTAGTGAACTCGGATATGTAACACATCTGACGTGGCTCACGGGAGGTGTGCGTTCCTCTGTACGATGTCGGGAGACGCAGGGTGCATGTGAGAGGTTTGTGGTCCGTAAGCACAACGAAATTCACGCCTTCCAGATAGTGATGAATATGTCGGATAATAGCATAGACGGCAAGCAACTCTCGGCCGAAAGTGCTGTAGCGCTCTTCTGAAGGGGTCAGCTATCTCGAGAAGGAAGTTGTCGGGTGCCAGACTCCGTTGCTCAGCTGCTGTAGCACTGCGCCGATGGCTGTGTCTTAAGCATCGACCATTATGCACTGCGGTATGCCTGGCTGTGGATACACAATGTTGTGCCATACCGCGGGCTTATCATCGAGGCGACGGGAGCTCCCATACTACGTGTCGGTCATCGAGGAGACGAGTGCTCCCACTTCTTCGCAACGAATCAAGAATTCGACACGGCAGTGGACTTGAAGAAGCACATAGCTATCTCCACGACGAATCAAGAATTCGACGCGGGTGACGTCATCACCCGCCCCGCGTGGTTCCTGCCAACGAGCAGTCGCCCAAAGGGACTTAAGGGAGAACCGGCTTATTGTGAAGAGAGAGTCGCCTCCAGCCGCCCAGTCGGTCTGATGCGCTCTTCCAGCTACATGTACGCAATCACCCACTATCTGTAAATATTGTATAAGGTTTTTCGTAAAGAGTCCGTCTCTCATCCTCCATCCAGAAGTCACAACAACAAGCAAATCAGCGTTTGCCAAAGCCTCTTTGACTCGATGGAAAGCGTTGCATGCATGCTTCGTCAGCCCAAGTCCAAGTTCAGCACGGCTTTAGACGTGGTTTCAGTACTATCACGCAGTTAACCGACTTCATCCACGACATCGCTTATCAGTTGGATCTCGGTAAACAGATTGATGCTATCTTCATTGATTTTTCTAAAGCTTTCGATTCATTACTTCATTCTCATCTCTTGCAAAAATTAAATGCAATACTAAAAAATTCCCATCTGGTCAATTGGATCGCTAGTTTCCTTTCTAACCGGTCCCAATACGTCGACTTTAGTTCTGCAAGGTCATCCATGCTTGAAGTAGGCTCCGGAGTTCCTCAAGGATCCGTCCTGGGTCCTTCATTGTTTTTAATTTATGTCAATGACCTCCGAAAACATGTTTCCTCTAATATTCGTCTTTATGCTGACGATTGCGTCTTATACGACGTGATTGATTCCCCGAATAGTTTTCAGTGATTAAACGATTCCTTTGTCTCTTTCAGTGCTTGGTGTGAAAAATGGAAAATGAATATTAATTAAAAAAAACGGTTGTTTTGTCCTTCACGAAAAGAGCAGCACCTGTAATTGCGACATATTCCTTGAATGGGTCACCTTTAACCAGAGTTCGACAATACAAATACCTTGGCGTAACATTTACTCACAATCTCTCATGGACTACACACATTGACCAAACATGTTCAAAGGCCCTAAAACAGCTTGGATACCTACGTCGTACTATGCAAAAGGCTCCGAAGTCAACTAAACATTTAATGTATAAAACTCTTGTTCGCCCCATTATCGATTATGCCGCAACAGTCTGGCCCCCACATAACTAAAACAACATAATCAAACTAGAAGCAGTTCAGAAAAAAGCCGTCCGTTTCATTTTACATCAGTATGACCGCTATTTTTCACCCTCGTCTGCCCTCCCTACGCTGAATCTAACATTACTTTCGGTACGTCGTGATACGGAATCATTAAAATTTTTGCACAACATAATTAACAAGTCATACCACACTTCAAACACAGCTTGCATATCTTTCACCAAGCCTTCTTGCACGCGTAATTTCCACGAGCTTTCCACGGCGTAATTTCCGCGTAATTTCCACGGCGTAGTACGGGGGCAAGGTGGCCGAGTGCCTTGGTGGTGGGATGGAATATGACGGTGGGGTTTGCAGCGTAGTTGAGCGTGGCGGTGTCACCCGATGTGGGTAGTCGGCAGAGGATAGCGGTGGTGTCGCAGAAGCTAGTCTGCGAACGGGTGCAAATGGCTTGTGGCAGGCTGCTCGCTATGAGGTAGCAGAGATAGCTGGTAGGCCACTTCCTCCTGAATGAAATCCTTGAGCTGAGGTACGAGCGCAGAAGGATCGGCATAGCTAGCGCCAACTGCAATGGCCGAGACGCGGTCAGCCTGTGTGTCCTTTTGGTGGGCGATCTTACGTTGGCGGAGCGATTCGTCGAAGCTGGTACACTTAGACGAGTGCGGCGACATCAGTTGGACTCTTGGCAAGAAGCATTTGAAATGCGTTGTCTTCAGCGCCCTTCACAATGTGTGTCATCTTCTCTTATCCGTGATTTTTGGATTAAAACGACTGTATACATCCAACCCATCCTTAACATAGCTGGGCTAAGCCTCGCCGGCTGCTGTGCTCGCTGGCGTAGGCATTTTTGAGCTCGTAGCTTGCAGACAGCGGGGTGGCCAAACACTTCCGTGAAATTGATCTCGAATGCGCACGAATTCAAGATGTCAGTCTCGCGACTGCCAAACCGCAGGTTTGTGCAATCATCAAGGTAAATTACGACGTTGTTAAGTTACGCCTGGTCGTGCCACTTATTGCGGACGTTTACACGTTCACAGGAGGACGTAAAGTCGTCGACGTCACGTTCTCTGATATCGCTAGATATGGCCACGTGGCGCAGGCGGGAGTGCCAGCGCAAATGACAGAGGCAGCGATAGGTCCAGTCGGCTCGTTGGCGGCGTCGGTCATGTTTTTGTTCGGCGACATATGAGTGCGGAGCTCCAGGGTAAGGTGAGAGACTCCAGTAACGTCCACGAAATGCAATGACATTTAATTGCAACGACGATAATCTTTGAAGGTCAGTCTAGCGGCAACGAAAAGCATGAGCTCTCCGCAATCCAAGCACGGGTTGTCGTCGTCGTCTTCGAGTTAACCCGGAAAACACGAGGTGCGTCTGCTTCATTAAAAATACAAATAACTTTGCTCAAGAATAACCATCGCTAAATACGAAAACTTGTCGCAAGAAACGCTACTTGTTCTGATTACTTGTTATTCACTTCTCAAGGTTCACCGGGGTTTGAGGCACCCTACGGGCACGGGTGTGGGCTATGTTCCCAAACCCGGCCCCTACTTGAAATGCTCTGCACTGCGAACATGAATAAGAGCAAGTCATTGGACACAGACGACCCTATCACAGGGACTAATGAACAAAAGAGAAACGTGCCCCCTGATTCACAAACAGAACTCTTATTTGCTTTTATCGCAAGACAGACTGACAGGGTAAATGTACAAGTTTAACATCGTTCTATCAGTGCACAATACACGCTTTTATCTATTGAAAGCACTACAGATGCTACGAATGATAGATTATGGGATGCTTTGTGATATACAGCAACACGAGTTGTAGAACGGTGCTGCCTGTGAAGGTCGAAAGCAGTCTAGTGCTTTTGAAAGGCGCAAGCACAAGTGACTGCACCTTTCAGAAAGGCCAACAATACGCAAACGCTTGCCTTCTTACACTGGCTCGCATGAAGGACACTTTGCTATTAAAAATATCTGATGTGGCTTGCCCACCAAGCTGGACGTTTTCCCGCAGAGCGAAAGTATATCTGTGGTTTCGTCACTGGAATCTCTAAAACCCATGCAAATAAGGTGCATGGACGTCAGCAAGGGCCCTTTCTGCTTCGATGAACCACCTTGATTCGGCTCCACAATCTAGAGACTTCAGCAAAGCACCGCGCTAGAATGCCGGTGTGAACCTGCGAACTGTCGCCATCTTTGTTTATTTGGACAATGGTGCCAGCACAAATAACGGATTCTGGAGTTGCGAATTACAAACTTTACTTACACCTCTACTACTTCCTTGTGGGTAGCCACTGCATCGAGTTCAAAAAACATCCGAAAACTTTTATTTGCCTTGGCAATTGTACGTGTCTCTTATATTGTATCATGTGAAATTTCTTTGTCTCTTCAGCGCCTGATTACTCGCTAATGCATCTCTGTTGTTTTACATCCCCCTCTAGAGAGCCTTGCAGATGATGCGGTGGGCGCTCACTATGAAGGTGTTCATCATATTTTTCGACTTCTATGGGAACACATTCTCCTACTACACCTGCGCTCAAGACGTAAGTTGCGTTACGCTGCCAGTTGTTAGAAGTGAGAAACGTCACATTTCAACATTAGGAAAATGGCCAAGCACTTGCTACTAGAATTATGTAACGCGGTTACAGCTCTAGGGAAGATGAAATAATAAACACGGCCTGGTTCCTCGTGCCGTGAACACGTTTCATAACGCCAGTAACTAACTAGCCCAACTATTAACATCAATTACTAGTTAGCACAGAAAAACCGAGCTACAGCACGAATGATTTTTACAGGGAAGTTGTTAAGGGCTAGTTCCCCCAGGACTCTGTCCCTGTGCAGACACAAAACTCCCTATACGTGGGCCGATCCCGAAGAAAGTGCAATGCCGGGCCGACATGCGGTGGAGGTGAAGCAGCCGTTAAGCACTCCCCATCCGTGCGCCGATACCGAAGATAGTGCAATGCTGGGCCGACCTGTGGTGGAGGTAAACCAGGTGTTAAGCACTCCCTATACGTGGCCCGATCTCGAACATTGTGCAATACCGGCCCGACCCACGGCGGAGGTGCAATTCGCCATTTAGGGCTCAACATAGCTTCGCTGGTCATCCTTCTTCAAAGAGTGGATGGGCACTGAGTTTTCTTTCATAAGTGCACCTCTTGTCCTAAACAGTTCTAAATAGTTCTAAACAGTCCTAAACAGTTCGTGAACTTGTGATAGCGCTCAATAATTAGGCTAACTGCGGCCAGAAACGGATATGATAGCTACATCAGTGCACTAGGTAACTATGCGAAATAATGTTCACAGGTGTAGCTTCTTCAAGTGGACCAAAAACGCTTTGAAAAGTACGCCTCTCATCAGTGTAAATTCACTGTAAATAAATTTACTTACTTTTACCTTTGAGAGACCGTACATCTGCGCAAACGTTGCCACATTCAGAGTCCATATAGCCTAGGTGTTTGAACAAATACTTATAAATTCATGATTATATTGCGCTTAGTGTTATACTGACGATTTTAGGTGAAGGACAGGACGTGAACGTACGCACTAGTCGAAAACTCGCTTCAGATGGAGTGAGGAAGCGTGGTAACAACATTGCGCTACGTACGTCCACGTCCTATCCTTCACTTAAAATTGTCAGTATAACACTAAGCGCAATATAATCATGAACGTTCACCAACTAGCCCCCTTCATTGCTTTACTAAACCTATATATTAATCAAAAAGTCAGTATTACTGAGCACTAATTGTTTTAAACAATAAAGTAATGAAAAGTAGATTGTTGCTTTAAAATACTTTACTCGCCTTGAAAGACCTTGCAGTAATCACTGAAATATTATGGAAATTACTAATATTTCATGCTCACTATTTTATTTGTTATTTTCTTTTGTGGAAGTACATTTTATCTGCCTTCTCTTTATAATTACAACACCTTATTTACGTACGCGAGCACATAATTGCCAACACAAACTTATTCTTGCCATATTCTCGGAGGCTGACATTAATGAGTGGTAATTTCGTGATAGCTTCCTGGTAGATGTAGGTCATTGAGTTATGAATGGGCTGGATTTGGCAATTTCAAGATGAAAAAAAAAAATAAGCGGATCTATGCAATTTCCTATTGGTAATTGTGCATGTAATACAGAAATTAGGTGCCTAAACTATAAGCTTATTATCTGTTCAGAGAAATGCACCGTAAGTCATGCATACTGACATATTTTTGTGATTGCTTTTCAGAGAACAGTAAGTTATTTCCCTTCATAATGCTGCACTTAGAGAGGGCGAAAGTTTCTTGCCTAATTGTTCTCAGTCGTTGGCCAAGCGAGCGCATTCGGACAGTAGGTACATTTAAGGCTGGCTCTAACCACTACACTACTCAGACATTTCCGTTACATATGGTCCGTAACGCATTGACACAAGCTGCGAAGTGTACGTGAAAGGTCTGAAAGAAAACAGTGTAAACTAAAGCATGGGAATCAATAGCGCTTTGACTTGAATCGGAAACAGAAACCTTGCGTGAGCTCACGGGTATCTCCGCGGCGTTTGAATAGCCGTCTTTTAAAAAATACATGCCAAACGCGACGCCCTAATATATTTCCTGACGCTGAGATTTCGCTTCTGCAAGCCGTCATCTGAGCGGCATCATTCCTTCAACATTAGTGGCTTGAATCACTAATCGGAATGACCACGATGGACATGACCCCAACTTTTTCACTCTTAAATAAAGGTCGTAGTAGTTACTCCCTAGTGTCACGTCATTTGCTACCTTGGTATAACGGTAGTTGGTAGCGATTGATTTAGTAACCTTACCGACTAAACAAGGCAGCCAGTGACTGTTACTTTTGGGTGTCACCTACCAATTCCGAATGCAGTTAGCAGCACGAAATTTCAAGTCTTTAACACACATAACGAACGCGCTCTCGACTACACCACAGCTGGTCCGATATGTGCAACACAGGCGTGAATCTTTGTGCCGGCCTGTAAGTAAATTTGTTTGCTTTTGAAGTTTGAAGTTCGACGTTTATTTAAGGTAACTGTGGAAAAATATACAGTTGCCTAGCAGACCGGGGAACAGACAGAAAAGCCTGACAGTGCACCTGCCTCCCGAAAATTAAAATTTGCCATCAATATGGCACAATGCCTAGTGTTATAACTTCACTAAAGCTATAAGAGTGCGAAAAAGTAAACAATAACCGTCTTCTAAATACATATCGTACATAAATATACGTAAATTATGACTGTTATATTTAAGTAAGAAAGAGTATAAAAGCGAAACCAAAAATATGACAAAATTAACGCAGGCAAACGACAGTGAAAGATTTATTTTCACAACTTCCAAATTACACGAAGTGTAACAAAAACGTGGCAGTTTCTCCCGAAAGGCGAAGCATCCATTGCAATAGCAAATCAGTGGACAGCTATAGAAAGTAAGGATAGTAAGTTTATAGGCCGTATATGCTTCTATACATAGGTACACTAAATAAACTAACAAGCATGCTGTCACGCGTGCACAAGCAAACATGAAACCATCTGACTTGAATACCGCGGAAACGCGATTCAGATGGATTGAGGAAGCGTGGTCGCAACAGCGAGCGAATCTATCTTCGTGCTGCCTCCCGCATCAACGTGAACTAAGCCGCGAAAAAACAGCGCACGGCGGTCTCTGTCTCCGTCGCAAATGGCTTTCAAGATACAGCGGCCCAAGCCGGGCACGCGCGGCCGCCCGGGCCGCCCACAATAGAATGCGTTTCCCCACTCTACCCTCCCCCGTAGCCTTGCGCGCGACGGAAGCCGGCGCGCTTCCTTACCCTTTTCTTCCATTGCGTGCGCGTTTTTGGAGCCTCGATCGCGGGCTTACCCTCGCACACTTTCACTCGCACATACAGCATACGGAGCGCGGCGACATTTTTATCGTCCTTGGACTTCATACAGAACTTAAAGGCGATGCCGACGGCAGAAATGCGTCTGGAGTGTCGTAACTGCTACCGCAATAATATATGGTGCTCAAGTGTATCGAAAATCTTCTGTAAGTCAAGAAAGGCCCCTAAAGTGAGCAATCGACGTTCGGTATTGTGAAACATTCTTTCTTTAATGTATTGGAAAAGCGTTTCTGTTTTATTTTTATCTTTTTTTTTGTTAGAGCGCAGCTTTTCGGTGCCCGTTGCCGCGTTGACGGTAGGGGTGCCTCGGCGTCGTACCTCATAACCGAGCGAACGAGCACAGCGGCAGATTAAAGCGATAAGAAGGGTGCGCGAGGTGGAAAGTGGAGAAGGAGGCCAGAATGACAGCATGAGGCGGAAAGTGGTTGAGGAGCGGAGGGTAGACGGCCTGAGCAATAGCTGAGTTGCCGGCGGCCATGGCATCGGCAGCCGCGTGGGCGATCTCATCTGTGCTTCCAAGGCTGGCTTGAGGTGGGGAGGGCTACGCTCGTCCGCAGCGTCAGCTGCTGAGGTCAGTCCGCGCTCAGATCACTGCTCCTGGAAGGGGCGATGCGAAGCGGCTGTGAGAAGGGCTCGATGTGACGCTCCCTTGGGTGTTGCAGCTGACACTGGTGGCACGATTTCGCCCCAACAAAGGCTGCTCTCATCGTTGGTGGCACGAAAGCGTGAGAATAAAAGCGTAGTTCCGCGCAAGACGGCTCCAACGATATGGTGCCCGAGTAGCGCGCGTTGTCTGTGTGGAAACAAAGCACTGCATGAGTGGAGGTCTGTTGGCGGCAGCTACTGTGAATATTTCAGGTTCAGTTGTGGGGAACATAAAAACTGTGTATACAACTTTATCAGTGACGTAAGAAGTGTAACTGCCATTTCTATCAACAGAAGCTCTAGAAAGGCCAGCTCTCAAGTATTCACTCAGCTTATTGGCAAGAAGTGCGTCCGAGTATGCTTCATCATGTATCGTGAGCTCCGGTATAACAGATTTATCATCGTTAAACATACCGTCATTTACTATTTTTACTTTATTTAGTCATTCGATACGCTAGCAAACATATTTTAGTAATATGCGAGACATGAATCCTTAATAATGGAGCCTAGTTTATTTCAGATTTTTTAAATATTTGTCTAAGGTGGCTAAGGTGGCTAAGTTTGTGGTTTTGATATATAAATTGAACAGTTTGTCGCACTCTTGTATTCTCTTTAAAACGCCTGAATCTATCTACGGCTTCCTAGATTCGTGGTGTTTCCTAACCGTTACCATAGGAAACTCACTATCCTAGAGTCCTTTGATAATACCTAAAAAGAGGCAATACGAAGCCACGGGGTCTTTTATCGGCATTACGGCGTGCCAGCGGGTACCCGATGATAAACGTTTAAAAACCGCCATTTGGTCTTAGGTATTATTCTGCACGTGACGGCCGTGTTCTGTGTGCTTTAGTCATGGGTGGTTAAGCATGAAGGGAAAAAAGAAAGAGGGGGAGAGAGGGCAGCTGGTCACTTTAATCTGCTAGCGGCACCCCTGCATCACATTCATCTGGTGATAGCTTGTAAAACACAGATCTAGCAGGGTTTCAGAGGCATCAGGAAGTCTTGTCGGCATGCTAGTTACGTTTTAATATCCAAAGTAACAGAAAATGTCAACTGCGATTTTGCGTATCAGCCGCTGTTAGTAATAAGTGGATGTCGAAGTCACCACAAAAGATGGCCGGTAGTCCGGATTGACCATAGTACTTTGAAAATTCATGAAAATTCATCAAAGAACTCATGAATTTTCATGTACACATGAAAACTTAAAAATGCATTAACACGAGCAGAAGGGGTTCTGTATATAGGAATAATAACTGTGCCCATGTATTTAAGCATTAGACATTCGCAGTAAGGAGTAACGTTTGAGTGTACCAAGGTGGTGTCATAGTATAGTTGGTTTTTCATATAAATAGCCGGACCAGCTCCCTTTCTGTTTCTTCGCGATACATGAATTCTTAATATCGGAGCCTAGTTTATTTCAGATTTTTTTTTAATATTTGGCTAAAGTGCCTAAGTTTGTGGTTTTCATATATAAATTAAATAGCTTGTCGCGCCTACGAAAGCCTACTAATTCATTATTGGAATGTCCGACACACCGATATGTGACTCGTACAACTGTGAAGATACGACGGAGCACGCGTTGTTTTTGTAAGCTCTATGACAACGAACGCGGCGTTCTCCGGAAGGTGTTAAGCCGATTTTATAACCGACCATATTCAGAGACTGAGATTCTCGGTACCATGCCCCCACGCGTCGCAGGCTCACAACGCGACGCGGGCACTGCTATGTTTCATAAAGGTGACTGGCCCAGTGACCAATTATAAGCATGAAATTATGGACATCCGCACATTCTTCCCTCCCTCTCCTTTCTTCCCTTAAACCCCTTCTTCTGTGTCGGGTAGCAAACCGGACGTACGTCTAGTTGACCTCCCTCCCTCTCCTTCCTTGCTTTTCCTCCTCCTCCTCCCTTTTAAACATTAGCTTGAGTATGTGTCCTCTGGGTATGTGTCATTGGGTATATGCTCAAGGAGTCACTGTGTGTGCGCCAATGGGTATCTGCTGCTTTTCGATTAACCTCTTTCACACTAATTTGAAGATGTGCCCCTGGGGCCACAAGTACTGCCTCTCTCCTCGTTATTTAAACTTGGGTATGTGTCACTGGGACTACTATGTATCCTCTACAACGAATTTTTGACGCCAGCTTGGGCGACAAGGTATCACAGTAAGAAACAATATCTAAGTAACGACATCACGAAGACATCTACTGTAGTTGTGTCTGTTTTCGTTTTTTTTTTTTGAGGATCTGGTGGTTATGTCAGAACCACACTACGCACTTCAAGGGTGCCTACTACAGAACTGTTGCTCCACCGACGAGCTCACTGGAGAGCTTCGTAACATTCGTTATCCTGAATCTTATTCTTCACAACTGCCGCCTCCGCCCCCAGCCCCCTAGCGGCCCAATGAAGCCCGGGAAAGCTCCAGTCAGCGCTGCACTCGATTCTGGCATGATTCCTTCCCCGGTTCAAACAGTGTCACTTGCACCATCCTTCGTTCTCTCTCTGCATACCATCAAGCACATTTACATTGTACTGTCAACCAGCTATAACAAATGACACATGTGCCTATCGCGTGGGAGGAAGTCCTTATTTACTTTGAAAAGTCAACCACCACGACACCTTCTACAGATCTTCCTGACTTCGTTTGTGGGAAAAGCAAAAGACAAAATGGTGTTAACCGGCTCGAAAGACATCCCCCTAACCACGGACACCTTCCCGACACATTCATCGCCTTCCGCAAGTATTCTATTACTCAAGACGTAATGCAGCAGATCATGAATGACGTGTACGATCACAGAAGTGAAATCCAGTAGCGGATGGTAGTCGGTGCAGTCCTGAAACGAGCTTCCGATAGCTTTCAGTAAGAAGTAATCAGAAACAAATTTGCAAGTATATATCCGGGAAATTTCTTGTTGCGCTGCATTCTACACTTCCCGAGCGACATGCGAATTTCCTTCTGGGGTTCGGGCAGTCAAACATCAGCACGATTCCCCATGCAGTGCGTGACATCACAAATATTTATTATATCGGTAATCATGTTTCATCTGGTCATAACGTACCTCGTGGCCTACCTGAACGTCATTCCCGGCTTACGGCATGTAATAGACGCTCACACTTTTACACGGTGTTGCAACACCGTAACACGGGACAGCAACAAGCATCTCTTCAAGCTGGCCTATACACTGCTAAGTAATGTTAAACTGCTTGCTCACTAGCTCATTAAAAATCCTGTATACGTCGTAGCAATCAACAACTCGACCCACAAATTTTGCACCAACCGAGGACTCGTTCCTCTATCCATGATAAGCCAGCCCATTCTAAAGTGCAAGACGTATCGGATACATTGTTTTGCAGTGAGGCGAGCGTAAGCAAATATCACTTGAGACAGCGTGAACAAGAACTAAGCAGAGTCACTTAAGCAGTAATTTGCTCCATGGTTTTCTGCGGCTTACCATACACAGCCCTTACGCGTACCGAGATCAGATGACTGGAGGCCCCACTCAGAATGTGCTAGCGTGTAGAAATGAGAGTCACCATTACACCCAAAGCATTAACGCGCAACCAGCCACCATGTACAACACTCTTCAAGAGATAGTACAAGCATTCCATGAATCTCAACCGCTTAGTCAGAGCACATTCTCTCAAGGGTGAGTCATTTTACCAAGCTTGGGTACAGAACCCAGTTCTCTCTGTTGACCGACTACCGTAGAGGGCCATCCCTGAAGCCGAGGTACGGCCGATGTCCTGCAACGTGGACCCGTCATGCGACGCTTAAAGAAGACAAACCCATGCCACTCCTTGGTCCAAACTACAGCACACTTGCTACAGCGATGCCGCTCACACTCCCCCCTTACGAGGACAGTCTATGGTCTTCAGGGAAACATAACCTGAGGAAACAAGGTAGTGCGGATAGCGACTGATGTGGAAAACCTAGCAATTTCCAAAAACATTGCCCAGCTCCCCTTGTACTGCGCGCCCCCTATCATTACCTGCGCTAACCGCCAAGGGGCATTCTGCGCTTTCGCTCATAACGATTTACCTCCCCACATCCGAGGAACATTTTCATCACGCACCAAACTGCACACCGAGCTACGCGTTATACTGGAGTGGGTGCCGCGTCAGCAGGGAATGCAAATAAGCGAGCGAGCGAGCTTACCTCCTCGCTTCCGGGGGACAGATACCTAGTGCCCAAATTCTGTGGCCCAATGTGTTTTGCCCGAGGACACGTCGCGCCTAGGAGAGAAAACAGCATTGATCCAGATTGAAAGACATGCGACTTTCGATACGCTACCTTTCAGCACCTCCTCATACATTCAGCCGACACGACTGTTCCGTGATCGGCCAAGCGCAGGCACTCACACCTGCGAAAACTCCCTCGACTAAACTAATGCAGCGCTGTCGTGATCTCCGTTCCTACTGAGTGCATGCGGACGCTACCCGAACGTCCTACACACCTACACGTCTCGTCTTCGTGCTAAATTCTCACCGTATTTCCTACATGTCTTTCTTCCGTCCCCATTCATTTCCCTGTCCTGGGTGAGTTGAACCGCTATAACAGAGCTCCCCCTTCAAAGTTCTGGCGACTCCTCGGGCAGCATCTCCAACACATTAAGGGAATTTGCCGAACTCAAGCAACATATAATGTGTCACAAGCGATGAGGGCTCGGACAATGAGCTGTTTGAACAATAATGTTCATGCCTCTTTTTCTCTTCGCTTGTATAGCAGGCATACTTGTGTTGCCACTTGACCTCACAACTTCCTAAAATTTAGTATTGCAAATACCGCTCCCGAAAGCACCGCACTCTCAAATCAGGGTTTTTGGGCAGCCAGAAAGACAGCGATCACTTTGTCAGCCTCATTACCGAATTTCTGCGCCTGTAATGGCGAATTATACCCTTCACGGTGTATTCAGGCGCCTAATTATGCGCGTCGAACTCATTCAACATGTTCAGATGCACAATTTTGAGCCTTTGGCAGCCGTCTGCCAACTATGTTATAGCTGCATTCGAGGGTACCGTTACTTTCGCGGCGACCAATCAAAGAGGCCTGTTGCAATGAGAAGCGTTGTGAGCACCTACAGCTGGGCGACATGCTCTTGTGTTTCTACTTTGATAAAACGCTTGAACAGCGGCTCCTGTAAACTGATTTTACCTGTACATGTATTTACCCTGCAGTACTATGTATGGAAATCTCATCGACAGTGCCACCTTGCTCGTGATTTGTCGGCTTCTCTTGTCTAAACTCCACGAACCATATAGATCTGCTGCTCAAGCTCATAAAGCGTAAGACAATAAGCTCTCAGCCTGTGGAGAAGCCGAGCCCATCATTATCGCCTCCTTGCATTTGAAACATTTGTGTGCACAGAGTACATAGGTGATTCATACAGTGAGTGTATAGACTTTGTATATCGGCGTGAAATTTTTTTATAAGAGGACTACTTCGGAAAACTCAGCACCTCTTTCTTGCTGTGTTTCCTCTAATTGCCCTGTTTAAACAAACCTACTTTGACACAATGTATTCTCATGCTTCTCTGCAGTTTCTCATGAAGAGCGGGTCAAGAAGAAATGTGACGTGGCAAGACGTAAGGGCTTGCTTTCAGTGTCTTAGCTTTGACAACGTAAGGCAAGACTTCATGACAAGCGAAATGGTGTGTTGTTGCAATAGTAGACTGGGCACGAAACTGTATGCACACATAAAATTAAGACAAGTAAGAAGTATTTTGTTACTGGTTGTTGGGTGTTTTCGCAGGCATGTACAGTTTCATGCATGCATGAACTCGTTCCAATTGGGAGCAAGTTTTGGCGGCAGTCATTCATTCAGATCCCATTGTAGTTCAGACGTTTGTAGTTTCACACACACACACACACACACACACACACACACACACATATATATATATATATATATATATATATATATATATATATATATATATATATATATATATATATATATATATTCGTGTATATATATATATATATATATATATATATATATATATATATATATTCGTGTATATACATATACATCATGTATATATACATCAACATTCGTGCACTAAAACACGAAAGGTTCCGAGCATTTATAACCGCAATGAACGCAAACGTACGGTAGCGCTCACGTACACAATAAATTATGGTAACAAAACAAAGAGTAATGGAAGCGTGCAGCTAGTAGACTGCAGGAAAAACGGAGACGCATTAAAAAAAAACAAGCACGAATTTTACAAATCCGTACCTGAGCCCCAAATACGCTATGGACATTCTGTAAACTGCATCCGTTAATTCATCTGGAGTGGGAATTATGATCGTATGCATTCGCAGCTTAAACTAATTTCCTACAATGTCTGCGAAAGGTTTGCAAAACGCCTATTCACAAATTATTGCTAGAATTCACACCGGTGTTTATTATATTCATTTTGCCCACTTTACATATATTATTAGGTGATGTTCACCGAATTATGCTCTCAATTTTCATTGCCGAGTTCTAGAATTGTGAACATTATAGTTTTGTTATAAGGGGTGATCACATTTAAGTTTTATGGCGAGTTTAAATATCGCCTGTGGCAGATAGCAAAATTATTGTCCTTGAAATGGATTAGTCGAAGAGGCGGACATTCCTAGCACGTTAAATTGAAACACATATTCTACTAAAAACATCCTTATTATTCACATTATGGCAAATATTGCAATTTACGAATGGTAGCCGGTGATCTTGCAAAACGTATCCAGTTGAAATTAATTGTCAGGATGACACTAGTTAGGGATATTAGTTCCCAAAGTGTGGGACGAATCGCATGGGTTTTCCAGTTACTTTCATGCTTCAATGCTTCATTCTTGCAGCGAGTTTGACGACCAAATGCTTGAGGTCAAACTGGCGTCATCCTGGTAATTTATTTCAAGTGGACACGCCTTGCAAACTCGTCGTCTACAATTAGTAAATTTCAATATGTGCCGTAAGGTAAACAATTAAGAACTTAATTAATACATTTCCGTGAATTAGTTGAATATTTGCTTCAATTTCTCGTTCTAGTAATGTCCACCTCTCCGAAACATACCGCTCAAGGACAAGAATTATGCTACATGCCACAGGCGATGTTGAAAAATTTCATAGACCATCAAAATGATCACCTAATATGAAATTTCATGAATTTTCAGCAGCTTTGACGAAATGTTGGTGGGCTAAATAAAAAATCCGCTTTCCAATATAACCTGACTTTCACTTCTTCTAGCTAGTGCAACAAACCTCATCAAAGTGACTGCGGTGGTTGCCGAGAAAAGCAATTTCTCTGTTATCACGTATTTAGATAGGAGCCCCAAAGCTAGGCTTAAGTAAAAAAGTGTTTGGTACTGCTTGAAAATCAAAAGTTCTATCGGCTCTTGAAATTAAGCAAACCGTCAAGATGGCTAGCTTTAAGGGCGAACAATGAAAGAACAATCTAGACAATGTGCCCGACTAGGCCATATCGCAATCTGCTTAGAAGAAAAAAGCTTTGACGGAATACGCGGGAGAAGAGCCAAGAAAGTATCCTGTGAGCATTACGCTAATGGAATGGAAAGCGGTGTGAAAATATCTGTTAAGCTTAGTCGCAGTGTATAAAACCAGCGTACTGGGTAGCCGCTCTGGAAGGAAAGTCGCGCATGCAACTATGTCGTATGAAAAACGAATGAAATAAAAGCAAAAAAAGGTATTCATAAACACCCTGTTGTTCGTGCACAAATAATGTTGTCGCACAATGTAGAAATACGGGAGAAAAGTTGGTTAATGACTATGTTTCATGCAATTGCTTGCACAAATAGCAGAAAAACTAATGATGGCGCTGGCATGTCGCAGTATCCATCTAAAGGTAATACCGACGATGTAGTTATCTCTCCAGAGGTCTTGGACAGTGAGCTTTAGGAGAGAGGAGAATCAAAATGCGGATGACAATAGTAAAATACAGCCGAAGTAAAGTTTGAAATCCAGAGTAAGGCGTTTGTAATTATTAGAAAAAATAAACACTCTTTTCCACCTAATATAGTTTTTTTTTGTTCAGGTTGTACGAAATGGTCTGTTACTGGCCACCGAGATAACGTGTGCCGTTTTCTGCACGGTATATCGGAGGCCACGCATGATCCGTGCTATCACCTATTTTCTAACTTCTTGAGCTGCTTGCACAGTGGGCGCTGGTTATTGACAATGTAATGTTCTCGGTGAAAAAGCTTGGCCAGGGATTGCATTGTTTTTGACTACGGCGGTGACACGTGTTGATGCTGGCCGACGCCAGCTACTCGGAATGCGCGATTATTCGTAAAGCTTGAATAGCGAATCGTATAACGTCCTATCGGATTTGGTTCTTGTATCGAATAGTCTGTATTTGCATCTGCTAATATTAACCGAATAGTTATTAAAGAGCGAATACTCAAATGTGCGCGATCAAACATAAAATTTGAGCCACCGTGCAATAGAATAGAGTGAATCATCACGGCCGTTATAAACCTAAAACTAGAGCAGCCAAATCTCCGAGCACGCTCTGCATAGCATGGGAAGCCAGATGTTCCTTTCTAAACGGAGCTGATTTGCGCTCTCCAAAATGTCCTACTTATGTAAAACTGTTTTTTTTTTATGCTCGATTTGTACTTGTATCAAGTAATACTGTATGCCGTGGCGCTTTATGACCGAAACTTGCAAACACGTATAATACCCTAGGATAACAACATGAACTGGTAATATTTGTTTCAATTCTCGCTCTTTAGAGTATTCGGCTTTAAATTGGAGTTATTTCCGGCACTATTCCATTCATATCCGTGTTGCTGTCCGACGCTCTAGTGGCACACATCTAGCAGCCTTGTGACAGGTCTTTCCCGGCCAACTACAATTACCTTTTCTTGGGGTCAGTTGGCGCAACAGAGGGGTAACAGGTGATCGTTAGGCGAGGCATTCGTTCTGCAGCGGAAATGAGGATGATTACGGCGAGCAGCGACTACGGCCGCAAGGGGATATGCGCGCTGAATGCGCATTAAACATCGTTTTTTTTTTCTTCTTGTGATTCTGGCTAAACCCAATGCGTTGCAGTTGCTTGTTTATCTACACGCTTCTCCATGTTACAAAGCTCCTCTTAGTTGGTTCCTCTTAATGGCTGCCAGGGAGGTTATGGATGTAAGCATAAGTTCCACAGAAATTTTCCTAGCACCACTTGCACCAATGCAACGGTGAACGTGTCGGAATCTATAGTGGTAGCGGAAATTTAGCAATCAGTTAATAATTTAACGCTTGACACGTCATGGCACTATATATAAGCAATGCAGTTTTAATGCTAAGCATTGCTCCTTCTAACAGCACGGCTTCAGCGTCGCTTTTTTCTGCTCGACTGTGCCCTCTGCAGCTGTTCACATTCTGGGATGTCAGTCGATGTAGCCTTGGCGAAAGAGCGCAGGTGTTCACTTTGATAGCATTGCGACGTCCAATAGAATGCTCAGCATTGTAGATTTTCATTTGAACGGCTCTTGTCGCTCAATTTATTGTGAGCGAGTTGTTTTCATGTCTGACAGGAATGAACATCATTTAATTCATTCGCCGAAAGTTAAGCACGTATAGTGCATACCCGAGTGTCAAATTACTGTTTATCTATTTAGTGATGTTATGTTCACGGTACTTTTTCTTCTAGTATCTCAAGGGAGCATCAACTTCCGGCTCAGACGGCGGTGCTGCAGTGAGTTTCAATACCTGTGCATCAATGATACTAAAACAGATGCCTCCCATATTACGCCATGCTCTTACTTCTCTGTCCGTGAGGGACGCAGCTGCGTGGAGTTTCCGCATTAACTGTGCAACACAAGCATTATTTCGCTTCTGTAAAAGTTTTCGAGCGCCTTTTCTTTGAGAATTCTCAGGGCTGCCAAGCTCCGGACTGATCACGCATGCAGTAATGCCTCAAAAGAACTTATTCTTGGGTAAGGTAGTGTGTAGGTTTACTATATATCTGTTGTTCTTGACGCAACATACGAAGCCCAGAGATGCTGGTCTCTGTGTTCTTACCTGTGGCCATGCTTCGTTCTCCGTGATGACCGCCAAGAACCACATGTATAGTAAAAAGTTATACGCGTTCACTAGTGGACGATGTGCTCTATGAGCGAAAACCTAAACGCTTTCGTTTAAATGCTCACTGATGTCAGAGCGCAAATTCTTCTCATAAGAAAAAAAAAATGTTTTTGGCTATTGTATTCTAAGCTGCAACGTCATAAAGAGGAGTACATCGGCTCGCTAGGTGCACAATGTCACTAGGTTGGTGTGTTAGATTAAATATTATCAAATTCTGCTCAATGGCACTTCAAACAACGCTACAAATCAGCTCCATTGCTCAACAAAAATATTGCGGGAAACAATTTATTCATCTAGTAGCTAGTGGGTTTAAAGAATATAACTTTAGCATCGTGGCTTTGAACTCACTCACCACATATTAAAGTTCACTGAACCAACACTTCTACTTTCGTTTTGTTCATGTGCCAAAGGCGAAATCACCCCAGCATACAAATTTCTTCCTCAACCTCACTGCTTTCGCGTTTTGAGCAAGCTAAGCCGCCATTTTCTAACCCGCTTGTGAAGGCGCACTACCTAGCTAGCAATAAAAACAAATCGGCAATAACAGCGGTTCGAGTGATAATGCTAGTTGGCTATGTGAAAGGACTGCGTACTCTCTTTCGACATTATTGGAAACTATTGAACATTTGGCAGCATTATTATTAGGAGCCACATGCTCTGCTTCCTTTACATTGCCTACAGTCGTAGTTCATGCTTATAGCATTGTGGTTATGAGCTATCAGTGTGCATACGATTATGATTAGCCTTCGTTGCATGTTCGTGGATTTGTCGCGCTAAAACCGCACTTGTATTTAACACTTGTCATTAACTTCTTTTAGTGTCGTCATTCCCTGCCTTATTACTATATCTAAAGGCAGGTCGACGAAGTTTGTGAAAGCTTCTTATTTGACGTGGTCATGTGCATCTTGCGGGGTGGTGAGGAGGTGCCACAGAGTGCTTGTCGTTTTGGAGTGTGATTTGTATTTGTCGTCACCTGACCGAAAATCCGACATTAGAAAGTTACGTTATATTAGTTCAGGCTAGGTTAGGTCAGAGTTGGATCAATATAGGCGCTCTCCGTACTTCCATGTCACCGACTACCTCGGAAAACTTGCTTTATTTTTGATGGCGAACGCCAGCGTCATTCACAATCTTTGCGGTTGACTCAAAAATTCGATTGAAAAAAAACACGAGAATTGCGGTGTTCTAAACATTGAGACGCTTTCACGCACAAATATTCATAGGTAAACTGATTTCAAAAGGCCTAACAAGAATTGCTACCTTTTTTCTGGCAGCTTGATTTTGTCTTCGCCTGTCTCCTAGGTATTGGAATCACCACTGCCGTTAAGGTGAGTGCAGATCAAGCTTCGTGCAGCCTGATCAACGCAATTACAAAGTGTGATATGTGATCTTTATTGCGATTTGCGACATCTACACAGCATTAGGCTCTCAGGTATGGAAGTTCATTGAAACATTGCACCCCCTGACAAAGACAGCAGCGTTGTAGTCAGCGCCTAAGGGCAGTATTCGCAAATCTGCGTTTGTGTATGTGAATAAACTTTATTACGGAGACCAAGCTGCTAATGCCCTAAGGCCCGGCGGCCACCTTATTCCAGGGTAGCCGCGGCCCTGTGCTGACCGCCTAAACCTGTTCACCAGCTCGTCCTCAGGTCTCGGGCTTGTCAGCGGGCCCTTCCACTCGTCTTCTGTTGGTGCTTGGATAGCCGTTGTGCGTGGGTTCTTTTTGCTTTCCCAGATCATGTGATAAAGGGTGTTTGGTACACTGCAGAATTGGCAGTCTCTTATAAATGTTGAGGGGTACATCGCGCGTAGTAGAGTGCCGTGGAGGTAATTGCCCTTCTGAAGTCGGCGTAGTATGACGGCTTCTTCTCTGCTAAGCTTGCAGTGTGGTAGCGGACAATCCCGCCAATTCTTCTTGTAATGTCCTAGCATATTTTGGTACTTGTTTCGCATCAGTTCGTCTTGGTCTGATGGTACACGATGTCCTAGTGGGGTTGCTCTGCGTGCATTTTCTCCGACGGCGGCACGAGCCACTTGGTTTTCCACCAAGGATTCGTGTCCCGGCGTCAAGACAATGCAGCTTCAGGAATGTCTGGGTTCTTGATGATGTTGAGCGTGGTCTCGGTGATCCTTCCCGACAAAAACAAGATGCCTGCGAGTCTTTGGCGACGATGACCACCACGTCCCATCGCCAGAATCGTATGGCCATTGCTATGGCGATCTGTTCGGCTACCTCAACGTCCCTAGGAACTACTGATACAGCACCTATCTCTTCGTTCTTATTGGTTACGCAAGTGACATATCTCCCTGCCTTGTTTGTGGCGGCGATGGTATACCCTATTTCTACCTTGCTGCATTCTTTGTTTAGCATTTTTGTAGTGCGGTCGCCCTCGCCTGTCTTCTCTTTGTTGTAGTCTGGGTGCATGTTTTTTGTGTGTGTGGATTCTATGGGTATCCTTGCTCTGAGGGTCGGGGGTACCGTTGTTGACTTGACTGTTGTGTTCTTCGAGAGGGTATCCAAGTCTTTTCGGGGCACTTCTACCGGCAGTGGTAAGTTTTATTCTTTGTATTTTACTCGTCTTGTGAGCCTCCGCTAATTTTTCCCAGGTATTATGCACTCCTACATTCAGTAGATTTTCTATTAAGGTGGTGGGTGGTAGCCCTGTCGTCAATCAGTACGTATTTCTTATCAGTATGTTCGACTTGTTTCTTTCACTATTCTCCATTTCTAAGTACGCTGTGCCGTAGGTGATTCTGCTGATGACCAATGCTTGTATGAGTTCCAACGTGTCTTGCTCCTCTAATCCACGTCTTCTATTTGTAACCTTCTTCACTAGGTGTGTAATTTACTCGATTGCTTCTTGAAGTCGCTGTAGTGTGGCCAGCCCCGCTCCATTGTTCTGGAAGGCTAATCGAAGGATACCTAGCGTAGTAACCTTTCGGGTGGGGATTCAATTCAGCGTAACTTCATGATCTGATGTCTCCTGTGGGGGTCACCCCCTTGTTCTCTTTCTTACAATCAGGATTTTCGATTTCTCAGGGGCGCATGACAGTTCACAAACACCCAGGTACCTTTACGTTCTCTCTACCGCCTCCTGTAAGGCTTCTTGCTGTCTTTTTGCGGATTCCTCGAGCGCCCATATGGTTAAGTCATCCACCTACAGGGCATGTTACCGAGCCCTGGGGCGTTCCTTTGGTCAGGACCTTGGTATTTTTTTGTTTTAAAAGATAAAATTTATCGACAGCGTTTGGTTTTATAAGGCTGGCTATCACCAGTGATCAGCTACTTTCGTAATGAAGTGATGAAACGTGCTAAGTGCTTTGTCCCTATAGCTGCCCTGCGCTAACGTGATTGACGTATTAAGATGCTATAATACAGCTAATCTGTTAATATTACAGTTGGCGCTAATGCATTTAGAAATATAATTGCTGTTACTATCAACTAAGCAGCATAGCTCTCCGCAGTGTCTTATTTCATATTTTGCTCTTCGTTTGACTATCTGCTTATTCATAGCAACATTGTATTGTAAACAGTGCGGGCAGCTTGTAGAATAATGTCCGGGCAAGATCCCCGCTGTCTTCGTTTCATCGCCGTCTCCTTAATTAAATATGTTCTATTGGCGCAGGGCATGGTGCTTTTTTATATACACGACTTCTACGAAGGCGTGAAGCAACAGGGAACACTGAATTCAAATGGGCTCTTGGATGTCTTCCCGCCGCCCATACCTGGCATTACGAACTTCCCTACCCAGGTAGTATAAGCGTTTGGCATCACATGGAATGTCTCAAATGAATAGTTGTACGACGTCTGTCTGAAAACTTCGTGCAGTACGTCTAAAAAAGTTGTCTTCACAATCTCTCGGGTAGATCAATGACGATCACCTTCATAATACTCTACATTAGACACAATACACAGGTTCCACCTATTCTTCCATTGCTCAAAGCACCCTTGGCAGTGCTATTTCATTTATTAATACTGACAGCGTCCTTCAGGGGTGGTAACAGTAGTGGAAAAAAGAGAACGAAACTGAACAGCAAAATAAGTACTACAGATCATATTGAAAACGATAGTTATACATTAGTCAAAGAAAAGAATCATCTCGTGAACTACACACATAAACAAAACAAAAATGCATCACTCAGAAATCAGAACAGCCATCTTATGTAGCAGCAATCTGACCTCATCGCTCTGTGCCAGTGCCATAGATGAAATTATATAAGTGGCGTAGAAATTCAGCTAATGATGTCGATCGAACAGCAGAATCTGGAAGAAAGTTCCAGTCTCTACAAGTTCGGGGAAGATAACTAAACTTGAAACAATTACTTTTTATTGTCGGTAATGGGATAAACTTACTATGACGATGCCTTGATGTTTCATTGGTTTTGATCACAAAGTAACCTGATTTATTTATCTTAAGATAATAATTGCTGAGATGAAGAGTTTTTAGTCTTTCATATGGTTTCATGGTCTTTCATGGTTTCTAGCATAGGTAGTTGGGCTTGCTGGCAGAGATCTGTTGAAGAATGGTTCCGGCGGTATTTATTAAAGACAAACCTTACAGCGACTCGCTGAATCCTATCAAGCTTGTGACAATTAGTTGCTGCATGAGGATCCCATATTACTTTAGCGTATTCGATTATCGGTCTTACTAGGGTTTTGTAAGCGTGGCACTTTACATCCGGAGTAGCACTGTGCATAGTGCGTCGCAGGTACCATAGTGTTTTACAAGCTTTGGAAATGACAATTTCAATGTGGGAATTCCGTCGTAGATCTGATGTAAATGTTATTCCTAGGTATTTATACTGAGCGACTCTTTCAAGCATATAACCGTTGATTTGATCATTGTAATGAAGAACGTTTTTCTTTCTAGTTACTGACATGAACAGAGACTTTTTAAAGTTTAACTCCATCTGCCAGTCGTTACACCATTTCACTATTCTTTGCAGAATTAAATTTAATATAATCTGATCATCAACTGCATTTACGGTACTGTACATCACACAGTCGTCAGCAAAAGGTCTTAATAGAACATCAATGCTATTTTGTAAATCATTAATAAAGTGCAAAAATAGGAGTGGGCATAAGGCGCTACCTTGCGGTACACCAGAAACAACGGGAAGAATGTTGGACTGACAACCTCTAACAGTTACATACTGTTCACGAGAGGATATATACGCAGAAAACCATTGTGTGAGTGTCTGATTTTTAAAGACCGCATAAATCTTATATAACCATTTTTGGTGCGAAATTTTATCAAATGCTTTCGCAAAGGTATATAATGTCTGTTAATTTTGTGAAGCGCTAAGCATCAGTGTCGGTCTCATTTGAATTCATTCATTCATTCAATAAATCAATCCTTCAATCACTGAACACTCAATCAATCATTTAATCAACTGCGATTTTATTTCTAACATGGTAGTTGTGCGACAACCCGGGCGCAAAGAGGCGAAATGCAGCTAAAAGGTTCCTGGGTGCTTCCCATACACCACGCAGTATGCACAAGAATTTATCTCGCCCGCCGTGGTTGCTTAGTGGCTATGGTGTTCGGTTGCTAGGCAGGAGGTCGTGGGATCGAATCCCGGTCACGGCGGCCTCATTTCGATGTGGACGAAATGCGAAAACACCCGTGTACTTAGATTTAGGTGCCCGTTAAAAAACCACAGGTGGGCCGAATTTCTAGGAGTCCCCTCACTACGGCATGCCTCATAATGAGATCATGGCTTTGACACCTAAAACCCCATAATTTTTAAAATTTCTCTATAGCGTGCACAGAAGCAGCTTAAAAGCATAATTAATTTAAAGCATGTTTAAACATAAATGATATAAAATACTAATGAACTGGGTAGTTATATGCATTGAAAACAATATTTATTTATGGGCCAGTTATGAACTGACGAAGTCATCTGCGTACATCACTATGGAAATACCATTATTTACTTTATTAACATTGTTTACGTACACGTTATAAAAAGATCCAGGAGACTCGCTGTGGACTACCTGATGTAACACTTTAAGAGGACATGCAATTACTAACCATAACACACTGCTCGCGACTATTAAAGTAGGTCTCAAGGAAGAAATAAGCTACACAACCTACAACATAGCTGCAAATTCCTTTGAAAGAATGTAGTGGTTTTAATAGCTAAAGGTTCTTGGCTAATATATACAAACATCATGTATTACTTCGTCTTTTTTTGGTATTGTAAAGAATAATTTTTATTCAGAATTTACAACGCTGTTTCCGTCAATTATCCCTGCCGAAAAGCAAGTTCGCTATCAGAAAAGCCATCGTAGTTCGTAAAAAATGATTACATGTAAAAGAATAATTCATTGAGTACCCGTCTAAAATACTGGGAGTATCTATAGTGGTCCATAGTTAGTAACTTGGTTCATTTCGCCTGCTTCATACATAACCGTTACTTTTGCATGTTGTATCGCACATGGAAGACAAAAAGTTAATAATACCTTATTAATATATGCTCGAGGTGGTGGGACATGGTATGTCATACGTATATTGCTCGCGCAATCTGTATATTGTTAACATCTGCAGTCATTCTGTTCTTCCGAACCATAAATACGCGACAAATGTCACGCTCCTCTGTGGCCCCACTGGAAATTGTTTAATTGCGGAATTTAATTGCCGATGCTTTGGGGAAGTCATGTGAGGGTTTTACGATATCTACAAAGTCAGAATTCATGTGCTCAGCCAAAGATGCCGAAAGCCGTTTATAAATTGTTAGTTCACTGTTTCTGAGTTTCAAAACTTCATTAACACTTTCCATGATTGTTCAGTAGTCATCTGCGATATTTGAGAGAAGCGTCCATCATAATACAGCGGTTTAGTTTTCTCAGTTCCGAGTTTAATTGGTTACGGCACTTCTTAAATATATTAGCTGGAATGGCTTTCCTAATGAGAACAAATGTTGATGAACTTCAATTTTCTTGTGTCTATATTTACCATGTTCTGGTCTATTCTACGGTTTTCTTATGTCTTTTGCTCTTTTGAAATATAAATATGAAACAAGCAATATGAATTGGCAAAAACGTGGACATAAATTCAGCGTAGGTATCAAAGCCATTGGAGAACTTTTTCTTGTGATGTAAGACTTGAATACCTGATCACACTGGGTGATTGATTGCTTATGTCTGAACATACACTAATAACAGTGCGGACACAATTATTTAAGTTTATGGCTAAGCGTTCAATTGTCATCACATCCCCGAATTGCCGCCCCAGAACACGCATCTGCATTCATAAAAAAAAAAAAAAAGAAATTCGCAGGGGACTAAATCTGGCGAGAAGAGAGGGATCCTAGCACAGTGACAAAATATGTGCCAGAATCTCTGCCACTACTAATGCAAACTGCACAAGAGCATTATCGTCGTGCACATTCCGACAAATTTGGTGAAACGCGGGGCGCACAATCTCTGAGACGCTCACCTCCAAGTAGACAGCTGCGTTGAAAGGTCGATGTTCTGTTACAAGTTCGTGTTGCACATTTTCGTAGCAGTCAAAATACGATGAATGCGACTTTCTATTGCTTTGTTCTGCAGCTTTCTTTTTTCTATTTTTCTCATCGCTCATTTTTTTTTTCAGCTTCTTGTTCAGTACGGCTTCTCCTCGAAGTCGCATTCGTAAATCCATGTTTCGTCTCTCGTGACGACTCTTCCAAGAATTCACCGCTCTTATCCGATTTTTTAAAGTCAATGCGGTATCTTTTTTTTCGTTGCAAGTTTTGCTAAGGAGTCGGCAGTTTCCAAATATTCCGGTAAATTGCGGTCAACAGACGACTTTTCCAAAGCAAGAACGTTTAATAGTATTCTGACAGCCACTCGCCAGTCACTGAGCACGAGATAAGTAAACGATTGTTGTGTTGATCGTCGCACAACGTGGCGGGCCGTCCTGACCTTGCATCGCCCTTTGGGTCTTAACAGCATTCCTGAACGCGCTGGGTGAACTTGACCACAGTTCTTCCATTTAAGACATCATTTCCCACGGCATATTGTAACATTTTACGAACTTGTATACCACTCTTCTTCAATTTCACAAGCAATCAAATATTGATCCATGTAAGCACTGCTCGTTAAATTTCCATTTCGACAGAATAAACACAGGACGCACAAAAAGCGCATGCATAAAGTTCTGATTTGTCATGCAGCAGGGCAGCTTGTAGTGTATATCAACTGTGTTCCTTCAAGTGGAGAGAGCGTGAGTGCAACGTCGCTACGACTTTTTAAAATTTATTGCTTACTCGCATCATGAGCTTTGGGCACAGGCTTCGTCGATCATCATCATCATCATCATCATCATCATCATCATCATCATCATCATCGTCCCATTTTATGTCCACTGCAGGACGAAGGCCTCTCCCTGCGATCTCCAATTACCCCAGTCTTGTGCCAACCGATTCCAACTAGCGACCGCGAATTTCCTAATTTCATCGTCCCACCTGCCGTCCTCTATTACGCTTCCCTTCTCTGGGTACTCATTCTGTAGCCATAATAGTCCAACGGTTATCTAACCTGCGCATTACATGACCTGTCCAGCTCCATTATTTTTTTTCTCTGAATGTTAATTAGAATATCGGCTATACCCATTTGCACCCTGATCCAAACTCTTTCTGTCTCTTGACGTTATGCCTAGCATTCTTCGTTCCATTGCTCTTTGCGTGGTCCTTAACTTGCCCTCAAGCTTCTTTGACAGTTTCCAAGTCGCTCCCCATATGTGAACATCGGTAAAATGCACTGAGTGTACACCTTGCGTTTCAGTGATAATGGTAAGCTTCGAGTCGGGAGCTGACAATGTCTGCCGTATGCGATCCAACCCATTTTCATTCTTCTATTAATTTCTTTGTCATAATCAGGACTCCCTGTTAATTGACCTGGGTACACGTACTTCTTCACACACTGTAGAGGCTGTCTGGCGATCCTGAGCTCTCCTTGACCACAAATGCTCCTAAAGGCGCTCAGAGACTTCGCTTCCTATGGGAGCGCTACCACAGATGGGCTGTGGCACAGTGGTTCACGCGCAATTCTAAGGCGACCTGAGCACAGGGCAAACGAAGTTCCAATTTTCCGTGGTACGCCTGGGTCACAATTTTTCCCTCCGTACCATTCAAATATTTTTTTTTATATACCTAAGCCCTTGCGCAGAGAAATGGAATATCCACTGGACGTTCAGTGTCAGGTATGCCACCAAGCACTTGCCAAGAATATTGGAAGCGCAGCTTTCCTGGTGCCTGCGGGAACAGTTGTCCTCCCAGAGGCCTCATCTTTCAGTTTCCCCATCAAGAAGTTGTGTAATCTGATTTGCTCCAATCGTATTTGGAAGGTATTGCACATAAGGAGCTCACGTATGCAAGGTGCTTCGGATATGTTCGCACATTAAATTTCAAAACGCAGTTACTCCAATACGGAACTTGTGCCTGGCGGAAGGCACAAAAACACTATGAGTGTAGTGCATTGCCACGTTCCCGCGCGTCCTTGCATGCATACGTGTCCACGAGGGGTATCTGTTTTTTTTTGCGCAAGTCGTAACGCAACGTCTGCTGCGAAAGTAATATTCATCGCAGCAAACACTGTCAAAAGGCTTCTAGCCCTTGCGATGTACCCAACATGGCTCCATCACGCCCCATCACGCACATGCAAGGAATGCCCGCACGACGCGCAATGGGCGTCCAAGCGATCATGCGCAGAGCGTGTGCTAGCGAATTTAAGCACATATCAGGGATATTTATATCCCCACATTGGGTGCACTAAAGATATCCACTAGATGGCATTATGGTCACTGTGATGGCAGTGATATCCATGCCACGACATAAACTTTTGCCGCATTCCACGACAATATCCACAAGCCTTATGCGCAGTAATGTAACATTGAATTTTAATGATTTCGGTAGGTAAATAATAAACATTTCTGCCCTCATGAAGCGACTGGACGCATGGCAGTTGCGACTTCGCAATCAGCGATCACGCGAGCTTTAGCGTGTCGTGGATTATTACTGTGCGTGTAACTAACTTATTATCGTGAATTATAGCAGGGTGTGTCAGTGACTTAGTAATTCATAGAAAACTTGTAAAACCACGTTACGAGCAGGTCACATGGAAAGAAATGGGGTAGTATGTATAAAAAAAAACTATTACGCTAGTATCGCTCATAAGAATGAATTGCAGTCAATCCAGATGCTGGACATGACATCATAATTTATTATTATTATATAATTAGCGAGACAGTTAGCGAATGGCAAGGATCACTTACGGGCAAAAACATTGTAGATTTGGGCTCAGGTGCAACAAATATGGCACCGAAATTGCTGCACATGTTTCACTGCCTATGTTTCGTTTGTGACGTGCTTTTGAAAGTCCTTTACATTTTATTATGTGTGCTACATATACGGTTGGTAAACTGCGTTATTATGAAAGACTAGCTGTGTCAGCTACTATAAACCAGCGAGATAGGAAACTGATATATGTATGCGCCACTCTTCTCAAACAGCATGAAATGGTATCTTATATAGTCCACCAATGCACGGACACAAGAAGAAACAACAGACACAAACGCTAACTATCAACAAGGATATTTTAGTTACAAGGTCGATCGTACTTATACGCACAAGAAACCCCGTGCAGAGTGATATCAAACCTCAGAGATGCATGATGGCGTGACAGCAATCCTGTAACCAATACACTGTAAAAAACCCGAGAAAACCTAAACGTTGCTTTGCAAATGAAGTCAGCTCTTAAGGCATGCGCAAATAATCAGTTCCTTTGGCGGACAATGACACTGAAGGTTTGCTTATACATTGGTCAGCGGCCGACAGGATGTGCTCGGCTTCTATTATTTATCTTAGACTCATGTCTATTCCTGTCTATGATAGCGATGTCTTCTAGAAGAGGGTGACACGTACACGTCTTGCAATGAAACGCCAGCAAGCCTTCACCTGATACACTCTTCACTTTGTTTCTGTGCGCTCTCCAGCTTTCATTGAAGATTCAGGTTTGACCTATGTAGCATTTACCGCAAAACAGCGAAATACAGTAAACTACCCCTACACCGCGTGCGACGAACTGATCTTTGTGCTTCTTATCACAAATCGGCTTTTTTCTTTTTTTTTTGGTCCTAATCGCGTTAGTGGTTTTACACAGTGTACTTAGCTTGTTTCGAGCTGAAAAAACAACCCGCAGGTTTTCTGGGCTTCCTATTTTTTTCAGGCTATGCGATACCAGCCGAATATATGGAACCACGGCGGTTTTCACCTGGTCACGGCCATTAGCTCTCGTACTTTGACGGGGGCATTTTCTCGGTAGTTTTAAGCAATAATGGTGCTCTTGTAGTTATTTAAGTACTGCTAAGTCAGGCGTTGCCTCGTGCGCGTGACATCTTCCTGATTGCATATTTTTCCCATGGCTTCAAGGCTTCCGAATGTAACTAAGGAATTTCGCCTAAATATTCGATTACACCTAATACAAGAATAGTGACTTGCTCTATGAATTGACCAACCATGTGTTTTTGCTAGGCGCCTATAGATGGTCTGCATTGACATCATTGTGGTCATGACCTTACTAGCACGTTTACCCGCCGCAATGACTTTGCGGCTATGGTGATGCTCTGCTAAGCACGAGGTCGCGGGATCATATCCCTGCTGCGGCGGACGCATTTCGATGGGGGCGAAACGCAAGAACGTCCGCGTGCCGTGCATTGGGGACACGGTAAAGATCTCCGGTTGGTCAAAATTAATCCGCAATCCTTCACTAAGGCATGCCTCATAATCAAATCTTGGTTTTAGCATGTAAAATCCGAGAATTGAAATCTTACCAGCACGTCGAGAAGCTCCGTCAACAAGAAACGTGACAGCAGGACGTTGGTGTCTCGCGCCGAGCAGCAAATAATCCGCAACAGTGATAATCCGCAGAAGAAAAAAATGGTCACTGTCAGCAAGTAAAATAATGTACGCGTGACGGTATTGTGCATCAACGTCATCATGACTACCATGTGCGGGTACAAGTACGGCGAGACGCTGTATCTGTGACGTCACGTGAAAAAATATCTTAAAACCCACCCGAATGTTTATAAACATTCGCTCCAGATAGCTGGGGCGCGTTGTATATAGTTCTGTTGTACACGAGCTCTGCCGATGTTCCACACTGGATCTAAAGCTTGCTGACGATTGTTATGTACGTCCCCACAAAAAATATTGTGCGACTGAAAGTGGTTGCGCACAAGTCCAGCGCACTTTCTTCAACATTTTATTTTGCACGTTAGGCGGTACAATGTAACCTCGTATGACCCCAGCTCCTTATTTATTAAAAGAACCTGTACGATACAGATGGCGGTACACCCACAACGACAAAAGTGAATGTTCCACGTCACTTAAGGAGAGCAACGTGTGCTTGCAGGTGTTGCCGGTTTACGTGCACGGTGACGTGCTCATTGGAACTGGGTTCCCGCCGAATCCTGCAAACCTCGCCCAGCCGTTCGGCGACGCTCTCTACCCAAGTCAGTCTTACGAGCCAACGAGGCCGACTTAGCTGGGAACCTCCAACCCGCTGTGGACATCTTGTGCACGTGTCTGTGATTCAAGACAGCTCGTGCACTGAACTTTGCATTTTTTAAACAATTAGGATGCATTCATCCAGACAGAATAGATCCTGACTTAGGAGTTCACTGGCGCTCTCACAAGACATATACGCGATTCAACTGCCAGTCAACTCGGTCTGTATCTCTAATGACGATAAAACAACAAAAAGAGACACGGGCGGCGCTTTTACAAAAGGATTTCATCCAATCGATTCTATTTCTCACTTATTATTCATTGTTCAGGAGCGACCGATTCCTGTGGTAACGTGCGCGGAGCCGGAATCAGATCACTGCTGGAGCGTGGAAAGAAGTGGCATTGGAATGCAGTAGTTACATTATTCGCGGCCGGTTCTTACACTGCAGAAGCATGCGCACAATCCGTTACACACACTCTCAGAGCACGCGTGGAGCGCGCCACCTTGAACTAATTTCATTTTATATAAGTTGCAACCACAGAAAGCGAACGTGGCTGTGACTTCCCAAAACAGGCCCCTCGTTCCCATTCCTTCGTGTTCATATATTTGGAAACTGCAGAATTCGTAAAAGATCACCTGGGGCAGATAGCGTAACTGGAGCCGGATTGCTAAATGACGTGGACGTGCACGAGAATCGAATAATTTCATGAAAATTGACCAGTGACCTTTATTTAATAAAACGCTTTGTGGCACATATTGCAATTCACGAATCCGCTTGGAACAAATCTTCAGGACGGCACCAGTTTCTGGACATTCATTGCCAAAGTATGCAATGCAATGCATGACCGTTCCAGCTACTTTTGAACTTCACTGTACAATACGGACGTTCTTAAAAAAGTAAAAAAAAAAAGAAAACGCGTGACGACACTGCATTCTTGCTGCAAGTTCCAGGGCGCGAGTCCAAACCCGTGCGATCTTTAGAATTCGTTACCAGCGCATATGCCTTGCAAGCACACCAGCTGTAATTCGTAAATTCCAGTACATGCAACAATTAAGTAATTACAAAGTTGTTTAATTACTTTGATTAGATAATCATGCATTTTGATTTTTCGTGAGCATAATGTCCGCCGCTTCGAGTAATGCACCTCCAATAGTACAATTGTGCGATCTGGCATAAGCGATATTTAAAAGAAATTGAAGTAGGTTCTAAAGAAGCCCCCCGTTTTAGGTTCAAGGGGAGGATATGCGGGGTGATCACTTTCACGCTTTCCGGAAGTTTCAAAATACACCTGTCTCCGAGAGACAATCCTTGAGCTGGAACATTCATAGGCGTGTCCACTTGGAAAGAATTCCCTGAATTACACCAGTTTGGAGATATCTACCATCGAACTCGCCGTAAAAATGGTCCGTTCCATTTCATTAACAAAATGATTTTTACGCATTGAAGCACTAAAGTAACTGGAACGCCCGTGTATTTGGTCCAACACATTGATAAGTAACAACTCGAAACAGATGTCATCCTGGATATTCATTTCAAGTGGATGCGTATGCAATCTCACAGGCTACAATTGGTAATGTGCATTTCGTGCCATAAAGCAAGTAATTGGGCAGTCAATTAGGGAAATTTTGTTTTTTGAATATGTGTTTTGATTTGTGTTATGAATATGTGATTTGAACCACCGCCATGCTTGCATCGCCAATGCTTAAGACAGCCCAAGCGCCTGCGAACCACCGGCTTTTATATAGCAGACATTTCGAGAATTTTTTTTCAGAAATGTATATCTTACACTCTTGTGATATATATATATATATATATATATATATATATATATATATATATTGTCTTTGTAACAAGGTTTCCGACAATTCCATGAAATGTGGATTTGCGTTTTCTTTTTGTGTGTGCGGCAGCTTCAAATAAGACTTTTTTTTCTTGGTTGATAAAGCCGACGGTACATACATACGGTATACATACGTATATATATCCAGCAGGAGGTTGCGGTCGTATAGGTAAACATGGTCACCCGAGCACTGCCTTTGTTCTTCGGGTTGCTGCGCGTCAACTTATCCAAACAGGTCCTCGCCTGGTGCATTACACACACACACACACACACCGAGGGTCGTGGGTTCTAGGACCTCAGTTAACTCTATATTAACGAGGCCTTCGCCTTTGCACCAAACTTCGTGGCTTAGACTTCCGTATAAACTCGAGGCTTCAACTTTCATCGAAGGTCGTGGGTTCGAGCGCATGAATTAACTCCATTTTAATTAACTTTGCGTTATTTTTTGGCATGATGAGTGGCATCGGAGCCAGCTGTGGAAGGAGACGACGACGAACGCGCGAGCAGGGGCACGTGCGCGTGTCCGCGCGAGGCGAGCTCACGTGATTTTCTTTACCGCACGACGTCTTTTCCAGACCAACGGGGGTAGGAGCCACTTACGGCTTTCGCTTTACTAAACGATTACAATTAAAATCTCGGCTGCCTTCATGTGTCTAAAAACGGGAGCGATTTCTCAGAAGCGTTTCCATTTCTCGGTGGGATAAATTACCTATCCATGTTTCATTTACAGCACAATTTGATGGAATAGATATGCAGGAACTTAACGCTGCTCTCGTGACGTGCTCTTAAGAAGGGTTGAAGGAAAATGTAAAGACATTAAAAAGGTTTCGAAAGAGGGGCTAAATCACATGATGCAGAAAATCTTTCCCCGTCCTGCTTGAAACGGTTGAGTTATCTCAAAACTAAAATAAACTTACATAATACATGTAAAGGAATTGTTTTATATAATTGATACCAGCATTGAATCATTATCGTAGTAAACCAGACCTATGACGCTGTGTTCCCTTTCATTTTCAGCGGAATACACGTTCCAGATGCTTCTATACGCACAATGTGGTTCCCGCTATACAATAAAATACAGCACAATGCAACATAGTACAATTGCTAATGAGAGGACCAGTGAGAGCATTGCAGAACAGTAATTTAATCCCGGTCTGCAGAGCTTGCCGGAGCCCGGTAAATGTGCGAAAAGGTTTGGGAGACGCTCAGCTTAGGTGCTAGGTGAAAATTGTTCTCTGTGTACTAACCTGGCTGAAAAGGGTGTCTTTTTTTTAGTTTCCAAATACAAATCAATTGTTCGGTTCACTGAACATTGAAATGGCATAAATGAAACATAGTTTTTTGTGGTATTCGTTTATAGTAAATTTATTATAGTCCACGCGTGAAGCTTCAAAGTGTTTGCTAAGCGAGAAAGCTCATGAACATTGTGCGTTTGGACGAATTTGACTCGTCAACAAGAGCGATGAAATGCGCAGTGGAGCCTTTGCAACATATTTATGTAGATGCAATGAATAATATTGATAGCAATCGGCCTTTTAAAGGCGCCTTTATATTATCTTCAAGAGAATACGTTCATTTGTGATTGCTGCTGCCTGCTGTCAATGTTTTAAGGATGGCTATAGAAGGGAAAGAAGCGAACCACTAAAGTCACCAGGTTACAATTAACCAAACAAATTTCAAATATCTATGCAGTCTATCGAATGCCTTGGAGAAATCTGCAAGAAATGTTTGGCATTAGTTTATTTTAGTGAAAGACTTGATTATAGTGTTATTTCTTTCTGCGTCAGAAAAGTAATATTTGTGTGTTAACGCTGACAAAAGCCGAAATATTGCCGTTATATGAAGAATGTCTGCTTTGCAGATGAAGATTCTTTTGCTGGGAGCCTCTGAAAAACGGGGAGAAGAGCATCATGTTGATAAATTCAAAAAAATAATTTTATTGAGGCTCTTTTAAGAAAGCGTTAATTTTGCGTATAGCCCGTTCCTGGCAAAGTACTCGTAGGAAGAGATGTTAGATACATAGTGAAGTATTTGGGCATTAACGTCAAATACATATTTTATGGGCCGTATTTGAAGTCCAATCCATCAATATCTTGACCCGAACTGTTCTCATCCGAACCACATCCAGTAGATCTGCTCGACAAGTATGTACTTTTGTTGCTACCTAAAGACTCCTGCTGTAGGTAACAGTATCGCTTACTCATACACACACATTTTGGCCTACCCGGCGCATTCCGCCAGCATGAAATAGTTTTCTTGCTAACGAAATTGATTGAAAACAAAATCGCACAGTTTCTCCTATCAGGATCTCTCCATGGGTAAGGCACGTGGGCTCTAGGTTCATGTTATAGATTCACACGTTACGCAGGAATACAAACCTAGGCCTTTCAAGCGCTCTCTAGTGCCCTGAGCAAGCGCGTCTAAATAATTTTTCTAATCTGTATTGTTCAGCCGGTCGTGTGACTATACGGGCGTAAATAAGTCAATAAACTCGCCAGATGACGCCACAAGTTTTTCGCGTGCGTATCTATTGCAGTTGGGCACCAATGGTCAGGCATCGGAATCGTGTGCCCCCCAGATCCTCTTAGTACAGACGTTCACAGGTGTATGGATACTTAAAGTGGTCAAAAGTAGTCGTTAAAGAGATGATTCGGGAGCCAGCGTCTAAAGCACGACACTTTTCAGTGTCTTGATGACCCATGTCGAAACGTTGGCTTCCGCGTTGAAAGTAAAAAAAAAAATAAAACATTTTCGCCCGACAGGCGGAGCATGGATCGCGGTAGCAAATCACTGGAGAGCTATACGAGGCAAGGTTACTCGCTTTGTCAGCTGCATAAACTGGTGCAAACGTTCTCTTACTAAATAAATTGATACGCACGCTGTCACGCGAGTATGAACACATTTCACTGGATGACCTGGCGTGATGAAAAGTGGCAGCAGCGGCGAGTGGATGCCGCTTCATGCCGCCTCTCGCTTCAACGCGAAGTAGGAGCGCGAGAACACAGTGCCCACGAAGCCGTCATCTATATCCGGTCATCTAGCCTTTGAACCCAGTGCAATTTGCCTCCAAGATAGGATATGCGCGGCTGCGCTCAGCCGCCTCGGCTGGAATAGAAGAGGATATTAGCAATAACCTAGCGCCATGCTCCTCCCAGTCCTAGTGCACGCACATCTACGTTCCTCCTCTCGCGCGCGTGAGAAGACGGCACGCAGAGGAGGAATCCACCACCCGCCTTCCACCATTCCACCACCCGCCATCCACCCGCCTTCCACCATTGCAAGCGCTTGAAGGCACCACCGCTTCAAGCCAGGATACCCCTCGGCTCACCTTTGGAAACTTTCGCTCGCACCTACAGCGCGCGGCGTGTGACCGCGATGTTATCGCACTCTGACTTTACGTTAAACATCACGGCGACGGTGACAGCGAAAATTTGCATGGAGTGTAGCACATGTGACTGCAATCGTAATAAAATGCAAAGCTACTATGCCATTAGCTTAAAGGGGTTAAGGGTACGCCAGTTTAAATAGATCGAACTGTAAACGTTTAGCTAAATCTCTTATGTGTGTAGGCACTAACCATGCGAACTATGACGAAGTTTTGCCGTCTACCCATCGTGGTTGCTTAGCCGCTTTGTCGTTGCGCTGCTTAGCACGAGCTCGCGGGATCGAATACCGGCCGCGGCGGCCGAATTTCGATGGGGTCGAAATGCAATAACCCCAGTATATACCATGCTCTGAGCGCACGTTAAAGAACGCCATGCAGTCGAAATTAATCCGGTGTCACCCACTTCGCCGTTCCTCGTAGTCAGATCGCGGTATTGGCACGTATAACTCCAGAATTTATTTTTATTAAACAAATTTCGGTGTTGGTTTTGTAGTACACGTGCAACGCTGCCCAGCATCAATTTTGTGGGTCTAAGGGAACCACCAGTGGCCAGAAGGCGCTGCGATAGTTTCACTGTGCAACTGAATTATGTCGATGCCGTCCTGTAGGTAGTCCACAAAAACGGCAGGTTTTGAGAAATAACAGGCGCAGGCCTGTATCAACGTTTGCTTCCGTCCGATGCGTCCATCGAGGAGGAGTACGACTCGCAAGGAGGAGTACGACTCGCAAGGAGGAGAAGAAGGACTCATCGCGAACGTCTGTTTAAAAAAAACAAATGCAGGAATTGTACAAAGAAATGTTTCTGTTTTGCTTGCTGTTGCGGTGTTTCTATAACTAGTACAATTAAAAAATACAACGCCGTTTAATATTCCGTGAAACAAACGCGAACTACATCCCTTTAATTCAACTCAGTTGGTCGATTTCGTCGGAAACGGCGAGACCGCTACGACTGATGGCGGCTCAGTTCAGTTCCATTGCGGCAAACTAGAACTAAACTGAACCGCAATACTGCTTGTTTGTTTGTTGTTAAAATGAAACAAGAAATAAAAAAATGATGTCCTTACTAAAATGTTTTTACTGTAGATTAGTTGCACTAATAGCGAAAGAACCTTAAGTTGCAGCCAGAATGAAGAATGGCATTCATATTAGCATGCCTGTACTTTGCATGGCGAGTTCAATTATTTATTTATGTTTATGTCCATGTACAAGTACTACCAAAGAGCCAATGAAGCAGGCCGCAGCAGCAACGCGCCAGACGCCTGCAGAACCGGGGAAGTCCGGGCTACAAAACCTTGCACAATGCTTTTGTTCAAAACTTCATTGCCAGAAATTGGAACTACTTCGAATAGAGAAATTGCTTAATCGATCGCTGTAGAAGCGGCTAGTATTGTTAAACGGTGCTTTAAAAGATATATCTCCAGGCGTCCACAAGGTATAGGCAAAACAGTTAGTTGAGACAACTGTGTTATATTTAAATTTTGTCATGTTGCGGCAGACAGCGCAAACTCTATTCTCTGTCTCATTCCTGCACCCCCGATCCAACACCAAGGGAAGTGTGTGGATCAGAGAGCAAACGGGGATAGCTGATACTCCACTTGGCATATAGATACAAGAAATGTAGCTTGGCCGGTCACATTATGCCTAGGGTAGCTAACCGTTGGACCATATAGAGTTAGAGAATGGGTGCCAAGGGAAGGGAAGCACAGCCGAAAAGGACACAATAGATGGGGTGATGAAATTAGGAAATTTGCACTTGCAAGTTGGAATCAGCTAGCGCAAGACAGGGGTAATTGGAGATCGTAGGAAGAAGCCTTGGTCTTGCAGTGGTCATAAAGATCGGCTGATGATGATAAGTTATATGGACACCCCAGGGGAATTTTTGCCGTCGGCGTTGCCGTGAGGCTCAGGATCAATTTAGGTATATGTATTTACACGGTTATCCATGCCCTCTAGGCAGTTTACATTGCTACACTATTTAAACGCTCAAGATGCCCATACCGGGACCTACGTTCTTGTCTCAATTAATTCTCAGCATTTTGGAAATAACAGCGTGCAAACAAGGCTCACGAAACATAACATTATCGGCGCATACCCTTTACCTTAAATTTCAGACAATAAATATTGAAAAAGTAAAACAACATCAGCGCTAAAACCTGAAAGGGACGTAATTTTACTGGCGTGACACTGCCAGCTTATAGAGACCTGTGCTATTTCATTATAGGCCCAACACGACGTGTTAACGCTTCTGAGGGTGCAAGAAATTCTGGCACACCCGCGTATGTCACGTTCGTGCCAGTCAGACCCGGGCATAGTTAGGACACCGTGCAAGAGGTTCAAGTGCAACAAGAAACCTTGCCATTGCAGTTAGTGCTCCACCCTTCGGGCCGAAAGTGTCATTTATTTTTAATGACTTGTATGATAGCCGTTATACCACTAGTTGCTCGTCATCCATTTTTGACCATTTGAAATACTCACTCGCTTGAGTGATGCAAAATATGTTTTCGTCAAAGTGCCGTCTAGGAATGGGCGCCCACACACAAGACGAGATATTCATGAGGACAAGATCTTCACGGGACAATCACGAGTGTTTTGACGTACAACCCTCATAGGCCCCTTTGGCCCGTTCGGCGACCTTCATGTGCCGCTTGGGAAAATGTCGCACGACGCATGACGCGCCAGGGCTAGAAAAATGAGAGGTTGAGAATCACGCACTCTTGGTCGCTGTTTAGGCCTTGTAAACAAATTCGTGGCAATCTCCATCGTAACAGCATCTACAAAGTGTCTGCGTCAATCATAGTTGGAAAAAGCACAACCGATAGCAATCAATAACATGCCACGTCAGCTAATAAGAGATGCTTATACGGAACATCCTGACATAAAAAATCGAAAACCACTTTTACTTCACGTTGTCGTGCATATTCGCGGAAGCCTAAAATTGTATTCGAATTGTGAAGATGACGGTGTAATCCGAGCGAATTGCGGGACAGCAAAGATGACAAAGACGAAGAAGAAGACGAGGGCCCAATGAGAGAAGCAACATGGCCGGCGCTGTGTTTGTGACGGTCGTATCCGGCATTTGTGCGGTAAGCTCATCGTGTTTATGTGTTCGGTATCGACCACTTATCGCTCGCTGCCAACAAGAACCTAAACTACAGCGTGCAAGCAAATCTGCGAGTTTTGAGATTTGCGTAGCTCCTCGAAGTATATGAAACCTAACGTCCGGATCACCTTGAAGGCTCGGTATAGCGGCCTAAGAAAATGCCCCGTGGAAGTGCTCAGCGAGGCTAAATAATCGGTGTGAAAGTTAAAGCTACTTATTAACCTGCCGTTTACACGAAAGACCCATGACACGCGCTGTCAAGCTGCTAAAAAAAACTAAGTGCCCTTTCACTCTGTCAAGAAGGATGACCAGGGAAGCTATGTATGTGGGCCCCTTAATGGCCAACTCCACCTCAGCTGTGGTTCGGCTCGGCGTTGCACAATATTCGGGATCGGAGCACATATTGGGAATGCTTATCGCCTGCTTCACCTCCGGCGCTGGTCGGCCCGGTATTGTACTATCTTCGGGATCGGCCTATGTATTTGGAGTTTTTAACACCTGCTTCACCTCCACCGCGGGTTGGCCCGGCGTTTCACTATCTTCAGGATCAGTCAGCGTAATGACCGCGAAGTAGGGCCACGGCACTCACGGCGCGTGCTCAACCGTACGATGCAGGCGGCGTCTGACGCGGACGCCGGAGGAGAACGCTCGATAGATAGAATGAACTTTAATGTCCAACGGAAAAGGTGATCTACCCACCCGCCGACACACAAGTCGGGGGGCGAGTGCCGCCGCCTCAGCTCGAGTTTTGTGTCGACGTACGGACACGATCCCGGGAGAACTAGCCCTTAGCAGCTTAGCTGTGAAATTGCGCAATGCTTCAGCAGATGTGTACCAAGTTCTTTCTTGCTCTGTTGATTCATGAATGCATCAAAAAAGGAATTGGAAGGCCACTTATGACTGTTCAGTATGCAAAGTTACATAAATATTGTCTTTAAGTTAGCTTCCTCGAGCAAGTAGGCGGTCGTCACGCTATATTTCCCTTTAGCGCTATATATATATACAAAAGTCCCGAGTGAGCGCTACGTTACAGCAAGTTTACATTTGGTGGTAACAGGGATAATTATAGGTGTATTGTATAGCGAAACTTTAGTGTTGCTGCACTAATTAAGAGCACAGTAAATATTTATTGAATCTTAGTTCTTACAGTATTTTCCCTAGGTTATGTCATATACTTCGTTCATATGAGGTTTTCCCGATGTACGGCGTTGTCGCTAAACTAACCAAGCACTTTGTTTACTTTCTATGAAAATTTGGGCCGCATTATGGAATCTGCGTAGGCGAGTTCCAATTATGTGGATAAGCTAGGGCTTTAGAAGCAAACTTCTTACGAAAGCGATCATGGCCGTTACAAGTGCGTTTTACGAAAGATGCGGAATATTACATTTCGCCCTGGCAAAACAATACCTCCAAGATCAAATATCACGACAGAATGCTATAGCAGATTTGTATGCGTATTAAAATGTGTGTGGATCAAAAACAACCGTTCGTAATAAAAGCAAAAACCACACAATGAAGGTGTTTGAAAGCATGAGATGCGGTCAACGTTTCAAACTGGAGAAACAAATGCAACCATGGTTATAAAGTATGGGATTTCATTTCCAGCAACTGAAACGTTGGTGCAACTGCCCAGAGGAAACAGCTGAGTTGCAAATTGAGCAGTCAGATTCTGCAAGGTCACGATTATGTGATGCTTTTAATGGGTCGCATTGCATGGCGAGCTGGTCAGAACACTCCATTTGAAGTCAGAAAGCCTTTTTCCCAATACAGGGAGAGATTGCTCAGTTTAAGCCCTTTGTGTGCGCCGTTGATAGTTGCGATTTGGAAAATACTTTTATGTAGCACGTATCGAGCAACAGAATGCTGTATCGGCAAGTTTTTCATGCTTCTCTACAATTTTCTCATTGACACTTTTCATCTTATTATAATATTTGAGGAGTTGATGAATTAATTAAGTGCAATTACCTAATTAGTTAGAATGAAAAAGAAATAATCTGAGTATCTCCTAACGACGACAAGCAACATTACCTTGGTTCTGTGCAGCTACATGGCATTTGCATATATTCGATGTTAGGCTCAAGTTACGTGGGACACCCTGCGTAGATTCAGGCTCAGGTACTGCTGCACTAGAGCTTTCTCGCGTCTCAAAGTTGAGACGTGTGGCGCTTTATCGCATTGCTGCGACGTCTGGGCTGACGGTTGCGGGCGTCGTTTCTCGCACAACAAGGTCATCCGTCAATACCTTGTTTTCAAATGAAGTCTTTACTCACTCACTCACTCGCTCAAAATACACTGCGGGTCTCATGTCTGAATGATCTAGAATGCACTCTTCTTCCATGGGCAAACCACATTTTAATGCCGTGCGCTTGTAAAGACACTTGTTGCTGCCTTCGCTGTTCCTTTGGCACTCTGCTGACGCATATACGTCATTAATCACGTTTGCTTCGGAAATCGAATAAAACTAAACTTTAAGGTGGTAGGTTTCCACGTCTCTTTCGCTTATTTTCGGGATTGACGATTGGCGTACGGAATTTCACCTGCGATGGAAAGGACATGTGCTGTCACGTGACAGAGTGGCCACGTTGCGGAGCGTGGTTCTCGCCGAATCGTCGTCGTGCTCTCGCTCGTGAGCTCTGTGGTATCTGAACCTCTAGTATTAGACGCGGGTACGTGCAGGGTATTCCTCTTTTATTGGTACAGCAATAACATGGACACCCTAAGTGAATTTTTGTCGCCGGCGTTGGCGCCACCGTGAGGTTCCGTACATACTTAGATATGTGTATGCATACGCCAATATGACGTGCGGTATACGAGGATCATATAGCCGCGCCATTCTATCACTAAGGTTGCTCACAGCAGGTCTTATATTTTTGACTAAATTATTCCTCAGAATTTCGAGACTTGGGACCCAAGAACAAATCTCATGAAACAAAGCGCCGACAGAACGCGCACTTTATCTTTTTATCAATTCACCCTCTATGGCGACTGCTAGAGAGGTCACCGGAAGAGGTGGGGGGATCGTAGGACGGGTAGGATGGTCGCTGGACACACCACCCACATGACAAATTGGCTCTATGTAAAGCCGCCTCTATCACCACTACAGATGAGTTGGCTAATGACTTTCTTCTACGGAATCACACCGTGAAATCAAAAACACTTCCTGAATACATTTCTGATTGCAGCAAATATGCGCCATCGACAATGCCATTCCTTGAATAAACTGAATAGCCTTCAGAAACCGTTTACTTTTGGCTTAAGTTGACATGATCGCCAGTGGTTCCTGACCACTTCATTAATAATTTTTATTATTGTCGTTTCAGGTACTCAACGTCATTAATATACTGATAACCCTGGCAAGTCTTGCTGCTGAGATTTTCCGTAAGTATCTATACCTTCATATGCGGATGTCATATATTACGTAATCTTATTTGTCGCCAAAGTATTTTCAGAAGCAAGAAGCAGTACCATAATATGTTGCAGTGTCGTATTCTTCCAATGTTCTCTCCCTCTTATCAGTTGCCCTGGTTGGTGTGGCACTATATTCGCTCCGATACGCCAAAGCCCGTTACTAAACTTGGTTTGCACGTAGTGCGAGGACGATGGCAATAGTTCACGGAGCTGTACGAATACATTTCCAGTGACGTCACTCACGCTGCTTTCCACCGTGGTGTCTGTGCCATGCCTGAGCAGCCAGCCACGATGACGTCAGTGCACCATATTATTGCGCATGCGTTGTTTTACTTTTTCACGGTTACCATTTGTCACCGGATCGTATCACTGTTATCGATATCTCTCTCGGTGCAAGAGCACCTGCCGTTCGTGTTGTCACGTTTCTTACGCAGCCTCCCGGCTCGCTAGTACTACAACATGGCGGCCGCGAAGACCCCCCCCCCCCCCCTTCAGTTGAAAGCAAGTAATATACTGAAATGAATGTGGCATTAAGAAAAAATAATGTTCTCATTTGTTCCTGGCTTACGTATTTGTAGACCTCGAGCAAGCGCTGGCTCCATAAGCGTAAGTGGTCGCCGTACTGCAGCTCCTCACAAACTACAGAGTTCTGTTGCGAAGACCCTGAGCTCGTGCATGTGGTTTCTATTCCGCTTCATACTTCGCGGGGAACACCTGCAGACGCTACGGAAATAGTGCGGTCATGTGGAAGTGACTCCGTGCATTTCGCAGATGCTGTTATTTTATCTGAGACGCCTTCTCCGGAACACACAGACGCATATATGCAGATACGCATATATACACCTGTATACACGAAAACTTTCGCTCACGAGCGAATGGGAATACTGCGAACCCGGATTTTTCTACGGCACGGAGTTCACAACACCCTACTCTCATTTAAATATGATTATATCAGCAATAACGTCCACTATGTGCTCGCTTTCACCACAAAAGGGGCGCATGCATCTCAGTTGGCATGCCTCGGCGGCGCGTTTCAAGAGTTTCGGCTGCCGACTGCGTGAATGTTACGTGCCTAAATATGTCCTTGATTTGTCCACGATAGATGCCTTTAGCTGATCGCGATGGGTAACCCAATATAGATTGATTTCTAAACGGTTCTGGCCTCGTAGTTCCGGAATCGTACGTGCGCAGCAGGCCGGGAACCCGGCTAGGTATAAGGCGTCTCGGCCGCCTTTGACAGCGCATTATGCATACTAGGCGCTATAACGTAAAACTATTCCAAACTTTTCTATTCCAATTCTGCAATCAGCCCACTGCGATTGGTCAAAAACATTTTGGACCACCCCCACTTCACCTGTCTCTCACGCGACGTCACGAAAACCGCGATAGCTCCTCATCTGATATAACGTGTACGGACTGATTATGCATAATTTGACCGAAGAAAAGAGAAGTTAATTCTTATTCGACACATTTTTGCCATTAGCCCTCGGCGATTGGTCAAAAGTTTTGGGGCTGCACCCACTTCACCTGCCCCTCACACGACGTTACAAAACCGCAATAACTTTCCGCGTCAAAGTGACGCGTACGCGTTCAAGATGTATTAATGTGCCAAACAAAACTCAATTTTCTACTGAATAGGCGCAGGCTGCCCCCTTCCGAAAGGAATAAAATATGGCTGCCGCCGATCGCTCCGGCACTCGCTACTCGCCCCTGCCGAAGAGCATGGGTTCATTTGAGTGTAATAAAGCTTTTTGCGTGGCCGTGTAACGTTTTCCAGAACTTTCGGCACGTTTACAACCTCGTTCTGCCAACTATTTTTTGCTGAAGATCCGTTTTAGAATCATTCCTAAGCTTCCGTTGCATGCAGCCACGATTGTCGACGAGCCACCGCAAGCGAAACAAGAGAAAGCGGACCATCGCAGACGCCGGCACCATCCTCTTCATCTGGTTATCGATATTCAGTGCAGTGGCTCGGCCCCATCGAATCCCTCTCCACTTGAGCATGCTCCTCGCCTCTTATGAGACCATTAGATAAGACAGGCCGCTCAGTGCACGCAATGTTATTCGTGTTTCAAGCAAACAAAAGTTACCTCCTATGAACAAGGGGAGCATTTGATTGGTTTGTTCATACAATCCTGCGGGTGACCGCCTAATGCTTGTGTCGGCGGTTACGCAAATTTGACGTCAGGATCTTGGAATAAAAACATATTGGAATAGTTTTACGTTGTACGGCCCCTACATATGCATACTACAATATGCATACTGCAATATGCATACTACATAATTACACAAAGTTATGAAATCAAACAAAAAGGGCCGTTATAAATTTGTGCTTCGTGAATCCCTTTCAAAAATCACATTCTCCTCTTCGCGTTTCTTATGAAGAAAGATAGCACCCTTAGTTATTGCAAGTTATTCTGATCACGTTCCAAATCGCATAACACATGTTCTGTAGGAGATTCATTGTGGGAAACGTTATGATAGGCCTGCAGCTACAGAAAAACAAAAATACGCCGTGTTATTCACCTCGTATCTGGCAAGGTGAAAGCCTTGCAATGCGCTTTCACTGAAGGTCATGTTCTCAGTGCCCAATAAGCTACAGGGACAATGCCCGCCGCACTACGTACTTTTTTCCCCCAATTCACATTTCTGAAGAAACTCACAAGAACAAATTTATTGGCGGAGCAGAGCCGGTCATTTATCGCTTACCTTTGTCGTGTGATTTGGTCTGTGTGGGCGAAACAGCTGCATGCGTTTAGGATAGACTGATTAAATATGAAAAACACATCGGCAAGACAAATCAAGGATTTCTTGACCTTAGTGCATAGTGTGTGGCTCCCGACCAGCTCTAGATATAACAATTATTGTCTAGAGCACCCGTAACCAGCTGATCAGATTATAGAAGACGTGCTTGAAGCTAAGCTGGGTAAATTCTGTGTGCGAAAACCATCAATCGCACAATCAGAAAAACTAAATTCTTTTGTAGAGATGTGAATACGGGGAGCATGGGCGGCAGAATCTATCTATCTATCTATCTATCTGTCTGTCTGTCTGTCTGTCTGTCTGTGTCTGTGTGTCTGTCTGTCTGTCTGTCTGTCTGTCTGTCTGTCTGTCTGTCTGTCTGTCTGTCTGTCTGTCTATCTATCTATCTATCTATCTATCTATCTATCTATCTATCTATCTATCTATCTATCTATCTATCTATCTATCTATCTATCTATCTATCTATCTATCTATCTATCTATCTATCTATCTATCTATCTATCTATCTATCTATCTATCTATCTATCTATCTATCTATCTATGTGTGTGTGTGCGTGTGTGAGTACGTGCGTGTGTATATGTGTGTTTGCGCGCGTTCAAGCTTTACCGCCAAATAAATTTCCTTAGAAAGACAGTGCACCGTATGTCACCATATTGTTTTGGTAGTCGTGTTTTGTGCGCCATGCATAAGAATTTAAAAAAGCGCCACATTTATTCAAACGATTGAAGCAATGTGCTGCACTTTTTTGAAATTTCGTGCAATTACACTCTGGCGCAATACACGATGCACTAACTATATCTTCATAACCTGAATATGAAACACTCTAAAATGGGTTGCGTCTTCTTTTCCCTGTGCAGCCGAAGCAGCTATCTTCAACATCGCCAGCATGGCTGTTACCGGACTGAGCATCTATGGTGACATCTTGCTTATCATGTCTGCCAGATCTAAAGTACGTTCTTTCTTAAGACGTGTATAAACACCTTAAGGTTTATTTTCGCGTTGCCGTAAGCATAAAAACGTTAGTTTTGCAGAGGAAGCCAAACTGAGTCGAAGTATGGGCCATTGGTGAGCATCAATGCTATATAATATACAGCGTGCAGTTAGCTTACGCTTCCGCTGAACTGTTATTCCTAAGTAATAATAGTCGCCCTTCAGAGCAAACAAAGACATGTATTGATGCATAAATAACGGGTTATCCTTATTTTCCCCACTTTTCAATTAGGGGTGCTTTGATATTGAAGGGAGGTAACTAATACCAAAGATAAATACGTTTAAAGTTCGATATCTGTACGTCTTTTTTATCACAATGTGCGAACAAGGAACAACGTAAATAGTGTATATGTATGGACTCCTGACTGTACCAGTCCTTCCGTGCCCACAATTGTGAGCGCCATTTCATCAATATGCTTAACCTTCCAGTAACATAAGCTTAACTTTCCCGAAATTTTTTGTAAACTTTACGAATTTGGGATCGTTTTTCAATTTTACGAATGTTGCGTCAAGTTTTACGAAGAATGGTGTTTGTGAGTTCCCGAATACGTTGCGATGGTCGTCGTTCGATCCTGCGCTGGAAATCTTTCTATGCTGAAATGATGACAGAAAGGCCCTTGTTTGGAGCAAATTGATACAGACACGTCCCTGAAGCAGGCAGCAATCTGCAAAAGCAAAGTCATTGAAAAACTTCCTGTAATTTAAGCGCAATGCATTACTCGTCAGTCTCGGTTTCTCCAACTTGGTTACTGCTGTGTGTGTGTTGTGTCTGAAGCGAAACCAGCATGAATAAAATGCATAGGTATCCCATAAAATACGGGTGCTCTTCATCATCATCATCATCAGCCTAGTTACGCCCACTGCAGGGCAAAGGCCTCGCCCATACTTCTCCAACTACCCCGGTCATGTACTAATTGTGGCCATGTTGTCCCTGCAAACGTCTTAATGTCATCTGCCCACCTAACTTTCTGCCGCCCCCTGCTACGCTTCCCTTCTCTTGGAATCCAGTCCGTAGCTCTTAGTGACCATCGGTTATCTTCCCTCCTCATTACATGTCCGGCCCATGCCCATTTCTTTTTCTTGATTTCAACTAAGATGTCGTTTACCCGCGCTTGTTGCCTCACCCAATCTGCTCTTTTCTTATCCCTTAACGTTACACCCATCATTCTTCTTTCCATAGCTCGTTGCGTCGTTCTCAATTTCAGCAGAACCCTTTTCGTAAGCCTCCAGGTTTCTGCCCCATATGTGAGTACTGGTAACACACAGCTGTTGTACACTTTCCTTTTGAGGGATAGTGGCAACCTACTGTTCATGATTTGAGAATGCCTGCCAAACGCACCCCAACCCATTCTTATTCTTCTGGTTATTTCAGTCTCATGATCCGGATCCGTGGTCACTACCTGCCCTAAGTAGATGTATTCCCTTACCACTTCCAGTGTTTCGCTACCTATCGTAAACTGCTGTTCTCTTCCGAGACTGTTAAACAGTACTTTAGTTTTCTGCAGATTAATTTTCAGACCCACCTTTCTGCTTTGCCTCTCCAGGTCAGTGAGCATGCATTGCAATTGGTCTCCTGAGTTACTAAGCAAGGCAATATCATCAGCGAATCGCAAGTTGCTAAGGTATTCTCCATCAACTTTTATCCCCAATTCTTCCCACTCCAGGCCTCTGAATACCTCCTCTAAACATGCTGTGAATAGCATTGGAGATATCGTATCTCCCTGTCTGACGCCTTTCTTTATAGGGATTTTGTTGCTTTCTTTGTGGAGGACTACGGTGGCTGTGGAGCCGCTATAGATATCTTCCAGTATTTTTACATATGGCTCATCTACACCCTGATTCCGTAATGCCTCCATGACTGCTGAGGTTTCGACTGAATCAAACGCTTTCTCGTAATCAATGAAGGCTATGTATAAGGGTTGGCTATATTCTGCACATTTCTCTATCACTTGATTGATAGTGTGAATATGGTCTATTGTTGAGAAGCCTTTACGGAATCCTGCCTGGTCCTTTGGTTGACAGAAGTCTAAGGTGTTCCTGATTCTATTTGCGATTACCTTAGTAAATACTTTGTAGGCAACGGACAGTAAGCTGATCGGTCTATAATTTTTCAAGTCTTTGGCGTCCCCTTTCTTATGGATTAGGATTATGTTAGCGTTCTTCCAAGATTCCGGTACGCTCGAGGTTATGAGGCATTGCGTATACAGGGTGGCCAGTTTCTCTAGAACAATCTGACCACCATCCTTCAACAAATCTGCTGTTACCTGATCCTCCCCAGCTGCCTTCCCCCTTTGCATAGCTCCTAAGGCTTTCTTTACTTCTTCTTTCGTTACCTGTGGGATTTCGAATTCCTCTAGGCTATTCTCTCTTCCACTATCGTCGTGGGTGCCACTGGTACTGTATAAATCTCCATAGAACTCCTCAGACACTTGAACTATCTCGTCCATATTAGTAACGATATTGCCGGCTTTGTCTCTTAACGCACACATCTGATTCTTGCCTATTCCTAGTTTCTTCTTCACTGTTTTTAGGCTTCCTCCGTTCCTGAGAGCCTGTTCAATTCTATCCATATTATAATTCCTGATGTCCGCTGTCTTACGCTTGTTGATTAACTTAGAAAGTTCTGCCAGTTCTATTCTAGCTGTAGGATTAGAGGCTTTCATACATTGGCGTTTCTTGATCAGATCTTTCGTCTCCTGTGATAGCTTACTGGTTTCCTGTCTAACGGCGTTACCACCGACTTCTATTGCGCACTCCTTAATGATGCCCATGAGATTGTCGTTCATTGCTTCAACACTGAGGTCCTCTTCCTGAGTTAAAGCCGAATACCTGTTCTGTAGTTTGATCCGGAATTCCTCTAGTTTCCCTCTTACCGCTAACTCATTGATTGGCTTCTTATGTACCAGTTTCTTTCGTTCCCTCCTCAGGTCTAGGCTAATTCGAGTTCTTACCATCCTGTGGTCACTGCAGCGTACCTTGCCGAGCACGTTTACATCTTGAATGATGCCAGGGTTTGCGCAGAGTATGAAGTCGATTTCATTTCTAGTCTCACCATTCGGGCTCCTCCACGTCCACTTTCGGCTAACGCGCTTTGCGGAAAAAGGTATTCATTATACGCATATTATTCTGTTCTGCAAACTCTACTAATAATTCTCCTCTGCTATTCCTAGAGCCTATGCCATATTCCCCCACTGACTTGTCTCCAGCCTGCTTCTTGCCTACCCTGGCATTGAAGTCGCCCATCAGTATAGTGTATTTTGTTTTGATTTACCCATCGCCGATTCTACGTCTTCATAAAAGCGTTCGACTTCCTGGTCATCATGACTAGATGTAGGAGCGTAGACCTGTACAACCTTCATTTTGTACCTCTTATTAAGTTTCACAACAAGACATGCCACCCTCTCGTTAATGCTATAGAATTCCTGTATGTTACCAGCTATTTCCTTATTAATCAGGAATCCGACTCCTAGTTCTCGTCTCTCCGCTAAGCCCCGGTAACACAGTACATGCCCGCTTTTTAGCACTGTATATGCTTCTTTTGTCCTCCTAACCTCACTGAGCCCTATTATATCCCATTTACTACCCTCTAATTCCTCCAATAACACTGCTAGACTCGCCTCACTAGATAGCGTTCTAACGTTAAACGTTGCCAGGTTCAGATTCCAATGGCGGCCTGTCCGGAGCCAGGTATTCTTAGCACCCTCTGCAGCGTCACAGATCTGACCGCCGCCGTGGTCAGTTGCTTCGCGGCTGCTGGGGACTGAGGGCCGGGGTTCGATTGTTGTATTCATATAGGAGGTTGTGGCCAAGTACTGCACCAGGGTGGCCAATCCTGCTCTGGTGAGAGAGTGCGTTACCGGTTCTGGTCACCGGGATCAGGCCGCACTCCAGGCCTGTTTGTGCAATTTTCTCAACATACGGTTTCTTTTTTTTTGTATTTTCCGGTGGAGAATAGCGCGGCACCGGGATTTGAATCACGGTCCTCTTGCACTGGAGACGGATACTCTACCGTCCCCGTAGGAGTTAAATTAAAAATAATTTATGGGGTTTTACGTCACAAAACCACTTTCTGATTATGCACGCCGTAGTGGAGGACTCCGAAAATTTCGACCACCTGGGGTTCTTTAACGTGCACCTAATTCTAAGTACACGGGTGTTTTCGCATTTCGCCCCCATCGAAATGCGGCCGCCGTGGTCGGGGTCCGATCCTGCGACCTCGTGCTCAGCAGTCTAACACCATAACCACTGAGCAACCACGGCGGGTCCCGCAGGAGTTGTACGCCTCATTTAACCTACAGTGGTGCCCTACTTGGTCAGTCAAGGTGGACCAATCTGAGCTCGGTTATACCGCATGGATGGCACTCGGCTAGAGAACCTAGTATTTATGACCTGCACATGTGAGTGTGAGGCCATACATATTTGAAGATATATATCTTTCTTTTTTTTTTTAGGAGGGTTCCCGTACAGTGATAAAATAAACGAAAAGACATTAAAAGAAAGAAAAAAAAAAGAAAGAAAAAGGGGCGGAAAAAAAAAAAAGGAACATAACAGGTGATTTGAACTCGTGACCCTTCGATGTTGCCCGAAAAGATAGCTCAGTCGGTTGGTTCGTCAGGCGCCAGGCTAATTTCAAGCGCCACTGCTCCTGCTCCGAGCCTCACACTTACGTGGAAAGAGACTCACCTTGTCCGCGATAGTCGGTTTTCTAAGATAGGCGCTGTTGCTTTGTCTCTGCGTGTAGTAGTTGAGAGAGCCAGTTTAAGGGCGGAGTAGTTGGAAGGCATACTTTCTAGGAAAAATGGCCGCTCAAGGAGAAGAGCCAACTCGAGCGGCTTTAGAGGCTAGGAAAACTGCCTTAAAATATTTAGACTTGAGGGAAAGCTTCGTTAACAAACTATAACACGGCAATCAGCACTGGAATACGACGAGAGAAATTACTGAGACGTGGAAAATTCCCTTGAAAAAAATCTGGTTTGCTAGACAAATGCTTGTATGTATTGAACCTCTTGAAAAATGAGGGGTGAAATATGCGCTCACCGAGAGGGCATCTTCAGCACGAGACATCCACAAGGCACCTTACAGAGATGTGGAGAGAGCTTCGCGGCCGGAACGAAGCCTCCCCTCTCCGCCGGCCAAGAGGGGGAAACGCGTGGTAGAATACTCGCCTGCCACGCGGTGCTCTTAGCAAGCTTTAAATGAATAGGTGCTACTTTCGCTCCCTTCGGGTCTTGCGCCCGAAAGATGTTTACGTGTTTTAAACTAAAGTGTTTTAAAGTAACTAGGTAAGTACAAATGCTTCCAGCGATTGTACTTACCTAGTTAGGACTGCCTACCTAATTATTTTATACTCGTTCATGCTTATATTTTATCCATCTTATTCTTTCCTCTAGTTTTCTTTTCCTTTCTTCAATTTCTTCTTTTCTAGCAAGTCTAGCTTAGCGGCTAGGCTGTTGCGTTGCTAAGCTCTAACCTGCGGCTTCGATTTCCGTCCACGGCGGCCGCATTTCGAAGGGGCGAAATGCAAAAACATCTGGTGTACTTACATTTAGGTGCATGTTAAATAAGTCCAGGTGGTTGAAGTTAATTCGGTCCCCGGTAGGGCGTGCCTCGTAATCATATCGTGGTTTAGGCACGTAATACGCCAGAATATAAATGCTGATGATGTGCATGAAAAGTCATTACACGAAAGGTTTAGCGACAACGAAACATTGCGCAAAGTTTTTTTTTTTTTTTTTTTAAACAAAGTGGAAAACTAAATTGAGAAAGCGGACAGAAGCAAACCCAGGGCATTATCATTAATGCCCGTAGTCTCCACTTTACATTGGAAACAATGCTTACACAAATTCTTAAAAAAAGGTTCTTGATGAATAATTTGTTGCACCAAGATAAAAAACTTCAGGTTACATACAGTGAACAGCAAGAAAACGGAAATTCATTGCAAATCAATCACATTCTGACCGCGACAGGAAAAGGTAATCACTACGTGCAATATAACTCAAATAATGAAGTTGCCACGCACCATGCTTCAAGGTATCCCAGATAAAAGGTTCCTCGTTTTTTTTTAATAGACGGAAAGCACGCTTAAGATAACACGCAGTGACCCAAAAGATTGCACCTGGAAAGGTTGCCCCAAAACTAAGGCTGTGCGAAGGCCAGCAAAAGGCAGAAACCTACATGCTCTGGGCAAAAAAGCAGCAGCTTGTCCAGGCTCTACGCTTCAAGCAGGTCCTCCTCTCTTGAATTAGTAAAGGCAAGGCGCAGAAGACGAGGACTCAAGAAGAACACAAACGACAGGACCGGCGCCACTCACAACTAAGTTTACTTCAGCAACAAGCCTGCCTTATGTAGGTTGATCAAGCCCAATCCCACACGAAACTTTATAAGTAAAACAAAGCAATCTATGGACCACTCTGGAATCATATCTGGCACAAAATATCTCACTTGGTATACGTACGCAGCTACACTAAAATTGCGTTCGCTTCTTACAGATTGTACATTGAGTGTCAGCCACACCTACTCGGGTCTAATCACCTACAGTGTATAAGCAATATACGACCTAAACATTCATTTCTCTCTTGGGAATAACAGTAATTTGGCGCACTGCCCATGCTGTTATTTTGCCGCTCGTATATATATATACACACACACATATGTATATATATATATATATATATATATATATATATGCAGTCCAATTAACGGGCATACTGCATACAATAATCGCACAGGTACGAAAAGAGACTCCTTGCGTTATGGCCAAAATAGTATGATAGTATCGAGATCGGTATTAGTGCAAGCGCAAAAGCGGTAACAGGGATATCTTTCCCATACGTGGGCACGGTGTTCCATTTTTTATTTCTTTTTGAAAAAATTTAGAACTTTATCGGTTTTTCACTTCAGCTTGGCGCAGAATGTCCTGGACCAGGGTATGCTAACGTTCGCATGTGCTCGAAGGCCTGACTTAGACCCTGTAATGAGCGGGTCCGAGCCCGCACGGGCCCGCGGATTCAAGCCCAGGCTCGCAGAAAACCGCTGAAATCGGAACCAGCCGGGCCCGAGCTTTCGGGTCAGCTCGGGCCCGTGCAGGGATCTATTTCTTGCTGTCTGCTCGCGCGCGTGCTTTGAACAACGATTTCAATTATTTGGGCGCGTCACCAACTTCCTTCCCCGCTTCTTCCAAGCCCCTTCTCCTGGCTACGGGAATGAAGCTCACTAGAGTGGAAAAGCAAAAATAAAAAAAAAATGTCGCAGATTCCTCGGAATGGCGGACCATCGATTGTCATAGCAAATTAGTGGACAGCTATATGAAGTAGGGATAATAGAGTTATGGGCCATATAAACTTGCAAACGTAGGCCTACAGTAATCGCGGATAGATTTCTGTGGCTTTGAAGGGAGAACTACGGGCCCGTGACCGCTGCATATGTGTTGTCGCGCCAAGTAGCGCAGCAGCGTTTGACAGTGCTTTCGGTTGCTCGGAACAGACTCTGAATCGACGCAGCTTCCACGTGCGACGGTTTCGCGTTTCCCCAGACGCGGAAGAGAAAAGCCAAAAAATAAGTAAACTCTTACACTGAGTGGGTGTGTTCTGTCTTATCTACCTCTTGCTAATGAGCTGCTTATGTTTTGTCTGCCCAAGCATAAACTAACGTGGATTGAAACGCGGTACTCTTTTCGGAAGCGCTCTCAATATGCTCGCTTTGCTTCCGCAGCTTTCCCTTCATAGCCACAGAAAGTTGTCCGCAAGTTTAACCGTATTACCAAGCATGGCGCCACCCGCGCAAGGGTCAACATGAACGCGTCTCACTCGATGGCGCCGAAAACTCACTGTTAAAGCGTTGCGAAGAGGAAGCGCGACCGCAACAGCGAGCGAATTGACCTTCGTACAGCCCCTCGTATCAACGCAAACTACGCCTTGAAAACACAGCGCAGCGCGCACTCTGTACCAGTCGCTGATGGCCTTCAACATACAGTGACCCGCAGCCTCCTGGGCTGCTCGGAGCAGAACCCCTCCCCCCTGCTACCTCCGCCCGATGTCGTGCGCGCGACGGAAGGTGACGCGCTTCCTCCTTGCGTTCCACCGTTGCATGTACGAAGTAGAGCCACGATCGTCGGCTCACCCTCGCACGCTTTCACTAAGAAGTACATCAAATTCTACATTTTATGCATATAATATAAATGCGATACACTTTTCAAACAATGGTATTTGGTGTCGACATTTCGGCCGGAGAACAATAAGAAAGTGGACAAAAGAACAATAAAGAAAGTGGACGTGTGCGTGTGAAAGGGAGAGAAAGAGAGTAGAGGTAAGAATTTATGGAGGCCAGTTAAGGTTTCGGGTAGGAAGTATTTATGTTATGGAGTGACAGATTGTAGGTTACGAGGGCCACAAGTTCGGCTAAGTGCGCAGACGCAGCATGGAAAGTGGTTTGAAGTAAACACGTGAATGCGATCACTGCACCCTGCGCCGTTTATTGAATGCTGGAGTGGAGAGCCTCTCGCCGCGGCGCAGGTGACGAAGGTGAGATGACGATAAGCCAGCTCCAGTTAATGCCGAGTGCGTTACTTGTTATTCCATATGTTCCAAAAAAGTGTATCACACACACACACACACACACACACACACACACACACACACACACACACACACACACACACACACACACACACACACACACACACACATATATATATATATATATATATATATATATATATATATATATATATATATATATATATATATATATGTAGTAGGCAAAGAGGGATTCTTCAGGCTACCTTTCAAACGTAAAGAACTTGAGTGGTGCTACAAGGTAAACAGAACAAGTATTTAATGTCGACAGTTTCGATCGGTGGACCGATCTTCATCAGGGTTTACAAAAAAATGGCAGTTCGGCCCTGGTAGTGAAGACACCAGACCGGGTGCCCGGTCGTTCTTACATACATCAAACCGAGAGGAACAGTTGTGACAGTGATTGATTTTCGGCGCCTTGGCAGATTTACAGCGGCCTTTGGCAGCTATGCAGGGCAAGAGGAAGGCGGAGTCACATGTATGTAGAGCAAGGAGGTCAGTGAGGAAAAAAAGGGAAAAAGAAAGAAAAAGGGGAAAAAAGCACACATGAGGAGGGAGACGTGAGTCGGAGAGTGAGGGGGGCGGGAAGTAGCGGCAGCTAGGTTCCCGTGCACCCGAGGCAAGGAGGGAGAAAACCGTCGCTCCGCAGCACCAGTGCGTGGGCTGCCGTTGTAGCGGGAGAGAGGGCAAGTTGAATCGGGTGGCGGGGGGCACAATAGAGAAGGGGCCCAGAAGGAAGACAGAAGAGCGGCAACTTGTGGAAAGAAACACAATGTCACAGTACACATATACAAGGCACGGCCCGCTCCGGCAACTCTGTGGTCCAGCTACGGTGCGAAAAAAAATATATAGTTCCAAAAAAGTATATATGCATGGGATTCGCAAAGCAAGTGCGCCCATGGGCTTAGATTTAGGGAGCCGAGTTAAATAGCCTCCTTGTGGTCCAATTTTTGAACGTTTAACAGACAACTGCCATCAAGTCAGCACGTGCGTATTTCAAGAAGGGCAATAGGTCACTCAGAATGACCACTTCAGTGGCAGGGTCCAGGAAACCGAATTTATTGGTTTTACGCTCGCGCCCTTGAGGCGCATGCGGAGGGGTGAGCAAGCAGTAAATAGACAGCGTCTCAATCTTTAAGTACAGAACATGTATTCGCGTTTCCCATGCACTTTCACGGCATATCCCGGAGGCACGTCAGCCGCCCCGGACTCTCATTAATTCCTTTAGTGTACGTTCCAAATTTATGTATGAAAAAAGATTCTCTCTGCTCGCGTGCACGGGTGTGTTGGAACCCAGATTGCAAGAGCACAACGCTCACGCGTTCAAAGGAGTGATCTTGCAGCCGAACGTGCCTGGAGAAGGGTAAATTGGGGAGACTTTTCACATGCGCGCGGTGATTGTTAAGCCGCAGGCGAAAAGGGGTCTCTGTTTGGCCGATATATTCCTGCCTACACACCTCGCATCGAATTTTGTACACGACGTTGCTGGAATCACAGTCAAGATTTTCGGTAATTTTATGTACGAAGGGCGAGTTCGATGCTTCAGCCGTGTCTGCTGTTGTCATGTGACGGCATACCTTGCAACGAGGTTTCCCACACGGTCGACAGCCCTTGGGCGTGTTTGACTTCTGTGTCCTCGCCCTGACTAACAAATCCCTTAAATTTTTGTTTCTTCTATACACAACCCGAGGCGGCTGCTTGAAGATAGTAGTGAGTCGGATGCTCTGTTTCATGATATTAAAATGGCGGGTGAGAATGGCATGGACCCGCGGAGCACCGGTGGTGTATGTGAGGACCAAGTTTGGATCTGATTGTGTATTGCTATTGCTAACCTTTTCTCCCATTATCTGTGCTCGATCTAAGCTGCGGGCGCGTTCAATGGCATCGTCTACTATTTTTGGAGGATATTTTTGGCGTATGAGAGCAGATTTCAGTTCCTCCGCGTGTCGCTCAAATTGCGCAGATTCGGAACACACTCTTCTGTATCTGTGGGCCTGGGAGTAGGGAATGCCTGTTTTGCAGTGATGGGGGTGGCTACTATAAAAATGCAGATATTGCTGACGATCTGTCAGCTTTTTGTATAGGGACGTGGAAATGCGACCGCCACTCAGTGACAGAGTGACGTCGAGGAAGTGAATACTATCTTGCGAGAAGTTGTGCGTAAAGCAGATTGACGGGTGCAGAGAAATGAAATTGGAAATGAAGTTCAAGAGACTTTGTTCATTGTCGGCCCACACAAAGAAAATGTCATCCAGGAATCGCTTATAAAATATTGGTTTTACGGCCGAGTTTGCGAGGAAGGGTATTTCTAAAGATGCCATAAAGATATTTGCATAATTTGGCGCCATCTTCGTTCACATGGCGGTTCCACTGATTTGCAAATAATGCTTGTCCTCGAACTCAAAGTGATTATATTTCAGTACTAGATTTAAAAGAGCCTCAACTGTATCTTTATCTAATTGCCTAGGTTGGCTGGAGCCAGCGTAAGCTGAAACTGCGGAAGCTATGCCCTCGGCGTGAGGTATGTTGGTGTACAAAGATGCGACATCCATAGTGACCAAGTAACCCCCCGCCGGTACCGTCAGGTTTGATACCTCCCGAAGGAAATGATTTGTGTCTTTAATGTACGAGAGGAATGAAGATGGGATGTCCTTAATGAGACTGTCAATAAAGCTGGATATTTTCTCAGTCACTGTTCCATTACTGGAAACGATAGGCCGACCGGGATTGTTTATTTTGTGAATTTTGGGTAGTAGGTAGAAACGGCCGGGGCCAGAGTTTCTTGGTATCAATGCTTTGAACGTCTTATCGGTTATCTGCCCTGCCTTGCGCAAAGTGGTTAGGGCGTCCTTTATTTCGCTTTCAAATTTGTCGGTAGGATTGCTTGGGAGTTCTCTGTAAAATTTAGTTTCCCAGTTGACGGAAACCTTCGGCTATGTAAACACTCCGGTCAAGTACCACCACTGCACCACCCTTGTCCGCTGACTTAATGACAATTGTCTGATCATCACGTAGAGTTCGCAGTGCCTGCTCTTCCTCTTTTGAGAGGTTACTGCGGATGGGACGATGCCTCTCGTACTCTTTTATAATGTCTTTTTGAACCGCACAAATATACATGTCCAAGTATTTGTCGCGTGCCTCGCCAGGTGTCCATGATTTTTCGGAGAGTTCAGGTAGCTGATCAAGACGCCCTTCTGTAGTTTTTTTATCATAAAAGTACTCCCGTAGTCGCAAATTTCTCGCGAAGTCATCCAAATCTTGAAACAATTGAAACTCGTTCATCCTTCCTGACGCCGGACAAAAAGTTAGACCTTTCGAAAGGAGATTTAGTTGTGCACTCGACAATGGGCTACTCGACAAGTTTATGACATTTGAGGCATTGCCCACTGTCTCGTGCTTTTTTCCACTGATTACTTCAGAACAATCGCCCGCCTCGGATTCAAGGTTTTGGCTTTGAGAATCAGCTCTGATGGCCGTTGGGATATTGTCACGCTCCCGTTTCTTTCTTTGTTGTTCTTGGATATTGCCATTTTTCCTTCCCTCGTACTTTACCAGTTCCAGCGCTTCCGATTCAGTGAGCTTTGACTGACACAACAGAAGCTGCTCCTCGTTTTTAAGCTGCGATGCTCTACGCACGCTATGTTGTGCCACCAGCCGAGTGAGCCCAAGCGAGGCCTCCCGCAGTATAGCATTCCACTGCTCTCTTTCTTTTTCGTCAAAGGCATCCATTGCCAGCTTCTCTTTTACGTGAAGACCCTTCGGTGCGATGCCCGAGGCTAAATATTTATTCATATTAGAGGCATGCATCTCAAATCGCAAACGCTTGTCAACTGTTTTACGCAACGTCATGAACTCGCGGGACCAAAAAGTGCCGGATCGCGCCGTACCTGAAGTGTTGGCAAGTCAATCTCTCGGCGTTGGCGCTGCGCAGCCGACAGCCTCGGCGTAGGTGGGGCGATCTCCGCGGTGTCCGCGGCCCTCCCGGCAACCGGCGCCCCTGGTCGTGCCTGAGCTGCGGGCACGTGCAGCGTGTTGGTCCGATCCGTCACAGGGGGCAGCCTGGGCGTCGCCCGGATGGTATGGTGAGCCCCGGCGCGTGGGCCCCTTCTTGAAATACGCACGTGCTGACTTGATGGCAGTTGTCTGTTAAACGTTCAAAAATTGGACCACAAGGAGTCTATTTAACTCGGCTCCCTAAATCTAAGCCCATGGGCGCACTTGCTTTGCGAATCCCATGCATATATACTTTTTTGGAACTATATATTTTTTTTCGCACCGTAGCTGGACCACAGAGTTGCCGGAACGGGCCGTGCCTTGTATATGTGTACTGTGACACTGTGTTTCTTTCCACAAGTTGCCGCTCTTCTGTCTTCCTTCTGGACCCCTTCTCTATTGTGCCACCCGCCACCCGATTCAACTTGCCCTCTCTCCCGCTACAACGGCAGCCCACGCACTGGTGCTGCGGAGCGACCGTTTTCTCCCTCCTTGCCTCGGGTGCACGGGAACCTAGCTGCCGCTACTTCCCGCCCCCCTCACTCTCCGACTCACGTCTCCCTCCTCCTGTGTGCTTTTTTTTCCTTTTTCTTTCTTTTTCCATTTTTTTCCTCACTGACCTCCTTGCTCTACATACATGTGAATCCGCCTTCCTCTTGCCCTGCATAGCTGCCAAAGGCCGCTGTAAATCTGCCAAGGCGCCGAAAATCAATCACTGTCACAACTGTTCCTCTCGGTTTGATGTATGTAAGAACGACCGGGCACCCGGTCTGGTGTCTTCACTACCAGGGCCGAACTGCCATTTTTTTGTAAACCCTGATGAAGATCGGTCCACCGATCGAAACTGTCGAAATTAAATATTTGTTCTGTTTACCTTGTAGCACCACTCAAGTTCTATATATATATATATATATATATATATATATATATATATATATATATATATATATATATATATATATATATATATATATATATATATATTTCTGAGGGCGAATCAAAACGTCTTCGCCCCTATTTTTTCTAGCTATATTACGGGACAAAATGCGAAGTAAACAATCAGTTGCCAACGGTGGGCATTTTTGGACCGGCCCGGCCTTATCTGCCGGTAGCTCCGCAGTACGGCGCTACTGTCAAGTTCGCGATTGTGCTGCACGCGTCCACGGCGTTCGAGGAGCGGAGTGGGATGATATATATATTCTAATTTTTCGCAGGCCACGCAAACAAACCCGATGGGGACTGGCGGCGCATTGAATGTAAGTTACACTTTCTCCGGTCTATGATACCAAACTTTCATTCGCCAGGTCATCTTTTTCGCGTTAACAGTGAGATTTGGTCCAAGTTTTATGGAGAGCCAGTTAGAGCAACCATGTCACCTGAGCATTAGCGTCAAACGAGCTCCCCTCGAGAGAGCTATTTACGCATGCACAAAATCGGGTTGATGTGAACTTATTAGCTTCGCTAGCATTCGCTTTCAGCTATTCCTTCGGCTCTCCAAATGTGAAAGTGCTAATGTAGATATAGGGCGATCTTAGGGAAATAGTGGCATTAAGAGACATCAGCACCTAGCACGCCTCGCGACTGATAGATGAATCAAGCGCAACGACAATGATTTCAAGATCTTGCAAACATCGAATTAAGTCCCTGCATGCAGGCGACGCGTGAGTGGAACTGCTGTCACTTCTTCTTTTCTATTTTGTTTATTTCCCTTTGTGTTTTTGCCAACAGCTTGAGGGGCACGAGTTGACATAAGGATTACTGTCGAAGGTTTGATACATTTTTCCCACGGCAGTATGATTCACGCAGGAAATGTATGGGTGTTGATTGGAACGTTTCCTGACGTTCGCATATTTCAATGACACTGCTATCATCACGTTGCACCATAGCCTTTCATGACCACGAAAATGATTCAACTTTGCTCATTTAATGACACAAGCAGAAAAAATATTGACACTCACTTAAGCATTCGTACATGATTTTTATGCGAAAGCATGACTTGTCTATTTAATTTGTTACTTCCATTTTACGTGACGTCATACATACTCACCTGTCCTTGACAACTTTACCTCAATCCACCAGATTAATCTACCTTGCTTTAATTTGTACCTACCGTATTTCATTTTAATCCACCTCAATCCGCCTTGCTGTAACTTGTAGCAGCCTTAATCCACTTCATACCACCTAAATCCAATTTACTACACATTCGTACACCTTGCTGTAATATTTACAATACTTAGTCCACATTATTACATGTTAATCCACCTTGCTCGCATTTGAACCACCCTTAATCCGCCTTAATCCCCTAATTTCACCTTCACTCGCTTTACTTAATCTTAATTTGTTTTAGTCCTCCTTACTCTAACTTGTTCTACGTTAATTCCGTATTACTGCTGACATCGCACAAGTCGCTGATGACGCATCTGATGATGATGATCTTTGTTACCAGTCGTTGCGGACAACGCCAGTTTTTCTGCCTCATGGCACATATAATGCTTTCTGATTAATAACACGCTATGTGATACAAAAGACGTCCCAGCTAGACAAGGTTTAAAAGGTGGCATTTGAATTTGCCTGTAGGAAGACGCAACAAGAAAAAAACGTTGAAAGGCACTCATTGGAACAGATTACAAAATTTATGCACTCCCTATATTCGCACATAATTGGTCAAACGTTATTATTGTTCTCCGGAATTCATATTCTTATCAATCAATATTTATTGATTTGCGCGTTGTAACAATTTCGAATTATACACTCATCCTTATCTCTATTACATTTCTAGTGTTTGGAAATTGTACTTATGAAACAGTGTTTCACTTTGTATTTCCCACTCTCTTTGCATTATTTAGATATTTTATTCATCATGCATTCCTACTTTCTATTACACTTTTCCGAAGCTTTTTCTACACCTTCGTCAATCCATTGTATTTTCTTTTTTTTGTATGTACCTTTCCCCTCCTGCCTGGGCCTTTGAAGGCCTGCTGTATTCCTAAATAAATAAATAAATAAATAAATAAATAAATAAATAGATGTCGAGAGATGCTCAAGAGACAAGCCGCCACGAGAATGACGATGAAGTTGGTCTGTGCCCTTGGCGCGAGCGAGTGTCGGCCTGGCTGTCTGGCTCCAGTAAATAGCCTGTTTCTTCTTTGTCTTTCCACACGTAACAATATCTTGCAAGGGGCGCAGTACTTTTGCAGCGTAGGCCTTCGTTGTGGCTGTCGACAGATTCCAGTGCACAAAGCTGACAGAAAAGGCCGTCTTTTCTACTCCAGATGGCCTTCACGATTTGCACGCAATGCCTTTTCGCCTTATGTGATGATCTCGCCACGTTTGAAAGAATTATTGACCTTGTTCCTCGCGGCCTCAAGTGGAAAACATGCCTACGTTTTTTTGACGAAAGTGTCGTATATTCTTCAGTTTTCCCTGTGCATTTGCAGTGTCTCAAGGAAGTGATCCTGTGCCTTTCAAATGCCGGTCTTCAACTAAACGCCAAGAGCTGCCGATTCATTAGCGCCAAGAGTAAATTTCTGAGCCTGGTTGTTAAGAAATGCGGCATTCAACACTATCCGCATGCTCTAAAAATAAAGAGACTTCCGGAAACTCTCTTCCAGAGAGTATCTCCTTATCCCATACTTAACTCCATTTCTAAGAGTTGATCGACCCCCTTTCATAGAGAGTAGAATAACTCCCCACGACGGTGTTCTCTTACTCCACCGCAAGGGAGTGCTGATACTCTTCCGAAGAGTGCTAATACTCTCCCCATAAGGGTAATAGTACTCTCCGTGACCCACTGCTTCTACTCCCTCAAACAGAGTCCTTGTATTCCTAACAGAGAGATCGTACTCCTTCAGAACAGAGTACTAGTACTCTTTCCAATAATGTGAAAGCACTCACTACGTAGAGCCATGGTCACTTTAGAAGGGATTCCAAATGCTTACATGTTGGGAATATTTGATTCCTTCATAAGCAGCTCCTCCATTTATGCTTGGTGAACTGGATGTAATCTGTAGTCGCCGAGTTACTAAAATCAAAACAGTTTCTCTCTTAATAGGTCAATGTATTTATATATCTGTCCCAAGACAAACTCAATAATATTTCGCGAAATATAGTGACACATACATAACACCAGATTACATTAATATCCATGAAGTTTACAATACATCTAGTAATAAATCATAACTATATTCTCTAAAGTTTCATCTGTATTGCAGTGTAGAAATATACTTCATCTCAATTGGCTCGATCTTTTCAAAAATAAAGCATACAATGCAAAGTTAAATACAGCAAAACCGTGTCGAAATTCGCAAAGTATTAACACTACGATCGAAGAGAAATATGCGCCACATTACTCGCCAACAAAAGCATTTCTGCTACAAACACAGTCGAAATAGCGCATCTCGATAACAGATGTGCAGCCGACTTTGGCACGAACGCGCCGTTATACTGCCAGCCTAGGAGATGGACAAATGCTGTACAGCGCTGCCTCCAAGCGCAACATCTCAAACTTCGGCTTCCACAAGGCTCTCGCGCGAAACCGCATGCGGCTCGAAGACCTGGCGTTCACACAAGGAAAGTGTAGGTTCGGTTGCTGCCAAAACCGCCTCCAATCCCCAATACAGGATGAAGATCCAAAGAAAGCCATTCATTTTATTGAATGAATGGTGTGCTTCAACGCGCATATTGCACCTTCAGAATATAGTCACGTAGTAGTGACGGTGAAGAAAGCAGCAAAACCGTGAATGTCGGAACCATTGGGCGAACCTGTGTCCTCAAAACACGCTGCACTCAAAGAACAACGACAGCGGCGAACACAGTCGGCGATCGCCGAAAGTCTGATCTGCCGGTCAAGTGCGTCGGCTTTTCTACATGAGTCATCGAAGTTTCCAAAGTGATCGGTGGTGCCCGCGTGTCTTTCAGAAAGTACTACACAATTCGTGTCGTCCATACAATCAGATTACATTAGCTCCAATGACAAGAAACAACGCATAGAACCATCGATAACATTACAACAAGTTCCAAACATGCAGGCGCGTCTCGCCCTGAGCGGTAACTACCTTGTTAGTGGGTGAAATGCAGTCTCCGATGAAAGAATAAAAAGTAAACGTATCAATATTGAAGTAGTGCTCTTTGATTTATTGCGTAATATCTAAAGAGGCATCACCGGTCTCATTCACGTCAATATCTGTAGCACACACATTCTTGTACTTCTAGCAACCCGGCCCGTTATATATGCATTGTTCTGAGTTCAGGTATTCAGCATGACACAGCCAGTGAATTGATGGAGGTTTCACAAGAAAAGCGTTGCTTCAAATGCGTAAAAAGCCGGCAGAGGCAGACCAGAACGGGTGCATCATACGTGGGCTGTCTCACTTATATCATCAAAACTCTAGGCGGACTGTACTTACATTGCCAAAGCTATCACCAATCGGGTCCATCTGTGAAGCGGATCTCACGGACACCAAAATGGTAATCATGAGGTAATTTTGCGGAAAATAATTTTGCTTCCAGCTTGGCGAGCAGAGTCCACAGCGCTAGCCCTAAAGAGTAGCACGGCTAATCGCCATTTTGAACCATACTCGTGAGCGAACTGGTACTATGTTAGACGACTCCGCGGCGTCTGAGATAATCAAACCTTCCATCCCGCGAAGACTACAGTGACGATAAGAAGCAACGATAACTTGGATATGGAATTGCACAATGCTACCCGTTGTTTCAACAACGACCAAACAATCACTGCCTCATAGTGAATAACACCACGGTGAATGAATGCATAGTTTACCCGTGACGTCTCATCAAATACCTGTCCTGACCATCTGCGATTGCTCGATACCTCGCTTGCCTCGCTTGTACCGCACTCTGTGTTCAAAGTTCGCTTCGACTCCTCCACATGGCACGTTTACGGTCCTGCGACCTGCGTGATGTGTTGTGACTTCGGGGTGGAGGACGAGAGACTGACTCTTTTCGCAGACGAAGAAGAAACGAAAAACATTGTGCAATACTTACAGATAGAGGATGGTAGCTTACATGTAGCTGTAACAGATCATCAGACCGACTGGGTCGCTGGAGGCGACTCTCTCCTTCACAATGGGCCTGTTCTTCCTTAAGTTCCCAATGGCGACTCCTCGTCGGCCGGAACCAGTCGGGACAGGTGCTGACGTCACTCGCGTCGATTCGTGATTCGTCGCGGAGATGGCTGGGTGCTTCTTGAAGTCCCCCTCGTCGAATTCTTAATTTGTCGCGGAGAAGTGGGAGCTTCATCTCGATGATAGACACGTGCCATGGCACGCCGCCTTATAATACATCCAGAAGTCGAGCTGTTCGACGGCGCTCGATGTATGCCACGTGCTGATTGAGGGACGTCCTTGATGTGGTTAAGGAAATGACTTTGCCGCCCTTTCATCCTCTAGTCTTCCCTTTGCTTGGATCTGAGAAAGCTTGTGGAGTGACCGGTGGCTAGGTTTAACAATTTAAAATATCTAGGTTTAAATACCTAGGTTTAACAATTTCGAAAGACTTAAGCTGGAAACCACACATAGACAGAATTTGTGGAGCTGCAGAAAAAAAGTTATGGTTCCTTCGCCGAAAATTAAAGCTAGCAACGACACCCGTCAAACTACTTGCATATTTAACTTACATTAGACCAACGTTAGGGTATGCCAGTGTCATTTGGGATCCGTTTCAATCCGGAATTATAAACCGCATTGAGAAGATACAGAGAAAATCTGCAAGGTTCATTCTTTCCCGGTATTATCGTACTGACTCTGTTTCCGAAATGCTTCGGTTGCTTGATTTGCCTCCACTGGCTCAACGGCGGAAGTTAGCTAGACTTAAATTTCTATTTTTGTTATCAAAAGGCCACTTCAATTTTGAAACCACGCCCTATCTTGCTCCCAGGCAGGCTATAAACGTCAGATCAAGCAATCATTGCATGTTCTCAATTCCAAAAGCATATCTGGACATGTACGCTTATTCATTTTTTCCGCGAACGATTAAGGAATGGAACAGTTTGCCGGCGTCTCTTTTGCAGTCGAGTAGCATTAAAATCTTTGAGGAACACGTTAAAAACCTTTTATGAAATTTAATCTTAGTGGTGCCGTACTAACATTGTCACACTATTCTAGAAATACATACAATAGTCTTTCTTTTATGCTGCTTCCAATATCACTGTCACAATGTTAGAAACATGTATTTCTTAGCCAAACTATTGTATTTGTATTTCATTATTTGTTTCGCATTGTATTTCCAACATTCATTGCTTCATGTCCTATTTACGTTTGTAAAGTGTTTACATTTTTTACGCTATGTGCAAACCAGCTGTACCCACACTGTTACGGCCAAGATTGCCAACAGTATTTGAAATAATAATAATAATAAAATCAACGCCAACCACTTCGGCGAAAGCAAGCACCCTCCCAATGCTCTCCACAACGCCAGACCAAACGCGCTGAAAGCAAACGCTCTAACACCATCTGCGCTCTCAACAGCATCATTACGGTTATTGTACTAAACGCGAAACAAACACCCGATAAACAGGCCGGGATACGGACCTCTACAAATAGTGCTCTTAAAGAAGACACATTAAGAGAGAATAAGCAACTTAAGAAAAGGTTGCAAAGAAATTCCTAAGAGTCATTCGGGCAGGCACACACAGCTGAGGCAATTGAAGAAAGTTTGTATGTTTCCCCGTCTCGCTCCGAGAGATATTCTGCCAAATTTCAATCAAATTTTACATTTTATGTATGTAATTTAATGTTTGATACACTGTGCGAACATTGGTTTGCTGCGAACGACGTGTATAAACTTAAAGTTATATATATATATATATATATAAATATATATATATATATATATATATATATATATATAACCTTTCTCAAGATAGAAAACAAAATATACAGAATATCATTTCATGCCAGTTTCCACATATAAGAAAGAGCAAGAACAATAAAGAAAGATGTAGTGTGTGTGTGTGTGTGTGTGTGTGTGTGTGTGTGTGTGTGTGTGTGTGTGTGTGTGTGTGTGTGTGTGTGTGTGTGTGTGTGTGTGTGTGTGTGTGTGTGTGTGTGTGTGTGTGTGTGTGTGTGTGTGTGTGTGTGTGTGTGTGTGTGTGTGTGTGTGTGTGTGTGTGTGTGTGTGTGTGTGTGTGAAAGGGAGAGAAAGAGAATAGAGGTAAGGATTCACACCATTCACTTTAGGGTTTGGGTAGGAAGTGGTTATCTTAACGAGTGACAGATTGTAGGTTGTTAGGGCCACATGTTCAGCTCAGTGTGCAGACGCAGCATAAGAAGTGGTTTGAGGTAAACACGTGAATACGATAATTGCACCCTGTGCCGTTTGTTGCAGTCTCTCGTCGCGGCGCCATTGACAAAGGTGAGATGACGGTCAGCCGGGTCTGTTGATGCAGTGGTGCATTACTTGTTATTCCATATATTTTCAAGAAGTGTATCAAATATAAACATACATACCTCTAGATATTGTCACGATTCACAAGCCTTGATTGATATAGGCAAAGTGAATATAATCATGCAGGGAGCTCGTCTTCTCTTCAGGCATTCCACAAACACAAAACACCAAGTGCGGAGCAATGGGAGAGTTGGCTCACCAGCCGCGAGCTAAAGGCTTAAAGAGCTGTAATAGCGCACGCGTGCGAGGCGGCCCGGCTCAGTGGAGCCCTGGACTAGGGGCCCATCCATGGCTGAAGAGGACCGAAGCTTCAAGAATGAAGACTTCGGCGTCGACCTGCTAAAACCTTAAAAGAGTCAATAAAGTTTTCCATTCCATTCCACTCCATTCTTCTGCAATACGCGAAATGTTTGTTTTTCTCTTCGTGCCGCATATTGAATGTGGCGTTATATATATATATATATATATATATATATATATATATATATATATATATATATATATATATATATATATATATATATATATATATATATATATATATATATATATTTAAGGCAGATTTATTGAGGTTCGTAATGACAGCCGCTTCTAGGATGCACCGAGCACAGTCTCCTAGCTCGAGCCTCTGCCGCAGGCTTGATGCTGCCGATGCTGCTCACTCTGCGCTCACATTCGTTATATTCCTTACAATATATATATTTATATATGTGAGGGCGAATCACAAAGTCATTGCCCCTATTTTTTTAGCTATATTATGGCAGTAGATTCAAAGTCAACATATTCATTGCCAACGGTGACCGGCGCTGCTGTCAGTTGTTGAAGATGGCGGTTGTGCTGCACACGTCCAAGGCGTACAACCGGCGGAGTGGGATTATACGTATATTCTAATTTTCCCCAGGTCCCGCCAATAAACCCGATGGGGACTGACGATGCATTGAAAGTAAGTTACACTTTTTCTTGTCTATGATTCCGAACTGTCATTCGCCAGGTCCTCATTTTCGCGTTAACAGTGAGATTTGCTCTAAGTTTTATTGAGAGCCAATTAGAGCAACCATGTCACCTCAGCAGAAGCGTCAAACGAGCTCCCCTCGAGAGAGCTATATACGCATGCACAAAATCGAGTTTATGTGAACCAATTAGCTTCGCTAGCATTCGCTTTCACGGATTTCTCCTGTTCTTTGAATTTGAAAGTACAGATGTAGAAATAGCGCGATTTTCGGAAATAAGGACATTAGGAGACATCAGCACTTAGCGCTCCTCGCGACTGAGAGGTGAATCAAGGGCAACGACAATGACTTCAAGAACTTGGAAACAACGATTTAAGTTCCTGCCTGTACGCGACGCGGGAGTGGAACTGCTGTCACTTCTTGTTTTTCTATTTTGTTTATTTCGCTTTGTGTTTACTGGCCAACAGTTTGAGGGCCAGGAGTGGTCATAAGCATTACTGTCGAAGGTTTGATGCATTTTTCCCACGGCAGTGTGATTCACGCAGGAAATGTATGGGTGTTGATTGGGAGGTTGTATGACGTTCGCATATTTCGATGACGCTGCTATCATCACGTTGCACCATAGCCTTTCAGAACCACGACAATGAGTCAAGTTTGCTCATTTAATGACACAATCAGAAAAAAAATTGACAGTTGCGTAAGCATTCATACATGATCTGCATGCGAAAGCATGATTTCTCTATTTCATTTGTTACTTCCATTTTACATGACGTCATACATTCTCACCTGTCCTTGACAACTATACCTCAATCCACCAAGGTACCTTAATCCACCTTGCTGTAAATTCTACCGGACTATTTCATTTTAATCCTCCAGAATCCACCTTGCTCTAATTTGTACCAACCTTAATCCACTTTATACAACCTTAATCCACGTTACTACACATACGCACAGCTTGCACTAATTTGTACCAACCTTATCCACCTTAATACATCTTAATCCACCTTGTTCTAGTTTGTATCACCCTTTATCTGCCTTAATCCACTTAAATTCACCTTCATTCACTATACTTTACCTTAATTCACATTACTCCACCTTACTCAAACTTGTTTTAACGTTATTTCTGTATTACTACTCGCATCATACAAAATGCTGATGACGCAGTTCATGATGTTTTTTGTTACCAATGGTTGGGGACAACGCTAGTTTTTCTGCCTCATGCCTCATATAATGCTTTCGAATTTTTAACACGCTATGTTATACAAAAGTCGTCTCGGCTAGCCAAGGTTTAAGAATAAATATTTGAGTGTGCCTGTAGGAACATGCGACAAGAAAAACACCTTCACAGGCACTCTGTGGAACAGATTGCAAAATTTCTGCACTCCCTATATTTGCATATAGTTAGTCAAACGTCATTATTCATCTTCGGAATTCATGTCTTGCAAGGGGCGCTGTACTTTTGCAGCCTATATCTTCGTTGTGGCTACCGACAGATTCCAGTGCACGAAGCTGACAAAAAAAGGCCGCCTTTTCTACTCTTGATGGCCTTCACGATTTCAACGCAATGCCTTTCGGCTAATGGGATCGTCCAGCCACGTTCGAAAGAATGATTGACCTTGTTCTTCGCGGCCGCAAGTGGAAAACCTGCTTACGGTTTCTCGACGACAGTGTCGTATTTTCTTCGATTTTCCCTGAGCATTTGCAGTGTCTCAACGAAGTGCTCTCGGGCTTTGCAAATTGTGGGCGTCAAATAAACACCAAGAACTGAGGATTCACTAAAGCGAACATTAAAATTATGAGCCAGGTTGTTAACAACTGCTGCAATCAACCCGATCCTGATAAGATTTCTGCTGTGCTCAAATTTCCGCGCCCATTTAGGGCAAAAGAACGGCTGAACCGACGCTTTATATGAAACAAATAAACAAATAAGACCAGAGACTGCGCCGAAGATGAAGGTGCGAAACTATTGTGATCGTTATGTACAGGAGAAAAAGATGACGTCCATAATGATATAAACGTTCGATATATTTATAGGCAAACTTTCAATGAGGAAATTTTAGTGTGTTCTGGGAAATCTCATTCAGCAGTATGGAAATACGCATTTATGCGATCATTTTGCAGCGTCATAAAGAAAGCCAGGGATATTTGAGATTTCAGATGTGATTGCGCGCGTTACATGTCACGATGGCAGTCCCTTCTGCCGCGGAGCGCGTGAAGGAAAAACGTTTCAAATAAGCGCGCCGTCATGTAAAATTGTAATGTTATAACCATGTAAAATTATAATGTTTTTGCCACAGTCATTGCTGAGCCCGTTTGTCGGTTCCCTCAGTGCAATCAGGCAACACCAGTCACACGCCTGAAAATCGAAGCCGATGGCTCTGCCTAGGCGGAAACTCTGCCGCTAGGTGGAAACGCTTTTAACGCGACAGCGTTAAGGGAGCGGCCCACCCCGTGTCGTAGAAAATCCGGCGTCGGAGTCCAGTGTCAACTGCCTTTTCTTGAAAAGTCATGCCGAACCACGCATACCCAACCACTCTTCTATCACGAGTGTTACTCGACCCTTGTCTTTCATTCTTTACGAAGGTATTCCTCGGAGTTTTGAAAAAGACAACCCACAAACAAATGTCATTGAAATAATACACCGACAGCGCATACCTTTTATGTTAGATTTTCTAGGACTGAGGTATTGAAAGTTCGAAAAAATAGGAGTTCAGCCCACGGGAGGGGCCGCGTTTCGACCAGGATGGTCGCCTCTGTGCACAGCGCTCGCCGCCAGCGTTTTCCGGTAAATATTACGATTACATAAGCTGCAGTTGCCGGGAAGAGTGAGGAGCAGTATGGGATCTTTGAATGCTATCGCGTTTCACCCTTAAAGGCGAAGCTGAAGCGTCCTCCAAATTTTTCCTTCATGCGTAGCACATTTGAAAACACCGCAATAGTAGGGCACTAACACGATATCACGTAGGGGTTTTAATTGTTAGTGAGCTTTATTTATGGCGCTAAAAATGATTGAGATGTATTAGGTACGAATAATTACTACTGGGGTAGAATTCACTAGGCATTTCATTCATTAGTACTCTTTGGCATTGGCGGGTCGGGTTCGTTAATAATAACAGCTGTATTAAAATCGTTACGATACGCCTGTCCTGAGCGGTGTGGACAGTAAGTCATCTGCTAAAACTGTCGATTCTCGTGTGGCACGTTGCAAACGGAGCGAAGCAAGCAACACTGAAGCACAACAATAGCGGCGAGCAAAGCCGGCGATCGTCGAAATCTGGTCTGCGGTTCAAACGCGTCGGCTTTTTTATATGACTCGTAGAAGGTTCAGAGTAATGGCTGATGCCCGCGTGGCTTCCAGAAAGTACCGCACAATTCACTTCGCGCATAGAATCAGATTACAAAAAGCTTTGGCGGCAACTGTCGATGACATTCCAGAAACTTCTGATGCTTGCAGACGCGTCGTTCGCCAAGGGATAACGTTTAACGCACGTTAGCCGATGAAAAGCAGTGACAGAAGAAAGATAACTTCAACAGACGACGCGCGGTATTCTGGCGCCATCTGGTAGCGATCGTCTCGTCTCGGAACACGTCGTGTGTGGCACTAGGCAGCGCTACGATTTCCTCTTTCATCCTTCGCTGTTACTTTCATCTACACGGTGTCACTGCTACGCTGGGCAATGATGAAAAGTATGCCGCTGCGCTACAGAGGTGCACTGCTAAAAGCATGTTGTCGAGCACACTTTAGAACATATCACAAATATATTTGTGTTCTCTAATAACTAATAACACATAACTCATAATAACTAATAACTCAACTTTGCAAGCGTCATATTTACGAATGAACTACCAATGAGAGAACTGTAGCATGTTCTAGGAAACGTGCAATTCTGGGCTCAAATTCACAAAAACTTCTAATGGTTCATTCGTCGAAATAAAATATTTCAGCCAATTCAGATGCAACACATATTGTACAGTTTTAGTAGAGCGTTGCTTACGCACTGCTCCACACACATTGCACGCGCAACGGTGGCTGCATAGGCTACATTGATTTCGCTTACTAACAACCGCATCTCCCACAGTCGCCAGTGACGTGCTCTCAGCTTCGCTGTCAAACGACGAAGAAAACAACTAGACGCACCCGGACGCTCCACTAAATCGGTTTCCCAGTGGAACGCAGGCAACGTTTCACGTTCCGCTGCCGCTATGCGCGTTCAACGCGGGCGCATCGCTGCTCTCGGTAGCGTTACTGTCCGTGCCAGCGAATAGATCGCGAGTATCTTACTCGCCGGTGAATGTTAAAGCGAAAGCTTTAGTGGCTGCAAACTTGCGATTTCACCGTGGCCGTGCTCCGAGGAGGCACATATGGCGTCACAACGCGCGCCTCGTCGCGGATATTAAAGCGAAAGCTTTACTGGCCGCGAACTTGCGATTTCGCCGTGGCGGTGTTCTGAGGAGGCACATGACGTCACAACACGCGCCCTCGCCCCCGATATTTCTCTCTCTCTCGCTCCCTAGTCACTACTGCGCATGCGCTGCTAGTAGCACCGAGCCACAGGTGTTCCGCCGCTGCGTAGCGCCGCGCCTTTCCGCGTGCGCCGTTTGGTATGACGTCACACTGCGTACCTCGTCGTTGCGCTCCCTCCGCTTGCTTCAGCAGCTACGTCGCATGCCTGACATGTTGGAGGATTGAAAAGGATGGCTCGCATGTACCGCAACCACAGTTGAGGCGGCAGTATGGACGGCGAAAATTCTGATAAACAGGAGGAGGCAAGCAATCGACATCGGAACGAGATGAAGAGGAAACGAATCGCCAAGGAAACAGACGAACAGCGCGCCGAACGACTTGCTAAACGCCGCATCATAGCTAGACAACTACATAGCTAATAGCTAGACAGCTAGTCATGATTAACTAAGGCTAACCATGCTATGCCTTAGCTTTCGTACGTATATCCTGGAATAGCCGATCTAAGCCACTGCCAATTTTTTTATACTAGGTAAATGGAATACTTGCATTATTACCGCAAAGTTTATGGTTTATATCTTGAAGCTTGCGCCATCGTCAGGGTTCGTTCCAAGTGGATTTGATTTGAGAACTCACTATCTACAATTTATAAACTACAATATATGACGTAGAAAAATTTTCATAACGCTTACAGCAAATTTTTTTTTAATTTTCCAATGATGGCTCCTCATTTGTAGAAAGAAACGTTCCTTCAGTAATGCAATTTAATTATTACATTTCTTTGTGTGCTACAAGCAGACCTACAATTTTCGAAATTAAGGTCTAAGAAGACCGTGTCTTATAGATAGATGTGTAGTTCGTGTTAACGCAGCGGCCAAACTCAATGTTAACGTCCACAGTTCCTAATATGATGATGTGAAACCATGCTTACATTCTTAAACAAAATTATACCCTTTGGGTGGTATCTTGCCACACAATAATCGTCATCTGTCTTGTTCGCAATTCCTTTCTTTTACGCTGCGAGCCTGGTACTTCCAAGTCACGAACGGCGTGCGCGTTATGAGCATGACAGAGCATTCTCGATAGGAAATAGCGAACGCAGCGTTTTCAAGAAAGGAAACGCAAGCAAGATAAATGACGATTATTCAAATATACATCCCACAGGGTGTGCATTTGTTTAAGAAGGTAGCTGTTGTCACTTAAGTTGAACAAAAAGGGAAAAGGTTATATCAGCCGCTGTACCATGCGAGCGTGGCTTGATCCAAAACATTTTTCGTGAGGAGGAGGGCTCTCACAAACTTTCAGTTTTATGGAGTGATATTGCGGCCCAAGTTCTAGTGTTGGAGCGATGTGATGTAATGTGCTGCGGGAGTGGCCCGGTGCTTTTTCTAGATAAATATGTTTTATTTCGCTTAACTGTAATTTATGATTCTGTACACTATGATAAAATATGATAAATATGTACGACATTACTTTAACGTAATATTATTCAATTTCCGTTGGTTCACCGCCTTCACTGCTTTGATTGATTGTGGCGTTCGCGTTCCGCGATCCCATTTCGTTCCAATAGGGAAGCGCGGACTTCAGGCATTTGCGCCCCAGAACGACAACGTGCGACTCTTACGCACTTACGCTTTCGTTCCTCCAACTCGGCTGCAGTGAAAAGCTTCTTGGGCTGAGAAATTTTGAAGAAGAATGGACCTGTATAGTGACGTAGCTTTGTACACCAAGGCGCTACCTGGGGGCACAGAAGCAGAAAGGACCGCGCTATCTTCATAGAAAGTTCTGGGTCACCTACATGCGCCTACGGCGTCTATCGTCCTATGTCCCTTAGATTGCAATACGACTAGGGCTAACAAGCACGTAAACAATCGCTGAATTGTGGAAAGATGCCGGATCACATTTCCTGGAACTCAAGTGCGGATTTGTGAAGCGATAAACAATCTCTCACGTTTCACCGATATATCGGGCAAGATTTGGGCGCTTTATAACTGCTTCGCGCAAATAGACAGATGGCAAGAAAATCCGGGCTACACTCGAAAAGAAATTTTAGCACTATAGACTCTTGCGGAAACAGAGTTACCGGAGTGGACGGTGATAGCATGAAAATGGCTCCACACCTCCGCCTTAAAACTTCCCAGCTTGTTTTGTCGATGAAGCCCAAGTCCTCCTCTGTCCATTCTCTTTAGAATTACGCAAAACCTTCGCACTGTGGCAGTAGGTCTAAGCAACAGACGTATCTCGACAACAGATGTGCAGCGGAGTTTGGCACAAACCTAGTTCATGGACAAAGGCTGCACAGCGCTTAACTTCGCGCTCCACAAGGCTCTCGCGCGAAACCGCGTGCCGCTCGAACACCTGCCATTCGCACGAGAGAAGTATAGATGCGATTGCTACCAAAACCTCCTCCGATCCCCAAAACAGGAGAAAGATCCAAACAAAGCCATTTATTTTAGTAGATGAACGGTTTGCCTCAAACTCATATTATACGTTTCGAATATTGCCACATAGTAGTGACGGTGAAGAAAGCAGCAAAACCGTGAATGTCGAAACCAGCGTTTTATTTGGTGAACCTGTGTGCTCAAAACAGGCTGCACTCAAAGAACAACGACAGCGGTGCACACAGTAGGCGATCGTCGAAAATGTGATCGACCGGTCAAGTGCGTCGGGTTTTATATAGTCATCGAATGTTCCAGAGTAATCGGTGGTGCCCCGCGTGTCTTCCAGAAAGTACTACAATATTGACGTTATCCATACAATCAGATTACATAAGCTTCAATGACAACAGACAGCGCACAGAACCATCGATAACGTTGCAATAAGTGCCACTCATGCAGGCGCGTCTTGCGCTGAGCTAAGATGTCAGTGTGTCAAATGCGGTCCCCGAGGATAGAGTAAAAAGGTAAGCGCATCAGTATTGAAGTAGTGCTCTTTGATTTATTGCGTAATATCTAAAAAGGCATCACCGGTCTCGTTCATGTCAATATATGTAGCACATATGCTTGTAATTCTAGAAACCCGGCCCGTTATATATGCATTGTTTTGAGTTCAGGTATCGGCACGACACAGCCAGTGAATTGATGGAGGTTTCGCAAGAAAAGCGTTGCTTCAAATGCGCAAAAAGCCGGCAGAGGATGACCAAGACAGGCGCGTCATGTATGGGTTGTATCGCTTATAGCATCAAAACTCCAGGCGGACTCAACTATCATCTGTCACCAGTCGGTTGCTTCTGTCAAGCGCATGACACGGACACCAAAATGTTAATCATGAGGTAATTTTGCTGAAAATAATTTTTGCTTCAAACTTGGCGAGCGGAGTCCACCACGCTAACGCTAACGAGCAGCACGGCTAGTCGCCATTTTCTACCATACTCGTGAGCGAAGTCGTGCTAGGTTAGAGGACTCCACGGCGTCTGAGACAATGAAAACCCTCAATCTCGCGAAGGCTAAAGTAGCGATGGAAATAAACGAAAACTTCAATATGGCCATCGCACAACGCTGCCTGTTGTTTCAACAACAATCAAGCAGTCACTGCTTCAGATTCTATAAAAGCGCCACAGTGAAGGAGTACATAGTTTGCACGTGACGTCACATCCATCGTCTATTCTGACCGTCTGCCATTGCTCGATACCTCGCTTGCCTCGCTTGTGCCACGCTCTGTGTTCAGCGTTCGCTTAGAAACTTGCAGGTCGCAGGTTTACGGTCCTGCGACCTGTGTGATGGTACAAGCTAGAAGTCCTGAATTTTGGCCTGCGTGCGTGGACGGGATTTTCGATCCTTTTTTACTTTCGGCATAAAGGAAAAGTTGAAATGTACGACGGCGTGAACCCGCACAATATGTGCGTCGGTGCTGATGCAACTGTCGATCCCGAGGTGCTGCCAGCCACGACATACGTGGAAAGTATTCTAGTTACTTGGTGATACCTGCGAGCTGCGTCACTCTGCAAGAAAGGAACTTCTTCATGTACACATTTGTTATTCAAGAAAGTAAAATATACACGGGATCACATCAAGAACAACAGCAGAACTATTAGATGGAGCTGGTCATTAAGTGCTACATGTCAGAATGCTTGGGCAGAGGCATGCAGTTAATTTTTTCAGCACACGAGTCTGCCGTGGCGTACTCTATTAGCATCTGGGAATTACGGTGAAACTATGAAGGCAGAAAAAACAGCCTGGTCATATTTGCTGCCAAATCGCAAAACCTATGCCGCAACCCAGCTGTCAAATATTCTTTCACAGCGCAGCTAATTACCACACCTAAGACCTTCCAAATAAAAACAATAGTACCCTGTGCCAGGGTCGCACCAGACGGCCTCCGAGAACTGCCCACACCGACTAAGATGGTCAAACACACCCCTCCACAAGACTCGATTCTGCAACAACGAACCAGTCACCGGGACATTACCAGCTTGAGATTGCGGCGCCATACTAGACAAGCACTAAATACGCGCGTGAGATCCTGATCCCTGGCTAAACAACCGGAATGCCACTGCAGATACCGTTCCCGGGCCACGCAACAACCTGCGTGCTGTTCGATATCTTAGTTCCGGCCCAGGTTCCCCTAAACAAAAAATAAGAAAGGCAAAGTTCAGGCTCAAGGAGAAGCTGGACCAGTAGCACAGAGTGTGAGCTGGCCAGCATAACACTCTCCTTCCTCCTCAACTCAGAAACCACAAATCCCTACATTCCAGCAACACCAAACTAAAATAAGTAAGAGCCGTCCACATGATCTCTTACAACGTATATGCCAGAATTGGAAGTTGCACAATGAAGAAAATAAAACACTGAACGAAGAAAATGGGCAACTATGGGCGAAGATTTCGGAACTGAGCGAGAATGGAGCATAACGCCAGGAGCAATCCCTCCACAAACACTATATAGCAAATGGAAACCAGGGCCGCTATCTTGTACACGTCCGAAAAGCCGACGTTCGATTTCGCCTCATCCAATTGGAATAGATTGGCCTGGGCCGCGATATCGGCGCAGCCTGCACAATCGCGCGAGGCGAAATCGAACGTCGCCTTTTCGAACGTGTACAAGATAGCGGCCCAGGTACGTACCAACAGTCCGAAATCATAAACCAGGAAGCTGGCTGAGGAAAAATTTGACATAATGCAGTGCTAATCCACAATAATATGTAGGGCGTCTTAGAAAAATCGTTCAACATATGAAAGGCTCCAAGGCTCAATATCTGTACCATGACAAAACCTCTCCTAACCTGAAAAAGCCACAAACTTCATCATTCTATGACGAGGGAAGTGTCGCAGCTGCAAACGTGAAAAAAGAGCATTACGGCAGCAGATCTATAATACGGGCACTCTGCCTATCATGGCCTTCCAAAAACAGGCACTGAGCCAACGCAAACTGGCTACAACAAACACACAATCAATGGAGTGTGCGGGACGTACCCGGGAGAGGAGTGCTCGGGTGGCCGCATTCGCGGCCTCTTTTCCCACCAAGCCTTGGTGACCAGGAGTCCAGACAATATGGTTTCTTAGATGACCTGACTTCTTCATGCTCCAGCCCAACATTATATATTTCCGCCAGAGGTGTGATCCATCCGGCCGCGTAGTTACGGAACGCCCCTCGCGCATCCGTAATGATATATTTAGAAGAAGGGTTGGAAGCAGCCAGAGCAATGGCCCCTTCCTCCGCCTGTGTTGGGCCACGTACTCTGAAGGTGAGGCCGTCCACCTGTCGGTTGTGAAGTACTACAGCCGTGTCTCGCCCTCTTCGGTTTGGGACAGCAATGCCAACGTAATATATGCTGCCTTGTCCACCATGCATAATAGCGCTTAAGGGTATGCGTCTGCACCGCTCGTCAGCCCTTATTTTCTTCTCTATCCATTTTCGTGGGGAGAGGGTGAACTAATGTAGCACGGCGCCATAGTCGAGCTATCCGCACTCTCTCCGGTATATGTACGTCATGTTGCATGCGTAGCCTGACGAGCAGTTCACCACAGCAAGCTTGGGGTAATTGTGTGTACTGATTTGTAAGGCGAGCTTCCCTGAGTTCCTGGTGCGTGTTCACTACCGCTAGCGCCGTAGGCGAGTGTCCGAGGTGGCTATTGGAAGTTGAAATGTTCTCGTTATCAGCTTTCGTATTATGACGTCTATCGTGTCGTTTTCGTGTTTGCGCAGGTGAAGATAGAGTACCGAGTAGAGCATTCTGCTAAAGACAAAAGAATGTGAGGCATCTTTGCACTGTAAACGCCGCTTCTTGTTGGAAACGCGGCTCACCATACTGCCCACCTGGTCTTCACTCTTGCGGAGTTTGTCCAGTGTTGTGTCCACCCGCATTTCCTTATAGATGTACAATCCTAGAATTGATATCTCCGGTGTCTCTTCGATAGGGCCGGCAGATACGGATAAGAACGTCTTTGTGTAATCTTCACGCGATGTCCCAATGTGGACAAGCTCCGATTTGGTTATAACAACACGCGGAGCTAGTTGAACGCATCACCATGTGCTCTGCCATGCGAGGAGCAGAGAATAGTACCACAGAGTAAGTTTCCTGCCACGGAGATATATTATTTGTTGTGAGCCTGCTCAGCAGCCGACACTCATGAATATCAGTTGTATGTGATTGATGTTGTTACTGCATAATCTGCTACAGAAGAAACAAAAAATGCCATTTTAAACACGAAGTCACAATTCGCAATAAACCAACTAACCTGCACTTCACGCAGAGCCGACGCGGTTGACATCTCTGCGTTACCTCGAACGCAGTGTGATCGAAGCATGAACGCTCCCCTAATTGCATGACGTGCGTTTGACGAGTATTGTCTTATTGTCAGTACAAATTTTTGGAAGGCCTTCCTTGTATTCAAGGACGAGGCCTGACTAGCAAATACAAAATCAGATTCCACACACAGTGTGGAAATCGGTGAACGTCAAGATACGTAGCACATTACAAGAATAGACGTGCTGTGGATGGTGGTGATGACCGCGTCCCTGAGCTATATTGGGGAGATTGGCTTGCAAGCGTAAGTTACAGCAGTGCGAAAGAAATGTATGAGGGCGCTCGGGACGCAAGAACGGCGTTTCCGCCGTTGTTGTGCTTTCTCTCTGGACGGTACATGCAGAGCTCGCGTGCTAGCGAACACCTCCAGAGACACGGACATCGTTTGGCTGCAAAAAATTCTAAATGTAGTCGACGCACTGTCAGCGCTACAATGGTGGGGCTAAGGTAAGGGTCTGCCTTCAGGTGCAGGCGTGAGCGCAGTGCACATGCCACTATCACCACACTAGCGTTCTTACTGATCTGCGGTATGAATGCACTGCTGTGAGCGAAACTAATAGTAAACGGGGCCCTTAACGTTAGCGCCCGTTACTTAACTCTCGTTGGTCACTGGGCCATATATGTCCGACCTGCAAACACAAGCGAAAGGTGCCACAAGTTTTCAGAGGGAAGTACGTAGCCCCACAGAAATAGGTAGCACCATCTCGTAGAATATAAAGCAAGGAAAATCTAAGTTTTTATTTGAATTGGTAGGTGTCGCTAGTAGTTCGAGTTGTTTTCTTTGTTGCTATGTTTATTAGCTGTCGTGGCACCTCAAGTGCGTGATCTTGCTCGCTCTTTCGCCACGAATTAGGTCTCTCGTTAGTAGAAAAATTACTTCTTGCACTCCAGTAATGACACTAGATCAATTGTAGACCAATATGACGTGAAAGTAAGCCATTGTTTTAGTTACCTACCAATATGCTGAACATAGTGGTTGAAAATGCCCATGTTGTAATCGCACCTCCTGGCACGAGTTGTTGCAAACTCAGCGCTGACGCCCGTTGTTGCAAACGGGTCGCAAGCCCCAAGGGTAGCGTTGGCCTGGCGGCCTGGGGCACTGGAAGCATCCGAAGGTCCCGGCAAAGCATGAGTCGACTGGTAACAGAACAACTGGTTTATTCTAACATCGCAAAAGAGCGGGCGGTCAGGTCGACCGAAGTGAGAGACGGGAGAGCACGTAACTCGACAGAAGAAATCGGAGCCTCTCTCTTGGCGTCCGGGGGCAGCTGCTCTTATACTTTCGCAGTTGAGGGCAAGAAGGAAGACCTCGTGACGAGACCACGTGACGGCGGGTACGGACGAGCTGAGATACATGTTGAGACGAGTGTAGTGACTCAACCGCCGGCCGGGCGCCGGACAGACCTCCTCGCTTCACACTTGGGGAGCTCCTCTCCCCGGCTGCCGCGCTTTGACAAGCGTGGGCACACACACACACACGCACACACGAAGACACGTGGCACTGAAACACGCCTGGACGCGCTTGGCGGGGAGACTGCGGGAGCTCCGAACGGGCCAAAATGTCCGCCGCTTTGAACGAAGCTCCGGCGTCCGTTGCATCCGCGCCGGCTATACCGCGCGTTGTAGGCGAAACGTAACAGACCGCCCCGCCGGGGGAAGGAGATCCCGATGGTCAGGGGACTGCATCCGCTGTCCGGAGGGATGTCGCTCGATGATGCTCATAACCGAAGTCGGTCGTCCTTCGGCGTTTCTTGAGCGCAGCGCACATAGAAGGCCTCGTTCTCTCGTTCAGGTTCACACAGGACACTGCAAAGTGACTTCGGGAGAGTTGACATTTTTGTTCTCGTTTCCGGCAAGCGTTAGAACCACGCCGAAAGTCAACCGCTCAGTCAGCAAGCACGGCACAACCCTCACTAAGCCCTGCCAGGCTCTTTCCCCTTTTATACTACTGCCTAGTTCCTTACAGTAGTTTAGCAGCACTCAGAACACGTCCACAATTTGGAAAATTGCACTAGAAAGCACATCATCACTTTGAAACACTACACAAAAGCAATATGCTAAAAATCCTGCCTCAGGAAGAAAAACATCAGTAACAAACAATTTTGAGGCTGATTCCCACGTTAGGGGCTTCGACTTAAGCCATCGGCGTTACCGTTGAGACTCCCCTTTTTGTAACGCACCTCAAAGGAATATTGCTGCAAAGCGAGGCTCCGGCGCAGGAGGCGGCCATTTGTGGAAGAGATGGTCTGCAGCCATTGGAGAGGGCAGTGATCCGTCTCGAAGCATGCGAAGCGGAGAACGCAGCGAGCGACCGTACACTAGCTCAGCTGGCGAAAACCCCGTAGCCGCATGCGGCGCGGTCCTCAATGCAAACATCACCCCAGGCAGACACAGCTCCCAGTCAGTTTGTTGTGCAAACCACAATGCTCTCAACACGCGCCTCATGACGGAGTGGAGCTTCTCAACGGAATTCGACTGGGGGTGGTGCACTGAGCTGTGTAACAGCTTTACCCCACACCTTTCGAGAAAGGCTGTCGTTAAAGCGCTAGTAAACACTGTGCCCTGATCTGATTGGATTTCCGCAGGAAAACCAACTCGCGCAAATATGGACAGTAGTGCATTGACTATCTCAACAGAGCTGAGTTCTTTAAGCGGCACTGCTTCAGGGAACTTTGTCGCTGGGCAGATCACAGTCAAAATGTGTCTGTACCCCGTGGTTTTTACCGGCAGAGGTCCCACTGTATCAATAACGAGCCGTCTAAAAGGCTCCGTAATGATAGGTACCAACTTCAACGGCGCCCTCGATTTGTCCCCTGGTTTGCCCACCCGCTGACAGGTGTCACATGTCTTCACAAAGTGGTCTGCGTCCCGAAAACACCCTGGCCAATAGTACTCTTGCAAGAGACGGTCCTTAGTTTTCTTAACTCCTAGGTGTCCGGACCACGAACCCCCATGCGACAAGCGCAACAGATCCTGACGATAGCATTGAGGCACGATCAGCTGATCGAACTCCACTCCTCTGCGGTCTAGATACTTTCGGTACAGGACCCCACCTCTTTCCACAAAGCGAGCATTTTTCTTGGCGATGCCTTCCTTGACAATGCAGCGTATGTTTTCTAGGCTGCCATCCTTCTTTTGCTCGGCTATCAAAGCCGACCGGCTGACTTTTAGCAACCTATTAAGTCCGTCCGACGTAGGCGCGATGAGCAAATCTGCAGATAGCTCTTCTAACTTTCCCGCATCGGGAATTTCCTCTCCAGTATCTGGTGCCTTCAACGCTACAGGCTCAATTTTATTCAGTTCGGACGTGCTCTGAATATCAGCTTGCTGCGCCTCTGACCCTTTCTCATTGTTCGACAACGTCGGCCCCGCAACTACCGCCTTTGCAGCGAGCTCCCGAACCTTTGATCTGGTTAAGGCCTGAACGCCAGCCTCACCAAACAAAAGCCCCTTCTCGCGCAGGAGGTGATCGGACCTGTTCGAAAATAGGTACGGGTACTGGGGGGGCAGCATAGATGACACTGCCGCCTCCGTCTCAAGCGCTCCGAAAGGTCCTTCAATAAGCACTTTTGCTACGGGCAGACACACGCTATGAGCTTCCACTGCTTGCTTGATCCATGCGCACTCGCCCGTGAACATATCCGGTTCTACGTAAGAGGGGTGAACTACATCCATCGTAGCTGCGGAATCGCGAAGCACTCGGCACTCTTTCCCGTTCACGAGGAGGTCTCGCATGTAAGGCTCGAGAAGCTTCATGTTCTCGTCAGTGCTGCATAAAGACAAAAACACGACTTTTGTTTTTGTTTCTGGACACTGCGCCGAAAAGTGACCCGGCTTCTGGCACGTATAACAAACGCGCGCTTGCCTCGTCTCGAACCGCTTTCTGCGTTCGGCTTCGGTTGCCGCCGTCTCCTTACGTTCGGTCGGACTGCTTTCACTCGCATCCGCACTACGTGTGTCCCCCTTTGCTCTCATGGGCGTGAACTTTGGCCTCTCAAACTTGGAGCCAAATTCACCCTTTTGACCGTCCTTAGCTCCGCGAGCCCGACGCGTCACAAACTCCTCGGCTAGCTCCGCGACTCGAGCCACCGTACTAACGTCTGGCCTATCCAAGACCCAGTACCGCACGTTCTCAGGTAACCGACTATAAAACTGTTCTAGCCCGAAACACTGCAGAACTTTCTCGTGGTCACCAAACGCTTTCTCTTCTTTGAGCCACTCCTGCATGTTTGACATAAGCCTGTAGGCAAACTCTGTATATGACTCACTTTTGCCTTTCTCATTTTCCCGAAACTTCCGACGGAACGCCTCCGCGGACAGCCTGTACTTTTTTAGCAGACTCGATTTCACTTGGTCGAAATCCTCTGCCTCCTCTCTCTTCAAGCGAGCGACTACGTCGGCCGCCTCGCCGGGTAACAAAGTGAGCAAGCGCTGCGGCCACGTTTCCCGAGAGAACCCCTGCTTCTCGCACGTTCGCTCAAAGTTAACCAGGAACAAACCAATGTCCTCTCCAAGCTTAAAAGGCCGCATCAGGTCAGTCATTTTGAACGATACTCGTTCTCCTGCACCGTGTGCCTGACTTCCATTACGAGCGCGTTCCATCTCTACCTCGAGACGCTTCATTTCCAAAGCGTGTTGACGGTCGCGCTCTTCTTTTTCTTTTTGTTCTTTTCGTTCGCGCTCCTGTTTCTGTTCTTTAAGTTCGCGCTCCTGTTTCTCTTTTTGCTCTTGAAGTTCGCGCTCATGTCTTTCTTTTTGCTCTTTAAGTTCGCGCTCCTGTCTTTTTGCCCGCTCCTCAATGGTCTCAAGGCATTCCGACAGCTCGTCATCCTCAGCTTCTAACTCGAGAATAGCCCTTAGCAGTTCTGGTTTTCTAAGTTTGTCTGAGACATCCAGACCCAACTCTCTTGCAAGCTCCAGCAATATCGGTTTGCGCAACGACTTCAAATCCATGGCTGCTCTGAATGCTGCTTTCTCTACTGCCTACTATTGTCTTGCCGCAATGTAACCCGGCAGCAACGACAACCACAATTACCAGCACTGTTTCTGACACTAACAAAAGCCTGGCAAAACTCAGAAGAAGAAAGTCCCGCACTCACCAAACCTCGCAGCCAAGAATTCAGCGCAGTCGTTCCGCTGCAGGCAACCAGTCATCACACAGGGCTCGTTGCACTGCTCCCGGATGGTCGTTGTGCTGCTCAGCATACAGTCAACCGCATCTCTTCGCTGCTGGCCTCCGATGTCGCGATCCTACCGCTGCCACCAGCTGTTGTAATCGCACCTCCTGGCACGAGTTGTTGCAAATTCAGCGCTGATGCCCGTTGTTGCAAACGGGTCGCAAGCCCCAAGGGTAGCGTTGGCCTGGCGGCCTGGGGCACTGGAAGCATCCGAAGGTCCCGGCAAAGCATGAGTCGACTGGTAACAGAACAACTGGTTTATTCTAACATCGCAAAAGAGCGGGCGGTCAGGTCGACCGAAGTGAGAGACGGGAGAGCACGTAACTCGACAGAAGAAATCGGAGCCTCTCTCTTGGCGTCCGGGGGCAGCTGCTCTTATACTTTCGCAGTTGAGGGCAAGAAGGAAGACCTCGTGACGAGACCACGTGACGGCGGGTACGGACGAGCTGAGATACATGTTGAGACGAGTGTAGTGACTCAACCGCCGGCCGGGCGCCGGACAGACCTCCTCGCTTCACACTTGGGGAGCTCCTCTCCCCGGCTGCCGCGCTTTGACAAGCGTGGGCACACACACACACACGCACACACGAAGACACGTGGCACTGAAACACGCCTGGACGCGCTTGGCGGGGAGACTGCGGGAGCTCCGAACGGGCCAAAATGTCCGCCGCTTTGAACGAAGCTCCGGCGTCCGTTGCATCCGCGCCGGCTATACCGCGCGTTGTAGGCGAAACGTAACACCCAGCACTGCTACAGACTCACCGTGACATACCTGTTCTTTTGGGTCACAATGGGCAGACAGCTCATCAATGGGAGGAGCTTTCGCAAGTGTCGGTGCAGGCGAGTGTATAACACGAACGGCAGCAAAACTGCTCAGCTATGACAGGGGGGCCAAGACACGTTCGGCCCCAAGGGCAAGGGCAAGGGTGCACCACCACTACACGCAACAGGTGCCGATGGTGCTAGATGTCTTCGCAGTAAAAACGCACAAAGCTTGCGTGTAGGGCCTGCCAAGTAGCTCTTCGCATTGTGTGCTTTCACACCTTTCACAAGAAGCCGTAATCAGCCCCGATCCTGAAAAGACGAAGCCTAAGGTCTGCAGAGGGAAAACGTGCGTCCCATTTTCGTTTCAAGATATCTGTGGGACAAGTGTTGTTCCGCTGTTTTTTTCGCATGATATGCTCACAGACAATAAATAATAATCTTTTTGTGGTTCTTTATTGCGGTACAGTTCATTTTGGATAGTATAGCAGAAACCATGAGTATATTTCTCGCACCTGAAAGGGGTTAGTATTTTACCGGGGACTAATCCAATTCCGACAATATCCCAGCGGGCCAATCTCACACACCATAAGGGAGCGACACCTGCAACGGTGATGCTTTGCACCACACGAGCATTTTGAGATGCCGGGTAGGTGCCAGGACTCTGTCTTGTCTACTCAGAAGGGGTTGCCTTGCGTGCTGCCTCACGTCAACCGCCGTGCAACCACGTCAAGTCGGAACATTGCCCTTTGAGTCCAAGCTGCCTATCAGTGTCACTCCTTCGTCCTTCGGGTTGCATTGCCACATTTTAAAGGCAAGATATTTCTTAGCGAGTCAACACCATTCGGTATCGTGCATGTTTCTAACATCTCACTGTGGGACGATTCCGCAGATTGTGCAACACGCATATATATATATATATATATATATATATATATATATATATATATAAATCGCAGCGAAGCACGATTCCTAAACAGCATATATACACGGATGGCCAATTTGACTGAACACGCACAACGTTCCGGCTATCATCGTCTTCTTCGTTAGTCCAAGGAGGTGGCTTGTAACACCTAACCTTCCGAGTGGGTGGAGCGCCGTCTCGGCGCAGCCTAATTACAAAAGGAGGAAGCGGCGGAAAAACACGGCTTGAACCGGGATACATGAACGTCCCAAAATGAGAGGGCAGATGGTGAACAATTGTCCAGTCACAAAACGCGACAAAACGTAACACGACCAAACCTTATCAGAAAGACCTACACGATGAAATGGAGTCCAGAGAAATACAAGAGATCCCGGAGAAAAGCAGAGGTCTCAATTATTCCTGTGATAGCAGTCCTCCTGAAGTAATTGCGAGTAAGATAGTCGCTCATGAGGATCTGACCTGCCAGATGCGCTCGCACGGCAGCATCACGGGCGTACTCTGTGCCGTTTTGAACGATAGCAGTTAGTAACGTGTCGAAAGGCAATGCTGGGTGGCGGCCAAAGAGTAGGCAGAACGGCAAAAAAACCGGCGGTGTCGTGACGGGATGAGTTTTCAAATTGCTATTCCAGTTCTGATGATCGTCCGACACGTACATGACCAGCATCTCGATTAAGGTGTGGTTCAGCCTCTCAGTGAGCCCGTTGGTCTGCGGGTGGTAAGAAGTAGTGTGCTTGTGCTTCACAGAACAGGAACGACGGAGGTCATCGACAACTTTGGGCAGAAAGTAGCGGCCTTGTTCTATTATCAGTTGCCTACGGGCGCCATAATGAAGAGTAACGTGATAAAGTAGAAAATCGGCTACGTCAGTGGCGCAACTAGTCGGCAAATCCCGCGCGATGACATACAGCGTAGCATAGCCAGTCGCAACTGCGACTCACTTGTTCCCTGAAGTAGACGGAGGGAATTGGACGAGGAGGTAGAAATCGATGCGGTAGAATGGCTCCTCGGGTATGTCAATGGGGTGTAGAAAGCCTGCAGGTAACGCCAAGGACCGTTTCGGTCGCTGGCAAAGGTCACACGTAGCAACGTAGCGTCTACAAGGCCGGTACAGAGGCGACCAGAAGAACCGGCGCCGCACGCACGTGGTCATATGTGCGGGACCCCCAAGCTTGCCAGTGGTTGGGGCATCGTGGAGTTCTTTGAGAACAGTAGCACGAAGTCGCTTTGGGGAGAACAATCAGAAGCTCCGGGCCATCGGGAGTGATACGATGGTAAAGAATAGCTTCGTGAAGCTCAAACAGATGGAGCGATGGGTCGGGCTGAAGAGAGTGGAGGTGGCCTATTAAAGATCGTAACGTCTCGTCGCTTTTCTGTTCAGCGCGAATGTTGGCCAGATCTGAAATAGCTGTAACGAAGCCACCAGTATCACGTTTGCCGGTGTCGCGAGGTTTGACAGGGTAGCCTGTCCAGACTTGTACACAATGTGAAATGTGTACTCCTGTAACCGTAAAGCCCAGCGACCAAGCCTTCCTGTAGGATCCTTCAGAGACGAGAGCCAGCAAAGGATGTGGTGGTCCGCGATGACAAAAAATGTGCGGCTATGTAAGTAAGGCCGAAATTTTGCCACAGCCCAGACTAAAGCCAGGCATTCGCGCTCAGTTATCGAAAGATTCCGCTCAGACCACGAGAGATTGCGGCTGGCGTAGGCAATGACTTGTTCCTGGTTCTGGCGTTGTGCGATGACTGCACCTACGCCGTGGCCAGTAACGTCCGTGCGAACTTCTGCAGGCGCCGAAGGGTCAAAATGCGCCAAAATGGGCGGTATTGTAAGTAAGCCGATGAGGGTTGTTAATGTGGTAGCTTGTTCTTGGCCCCAAGAAATATGGACGTCCTTGTTGAGTGGGCCAGTAAACGGCTAGGGAATACCTTGAAAAAAATTCTGACAAAGCGGCGAAAGTAAGGCACAAGCCGACAAAGCTCCGGAAGGGTTTGACAGAGCGAAGAACAGGAAAGTTTCGGACGGCACGCACCTTGTCGGGATCAGGTCGGACACTACTAGGACTAACAAAGTGACCAAGAATGGTGATGTGACGCTGAGAAAAGCGACACTTAGAGGAGTTATCTTGCAGGACAGCGTGGCGAAACACATGGAGAATGGTTGACAGGCGGTTCAGGTGGTTCTCAAAAGTAGGCGAAAAGACAATCACATCATACAGATAACAAAGACCGGTAGACCTCTGGTAGCCCCTAAGGAGAGAATCCATCATTCGCTCGAAGGTTGCGTGGGTATTAAACCATTCAAACTGCATAACCATGGAGTGGTAAAATTATTCAAGTGTGAAGAACGCACTCTTCTCGCGGGCCATTGCATCAACCGTAATCTGCCAATATCCTGAGCGCATGTTGATGGAGGAAATTTACGTCACTCCGTGGAAGCAGTCCAAGGCATCATCGATTCGGAGCATGGGGTGTATCCTCGCGCGTATTGTTCAAGTGTCGGCAGCCAACACAAAAGCGCCAGCTGCTGTACTTTTTTACTAGCACCATAGAGAACGCCCATGGAGTTCAAGAAGGTTCGATAACGCGTTTCGAGAGCATTTTGCCGACTTCTCCTTGGATCACCCGGCGTTCAGCAAGGGAGACACAATAGGGACGGCAGCGGATAGGGGTCGCGTCCCGTATCGATTCGATGCTGGACAACAGACTTTTGTCCCAAAGAGCGATTGTTGAAGTCGAAAATATCATGGTACGACTCCATGAGGATGCGAACGTCGGCAGCTAGAGCAGGAGAAACGTCAGCAGTGATCATTCCGTCCAAGGCATCGTGCGGCGAATTGGTTGAAGTAGAATGAAGGATGAATTGGAGGGAATAGAGGGAATGGATAGATCCAACCCGCAAAATTTCGCATTCTTCGGCAGCAGTGATGGCGGTGAGCGGCATGGCAGCTGGAATCAGTTAAGAGGTGCTGAAATGGGAATGCAGATGCGATTGCCGATTGTGGTCGCCAGGGTGTTATGCAATGCGACCTTTCTGCCGAGTAGAACGTCTGTTACTGGGGAGAGCGCGTAATTACCATCGGCTGCAGGAGGGCTCAAGGTCATGGAGATATACATGGCGGCTTTTGGGAGGCACCCGGGGCATGCGCGCATAATCGAGAGAGCAGAGACGGGCCAAAAGCGGGGTTGCAGTATCGGCTAGGTGAGTTAGTTCGAGCTGCAGGAGGGCAGTCGCACCGTCAATAGAATAAGTTGTGAGAAAGTCGATACCAAATCTAACTCTCATAAGGACATCGCTCAAAAACGGCAAATAAAACAAAAGTTGGGTGACCAGCGATGGTGACGCGGGCGGTGCACATTCCGAGGATGACGGGAGCTCGTCAATCGGCCACTCTTATGAAGCGGGATACAGCACGTATCATCACCTTCTTTATGTGACGGCGAAGGCCAGAGCTCATGATATAAATATGAACTCCACTGCCGACAAGTGCAGAGATGGTCACGCCATCAACGTCAACGTCCAGCATACATAGTCGAGCCGGCAGAGTAACTAGAGGCTTTTGGGGCGGAGTCGCGGATTCAGCGTTACCCCCGGCTGCTGCATCTAGGTTTCCGGAATGAAGGAACCACGGTTGCTCGGCGACGTCGCGCAGCGAGGTGGTGGGGAACAGGAGGATGGACGACGGGAAGGTTGCGAACGCGACTGGATAGCTCTAGGTGACGGAGAGCAGCTGGACCATGCCGTGGCAGCATGGGGATTATATGGATATACCGCAGATGCTGGCTCAAAAAGGCCGCGAACAAGCCGGCGAGCAGGAGCAAAGGATGCAGTACGTTGCAGGAACGACCGTCGGTTGTTGCAGTAGTGAGCAACGTGGCCAACACGAAGGCAGTTAAAGCAGATAAATCGATCGTCTTTTGTTCTCTAATCAGCAAGGTTTTGATGTCGTGGAATGAACCATTGATAACGTGGAAACGATGTCGGGGTCCCAGAATTGAACGTACGACTATCCATGGCGCAAGCAGCATGAACCCCGAGATTCCCTAGCTCGCTTCACACGATGGTTTGGACGAGTGAAACCGCTTGCGCGTTCGGGTCGCCGGCGTTCGAGTTGGCAAAGAGGCTAGTTGGAACCATCGGTTCGATCTCGCTGCGGACAATCCTCGTCAATTCGGCCGAAGGTGGTGAAAGGTGAGACTGCGGCCTCTCTGCAGACGAAGACGTCGCGGCGGTGTTGGGAAGCCGGGTGAATGGTCGTTGAATTCGGTCTGCTCGAAGCGTTGGCACTCCCCGATCACGGCATCGACGGTAGCACAATTTCTTTACATGAGCAGATTGAATGCATCGTCGGCAATTTCTTTCAGAACGTGGCTAACTTTGTGAGACATTGGCATGCCGCTGTCCGCTTTACGGCACAGCGCCAGCACATCCTGTACAATGTACTACTCCGTGGACGTTTGGGCTCGAGTTGACAGCTGTTTCTTCGCCGTGATTTTCCGACAGGAGGCCTTACCGAACAGATCACGGAGCTTTGCCTTAAAGGTATCCGAGCTCCCAAGTTCGGCCTTATAATTTTCATGCCACAACTTAGCCGTTCCACTCAGATAAAGAACCACATTGGCCAGCATGACCGTCAGGTCTGAGTTATTCTGATCGCTCACCCGTTCGTATTGTGTCGGCCGCACAAAGTTGGTGTCATCGGTCCCATTGAGCATTACAGGCTCTCGAGGATGGACTAAAAAAATTATGGTCCGCAATGCAGACGCAGATACCGGCTGGTGTTGCCATGGTGGTCGCATCGCAGTGCGGACTGCTTCCAAGCTTCATCATGTGGCGAGAGTACCCCGCACCTCCACCAGTGTGTGACGGGCCGTCAAACAAAAGTGATGCACGATTTTTAACCAGTCTGTTTACAGCAGGGGCGTAGCCGGGGGGGGGGGTCTTATGGGGCTTCAGCCCCCCCCCCCCCCCGAAATTTTTTCGTTCTGTCCATGCACCGCCGGCCAAAACAACCCCCGGCGCCGGAAATCATGGTTGATTTTGTCTAGAATGTCCTTTTCACGCTCGAAAAAAGATTTTGGCGCGAACATGGCGAAATCGGGCTCGATTTCGCGGCAACGCCCGTGCACTGAGAGTCCCATATCGTAACGCAAGGTATCGTATCCGAGCGCAAAGTTCCAAAGGCGTGGCGGGCGGGCTCGTCCCGGCATCTCGCTGATGCCGCGGAATCGGGAACGCTTGGATTACAATTCTGACACTTTATGGGTATTAAGTTCTAATAAACTTTTGATGCGAAAGGTGCATTGATATTTCTAAAGTCGTGCTTTACATTTTCAGTGCCTGAACGTTGTGGGCTTAATGTTGTTATAAACATTTGACGCCAAAGGTGCATTGACTTTTCTAAAGTCTTAGATCTGAACATACAACGTGACAAGCCAAATCAACACACTATCAGACAAGTTGACAAAACACGCAGCGAGAAACGATGATACGAAGCGTTGTGGTGGTTCATTTGTGCCGTCATGTCGCATAAAAAATATCAACATTTTTTTCACCTACGTTAAAGCATCCATGTCAACACACTAAAGCCAGCCAGGGTAACTACGTTCTTATTTATTTTTCTACTTTGACTTTCATTCGTGAGGACACATTGAGCCTCATAAATATTTTTTTTATTCTCGCTACCTTACCCGCGGTCTGCCACAGCCAGCCAGAGCACATGCGTTTTTCTCGTGTTGCCCCGAAACCACCGCGCGGCGTACGTAGGTGCGCGTGTGGTTTTCTCTAGCCGAGTGAATTTTTGCCTGGCAGAGTTTTGGACGCCTTCTGGCTAGCAGACGAGAAAAAGAAACAATGGTCGCTCACCGCCATCACTGTGAAGACTTGACGCATTACACCGTGCTCGCTTGAGCGCAACCTCTCCGGAAAGTCTCTCGCCGGTGCAAAATACCGAGCACTATGCGTAAGGTTCTCGGTGGACCAATCGTCTCACGTTTTCTTCGATATTCATTCGGTAGCCAGATTAGGTGCCCAAAGTAGGCATTGGATTGTGGTCAACATACTCTCCTTTGCATTTTTTTTTCATATCGGTGCCCTCGCCCCACGAAAGGAAAAAAAAAAAAAGATACATTGTTGCGGCGCAGCGAATTGTCGCATGGTGACAGTTTGTTACTTCTTTTGCGGAAAGTAATTGGCCACGGCACGCTTCGGTTGCCGGATACTATTATTATATTATTGTATAGCAATAATATGAAGACTCCAGGCGCATTCCTACTTTCGCTGTCGCCCTCGTGTTTCGTATGAAGTCTCAGGGCAATAACGTCGTGACCGCGCGCCGCAAGCTGTATGTGCGAGTGAAAGAGTACGGGCGGCGGAATGGGTGAGCCGACGATGGTGGCTCAGTCTTGCGTGCGCAAAGGAGAAAAGCGGGGAGCAAGTGCGCCGCCTTCCGTCGCACGCGATACATCGGATGGAGTGGATGGAATGGGGGCGGGATCTAGGACTCTGAATCTGTGATTGCGCTACATGTTTATTTGCCTTGTTTGGCCCATTATATACTGTGACCTTTTCTTAGATACGTAGATTTATTGGAGACTTATACGTACATTTAAATATCTTGTTGCGAGGTTTTGTGTATACGTGCATTGAACTTTCTTTCCAGTGACACTTTTTTGCCCTTTATCAAGTATATTGCATTGTATCTTCGCATTTCTAATGAACGAGGGCGAGTTAAATGAAAGTGAGCCTACCCACCCCGCGCAATAACGGTTCGGTTCATTATCTGCGAGGCATGCGCGTAGCACACAGGCATCTTTCATTTACAAAAGTGACGCGCAGATGTGAGGGTAAATGTTCTTTAATGCGCTCATACACTGGAGTGAACATGGTTGCGTGACGTAATGCACACTTCAGAAGTTGGGCAGCGGGGTGCCTTGAATGTTTTGACAGCTGGTTTCCCAAAAGGAAATTATTCGCCGTATGGCTGCCGTGTACGTTGAACATTTCATTTCATTGGCCACTGTGAAGCATTGGAGGAAACGGCTGAAAAAGGACGTGGAAGTTGCAAAGACGATGCAAGACCGGGCCAAAGTCATCGTGCAATCACCCCCAACACAAGTGCAAAAGTTGATGAGCTGATGCGATAAGAACGGAGGATAAACATCGATGAACTGGCAGAGCGTGTCAACGTCAGTCGCGGTTCGGTTCACACCATAATTCATAAACATCTCGGTCATCGGCTCTTGCGTGCGCAATAGATGCCCAAGATTTTAAACCACTGCCAGAAGAAGGTTCTGCGCTGCCTTGACTCATCTGATCCGGTATCACAATGAGGGTGACGACTGGTCTGCAATTGTGATCGGGGACGAACTATTGTGCCACTACTACGAGCCTGAAACACGATGGCAAAGCTTACAGTGGAAACATTCGAATTCACTGCCCCCAAAGAAAGCAAAGGCCGTCATTTTCGCAGGAAAGGTGTTGTTTACTATCTTTTTTTTCGATCGTCAGGGGCCATTACTGATAGAATTTTCTAAAGCCGCAGAAACCTGCAATCATTTCCGATATTGTGAAATCCCAGATCGGCCGCGTGTCGCAATCAAGAACAAAAGACGTGTAAAATTGACGAATGGGGTCATCTTGTTCCGCGACCTGGCTACCGTGTTGGGCGGCTGAGCACGAGGTCGCGGAATCGAATCCCGACCACGGCGGCCGCATTTCGATGGGGGCGAAATGCGAAATCACCCGTGTGCTTAGATTTAGGTGCACGTTAACGAACCCCAGGTGGTCGAAATTTCCGGAGTCCTCCACTACGGGGTGCCTCATAATCAGAAAGTGGTTTTGACACGTAAAACCCCATAATTTAATTTTTAATTTTTCCACAATGCCTGTCCCCACGTCGCTGATGTGGTTAATACAAAACTGGCAAAGTTCAAGTGGGGAACGCTGCAGCATCCGCCATACAGCTAAGACCTGTCGCCTTGCGACTTCCACATTTCGGGGCAAATGAAAAAACAGCTTAAGGGAAACAGATTCGTGTCGGACGATGACGTGAAAGAGTCAGTTGCAGATATGTTGAAGCAGCAACCTAAGGAGTTTTATGAGACGAGAATCACCCGACTCGTTACTCAATGGGATAAATGTCTAAATGCTCATAGAGACTTTTAAATTAGGTACCCCGTTTGTCACATATTTGCATTGGCTCACTTTCATTTGACTCGCCCTCGTATATTTTGCGGAACGGCTTTATATAGGTGCTCTCTGTTGGGACAATAATTTCGGTGCAATTACTCACGATACACGACCGGTGACAGCAGCCCCTGCGTAATACATTGGAATAAATGACACCGTCATTGAGATTTTTCACTGGTCGTTGCATATGTACAAAAATGCAAACAAGGTTGTTGAATGACAAAGTTTCACTAACATATTTGTCCTCAAATTGTTCATTTCATGGCCTTTACATTTTTCATATCAGTGGCATGCACTGCTTTGCTGGTGTCGAACTGATATAGTTCGAAGGATCGTGTGATATTTTCTTTACATATTAAATGGTCAAAAACATGGAAGCATTGATATCAGTTATATTGAGCAGAATTTCTGGCACATACGAGTAAATCTTTTTGTTAGAGAATACATATATTATTTGTTTTCACAGTGCCTAATAGCGTTAAAGAATTCGTTTGCAGCATTTCTGGCAATGGCAATGCAGTTACTAATCATGTATTTGATCTCTCGACAAATTGTTTAAGTGGAAGCTTTAGCTCGGGCCCAACTCCGATACGGCCTATTCAAATCAATTTAAAAGACAGAAATTCTTTTCTGAGATAACCCCTGGATCATTTTTAATGGAATTTGTTGAATTCTAGAAAGTTAACTTCTAGTATCTGTTGGAAGCGGAAGTTCGATTTAGGGCCTGAATTTTGTTTAAAATATTTTGAAACATCTGAAAGTGCGAAAAGGATAGAGGCACGACGTTTACAAAATAAAAGTTCTTTATCAAAAACAGATATCGCGCTTCTTCGAACGGCATCTATTATAAGAGTCAAAGCGGACAAATTCGGTATGTCAATTTGCATCTTACGTGAATTAGTTACGTGGTGCACAAGGGTTCTGCAAAAGCCGTATTTTGGATAATGCTAAACTTTTTTAGATGCATTTGTAACATATCAATTTTGTCCGCTGTAGTTGTAGTATTAGGTGCGATTCACAGAATTGTGATATTATTTTTCATTGTTGAGTTACAGAGTTTTAAACGTGATAGTTTCGTTTTCTGAAAATGTGAGATTTGTGCCAATTTTTTATAAGAAATTGACAACCTAAATGAAAAATTCGAAACCAGAAGACAATAGAATTTAAGTTTTTCTTTTAAATGCAACAAACCTCATCAAATTTTGTGCAGTGGTTGGCGAGAAAAACTAATTCAGCTCCTACATGTATTTAGATAAGAGGAAGCTGTATCTCGGACGCTCCTAAGGAGGAGGCCAAGGTGCAACGTGAGCTTAAGACCTTGAGCTCCAGATGGCGAGTTATGGCTAGACATATTCGTGCTTCTATAGCACAGACTGGCGCACAGAAGCAGCTGTATTCTAAAACAGCTTTCCTTGCTGTAACGAATTGTAGTGCAGCTATGCAGACGCTACCAGCTAGTGCCATCGTTTTCCCCACGCATACTCGTCATGGTAGTACCTGTCGGTGCGGGGTTTCTGCAGCTAAGCGCCGCATCCCTCACATCACGCAAACATGCTTTGCGTCCTAATGGTGAGAACGCCAGCCGAGAAGCCTCCTGTTAAACGCTAATGTCACTGAAGCAAAGGCCACTGTCTGGTATCGAATCAGGAACACCCTGCTACTGCATGTGTAGCGTACACTGCTGTTGAACGACGTCGGTGGTTGTAGGGAGGGGGGTGTGGAGGTCCACTCACACAACATATAGTACTGGTTAACGGCTCAAGGTCCCGACACACACACAGATCGACATCGATGTTGCTGATTCGAATGAGTATTTCCTTATGGCTCACTTTATTTTGGTTATTTCGTGTCTGTCTACGTTGAACCTGGCATCTTCAGAGTCAAACCGTATGTCTATACGTTTGCGCTCCTTCCTGCAGAATACCATGAAGATGATGCTATGGGCACTCTGCATCAAGGTGTTCGTCATCATCTTCGACTTCTTCACGACACCTATGTACTTATACAATTGCTACCTAGACGTAAGTATCTAAGGAATTTCAATTTCACACGTTTTTTTTTCGGTCAAGGCATATGTCAATTTCCGTTTCAGTGTATTTTTTTCACAGGGGATACATGCTTACATAACTATACAGAAGGAGTATCCAGAGCATTTGGCTGAAAGGGCACCTCCTGTCAGAAAATATAAGCGATTGTGCAAATATACAGCATAAAACAGCAGTGCAGTAGTCACTAAGCGGAAGATTATTCAAAGGAAATGTAGTACAAACTGCAAATAATATAATGTCAGTATCTTGTCGTAGAATTAAAACAGTAGCTAACGCATTCACAACAGAAGAAATCAGAAATGTTTATACAGGCTACAAATGAACAAATAAAGCTATGAGAAACTACCCGAGAAAAACCATTAAAATGCGCACTGCCAGAGAAAGTGTTGTTAAAGACAAGAAGGGCTGATGGTAGCGCTCGGCAAATCGGCAAAGGCATGCGCGCACAGATAGAGATATATATCTGGGCCACGTTAGGGCAAAATTATCCAGTATGTTTTTGATACAAAACCGCAATTAGCCGTCGGCGATAGGTCGGAAGGGACCGAGTCGATCCCATAGGGGTAGGTGCCACGCCCAAATGGGCAGAACCCGAGCCATTTTGACCTAGTACGGAGTGCTGATACCGGATTTGGAACAAAAACATATTGGAATAGCTTTCCGTCATACAGGCGCTGCTCCTTCGAATTCATTTTAGCTTAAACAGAACGACATTGACATGCAAGGCACATGAGAGAACACAAGGAACTAATATTTAAAAATAGCCGTTTTGAAATAAAGGGATTCTTCCTTCAGAGACATGCCGCCAGTGACGGGGATAATGTGGGGAAGGGTGATACGAGGTAATCATTCGCTAATTAACAAAATCTATGAAATAACTTTTACCCCTTTAGTTTCAGCGAGTTCCTCGTAATTGGGAATTCGAAAAGATCTCTCTGTACAAGCCATATCAAATGTTGGACCTGAAAAGAAGTGGCCGACAATTACGTTTCTTGATAATGCGATCTTGGAGCGCAGCTGCTGCCTTATTTCAACAACAGGCAACCGTATACAGAACACGCAGTGCAGAACTGAGGCGGTTCTGCGTTTCGGATTCGGCCGCACACACCGCGATCCGACGCCATCGAGACAGGGCTCCGGCCACGCACCATCACGCAATTTTATAGCGGGTCACTGCCGCGGAGATGGGGGGGGGGGGGGGGAAATTAGCAATTATTATTTAATGTTGCTTCTGAGGTGGGATGAGGAAACAGATAGAGAACAGGGGTGATGATTAGAGGTCACACTCACATTCACTCAGAGACAGGTCTAAATGCGGCCGCACAAGGTTGGGGTGGGATGTAGAATAAGGGGACGAAACGCTATAAGTGCCATTCGAGTCAGCGCAATGGCACTGCGCTAGGTAAGGGTAGGTGTAGGACAAGGGTGGAGGCGGGAGAAGGAAAGACAAGCGCAAGCACTGCCAGAGGCGACAAATTACACTGAAGAAGGCGCCCCGCCAACGGGGAAGCGAGAGACACGGCTGAGAGCCGTACAGCCACGCGACGTGAAGACGGAGGAGCGGAGAGCCGTGTTCCACGCGCGAAGCGGCAAGGAGCGCCCGCCACCGACACCGCGGCGGTGCCGCGACAGCGGGACAAGCGACGGCGAGAGTGGAGTGGACGGTAGCAACGAGAGTCACCGCAACGGCGCTCCGCGGAGGAAATAGGTGAGGGGATAGGCGAGAACACGTGATCCGGCCTTGCAGGAAAAGGGAAGACCAAGACTCGCGCCACGCGCGAGAGATGGCAGCAGGAGCGCTAGCAGCTAGAGCAGCACGCGGTTAATGACTGAGTTGGCGACGCGAAACGCGGAAAAGGGCGCCAAAGAGCTGCGCTTTAAAAAAAATCGATCACCCACGGAAGTTCGACACAATGGATTTTGGCTATCAGAGCGCGCGAAACAGAAACTAGGAGGCTGCAGCGAGCGCAAAGCCGCGCCCCCCGAAGCGACGTTCTCACAGGTCACGCAGCAGCGGGATGCCAGCATGTTGCGACAGCGAGGAACCCGCAGCCGCTTCGCGCTGGCTACCCGCTCCTGGATGACTTAAGCAGAACGTCGCCTCGAAGGGCACGGCTTTGCTCCCACTGCAGGTTACCAGTACCGGTTTCGCGCTTTGCTGATTCGTCCCGTTACATCTACGCGGGCAAACGTATTTTTACAGTTCCGAAAGTTGATATGGCTTGTACGGAGAGCTCGCTTCTATTTCCCAGCTGCGCTGTGTCTGCTGAAACTAAAAGGTTAAAAGTTATTTAATAGATTTTTGTTAATTAGCGACTCGTTGCCTCGTATCATGCTTCTCCGCGTTATCCTTATCACTGACGTCATGACTCCAAAGGAACCATCCTTTTATTTCAATATGGCTATTTTTAATTGTTAGCTAAAATCTTCGTAGAAGCACCTAGCATGTCCACACATCGAGGCTCTATAGTGTACAGTTTCGAGCAGCCCACCGCCGAAAGAGGAAGCAAGCGCTTCACGTATTTATAATATCGAACATATTTAGTGGAGTCATAGAAAAGGCAATTAACAGCCGCACCACAGTAAACTACATAAGGATTGGAACACTTTACTTATCACCGGAAAAGACGCTACTACTCGCATTTCTTCGCTTTGTAACACCTAAGCACAGTTCTGAATTAAGACAAAATAGAAGATATGACACAACTACCCTATTTGCATGATTCTAGCGCGTCACCGATTGTAACGCGCAGAGATCATCATCATGAGCCTGGTTACGCCCACTGCAGGGCAAAGGCCTCTCCCATACTTCTCCAACTACCCCGGTCATGTACTAATTGTGGCCATGTTGTACCTGCACACTTCTTGATCTCATCCGCCCACCTAACTATCTGCCGCCCCCTGCTACGCTTCCCATCCCTTGGAATCCAGTCCGTAACCCTTAAAGGGACCCTGAAACGATTTTGACGATTTTCTACAAACGTACTGAGTCGTTTGAGTAGGTCCTTCTGATCATTAATTGACACATCTAAGTGCTCCGCGTAAAGCGTGTAATTTATTATAAGGTTTTAAAAATGCACATCGCTGCCGATCGGAGCACGCTGCTCGGCGGAATTTTAAGCCGCCCCTACCCATATGACGAAAATCACCCATATGACGTCAGTGGGGCGAGCTATCCGATTGGCTGACCAGGGCGCGCGATCAATAATTTTTCCAACATTATGGTAAACAAATGATCTTCGTAATAGTTGGAATGTTAGTTCATTTGCTTTTATAAACAGAAAGTAACATAAAGAGAATGCACAAGAACAATTTTTCAATACAATTAAGCACTTCCGGAACACAGCAAGTGTCGTCTGCTTGTGTTACAACGTACTCCATTTTGACGAGAGCTCCGCGGTCAGAGTCGGTCTCAGTCTTTTCACGAGCACTATGATTCGACTTTGTTGCTTTGTGGACTGCAAACGTAGCGACTGGCAATATGTCAAGCTGCGACATCGTGCCCCTCTGCAAGGCAGCATACGAGCGAACTGGCTGCTGCGCATCGGACTGCCGCTATCTGATCGGCGCCAGGGTTTGAGCGTTTGTGTTCGTCACTTTACACCGGAAAATTACTAACGCAATAGCGTTTCGCGAGTCCGGTATTAGGGCACATGCAAGCGCAAGAGGACAGGGTCTGGCCGCTTGACTGTGCCGTAACGGGATGAGCCATGGGATGAGCAGAATCGCAAATGCGAATGGTCTGCACGGTGCAGCCACCTGGTGGCACAGAGCTCAACCATACACAGTAGCAGTAACGAAGTGTATTCTTCTTTGCTGCTGGTGTGCATTTTTCGCAGGAGTGTAATCATCAACACTTTGTTTTTATAAATGTTTAAAATGTTTTACACTTGGTTAGAGCAATATTAGCGCTTTGTTTGGCTGGTTAAGCGCTGCGCCAACAAGTGGCTGGACCGTGCAGACCGATCAGGCCGCACGTACGTCTACGCTAAAGTTCCTTCATCAGCTTGAGTTTATGCCTCCATTCATTTGCCGAAATGACCAGCTTGCCTGTGGTTACCGGAATACCAGACACGTTCAGCGCTACGACAGAATGCTCGCAACGCACGCTGCTTCGATAGCTCTCGCTTGGGGTCGACGGCCAAGCGGCTAGCGGAGAGGTTTCACGCGGGCGGGGTGGGCTCCAAAACAACCGGAAGCGACGATGTGACGTCGCATCGTGACGCGAAACCAGTGAAGGCGGAGCTTAGCCCCGATGGCTCGGCGAACGAGTTGAGGAGGAAAAGCATGACTCGGGAGGAGGGTAACTTCTAATCGCTTGTAGCTCCATTAATACGTAACGCTTCACCTAAATTGTGATGCGAATCTTCTACTTAAGTTGTACCCTACGTGTCTACAAAATTTGTCCGAACCGTTTCAGGGGCCCTTTAATGACCATCGGTTACCTTCCCTCCTCATTACATGTCCTGCCCATGCCCATTTATTTTTCTTGATTTCAACTAAGATGTCATTAACTCGGGTTTGTTCCCTCATCCAATCTGCTCTATTCTTATCCCTTAACGTTACACCCATCATTCTTGTTTGCATAGCTCGTTGCGTCGTCCACAATTTAAGCATAACCCTTTTCGTAAGCCTCCAGGTTTCTGCCCCGTACGTGAGTACTGGCAAGACACTGCTGTTATACACTTTTCTCTTGAGGGATAATGGCAACTTGCTGTTCATGATTTGAGAATGCCTGCCAAGCGCATCCCAGCCCATTCTTATTCTTCTGATTATTTCAGTCTCATGATCCGAATCCGTGGTCACTACGTGCCCTAAGTATATGTATTCCCTTACCACTTCCGGTGCCTCGCTACCTATCGTAAACTGCTGTGTCTTCTGAGACTGTTAAACATTATTTGTTTTCTGCAGATTAATTTTAGACCCACCCTTCTGCTTTGCCTCTCCAGGTCAGTGAGCGTTCATTGCAATTGGTCCCCTGAGTTACTAAGCAAGGAAATATCATCAGCGAATCTCAAGTTACTAAGGCATTCTCCATTAACTCTTATCCCCAATTCTTCCCACTCCAGGTCTCTGAATACCTCCTGTAAACACGCTGTGAATAGCATTGGAGAGATCGTATCTCCCTGTCTGACGCCTTTCTTTATTGGGATTTTGTTGCTTTCTTTATGGAGGACTACGGTGGCTGTGGAGCCGCTATGGATATCTTTCAGTATATTTACATACGGCTCGTCTACCCCCTGATTCCGTAGTGCCTCCATGACTGCTGAGGTTTCGACCGAATCAAACGCTTTTTTCGTAATCAATGAAAGCTTTATGTAAGGGTTGGTTATATTCCGCACATTTCTCTATCACCTGATTGATAGTGTGAATATGGTCTTTTGTTGAGTAGCCTTTACTGAATCTTGCCTGGTCCTTTGGTTGACAGAAGTCTAAGGTGTTCCTGATTCTATTTGCGATTACCTTAGTAAATACTTTGTAGGCAACGGACAGTAAGCTGTTCGGTCTGTAATTTTTCAAGTCTTTGGCGTCCCCTTTCTTATGGATTATTATTACGTTAGCGTTCTTCCAAGATTCCGGTACGCTCGAGGTCATGAGGCATTGTGTATACAGGGTGGCCAGTTTTTCTAGAACAATCTGCCCACCATCCTTCAACAAATCTGCTGTTGCCTGATCCTCGCTAGCTGCCTTCCTCCTTTGCATAACTCCCAAGGCGTTCTTTACTTCTTCCGGCGTTATTTGTGGGATTTCAAATTCCTCTTGACTATTCTCACTCACATTATCGTAGTGGATGCTACTGGTACTGCATAAATCTCTATAGAACTCCTCAGCCACTTGAACTATCTCATCCATATTAGTAATGATATTGCCGGCTTTGTCTGTTAACCCATACAGCTGATTCTTTCCAATTCCTAGTTTCTTCATCACTGCTTTTAGGCTTCCTGCGTTCCTGAGAGCATGTTCTTTTCTGTCCATATGATACTTCCTTATGTCAGCTATCTTACGCTTGTTGATTAACTGCGAAAGTTCTGCCAGTTCTATTCCATCTTTAGGGTTAGATGCTTTCATACATTGGCGTTTCTTGATCAGATCTTTCGTCTCCTGCGATAGCTTACTGGTATCCTGGGTAACGGAGTTACCACCGACTTCTATTGCACGCTCCTTAATGATGCCCATAAGATTGTCGTTCATTGCTTCAACACTAAGGTCCTCTTCCTGAGTTAATGCCGCATACCTGTTCTGTAGCTTGATCCGGAATCCCTCTAGTTTCCAAACTCATTGATTGGCTTCTTATGCACCAGTTTCTTCCGTTCCCTCCTCAAGTCTAGGTTAATTCGAGATCTTACCATCCTATGGTCACTGCAGCGCACCTTGCCGAGCACGTCCACATATTGTATGATGCAAGGGTTAGCGCAGAGTATGAAGTCTATTTCATTTCTAGTCTCGCCATTCCGTCTCCTTCACGTCCACTTTCGGCTATCCCGCTTGCGGAAGAAGGTATTCATTATCCGCATATTATTCTGTTCTGCAAACTCTACTAATAACTCTTCCCTGCTATTCCTAAAGCCTATGCCATATTCTTCCACTGACTTGTCTCCAGCCTGCTTCTTGCCTACCCTGGCATTGAAGTCGCCCATCAGTATAGTGTATTTTGTTTTGAATGTAACCATCGCCGATTCCACGCCTTCATAGAAGCTTTCGACTTCCTGGTCATCATGAGTGGATGTAGGGGCGTAGACCTGTACGACCTTCAATTTGTACCTCTTATTAAGTTTCAGCCCAAGACCTGCCACCCTCTCGTTAATGCTATAGAATTCCTGTATATTACCCGCTATATCCTTATAAATCAGGAATCCGACTCCTAGTTCTCGTCTCTTCGCTAAGCCCCGGTAGTACAGGACGTGCCCGCTTTTTAGCACTGTTTATGCTTCTTTTGTCCTCCCAACCTTACCAGACCCTATTATATCCCATTTAGTACCCTCTAATTCCTCCAATAACACTGCTAGACTCGCCTCACTATATAACGTTCTAACGTTAAACGTTGCCAGGTTCAGATTCCACCCAAATGTAAAAATATAAGTTGGTGTCGATTCTACCACGCACATCAATTAATGAAACCTGAGCCGACGCGTACCGTGTTGAAACGATTTTATGTAGCCTACAAAGGCACACAGACACGCATACAGCAGAATCCTAGCGGCTAGTCGTTATCGGATTCCTACGGTGGCACCTCTTTGCTGTTTACCGACCACAGAAAGTCATCATCAGGTCCACTTAATGCATTGGAAATGCCAAACTTCTTGAAGGCTCGCACAGCCATCGTCTGCGGGAGGGCATTCCACGCTCCACAAACCCACCTTGCGACGTCTCCGATCGCCGCTTTCTTCAGCGTGGCTCGATAATTTCCATTGACCTATTTTTTAGTAAGAATCGGTTTCATTTTTTATTCTGAGTAGGATTAGTTAGGATTGTAACGCACATAGAAATTTGAACGCACCTTTTATTCAAGAAAGGTGGCCGTTAGCATATTGAAATTAAGGTATATGTTCGTCATGGAAAGTACATTTGCCCAAAATAATAAAACGAAATATAATCAGAGCTATAACGTAGTTAGTGCATGAATTATTTCTTTGTTAATTTGAGTGGCGCATCTATGCGCCACTTAAGTCTCTCTCCTGCGTATCAAGTGCCCTATACCATACGCAGGCTATGTGCTAGGTTTGACGCTCATAAATTAAAAACTTCAAGTAATAAAAGGATAAGAAATGCACGTTGGATCGGGAATTTCAAGGTTGAAGTAAGGCCTGTTCTGCAAGTATGTAGTTACTGTAGTTATGGCAGAGAGCATTTCGTATACTGAACATAAGGAAGAAAGGTCTGACACCTCCATGAGCGCTTCATTCCAGAAGCTGAACGACGCCCCAGAGCTCACGCACGAACATCAAACCTAGAGCACACGTACGCTTGCAGACGCGTGCAATCTCACGTCTACGCGCATTGCGCCTGCGGCGCTTCACAAGGAATGGCGGTTCGCATCCATAAAGATGCGCGACAGCGCGCGGTCACTGGGCTCACTCATCGAAGTCTTGGCAGGCGTCACTTCGTACTTGGTTATCGACAGTGCTTCAAAATGCTTTGATGCCTCTAAACGCAATGCTGTTAGATCAGCACAAAAAAGAAAGAAGAAACACTTTCTTGCATGATATAGATCTGCTTCAATCAGACTTGAATGTAGCGCGCCGTAGCTGCGTAGCCAGGCGCGCCGGCGAGGGGCAGCCCAAGCGCGCCACAACAGAGGCTCTGTTCTCACAGTCACCGTAGACGGCAAAGTAGACGGCTAAGGGGACAGGGGCCATCTTAAGTCTCGTTCCAATTCTCACCAAGACATCAAAGCACACAGCCACGCAGCTTCGCGAAGGCAGCATCGAAGAAGATAACGAAGCAGGCTGCATTCCTGTGCCAACAAGATGGTGGCGGAGCAGGACGCTTGGAAAGCTGACAGGAAGGTCATCTGCGCACAAGAAAACGTGAAGTCGCTTTGCTGCACCCTTCTTATAAGTCACATTCGTGCTTTTCCCAGGTTTGCAGGCACAAAAACGTAAAATATAGAAATCATGCGTGCTTTTCTCAAATTTTCTAGTCGCCGCGAGGTGGCGGCATGTCGCAGAGGCGTCTTCCCATGACCTTCCACACACGTTCTGCGCTTTTCAGACGGTTGGAGCGCGTTCCATTGCATGGTCTTGAAGCTGCCTTGGCTGTTTTCCTAGCGGTATGCGTAGATTGCTCCCATGCTGGCCACGATTGGAACACGCCCAGAAGAAGCTGTTCATCGAGATCGCGCAGCGCTTCGATGCGTACGAGGCATGTCGTACCGTCTGCGCATGCCCGGGTGCGCGGCCGCGAGCTTGCGCGCGTGCGCAAGCGTACGTGTGGTTTGGGCTTTAGGCGTAAAACGCGCCCCGAAATTCGGTTGCGCGCGAATACACGCTGAAAGTCTGGCCGCCGACCACGCACCATGAAAAATGCAGGAGTAGGCAAAGAAGTGGTACTTGATCTCACCCTCTAGTAGCCAAAACCGGCTCCACATGAAGGAAAAAAAAACTTTTATTTGGCCATGGAGAGCACGTTTGTATAAAGACATAACGATGTGTTATGAGCGGTAAAGCCTAATTACTATACCAGTACATTTATTAGGTCTTCGCTTGCTGAACTATCCTTGAGTGAAAAGTTGCTCCATCATATCGAACACGCTACTATAGGCTATGCTTTAGGTTTCCCGTCCTAAATCACATTCCTGAGTTACCGAAACTAGCGTGGCATACATATGTATGATACATTGCGCATTACACGGTAAAATGATTTCACCGGTTAAGTTCTCCGAAAGACGAAGCTGAGGCCACCCGGCGCCGACGTGCCAATATAAGTGCTCAAAGAACAGTAGTGGTGTTGCCCACAAAAGAATAAAGGAGAACTTTTCGGATTCAGGTACAGTTATTCCACTTCGAAAATGTGTAGCATGTGCAGTAAAAGCAGCAAAGTAATACATGTGTATCTGATAATATAGCTGCTCTTGAATTATTAAATTATAAGGATGTTCTATTAAAACTGAGTTTCCTTAAGGTTTGTCCTGCAGCAGTTAGGCAGCGACATTCTCCGTAATGTTAGCATGGCTCGTTCTGGCGTGTTTTTTTTTTTAAATTATGGGGTTTTACGTGCCAAAACCACTTTCTGATTATGAGGCACGCCGTAGTGGAGGACTCCGGAAATTTCGACCACCTGGGGTTCTTTAACGTGCACCTAAATCTAAGTACACGGGTGTTTTCGCATTTCGCCCCCATCGAAATGCGGCCGCCGTGGCCGGGATTCGATCCCGCGACCTCGTGCTCAGCAGCCCAACACCATAGCCACTGAGCAACCACAGCGGGTGTTTTGGCGTCTTCAGGCGTGACTCATCGCGGTCCGGAAATCTCTTTAAGCTTCTTTTGTTTTGCTTGTCCTTATTTTTATACTTTATTGAAGCGAAGGAGTTGCTATCGAACAAGAGTGCAAGGTTTTGGTGTTATGGCTGGACTAGATCAAAATTGTGGCGGTTAATTAACACAGGCTGACTTGCTGGGCTGCTCATAAGTTCGTCAAAAGCACCTTTTCCTACTTAAAAAAAACATTTTGTTATCCGTGCTTTGAATACGCGCAAACGTAACGCGTCGCGCAATGTTCTGTTTGAGGAAACCAACTCTTGGTAACATAGCGTCGTGCGAGGGTGGTTCTGAGCGTTTCTAAGTTGTCTTCGACGCTAGTCCCAACGCCAAACATTTGTGCCATCATTGAAAAGGATTACTTGGATTTGATTTTAACACTTGAGAAAATGGTGGAATAATTCATTGATATTTAACTTACCATTTCATTCTTTACTCAATTTCAGAAGCTGGTAAGTAGATTTGTCATTCTCGTGCACACCAGCGGACTGGTGCCCGGCTTATTTTGTTCAATGAAAGAATCTTGATATGCTCGCAAGATAGCGTGTTCAAGATTATCTTCCAGAAATCCTTCGTCATGATAAAACTGCAGAAAACATTTGGACAACGCTTGAGGGGAAGCTTTAGCTCGGGCTTAACTCCGACGCAGCCTATTCAAATGCATGTAGTACGCAAAACCTTTTTTTTTAGATAACGCCTGGACCAATCTTACCAAAAGTTGTTGGAGTTGAGAGATAAAGCTAAATTCCAGTGGCTGTTGGAAGCAGAATTTCGATTTCTGACTTGAATTATTTTAAAAAGATTTTCAAATATTCCGCCGTTCGAAAAAAAGATAGAAGCAGGGAGTTTACAAATCTATAGTTCTGCATCAAGATTAGATATCGCGGTTCTGTAAAAAGAATCTATTAGATCGTTCAAAGCGGACAAATTCGATATCTCATTTTACATCTTACGTGAATTATTACGTTGTTTACAAGGGCTTTGCGAAAGCCGTATTTCCATGTTACAAGATTTTTTGATATTCATGTGTGACTTATCAATTTTGTCCGCTTTATATGCACTATTATATTCAATTCACATAATTGTTTTATCATTTCTTTGTTTAGTTACAGAGTTGTAAACTTAATAGTTTCATGTTCTGAAAATTTTCGATTTTGCCAATTTTTAATAAAATATTGACGACGTAAATGAAAAATTCTAAACCAACCGTCACTAGATTTTAAGTTTTTCTTTCAAATGCAACAAACCTCGTCAAATTTGGTGCAGTGGTTGCCGGTAAAATTGAGTTCTCCTTTTACATGTATTTAGATAGGAGCAGCGGAGCTACAGCTTCGTCTTAAGCTTCGCCTTTAAGAGTGGAACGCCGGTAGCATTCAAACATCTGACTGCTTCTCACGCTTCCTGGCAACTGCAGAATATGTAACCGTGACGTTTACCGGGAAACGCTCGCGGTGAACGCCATGCACGAAGGCGGGGGCGCCATAGCCAAGCAAGCACGAAATTTCTGCAGAATATTGCAAACTTGAAGACGTTATAACACCTCACATGGGCAAAGGTTTGAGTTGGATGGATTATATATATATATATATATATATATATATATATACCTGCTACGGCAGAGTCACCACTACCAATAACGAAGAGTCCCGCCCCGGTTTCACAACTTGAAAGCTGAACAACGCCTCTCTGTACAATGAGCAAGGCGATGAAATTTAGCTCTGATATTGCATTATGCGTGGCACGACAAGTGCGGCATCAGCACATGCCGCACATGCTTGATCGTGTAACTGCTTCCTTGCTGTATACACAACAGTAGAAAAGTAAGGCGTGTGGATAGTATGGTTGCAAAGATGTACGCGATAATAGTATAACATGTCTTCGTTACATGCCGTTTTAGCAAGTTCACCTCTAGACCGAACTATAAAGCGTTTCACTTCGAAAATAATAAACAAAAGTAATGTTGAAGACAGGATCATTGGGAAGTCCTGTGTATAAGTTAATCGCGTAAGGCTCTGCTTTCGCTAAGTAATGAACTAGGCGACGTGCTCTGCAAACGGGTGATAGCAGCAATAGCTGTAATTCGTGCCTCGGGGGAATAATTTATCACTTTTTATACATGAGTATTATTTCCCACATGCGACTTCCTGCTACGCTTTACCCCAACATTCTTCAATGAGAAATATGAAAGCAATACTTTTGCTCTTCGAAGGTGAATGGTATCCGTTCAATGGTATAAAATCTACGACTGAGCAATGCTTCTAAAGCACAGCGCGTCAAATACGTAGAGCTTGTCGTATTTCTGACATACGTAACTTTATTCTTGGGCGGTAACACATAATTATAGCTGGACTTTGTGAAATACATTCTGTACTCGTTGTTATTAAAAGTAAAAGTTTTTACGAGCTTCTTAGCCCTAGGCTAAAGCAATGACATTCACTTTGTTAAACTTAAGACAATAAAGTTAAATTGTGGGCTTTACTATCCAGAAACTGCAAGGTAGGTTACGGAGAACGCCTTAGTAGAGGGCTACGTATTACTACATAAGGTCCTTCAATACGTTCTATCTGGCCATACAACTTCCGTGTAATGCTACGGGAGAGCTTCATGTAGCGCCTACAGTGGACGCACCGAGGTTCTGGCGCAAATAGAAGGTGGAGCTGATGCAGAAGCCGAACAGACGCCATTGGCGTTCTGGGCGTACGCTCGCTATTGCGCAAGGGTCGACTACCTGCGTCGGCGTCACAATACTGTCGACGCAACATGCGAATCGCCGCCATCTTTCTGTATAGCGTTGAGAAACTTCAATTTAAACGAGTTCGAAGCAACTACAACCACTTGCTTGACTTCAAGCTTTAACTTCGTTTGCAACAGCGTTTTAATTCACGATACAAATTGTACATTTGGACTACTCCGTCGTTAGAAATCGACTACAGAAAAAGTTCACGTCCCACTTTTATCTAATTGCGCGTTTGCAACCTGCGTTTCAATCTTCCCAAGCTAGGCAACACATTAATAAACCAATAAAATAGGTAATTACTAAACGAACAAAGGTAGCCAAATAATTACTAAACTAATACATTATCAAATTACTAAACTTGCATTAAATTACCAAATGATTATAATTATTACCAGACGAATTACTATCATAATTACAAGCTAATCACTAACACTGGTGAATTGATAAATTGACAAAGCTAACCAACTGATTTTAATAACTAAACTCAATAAGGAGTAATGTCACAAACTACAGTAACAATAATTACGAAATAATAACAAATAATACACGAATCAGGGGAACTAAATAAATAGCGTAACTAACAAACATAATTACCCAATCTAAATAACAAAGCTAATACTTAACTAATAGATAACTTAACTAAGTTATCTAACAGAAATAGCAAAATTATTCACTAATAAGCTGCCTAAATATAATAACTAAGCAAATATATATCACTTATTAACTAATCTACTAATAACTAACACACTAAACTAGCTAATCATACATAACTGACTTATCCAACTAACTAACTGGACAAAGTGCGAATAGAGACAGCCGAACGAAACAGTTTGCGCAAGGAAGGCTGCTAGCAGGAAGGAGGACGACGGTGTGAATAATAAAACGCTGCCGTGTATCATTTAAACACAAGCGCATCTCACATTAAATTAATTCGCCAAAAGTTACCGTTGCATGCTAACTCTACAAACATTCTGAAATAAATGTGGGAGAGGCGCCTTCTCTCGTGAGAGATTTGCATGATCGCGCAGCCCGGCCATTTGGCGCCGCAGATTGTTCACCGGAGGGATGGATGGATGCTATGAGCGTCCCCCTTGGGACGAGGCTGTGGGCTACCTATGTTTAAAAGAAGAGAAAACAAAATCGAACTTCCGCACAAAAGGCGAAGCACCGATTGCGATAGCAAATTAGTAGATTACTGTACGATGTAAATATAGTATATTATTGGGTTTATAAACTTCGTAAACATTCGCTTACTAACTAAATTAGCAACCATAGAATGTGTAAGCGTGACTCAACGAGGACGTAGAAAGAAACAGATACACAGACAGCGCTGTCAATGTGTGTCTGCTACTTTCTACGTCCTTGTTCAGTGGCGCTTACACATTCCATCATGGATTCAAACTAGCTAGCCCGCGATCGTGTTTTAACTAGATTAACCAGCACGGTGTCACGCGCGCACAGGTAAACATTGATACATCTTGCTCGCATAGCGCGGAAACTCGCTGTCAAAATTCTGGCGTCAGCAATCGTGGCAGCAGCAAGCGAATTGACCTTCATGGATCTCTCGCGTGAACGTGAACGAGGAGGAGGAGGAAATTTTTTATTAAAGGCCAATACTAAGGCCCAGTAAAGTAGAGCGTTTGCCCCGCTAAGGCCCGTTGTTCATCCGCCGAGTCTGAGTGAAGCCAAGTACTCCAGGAAGCAGGGGAAAGATAAGAAAAATAAGGAGAGGTAAAGGCAGTGTTACATGAGTACAGAATGTGTTATCTACCTGCCCTTATCTCCGGACAGTTGGAGCAGTGATCTGCGCTACGCCAACCGAAGTTGTACAGCATTAGTGGCGTGAGAAGAGTGTTCGTTTGAACTTTGCGAAGGACATGTGCTTGTTCCGTGTTGAGGGAAGGGTGAGGTTGGAGCAAAATAGTGCGGTTTTCCTATATGTTCGTGTAGTGTTCAGCTGTTTGATCTTTGTACGTAACAGCGTCTTCCGCTTTCATTGGATTTGGCAAGGGAATTGAGGGCGCCCGGAGGTTAATTTTGCGGGCACGTTGATGAACCAACTCATTTCCCTCGATGCCAGGATGACCACGCACCCAACGCAGGGTGATTGTAATGTTCGGTTTGCGGTTACAGGATTCTATTAGAATGCCATGTAGGTGTGTTTCCAACAGTCGGTGTTTTATGTTGGGAATAGCTTTGCCGGAGTCGGTATGAAGGTTGATGTTACTGAAATGGTGCTTAGAGAGTACAGAGGCTTCTTGTATGGCATATATTATCGCGTGAGTTTCCAGAGTGGCTATGTTGGAAGGGTTGGAATATGGCCCAGCTGTATGGATGATCGGTGCTGCCTGTCAAGGTGTATATTGACACGTGTACTCGTCTTCATCGGGCAACGCGTTTCACTATCTAACAATTGTTATCGCACAGCGCAGGACGCGCTTGCATGTGTCGGAAGTTTCTGGAATGGTATCGATGGTTCCATCCGCTGTCTGTTGTCGCCGAACCTTGTGTAATCTGATTGCATGTATGCGCGACGGGAATGGCGTAGCACTTTGTGGAAGGCATGCGGGTCCCAGCGATTACTCTGGAACGTTCGACGACTGATCTATAAAAGCCGACGCGCTTGACCCGCTGATCAGATTGCGACAACCGCCGATCGTGTTCGCCGCTACCGTTGTTCTTTGAGGGAAGCCTGTTTTTGAGGGCACAAGTTTGCCCAATAAAACGCTCGTTTCGTTAACCAAAGTTTTGCTGCCTTCTTAACCATCACTACCACTTGACAATATATTGCATACGCGTATGATTCCATGTTAGAGCGTGTGGCATCCATGTATATCGTGATGCATTCCCTGTCTATCTGGTGATGTTTTGCTTGCGCTTGACGTCGACCGTCATGTAGGTGTGGCGTCATATTTTTTGGTATGTTTGTAAAGGCAATATTGCGTGGTACGGAGGGCTTTGACTAACTGATGTCAACTGGATAGGGGCGATCCCTGCTCGTTTCAGGATGTTGAATCCTTGCTCCGTACAAGACAAGCGCGCTACTTGTCTGTCTCAGTGTTGCTGTGTTAGTTCTGCGAAAGTGTGAAAGAGGCCCGTTTGGTTGAAGGCGATGATTTGAGGTGTATATCGGTAGACACAGGGCGGCCTTGTGAAGGGTGTTGAGCGAATATTCGAGTTTTCGAGTTTGGGTCAGTGTGAGGAATGGGGCGGTGTACTAAAGCCTACTATACACGAGCGCAGTCACGAGCTGTGTTGTTTGTTCTTCCCTCAGTCGGTATTTTTTGCAAATGATCCTTCGCATGAGGAGCGTGAGATTTCGGCAATCTTTTTGATATTGTATAACGTTAGAATTAGCATTGTTGTTGTGATTTACGATAAATCTGAGCACTCGGTACGATGGTATCTGTTTGCCTAATAGGGTGAGTTGTGTCAGGGCGTTTGTTTTCTTTTGGTATTGTGTTCGATTCATGAGGAGAAGCTCCGACTTTTCTGCTGGATGTTGGAATCCGGCTTTGTGTAAGTGATCAGATATGGTGTCGACGCCTTCCTAGAGGGTCGTTTCGACGTTCCCTGGAGATCCGGTTTCGCACCATTGGGTAATATCGTCGGCGTAGAAAGTGTGGTGAAGGTTAGGGATTGTGAATACGTGCCTTGATAGCGCTGTCATGCAAAGATTAAAGAGGGGGGAGGATATAATCAATCCCTGAGGTGTTCCACGGGAAATATTGATGGAGAAGGAAAGAGACTGCGCTGCCTTGAAGTGTGCTGTCCTAACTTTGAGGAAGCTGCGTACGTAATTGTACATGTTGGCGCCGCATCCAGTGTCGTGAACCGATTTGAGTATGTGATCGTCTGGAACATTATCAAATGCCTTTCTTATATCTATTGCGAGAAGGGGCTTGGGTCTGTGCCGTTTTGGCTGGAGAAGCGTGTTCTGTAGTACATGACAAATAAGTCCTGTGCGGAAATGTCCTTGCGATAGCCTATGAGCTGGTGCGGAAAATCTTTCGTTTTATCCAAATGTTGTTTTAGTCTGTTCAATGGAAGCCGTTACATTGTTTTGCCCATACATGATGTTAAGGATAATAGTCTGAGGTTGCAAAATGTGGCTTTTTTCTCTGGTTTTGGGATCATGGTAATGTGTGATGTTCTCCATTCGTCTGGGAGGGCGCCCGTGTTCCAATGCTCATTTATGTGCGAGAGAAGCGTTTCTTTATCTCCGTCGGGTAGATTACGCAGACGAGTATATGTGATGCCGCCAGGACCCGGCACCGTCGCCCTATTGTTTTGCAACAATGCTATGCTTAGTTCTGCCATAGAGAAGTTGGCATCGATGTTGTCGTTTGGGGGCGGCCGTATAGTCTGTGTACAGTGGCTGATGTGCCGCAGGTATGTCAACGGTCCGAAGTTCATCAAATGTTTTGTTAATACCTTGGGTGCTGGCGTGTTTCTCTCTGGTAGGGATCACTTATATCACTGTGCTGAGCAGGGCACGGAAAAGATGCCACGTGTGTTTTTGTCTAACGTATTCTGGATGCTATCGGAAATATGGTTCCACTCTGTCTGTTCGAGCGCCCGGGCATGATTGATCGCTTGAATAGTTATATCATCGACCTTTCCACGAAACTGATTGCTATGCGGTTGCTTGGATAAGGCTCTCAAAAGCTTTTTGCGTTTTTTCCAGACGCGTGTGCGGTGCGGGTCGGGCCGGTCTGCCGGCGCTGAAGTTGTATGCGTGTCTGTAACTGCTGTCTTAGTTTCTATAAGGACTTTAGCCCACGTGCCTAAGTCATTAAATGTGTGAGTGATACTCTGCCTCAGTTTCCGGAATTAGTCCCAATTTGGTGAAGGTGACTGTAGCGCGCCGCTTTCGAGGCGTCATATGTATAGTGATGTTTATTATGTCGTGTTTGCTAGTTAGCTTTTCGTGGCTGTTCTCCCAGCTCATAACACATTCACCTTTGTACAACGCGAGGTCTGGTGTAGTAGGAACTTGATTTTGCGCCCCTGTGCGAGTTGTTAACCCGGAGTGTTGAGAACTGTGTACTGAAATCTGTTTATGTTGTCTTCCTGCAACCTGCCCGTTTTCGTGTTCACCTTGTATCCCCATGATGTGTTGGGCGCATTGAAGTCTCCCATAATGTAATGTGTTTTCTCATTTGTTTAGCGTGTTTGAAAATGTGATTAAGGTTGTACGTGGATTTTGGTGGATTGTAAACGTTGTATAGCTTGACAGGTCGTTGTGAGTTGTCCGGGTGTATTGTCGTTATTAAGGCATACTTTGCTAAACAGTCTGGTGCTATTTTCGTGTAGTGTTTAAAGTTATGTTTTACGTACGTCGAAATTATTGGTTGGTCGTGTTTGTTGTGCACTGAATGTGTAGCTTTATATCCTGGGATGTTCTTCGTATGTTTCTTGCAGAAGTAACACATGTGGTGGATTTTTTTTATTGTATGAAGTATTGCGTCATTATTGCTTTTCTGTTACTGAAACCGCAGCAGTTCCACCGCCAAAAGCAGAAGTTTCCGTCCCTTACTTCTGCCATGGATTAGCGACCTTTTCGGTCTTAGACTGGTTGCTGGAGATGTCGATTGGGTCATCAGGAAGTTGTCTCTTTTGCGAATGAGACATGTGGTCCATGTCTTCGTAGCTAAGATCTTCATCTAGAAGAAGGCGCTTAAGAATGCGGTGTACCCGTATTTCTAGGTTAGGCGTGTTTCGTGACGTTCGTAGGCTGAGGCAAGTTTTTTGACAATGTCCGTGAGGCAGTCGAGTTTCTGTTGTATGCTTTCAAAGTGGGCTAACAGGGTCTGATTTGTTTAGACGAGACTCTAGCGTTGAGGGTGTCTTGTGGGAATGCGCGTGTAGGACGCGTTGCTGATATTGTGGTGCTTCGTAAATGGGAGTAGTAGAATGCGCTTGTGAGGTTAGGGTATTGAAGGATGGGGACTGTGGGATGATAGGAGTGCTTGGCTTACACGGCGCCTTGGTTGTGTCGGTTCTCCCAGACTGTGGGGTGCGCGCAGGGCATTTGTTCGAGGCCGGTCTTTGCACGCTCGGTGTAGCCCTTGCCGATGACGTCGGCTGTGGCAGCGGTGCGTTAGGTCGCATGTCATCTTGCTTCTTCTTGGCCTGTTACGTCTGTTTTGTTTGCCGTTGCTGTCTGGGTGACAATAATGCAGGGTATTCGCGATGGTAATCAGTCGAGGTTGCTGTGTTGGGGGTGCTGGAACCAAGTGGAGGCTGCTGCTGGTTGCGCAGTTTGATGCGTTGTAAGTAGGCTCGTTCTGTCTTGTTATGGTCGTTCTGCCTTTTAATTTGGCAGCTGCGGTCGTTGGTCCTATGATCTCCACCGTAGTGCAGGCAGAGGAGAAAGCATTGGTGTTCCTCTCCGGCTTGCTTGAGTTGTCTCATGCAGTCAGGGCATCTGATAATATTTGATTTGATGGGGCAGTTGTCAGCACAATGATCATACATCAGGCATAAGGAACAGAACTGTGCCTTGGGGTGGTGGGGCGAACATCGGAATATAGCTCTATGATAGAGGACGTTCCTGGAGATAATGCTTCCTTCAAATGTAATAACAGCAGTCTCTGAACGGCCCATCATCCAGGCGGTTAGTATGGTGGGTCCAAAAGTGTCCAAGTTCTGCATCAGGTGCTCCGAAGGTGTGCCGGCGTCCACTCCGTGAATAACCCCTCTGCAGGAGTTGCGGGCGTGGTTATGTATGCTGTGACAGTGTGCGTGGTTGGCCCAAGTGCGAGTTGAGAGATGGCAGCGATTTTCTCCGCTGCTGTTGAACTTAGGGTCTTGATCACGATTATATTGCTTCGTGGCTTGATATGCAGTGAGAGATCCATAGCTTCGGGTGGGGTGAGGGGGGTTTGTTTCCGCACGGACTGTGAGATGTGGTGCAATTTGTGTTGAAGGATGTGCACATCGCTCTGAGGTCGAATTACGACTGTGTGGAGCGCAGCCGGGTGCAGGGGGCGGTAAGATTCTTCTTGTGTGGAATTAATGTCCAGCCGTCTTCAGCAGCGTTTTCGTTTTGCTGAGTGTCCATTACATTGGCTTGCTCGGTTGCGTGGCCAGGCTGGGTAAGGCCCATTAGAAGTGAGCGAGACGTCTCGGACTTCACGTGGGCGCCTACGGCACGTGACAGCTCGTGGCACGCCGCCGCACACGGTGGCGCGAGGCCGGCGTCGACGGGAGCGAGAGCAGGTTCCAGGATTGCGTCTCAGCTCCGGCGTTAGGCATAGCGGCGTGGTCGGGTGAAAAAACTCTCGTCAAATTCAAAAGATGGGCTCACATGTGGAGGGTAGGACATCCAGGCGTTCCTTGAGCGAAGTATTGTCCGAGCATAATGTCGTCGATAGGCTGGTAGCAGGAAAAACGACCAAACGCATGAGATTGTCGGAGCTCAATGCCAAGGCGTCCTGAGTGGTCTCCAACGTGAACGAAATGTCAAAAGCACAGCGCATAGGAAGCTACCGGCACTACGTGCACTCTGCAAGCATAGCAGATCGCTTTAAAGACACGAGCGCCAGCAACGCATCCCTGCGGCGTCGGCCAAAGGCGTCTACTACGGTGTTCGCGATTCGCGTGGCTAGCGCCATAGTAGACGCCGCGGTTGTCTCCGCTCTACGGAGCGGCGGGCGAAAAGGATCTTGAGGCACCCTAGCAGCTGCTGGAGAAGAACACCTCCCTGCCTTGCACGCTATAGGAGAGGGCACGCATCCGGGCCGTGTTCCTTGCTCACGCACGTTAGATGGAACCGCGTGCACTGGCTAACCCTCACACGCTTTCACTCATATGGAACATCACGGCGACGGCGACGCCGACGGCAGGAATGCGCCTGCAGTGTCAATAAAAACAAAACAATAAAAAGAACCTATGAAGAACTCCCATACAGAAATTTTCTGAGCCCCTACTGGGAACTTTGTTTTTGTAAGCCTTCGTTGTTTGGCGTTTCCCTACTTCCACAAATCTTCCAATCACCTCTTACTAATCTGTATTGCGGACATGTTTACTTTCCCCCTACTCTCGCTGAACCAAAGGGCTTCAAGGAGGCCAGACTTACCTAAATCGACCGCTGGGCAGATATCTTCACATTATATAAAACATGCACCATCGTTTCCCCTCCTTTACCGCAGCAAGCACATGCTTCTTCGTCATTCTTATCTGTCGCTTTATAAATCCTTGTTCTGGGGCATCCTGATATTGCATCTAAGGTTATGAGCTTCCCTTCGAGTTATCATCAATTGTTACTTTCCTGTTTTCATTTTTTTCCTCTTAAGTAGTTACTCATAGCAGGTTTCCTTTTCCATTGCTCCAAGCTACATTCCGCCAAAACCTTCTACTTACGTAAGCAGCCCTGATGCCACCTTTTGTCCCTATATTAAGCTTTCGGGGAAGTTGCATGACCAGACGCAAAGTATTGCAGGGATTTTTCTCACTACGTACGGTTGTTTAGCAGCAAATCAATCCAAAAAATGTGTGAATTGTTGCTCTGCCGTTTACCTATTCGTAAACCAAATGAACCCTGACAATGCTATGACTTGCCACTTAGTCGTCTCTAATTATGTGACCACATACGGCATCATCATAAAATAATGTGCCATGCCGTTTTCCTACCATACAAAAAGGTTTTATGGTTACGGCACGGTGGAGCACTGCCTAAACTACTTTCATAAAAGAAATTCGAAACTTCCCATTCACATGCAAGTATGCAGCCGGAGTGGGCACCAATCGGTACCACTGCCTTTTCGTACACTTTCTCTGCCAACAGCATTGTCTATACCATGAAGCTATAGCAGGAAGAAGGCGAATTAACCAACAGAGCGAAACTTTCTAGCATGGAGTGATCGGTTGTGTACTAATGCGTTTTGCAGCTTGGAGGTAGACTAATAATAGCAGAGCATTGGGAGCGGCCTATACTGTCTACTTTATTAGTAAACTTCCACTTGGCAGGTTTTAGCCGTGCTCAACTGCTTACTTGTCGCTTGTTGGTTGTGCCACTTTATTCCAATAATTGTTATACCTCAGAGTAGTTGATATTGTGCTGCTAATAGCCATATATATTTCACCTTTTCCAGTGCATCAGGAAACTAGGCAAATGGAAGAAGTGGGAAGACGTAAGGAATGCTTTCGGTTATGTTTAGGTTTTTCTTATAGACCGCATTCACTGTTTTAACAAACGGATTTGCCTTTGTCACGTGTTACGCACCCTAACGAAGACAAGCCCACTTTTCGAAACGTTGGCTGTGTCCACACTTCTGCGACCACTGTGGCGTTTCAAGTCTCCATCGCCTTGGGTTATTTTCTCATATTTTCAACATGCATGATGCTGTATAGCAATAACGAGCCATATTATACAGCGCTGTTTTGTTCTATTCGATAATGTTAGGACCATGTCTTACGCCGTAAACAGCTCTTTAAGTAGCTCACGCTGCGTATACTGGCAACATAGTTATATAGTTAACAGATACTGCTATTACATACTTCTCACAATAAACGAGATGAAAGGGAGTTAACCGAGGGGTCCGATTTTTATTAGTCACATCATAAGAAGCCAACCTTCTGACCTACCTACCTCCTACAATGACGTAAATCCAAACAAACCGGTGATAACCGTGATTAAAGCTTTCACTATTGCAACGTGGAAGCAGGTAGCTTGTCAGTGTTGTGTATTACTGCTGACTAATATCTCTCGTCACTGGCGAAGAGGCTGCTGGGCTTTGAATGTACGGTTTTAGCGGGTGTACATTGTAGCTTGGCGTAAAATACTTGAAATTACTTCGATTCGGTATCCTTCGTCGGTATTGATTCTTTTGGTCCACTTATATTCAGACACCACGAAAACGCAGGCGAAAGATGTTATTGAGATCTGTCGAAGGCATGCCCACCAAAACGCAGTAGGAAACATACATTGGCAGTATAGAGACGCTAACAGGTATTAACAGACTAAAGCAAACACGTAATTACGGTACATTACGCAAAACATATACCTACATTGGTACTTAAGACAGGATATACAAACAAGAGTATACTCATAGGTACACTACATGGAGTAAAATACACAAACACTAAGTATTTATTCAGGCACTAAGCAGAACAAGCAAGGATAAAATCTGCAGAAGTAAATGAAACAGATGACATAAACGGATTATGTGGTAGGGAGTGCTTGGATGACTAGTTTAAACAGCAGTTCGGACATGTTTTGTTTAGCTAGATCACGTATTTCAGGTTTCAAGTTAAGAAATATACGTTTTTGATAACGTTTGAAGGCCCGATCTCTCTCTCTCTCTCTCTCTCTCTCTCTCTCTCTCTCTCTCTATATATATATATATATATATATATATATATATATATATATATATATATATATATATATATTTATGTATATATATATTTCAAACGAAAGTTGTGTAGGTCAGGTGCATACGTAGTTGACGAAACGGAGGAGCGCACTTACTAAAATTGCATTTTTAATGTTTCTACGTTTCAACGGTGGCACGGCCGAAACGTCAAAGCATTAAAAATGCAATTTTCGTAAGTGTGCTTCTGCGTTTCTTCAACTAATTATATATATATATATATATATATATATATATATATATATATATATATATATATATATATATATATATATATATATATATATATATATATATATATATAATAGGGGCTATGTAAACTTGACAGCGATGCTGACGGTATTGTCATGATGTGTATGCATTACAATATTGGAGGGCAAATTTCCAGAGCACTATACTATGGGTATAAATTTAAGGTAAGACGTTTCCTAATCTGGTGCCAAGGAGTGTGCAACCTTGATGCGAATATAAACGTCGTGCTGTGACCAGAGCAAGTGCTTCTGCAAAATAGTGTGTGATTCCTAATGAATTTTTTTTCTTAATTAAGAAGAGGAGCCGCCACCTTTATATTTCATTCTCAAATCATAATTTGGATTGACACTGTAAAATCAGGTATTTAGTTTCACATCAATCAAATTCGTTTCATTGTAGCCGTGTGGGATGTACGCTAAGCTTACTATTTCAATCTCTTGTATCGCAAAGGCTATTTCCTATAAAGAAGACGTTAGTATCATTTGCAAATATGTCCTTATTATTGGGCATATTACCTCTATCGCTTATGTTAAGCAGAATTGCTACAGGCCCTGAAATGGACCTTTGAAGCACACCTGTTGCCACCCGTCCGGCAGCTGAAGTGGAAGAATTAACCGTTGAGCGGCGAACTATATCTTGGAGGTCGCTATCAAACAATTTTAACGATGCACCCCTTGTACCAACATTGCTGCGCTTTTGTTATAGTATAGTATGTTTTATAGGGTCGATCGCTTTGTGCCGATCCAGAAATTGCATTTTGATATGAATATTATTTGTAATTTTTTTCTTTGATTTCGAACTGTGTCAATTCTATATGGTGATGTGCACTCGCATACCCAAGAATTACACGGCCGTTTCCACTCTTTTCACGTGCGATTGTGAATGCACTCACAAAGAGCCTTTTTTTCTTTTTGAGACATGGACGCTCAAGCTGCGAGCAATGCTGTTGCCTTCAATGTTTGTTCGGCTGGTTCTTCTTGCTGAACTTGCATGGCTGTCTTTTGTCACTCGTCTTCCGAAACACCGGTGCAAGCGCGTTGCTTTGTTCTCACGGATTACTCCTTAATCGTCGACAGCTTTTCATATGCATTTACAGCATCAAAGCTCCTTTTTTGTTAGAGGGTAAAACCAAGTCTTTAAACGCACGTTTAGAATATCCGTCACATTGACTAGAAGGATTGACAGCCTTGGCATCATTTCCGTTGTAGTAATTGTTTTTTCTCTATCATCCATCGATGCCGTTAGCACATTTTAGGGCTTTTATTTATGAGTAAGAGTCACTGAGAGCTTCGATGCAGTGCTTTGCTTGAACGTATTTTCTGAGCTCCCGCACCCTATTGTCTTTACAGTTTCTTAAGGGAAAGAAATCAACAGACGCACCATATGATGGGGTAAGTTTAGTAAATCTATTGTTACTGAGCTAAACCTGCTAAAAATCTCCAACCTAAACCCCGCTGATAGCAACGCGGCAGCCAAAGTGTGCTATGTACTATGCAAAGCTCAGGCTTGCTTTTGTAATGGCACAGTACTGACGCTTGTTGCGGCGCTTTAAGAACAAATTCTATGTGCCAAGTTCCGTCTTAAGACGGCTTCAAATTGTTAATTTAGGAAATAAGACCTCAAACCTAATACATGCAACATTATTGTTTTTTTTTTAAATTTAGGCCGTCAAATGTATTATACAAATTGTAGAAAAGAACATTTTTAGAAAATGATACTGTCGGACTTACCACTCTGCAATGCGGCAATCAAAAATAATGTCACAATTCTCTTCACTGTATCTCAGAGCGCATGTGCTGCGAACGAAACTAATGCATTATACATGGCTCTGAAACGCACCACTATATGTGAGTCGGACTTTCGGAAACCTTTGCAAACATTGCAACTAGATCCCGTAAGATATAAATTAAGATGGGAGATTAGTTCGCCTTACATGTTCTAATTAAGGGAGTTAAGAGTACTGAGCTATCTGTTCTTATTGCAGAATTCGGAATCTCTAACCTTCCTGCTTCTATTTTCCTGTTTGCCTTGCCGATCTTACTGTAACTTCTGTGAAAAAAACATTTCAGACGCTAAATCAAAATTATGCTTCAAAAAGTCGTTACAATTTAACATTTTCCCTCAATTGCAACGTTTCATTAAAATCGGCCCAGTGATTAGATAAGAAACACATTTAGGCGGTGTGCATGTAGTTGAATAAGCGGTATCGGTTTTGGCTTCGAGTAAATGCTTCCTCTTAATTACGGATCGCGTTTGGACCACTCAAGACTGGCTATTCGCCTTGTAATGTGCGACAATTACGAAAACTGCCTTGCGTTCCTGCGTGTAGGTATTCGTGACTTGTAGGGTGCATTGCTTCAACGAAATACTTTGCAGTTTAAAGCAATTTTTGCCTGTTCAGCCTTTAATGTTAGCTAAAGAAGGAGAGCGCCAGGTTCACGATACAAAACCACTTCTGCAATTTTTCACACAACCAGCGCCACTAGTAGCTCAAAAAAGAAAAGGAAAGAATTTTTATTATATTAGCACCACGCCGCGTAGCAGGTATGAAGCTTGTAGAAAAAAAAAATACTGGCACGAACAAGAAAATCAAATGATCAAGATCAGTGCTCACAAGGCAACGTTGCACGGTGTTTTTCTCTCGCAGGTAATTATGGTACCGCTCAGTGTGTTAGTAATTACTATCACCACCGCCGTTAAGGTGAGTCCTCAACGCAGTCAGTATTGTTCGTCCCATGTGCGACGCAGACAGCAGATAACACTGTGTCACTTAGCTCAACCGTGCTGGATATAGGTACGTGTAACATGCGACACGCCTAAACACCAGCAGAAAGCAAAAGCTTCTATCCTGCGCAAATAAAGGATGGGGGAAAATAATATGAAACTGAAGTATGATTACTGCCAGAGCTAACTGCCGGTATACCAGCCGTATTGGCCAGCAATTGTGAAAAATCAGGTTCTGCGATGTCTACTCCATGCGAAATATTATAACATGGTTCCTAGAGCACTTTCTATTGCTTTAAAGATATAAAGCACACGGAGCCTGAGGAAATGAAGCCGATGAAAGCATTATCAAATTAGACATTATTTTATAGAAAATCTATAAATAGTAATAGAGAAATTAAAGTGCACGAAAGGAGAGATTGCCGCTGGAGAGAGCTGAACCCATTTGCAATACGCACGTGGTGTTTTACCCATAAGCTACCGTTACGGCTTTCCTCTGGCCTACAACACATCAGCTAGTCGCGCGCATGTGCCCCAAAAAGGACACTAAAGTAATCGAATGACACTTAAATCTCTACTGCAAGGAAATTTTACTCGGGAAAAATTGACTTTAAATGACTAGCGTAAACTCTCAAAGTAAGCTTGGCCAAACCACAGGGATGGTAAATGCCTAATTTTGTTATTAACAGCTATTAAACAGCGCCTATGCAGACCTGCACCTACGTGCACCTGGTGGCAGAGTGGTAGCGATGCCTCTTCGCGAATATTGAAGAAGTGTACGCAACTGTTGATCACTCAGTTGCGCCATGCTGCACATAGGCAGCCAGGCGCATTTCTCGCTCGTCATTCGCGAGTTGACGGGCGTCCCTCTCGGCGTGCGTTCGTCCTGTTGCACTCGTGATTTGGACTGTTGCAAGAATGCCGATGCGTTGCGTGGTCGTCGGTTGCGCGAATACGTACTCGAGCTCGAGCAATGGTTTGTGCATTGCACAACGTTGAGTAGAGGAAGGCCGAACAGATCTTTCCTGTGCCAGCTTTCGGAGCGAAAGCGTGCGCCCAGGTGCAGAAGGCAAGTGCGACGCGGAACAGTCAACGCGCACAAAGCATGTAAACTGCAGTTGACGAAGCTGGGGTGATATTCTCGAGCGATCGTTTCGGGTAGCGCGTCACCCTCAAGATATTTCGCGCATCTCAACATGGGACGCGTCGAAGTAGACGAAGTCCTTTCTGACAAAGCACCGGGAACGAGCAGAAACCGCATGCTGCATTTGTCGCGGAGGAGAACGCGATGCGGCGGTGGTGGTGTAGAAGCGGCGGCAATCGGTGCCGGAATTCAACGCCGCCAGAGCGAAATGCGCGAAGCTTTGTCAGGGCCGCACTCCCGCTTGTCCGTGTCTGGCCGTGAATTTATGCACATTTAGCACAAAGCCACTGTAGCTCCACCGTACCAAGCCTGAGCTACTTATCATCCTTTACTACAGATGGCGGTAGTTGTCTGGACGGTCTGATGAGTCGACGGGTCGGGCGCTTTCAGCGTGCCAGGTAGCAGCCGGTGAGCTCGGATACGTCATGCCAGAGATGCTAAGTTCGCTAAAACTTAACCCTGCGCTTTAAACGTGACCCGCAGCAGCGCGGCGATCAGTTGTTGTCGCAGCGCCAGCGGCCAAGTGCGCGGCGAGCGAGCGCTTCTTTGACGAAGGTCAAAGAACAGCTCGCTTGTGTGAACTCGAACAGCATGCTGCTGATGAGCGAAGCTAGAGCGCGATGCACCCTGTTGCAGCTGCCCCGGCGTGCGATAGGACACGTTCTGTACCCCCGCCAGCCACACCAGACTGTAGTGCGTCCAATTTTCGCCGATGTAGCGTACCCCCAATACGCTCTTCTTCGAGCAGAGACAGAACGCATCGAGGCCTTGCTGTTGACTGTGGACAACCACATAGAGAAAACCGGCTAGACTCGGCGAATACATTGAATTAAGAGAGCATCACGGACGCGCAACCGCGCTGTCACAGCGCACGAAGCAGCTAACAAAGCATACTAACTCTTTGGTTAACGGACGTGTGGGACCTGTTAGCTGATACACCAGAACGAAATGCAAGCAAAGAAAGCCGACGGCACGGGCAAGGTAAATATAACCGCTAACGATTCCACAGAAGCCCACGCGTTCAAAACGTGGCGGTTCGACGGCGGTTCGCGGGATTTAGCGCCATCTATGAGACGAGGAAACACTTCCGGCGGGAGGAAAAATAATGTGGCGCCATATCCGTTAAAAATAGAAGTGACGTCATTTTGTTCTCGAAGGCGTGAAACTTGTTTTCATGGCCTGCCATGAGAGCCTTTGGAGCTTTCAGCGCGAAAAGCAATGCAGGAAAAGGCCAGCCGCTCGGTTGTCGAAATCGCGCTCCTGCATAGAGCAGAATTTCGTTGGAGTCCGACGAAAGCTTTAGGTGTAGGGTGCTGATCCTATCGTCGGCGCCAAGCCCATCGGCCAGCGCAGTCGCACGGAAACAACTAAAGTAAACAATTATCTGGCGATCGGAACTCGGTGCTTTTTACTGAACAGGTTAAGAAGCGATGAAGCTACCCGCGTCACCAAATTCAGACAAACGTCGACAAGCAAAGCAACGCTACGTGTGTGGGGGGCGTATCGTAGCAGGTGTACTTTACGAGAGCTCCTTCCTGCACACTTCAAGAACTGCATTGCACTGCAAGCGACAGCGGCGTCAACGCCCCTGCCCACTCTTACAATGGGCGCTGAAAAGATGTATTTATTCATTATAATAAAATAAAATAGAATTGTCTTTTCTTTACTCGTCAGGGATTTGTAAAATTGATTAGGAATTTCATTTTCGTTGAATAAATATAATTGTGTCTCGCTTTAATTAAAAACGCTTTTTTCTTTGTCAATGTTTGTTTTCTCCAAACATAGTCGCGCTTTAGTCGCTGAATTCATAATCACCCCCTGCTGATGATGGCGACAATTTGTTCTGAACCGCTTTTCGCCCGAAGCTTCGCGACCTATTTGGGTCTACCTTGGTACAGGTGCTGGTTCTCCACATTCTTCACTGTACGTCACTTCCGCTGAGTGATAATGGCGTCGTTTTTTTTTTTCGTATGAAAAACACGGATTTTTTGCGAGCTCTTTGTGACTGATTGATCTGTATTTCAAGCGTAAGATTTTTCACAGCGGCTATTATATGGCTAAATTATCTGAAAGCGGGCTTTTTACACGTTCGAAAGTTTCAATGCAGTTGGCCTTTAAATTTACTACAAACCGTTTGGACTCCTACCCGTTTTCGAAGGAGAGAATTTTGGTCGCTTAGAGACAGGTTGACCAAGCCGAACGCGCCGTAAAATCATTGATCTTTCTATGTGAGACGGACTTAGGCGCATGCCCGTAGAACATATGTAGCATGAATATGTGAGAAATACGTTTGCGACTGAATGTATTGGGTTAAGTCCGTGTGATGCCTCCATAGTGCACATCCGCATATCGGAAAGCGTGTGTGGATCCTCATTGTAATATATCAGTTGCCTGTCGTATACCTCTTTCTTATCCTTGTATCTCCCACTATGCCCCTTACCACAGTGCGAAATAGTGGGCGAGCTACACGCTCTCTCGGCCGAGCTCTCTTCCTTTATCTTCATCAAATTCTTCTCCTCCTGCTTTTCCTGTGTGCATGTGTACAAAATTTTCACTGGATGGATGGATGCTATCAATGTCCCCAACGAAAAGGGGCGTTGGGTTGCGCCACCAAGTTATTTATGTGACGCGATAGCGTTCCGGCTCCCGCGTCGCAGAAGACCCGGCGTCGGCGTCGGCGGCGTCGTCGGTAAGAGAATAATCATTCCGAACCACGCATCGTTAACCACGCAGGCCCTCCGCGCTCAATCCCGCGTTTCGCGTCGCCGTCGGCCTCGATGTAACCAAGGTCAGCAGCCACGGGCTGCTCTAGTAGCGCGCACTCCTGCTGCGGTCTCGCGCGCGGCGCGAGTCTTGCTCTCCCCTTGTCCTCCAAAGCTAGATCACGCGTTCTCGCCTCTCCTCTCTCCCCCTTCCTCCACGCAGCGCCGTTTCGGTGCCTCTCGCTGCTACCGCGCATTGAGCCCTCGCCGTCCCTTCTCCCGCTGTCGCGGCACTGCCGCAGTGCCGGCGGCGGGCGCCCCTTGTCGCCTCGCGCGTGTTCCACGGCCGTCTGTTCCTCTCCGTCTCCACGTCGCGTGGCTGTACGGCTGTCAGCCGTGTCTCTCGCTTCTCCGTTTGCAGGGCGCCTTACTCAGTGGCATTTGTTGCCTATGGCAGTACTTGCGCCTGGCTCTCTTTCTCCCACCTCACTTGTGCCCTATACCTCCACTTACCTGGCGCAGTGAGGTTGCGGTGACTCGAAAAACAGGGGGCCAATGATAGGGTCACCGTAAACTCCACACCATACATTAACCGACCACTGATATTGGTGATGTGTCTTGAAAACCCAGTAAGGGTTTTCGTCGCTCCAATAGTCAGCCTTGTGGATGTCCTCATGGGCATTGCGTGAGAAAGTAGCGTCATCGGTCTATAGTATTTTGTTGGCAAAGCCTGTGTCCTCTTCTGTCTTGATTCTATTCCAGTTTCAAAGTGCTCTCAATTTTGGAAATCACGGGACTCGAACATCCAGTGCAGCTGCACGTGGTATGGATGAAGCTGCCTTTTCTCAAGTACTCTCCACACTGAAGAATTTGACACTCGAGCTTCTGCACCCACACTACGAACACTTGCATGTGGGTCTGAAGAAAAACTTTCACAGGATTTCTGTCTCCGCGTGCTCGCCAAGGATTGATTTATGTTGTTTCTTCGTAAAAGTCCTAATTTGTCTCAGCGTTTCATATGCAAGCACAATTGTCATCGAGCTCGGACACTTTCCTGGATGCCAGCGTTGAAATAGCTCAACTGCACGCCTTGTACGTCCACTTGACGCACCTATAGCCAAAATCATATCCGCGCTTTCCTCATTGGAGTAAGCCATATCTGCTGCTCAACGTTGGTCACAGACAAATAGCGTTGTTGTGGAGAACACGCAGGGATACGGGCGCCTGAGGTGCAGCGGAGATATTGCAGTTCGCTGGAATCGCTTTAGACGAGGTACATAAGGTATGATCTAGTTCCGGTAAACTAGAACAGCCTAAGGGTGCACTGTCTCAGGGACTGACGCGCCAGTCATAGTGCACAACTGTGAAGCCAGGCGCGGCCACCCGTTACTGCGACCACGAAGTGATGTGCACGTGCGGGGTGCGAGATCAGAAAGGGAACGTCTGGTAGGCAGTAACTGTGAGAAGGAGAGCAGACGGGGCCAGTACGAAAAGTCATCAATCTGAAGAAGACATACGTAATCTTCCTTGAATAGAGCCAAGATTTCTTTACGATTAGCTTATAGCGTTTCGTCCCCTTATTCTACTTCCTACCCCAACCTTGCGCGGCCACATTGAGGCCTTTCTCTGAGTGAATGAGTGTGTGACCTCTACTCATTACCCCTGTTCTCCACCCGTTTCTTCATCTCACCTCAGAAGAAACATTGAGTAATAATTGCTAATCCCCCCCCCCCCCCGTCCGTGGCGGTGACCCACTGTAAGATGGAGGGATGGCGTCGGCGGAGTGCCTTCTCGGTAGCGGCGGATCGCGTTATGTGCTACCCAATCCGAAACGTAAAACCGCCTCCGTTCGGCACTGCGTGCTCAGTATGCGGGTGCCTGTTGTTGAAATAAGGTAGTAGCTGCGCTCGAAAATCGCATTACCAAGAAGCATAATCGTCGTCCCATTTCCCTGTTATTTTGCAAGGAGACAATGGACTCCCAGCATCAAACTTTCTCAACCACTATTCCGAACATTATTTTCGTACGCTACTGTTCTTTCTAGTCTCCCTACTTTTCTGAGACCAGACCTCCAATCGCGTTTTATTAATCTCTGCTAGCGACTTCTTAGCTTTCCCCCTTCTATCCTGGATCCCAAGACTCAGGCACGTACCCGGGAAGGAGGGGGGGGGGGGCGGGGAGGCCCGGACCTCCTCCCCCCCCCCCTAAATTAAGCGGTCGGTTTTGGCACTTCACTTGGTAGAGCAGTTAACGAGGGATCCAAAAGAACTGTGCTTGTTCCACAAATATATATTTCTCGATAATTTTTCCGTAGCTCATAAAAAAAAAAAGCGCCACTATAGTCGGATACAACTTAAGTCTACAGTGAAGCCCCGCGCACGCCCTCATAACCGCCAGCCACTGTTCCCTCGCGAGACTGCAAATAATTTTACTTAAAATTTTCCTGTTACCAAAATTAGGCGGCAACCAAAAAATACAGTTATTAGCGCATAATTTTATACGTTTTCCCTCGCGTATCATAGTGGAATGGCGAAAGCCTAATTCTTTATTGAAGTGAAATAAAATGCTTGCTTCGCTGCAACTGTTTATTGGCCAATGTCACTTCAGTTGGCAGTGAAATTTCATGGGTAAAACGGTTTCAGTAGCGAAATGAACCACATACTTTTGAAGATTTATTTAATTATGGAGTTTTACGTGCCAAAACCACCATCTGATAATGAGGCACATTGTAGTGGGCGACTACGGTAATTTCTACCATGTGGGGTTCTTTAACGTTCACCTAAATCTAACTAGACGGGTGTTTTCGCATTTCGTCCCCATCGATATGCGGCCGCCGTAGCCGCGATTCGATCCGGCGACCTCGTGCTTAATAGCCGAACAGCATAGCCACTAAGCAACCACGGCAAGTAGACTTTGAAGACTAACATGCTCAGACTCCGTACGCTTTGTTAATTTCTGTTGCACACCTCATTGCTTCCGTCTTTGAAAAAACTCTTCAAGAACAACAGACGCTCCAGGTATCAAGTACGACGCCATTTCGAAACGGCCGCACGACGACAATTTTTTCTGCTTCTGTGATTGGCTGGCGGAGTAACACAACCCCGCGCGGTCCGTGTTCCTTGGTTGCCAACTGCTGCTTTTTTAAGTTTTATGCTACTATAGAAATCTACTACAGGGACAGGCGTTCGTCCTGCAGTAGATATAAAACAGGCTGATGATGATGATAGAAATCTTTATTTTGCACTTTCGTTTGTTTACTTGTCCTTGGCAGTGTTCTTGCTGCGCTTCTTTCCTCCGCGATTCCATTCGATGTGGTTCCTTGTTTGCCAGGTAAAGAAGAGGTGTATCTCACAGGCGTACCTTTGAAATGCACCTTATTTAATGTCTCTTTTATGGTTTTACGCGAATGGCCGGCGTTGTTCACATTTATACTAGTAAAGGTACCCCCCATCATTTGCATAGAAAAGCTGCCTTGGGATGCCCTTCCCCCGAAAAGAAATCCTGGGTACGTGCCTGCCCAAGTTCTCCATGGAGGGCAGTGGAGCGTACATTGACAGCTGGGTACATATGTTGGACGCTGGTGGTCTTGAAGATTGTCTGCTGAGAACGCCTGCCTAATTTAGTCGCGCACCACTTCGGCGATTGACGCTACCGGTCTATCCAGTGTCGGAATCAAAATCTTTTCAATTTCCTCTCTGACGAACTCTCTGATAAATTCACGCAACGGGTTCTGACACTCGGCAGTCACTGCGGCGTCATTGATTCCAAGTCATTCCATGTCGTTAGGCTTGCTTCGCGCATCTAGTACCAAGTTCCACAACTTTCGTCAAGGCCGAAATAGACGTGGGAGTCCACTGGTTAATCTGAGCGACGCGTTCATACTTGTCAAGCCAGTCTTCAATGTCTTCGAAAACTGCACCGCGATAGCGATTGGGAACCAGCGGAGGCAGAACGGTTGCGTGTTGTGGACTGGGAAACCGGCTGGTTTGGGGTGCTTGCGGTGGGCTCGTTTCGCCCATTGGGTGATATGTGGAGCTCCTGGGGAGAGGTGGTTGAAGAGGGGAGAACTCCGGGGCAAGGCCTAGCAGTCGACGACTAAAGCGATGCACGGGTGTCGTAACTGGTGGCAATGTATCCGGGCTAGATGAACGACTCCCAGAAGGGCTCCGGAGCATTAGGCGCGGTTAGTACCCATCATCTCCTCCAGCGTCGCGGCACAGCGTGGACCAAAAACGGGAAGACGTTCTTCAAGAACAACAGGACAACCTGTTCAAAGACACACAGAACAGAGACACGTGTTCTTTGTCCTCGCCCAATCTCGCTGACCCACTAGACGGAGTCCGTTAATTCCCTCATCTTCATTGTCGTCTGCATAGAATACACGCGTCAATGTTCATCAGTAGTTATTCGAAATCAATTTTACTGTGAGTTTCCCTCACGTAAAAACTTGTCTAGCCCATATCACCGTGTAAAGCTTCATTTGTACTCTTCCTGTGAGGTAGAGTAGCAGGCCAGAGCAAGTTACAGATCAGGCCGACCTCTCTGCCTTTCTGTAAATAAACTTTCTCTCTCTCTCTTCCTGTGAGCGCCTACTGCGAAGCGTCCAACTTGCACTTGCTTGCCATCAATTCCTGGTTGTACTCCTGATCAACCGCATTTGTAAATGTAAGTCCTGGAACCGTGAAAGCCCTGGGAGTATTAGTCAGCGCCACTCCCTCTGTGGCGGCCTAAGTGAAGTGCACTCTAAACCGCAGCTATCACATACTATGCGTGCAATTAGGAGCAGGAAACTGGTAACTGAACCGTCGCACATATCCTTTACGCCAACAAGTTTCTTCACTAAATTGGGATCAGACTTCTGGTAGGCCGAGCTACAGGCCAGTAGGCCTGCCTCAAGACCCGCTGCGTTGCCTCAGCGTCGTGGCTCTGTTCCCTGTACGTGCCCGTCACGTTCCAATGCGCGTTGATGCAAAGACTGGCTCTCCTGTACTTAGTTTGAGGTTCACGTGAAAGAACAATACACTATTTGACAACTTAAGCATAAAAGTTTAAATGCAGGCGGTCCAGTTCAAACACAATTTGCAGTGATACACCAGCCAATTAGCCGCTCGCTTAATACCCCGACTTGTGAAGCAGCTTTGCGTGCTTAAAATGACCGGTTTTCTCCGTAAAGATCTGTCTTGGGGTCACTCATCTTAGGATGAAACCGGAATTTCTTGGGTCATCCTGAAATTAGTGTTTAGCCAAACCCAAATATTTTATCTTGAAACAACTAGCTTGCATTTGCCAATTAGCCTAGCCTTTGCGATAGCATAGAAAAGTCATCTAGATGGGGGTGGACTCCATTCCCGCTTGGCTCTCTTTCAAATGTGAAAGGTAGGCACGCTGTGTTTTTGTGGGCGGAGCTTGTACTGCATGTTTAGGTTGGCATCGACTATAGGCGGCCAAAATGAATCCAGAGCCTCCACGCTAAAGTAATAGTCCAAAGGTTGCCGTGGGATGGTGACTCCAACAACTTGATGGGTGCACTTTCCAGCCTCAGGCCATAGTGCACTGTGCTTTCGTCTGTGCACTCACATATTGTCACTGTAGCAAGAACACTGCTCAAAATATTTGTTACTTCGGCGAATTTTTTATCCCTACAAGCTAGTTCGCCACTGGAACACACACTATAATAACAGCCCCTCACAAAAAGCGCACGTACAGAATAATGGCTTTATTACAGTGTAAAAAATGACATTTCAAAAACAGCTTATAACTAGCAGTCCTGATACTTCGAATTATAGTGCACATCCGAATGGTGTCCACAATATAAATATGCTGAACATATTTTAATGATGCTGTTGGTTGTACGCGTACATGCCTAAGTAAAGCGGCATTCTGGCTAGTGGACGGCTAGCTGTGGCATTTCTTAGGCAGATTTCTATATTAAGAGCTTGTCGTTTCAAAGCGTTTTTTTGATGATAACGAGAAGCAAGGAACGAAAGATGTGCCACACGTGAATACTCCTGAATAATGTTTGGTTAACTCTTTTTGACTGTATACCTTCCATCCTGTTGTGGATCCTATGTCCCTGTATTGTTTTTTTTTCTTTTCTTACGCCTCAAACTCGAAAACAAGATGTCTGACCACCATGTAACTCAATTCAAGGTTCTGCTGTAATGAAATTTTTTATGCTTATCTTTCATTGAAGGCAAAATTTTAGTAAATATACGATGGCCAGATAGCACTGCAAGCTTAGTACACGCGAACTCGCGCTCGTATTTATTTCCAGGTGTCCACTGACATACACCCAACTCACACAAAATCATACATACTCACATTTGCACATAACAAATAATTGCAGTCATTAGACAGCACGCCGAAGAATAAATTATTCACGTCGGTTTGATAAAGATGTGCGAAGCACAGAACGTTTCGAGTTCACGCATCGGCTCGAGCGCCAACTCGCGGAGCCTCACAGCGAAGCAACCGTGACGAGCACAGTTCGGAATCAATTCCAAAATCTATTTTACACCACACTTGAATACTACAGACTACAGCGCAGGAAATGCCCCCCGCTGCGCGATTCTCTCGTGCGCGCAAAAGCTGTTTCGTGGAGGCAGCTCCAGACACATTTCCGCACCGCACACGACATCGCGATGTGTGCCCTACAGAGCACCCGCGAAAAGGCCCCGATAGCAATGCTGCGCCCGCGCCTTAATGCGCCCCCTCGGCGTGACTGCTCAGGAGCGCCAACCCGGCAATCCCACACGCCGCCACACAGCAGTGGGAAGCCTTGCTGTCTGTAGAGTCAATTCCCAGGACCGGTTCAATCTTGTTGTGAGAGCCCGCTGGGCGGCCGATGCTCATGGGCTCCTGGACTGAGGACTCCACCCACGCCCAGAACCCGTAGAAGGACCCTACGATTTTCCTTAATATGATGAGTCAACATTTATCTCTCTCACTCTCTCTAACGTCGGCTTCAGAATTACGCCTACAACATCTGACGAAAGTAGTACATACCTGCGATGTTTGGCTCCTTGGCACTCTGTGGCCATGTGTGGTGCTTGCGCCAATAAAATACATACATGATCATCATCATGTTTGGCTCCAAATATTACGACATCGACGCAATCAAAAGCGCACCACGACTGCAAGTCTCGCCATGATAACTGATCGCGATCGTTATGTAGGTAACGGCACGGTGAGGGAGGCGAATATGCTCTGTGGAACATAGCCGCATCGGAGCACTATCGGGAGGGTCAATAGCAGCAGGTAGATCGAGTTGCACAACATCAGCAGAACAGTCTATCAAAGCGGAATGTGTAGACAGAAAGTCAAGGCCCAGGATGAGGTCGTGAGGGCAGTGCTCTAGAACATAAAAGAGAAGTATGATGTCCAGCGACACTCACACGAGCCGGACACATGCCAATAACGGCTGGTGTTCCACCGTCTGTGACTTGGACCACAGGCGAGGGGGCAGGAGTGAGGACTTACTTGAGACGATTCCGAAGCTGAGCATTCATCACAGATATGTGCGCGCCAGTGTCAATCAGAGCCGTAACAGGTACACCATGCACGTTCACGTTATTGAGGTTTCGATGTGTGCGCAAGGTCAAAAGAGGATTTTTTGCGTCGGGTCGGTGGGGCAGCATCACCTCCAGATGCTGCACCCGTTAGATTTCCGGGAGGGTGCGCCGGAAGGAACTAGGGGACGGTGATCGGCGAGATGGGGGCGATCGGGAGAAGCGCCGACGTGGCGAAGGAGAGCGGCTAGAGCGGGTAGGACGAGAAGTGTCGCCAGAATTTGCTGGCTGCGTTTGCGGGGCGAACCGAGGAGCAGCATCAGGGCCGTGGGATCGGTGGTAGGACCAGCGGGTCGAATTCCACGAAGACCGGCAGTGACGTGAAATATGGCCGATGCGGCCACAAGTGAAGCATATAGGCCTGTCGTCTGTAGTACGCCATTCGGCCGGGTTGCGATACCGCGTTGGGGCATTCAGGCTGCGGGTGCGTATGACAGCGCTGGACGGAGTGTATTCAGGCCGATTAACTGAGCAGACATTGGTCAAGCCAACTTTGGCCAATTCTTGGCCCAGGATGGACTGTATCAATGAGACGGTCGCCTGGCAATTGTCGGGGCCATGGATCGGGGTCGCGACAGGAGATGCGGCTTCTGTTTCACGTCGGATGACATGCAGGATGTCATCAGCGCGAATGGGTGTTATAGGACTGCGGAGGTCTTCGCAGGTGGACGTAGCAGCCGTGTTGGGAAAGTGGGGAAATGGCTGGGCACTGCGGCGACTCTTGGCTTCTTCAAACCGCCGGCATTCGGTAATGATGGCTTGCACAGTGGAAGAATTCTTCAAGACAAGGAGATGGAAGGCATCATCTGCTATGCCCTTAATGACGTGTGCAACCTTATCTGGTTCGGACATTTTGGATCCACTTTGCGGCACCGAGCGAGCACGTCCTGGATGTAAGTGAGATAGGATTCTGTGCACGTCTGGACACGTGAATCGAAGTATTTTTGGGCGGCGCGCTGACGTCCAACAGGCTTGCCAAACAAATCTTTGAGTTTCTGTTTACAAATGTCCCAGCTGATAAGTGCCTATTCGTGGGTCTGAAACCAGACGCGTGCCCTGCGCACGATTTAAAATATCAGATTCGCGAGCATGATGGTCTGGTCCCAGTGATTGTTCGCACTCACCCGCTCATATATATATATAGTTGAAGCCATTCTTCAACATCAGTGTCGTCGGTGCCAGAAAAATTCCTGGGTCGTGGGGTTGTGCTAGAATGACGGTGGGCGTGGATACCGACGGGCCCGAAGCATCCTCGCCTTGAGCTGGCATTGTAGATGCAGCCAAGGAGCGCCCGCTGCGTAAATCCGTCTTGATAATGATCCCGCAACCTCCACCGAAAAATGTTACGGGGTTAAAAACAGTCAGATGTGTATTTACAGAATATTTACAATAAATATATCAGCTGACAAGATGGCAGACAGCGCGCGAAGCCCCGAACATCGTCTTCTTCCGACGATGATTAAAACATCTTCTTCGTCATCGTGTCACAATATGTCGCTGCTGAAAAATTGCGCTCATTTCTATGAACATTTTTCGGCTGGCAGAAATTTGTTAGGAGGACCGTCACATTAAGGCTTGTCCTGCTTTCGTTTTTTTTTCTTCTATTTTCATCTTTTTGTTTTTGGTGCAGGTGGTGATATTGTATCTTATACACGACTTCTACGAGGGCGTTAAGCAGCAAGGATCACTGGACTCCAATGGCCTTCTGGACGCTGATTACCTGAAGCGACAGCAAATACAGGTATTCAATCAGGTAACTAAGAGATTTACGTTCAACTTACAGATAATTCACAGATGACTAGAAAACAAACAGTATTAGAAAGAGAGAACAAAGCGAATTCATTTTTGCCGTCACCAAATTCAGTTATAAAGACGCTTAGCATTTATCGCCATCTTCCTTGAAATTATCAGATCCCCTATGATCATTTCCGAAGAAGCAGCGATAAAACCATCCGACACATTTATTGACAAGCGCACCAAAAAGGCGGATAACCACGTCAGAACTCTATTATATGACTTATCAACCTCCTTGTGATTGTACCAATGAGAAAGGCGTATTTTTTAATAACAAAGACGTCATGATGTTATGCGTTCGTTTCAGGGCTGTTGTAGCATACTCTTGCAGTTGGCACTGAAACCCGATGACCTGCTCCTCACACGAGTTGTTTAACACCCGCTGTTCCTTCGGCCCAGCAGAACTTCCCTTGCATGTTGCCTTGCGGCAAATTTGTTCCAGCCACGTAATATTCGAACATCGTCGGAGTTCGTACAAGTACAACGCTAAACCTCGCTATCACTGCCAATGTCTTGCCCGTCGTTAGAAACCGCGACAAACTGTTGGCGCTGACGTTCTAGGTCATTGTCTGCCGTTGTTGAAAGCCTTGATGTCTCGCTGGATGCATTTTTGCCTGGCGTTCTGGCCGCCAAGGCACTCCGACCGGCAGGATGTGTTGAGTTTTCGGTCGAGCGCCTTTGCGGCACGTTGAGTAGGCGCCCATTGTCTTAGAGGTTGAATCGTCATGGTACTGCGCTGCATCGGCGTGATTGTCTACTTACATGCCGGGCTTGTCCAATTTTTTGCTATTGTCGTAGTCCAAGGCGTGATGGCTCTGGCCCTTCTTCCTATGACGTCACATGGTCATCATGTCCTGGGTCAGGGCGTAGACAATATGGATTCTACTGATTAGTGTTTTGGCACTGCGTGATAGATTTAGTATTGCGGCGTGCTAGTTCGTCGGAGTACGTACACCCATAGCATCGCTGAGGACACGCGAATCGATATATTCTCTTCTTTTGCTTTTAAACATTGAAGCACCGATACGCTGTTTATGTAAGCAGTCCCATAAACCGCACTTATAGTTTTCCCTCTATATACAGTTGCAACTATATGATTAGCGACATAGTAGGCGCCTTCTCTGCCTTTCCTTCCTCCATTCTCTGTCTTTATCGACACGCAAATAAGTTAATGGGACACTGAAGGCCAATAATAGGTCAAGCTAAAATAATAGATCAGTGCTTGATAACGTCTAAGTCATTAATATTATCGCGAGCAGAGCTTTAGTAATCATCGAATAATTCAGGCAAACGCAGCACAGTGAGATTCACTCCGAAACAGTCATGCATTAGCCTGATGACGGAGACACTCCTCACTGTAATTCTCTCACTTGCCCTCGACCACTCGTAATACAAATATCATTGCATTGCATAGAAGAACAAAGAAACTGCAGCTTGTCTTGTTGTATTAGTTTTTTTTCTCTTTTTTTTTGTTAGCAAAAACAGCTTATCGACGTTGCCCTTGACAGCAACGTGGCTTGAATGGTTTCCCTTTCTTAACTCTGCGCCGCCCGCGCTTTCGCGTTTTAGTGGTGTCGTTGTCGCGTAGTGCTGCGCTCGCGTTTCTCTGGCTCGCGAAATTCATGCAAACTGCAATTAGCACATAATGCCACGTCCATGCAAAGCCACGCGATTCCCGAATTTTCCACCCCACTTGAGTATTGAGGACAGTTACTTTTGAAATGAAGATATTTGTGGATGTCTGCTGGCGTTTCATGTAAGCTTATGAGTATGCGATTATATTTAATTTGCACAGTAATATCAAACACCTTACAGCTCATTTAGAATAGCTGTATGTGAAAGAGGTCGATGAGTGAACTAAATTATTATCTGTTACAAATCTAAGGAGACTATCTTCGTCGGGGTGCCAAATAAAGAATATATTATCTAAGAACGTTTTGTAGAAGAGCGGCTTCAAAGATCTGGTCGCAAGAAAGGGTTTTTCAAGCGATGGCATAAAAATATTCGCATAATTCGCAGCCATCTTCGTGCCCATTGCTGTTCCGATGATCTGGAGTGAGTGTTTCTTGTAAAATTCGAAGTTATTATACTCTAGTAATAAGCGAAGTATTGTTGACAGCGTGTCTTCGTCTGAACCTTAGGGCATGTTTACCTTCATGTAAGCGTTGACTGCCGCGTCAATGCCATCTGCTTGCTGTATGTTTGTGTATAGGGTTACTACATCCATTGGTACCAGGAAGCTTTATTTGGGGATTTCGAGTCCAGTTATTACGCGAAGAAATTGATTGGTTTCCTGTGTGTAAGATGGAATGGACAGGACTATGTCCTTAATTATGAAATCCAAGACACTGAAAATTCTTTGCCTTATCGTGCCGTTGCTTGAAACAACAGGGCGAAAGGGTGGTTAGTTTTGTGAATTTTAGGAAGCAAATAAAAAGAACCTGAGGCTGGCTGGATCGGCTGCATTACCTTAAGATATGGCTGGTTCGTGCTGCAGTGAGCTTAATCGGTGGCCTAGTTCTCATTCAAGCAATTTAGTGTGGTCCTCTGCGAGTTTTGCATAGAAGTCCTTATTTTATATTGGCCGATATCCTTCTTTCAGGTAGTCGACCTTATACAATATTACGATTGCGCTACTCTCATCCGCAAGTTTAATTACCAGATCTGGTCGGCGGCTCAGCGAGTCCAACGGCTTGCGCTCTTCGTACGACATGTTTTCTCGAAAGGGTTTCAATTTTTAGCATGCCTTCACGACATGTTTTAGGACGGTGGATATATACGTTTCCTTATATCTGTCCCTCTGATCAGGTAGCGACCATATTTTCCCAATATATATATATATATAATCGTTTTATAAGAAGCCAAGGGTAGTTCTAGTAGTACCACATAAACATCCAAGAAAGTAGATCGGGAAGCGGAGCAGCGGTAGCTCAATTGGTTAGAGCATCGCAGGCGTAATGCGAAAACGTGGGATCGTTCCTTACCTGCGGCAAGTTGATTTTTCATCAATTTTCATTGCCATTAATTTATAATTTATCAGAAAAGTGTATAACAGCTGTGCCTTACCAGTACCCACCTACAGGGCAGAAACCTGGAGGCTTACTAAAAGGGTTGTACTTAAACTGAGGACGACGCAACTGGCTATGGAAGAAAGAATCGATAGGTGTAACGTTAAGGGATAACAGAGCAGATTGGGTGAGGCAACAAACGCGAATTAGTGACATCTTAGTTGAAATCAAGAAAAAAAAAATGGGCATGGACAGAGCACGTAGTGAGCAGAGAAGATAACCGATTGTCATTAAGGGTTGCGGAGTAGATTACAAGAGAACGGAAGCGTAGCAGGGGGAGGCAGAAAGCGAGGTGGGTGAACGGAATAAGTTTGCAGGGACAACATGACAAGCAATTAGCACATGACCCGGGTAGTTGGAGAAGTATGCGAGAGGCCTTTGCCCTGCAGTGGACGTAGCCAGGCTAATGATGATAATGAATTTATGATTTCTTTAATTCAATTTGTAAGTGCAAGTAATTTCCTCTATGTTGTCCATGATGTCTGCGTTTGTTGGCTTCTCATGAACCGATTAATAAAAATCGGGCCCCCCGGTTAACCCCCTTACTTCTCGTTATATATATATATATATATATATATATATATATATATATATATATATATGGTGACACGCTGGTTTGGAAGGTCGTGGGTACGTTGTCGGTATTCGCAGATGGACGCACAGAGCAACGGGGAGCACCTTGCTCTGGACGGTCGGACGGGAAGCTGCACCTAGGGGCGATGACAAGCGACTGCGGCAATGACGGGCGATATGTACAACACGCGGGCAGTTGAAACAAATCGGCCTATCGTCCGTTCTCCAGTCGGCCGGGCGACGGCGGCGAGTTGAAACCGCTGAAAACGGGGAAGCAATGGTTGGGTGGGGCCAGTCCTGACTGACCGCGGCATCACGAGTGGGGAAGAGAGACGGGAGGCCTAAATTCGTCATCTCTTGCCTGACAACGGCCTGTATAAGCGAGAGAGAACATACGTTGTCTGGGCAATGCTGACGATGAACGGCGGGAGACATGGCTTGTAGCTCGGGACGAATTAAGCGCGTAAATTTTTTTCTCCAGTCAGAGGAGTTCCACGTGGCTGTTCCTCACACGAAGACGTCGAAGCCGTACTTGGTAGCCTGTTGAAATGCTGCGTAATGCGGCGACTCTTCATCTGTTCGAAATTGCAGCACTCTTTAATGATCTCGTCCACCAAGCGATAGTTCTTGCGGATAAGCAGGTTAAATGCGTCATCTTCTATGCCCTTCACGACGTCGCCAATCTTGTCGGACTCGTTCATGTCTTTGTAAACATTACGACAGAGCGTGAGGACATATTGAATATACGCCACCTAAGATTCTGTCGACGTTTGAGTGCGGGTCGACAGCTCCTTCTTCGCTGCCAGTTGACGGCCAAGGGGCTCTCAAAAGAGGTCTAGAAGCTTCTCCTTGCAGACATCCCAACTCGTTATGGCGTGTTTGTGGGTCTCGTACCTCGCCCACGTACCTCGCCACGCTCGCGCCGTGTCTCGGAGGTAGAATATCACATTCGCGAGCATTGGCTTGCATCCCACCTATTATTTTCGCTTACACGCTCATACCAGGAAATCCAGCCTTCAACGTCCGTATCATCGCTCCCATAGAAGGTGCCTGGGTCTCGCGGCTGGGACAACACGACGGAGGTCAGAGTTTGTGGCACCGGGGGGAGCGGTCGGTCATTGTGGCGCTTTGGCTATCGATCATCCTGGCAGTGCTGAGGCGGAAGCCGTCGCGGACCTCCGTGTTGGTACCCGTCGGTACCCGTTGGTACCCGTACACGTCGACCAAATTGTTGCGAGACGGGGACAAGCACAAATGTTTGTGCAAGGCGAATGCTGAAGGCACCAGCTCAGAATAGAACATGTCGGCCGAAGCGCCCCAGCAGCAACACTTCTTCGTTATCGTCTCTTGTCTGCATATCCTGTTCTGCATCGCGACGATCTCTCGTCTGTCCATATATATATATATATATATATATATATATATATATATATATATATATATATATATATATACTCACGTTGGCGATGACACATATAAAGGTGCATTTACAATACTTACAAGAGAGACAACGATGCATTAACAAGATTGCTGTCGAGATCGATTCCACCTCTACACGTCAAATCGTCTTCTTTTTACTGGCGCCGCTAATAGTTGCGCCCTATTATATGTAATGTCGCCGTCTCGGCGCTAACTATAAAGGAAGTGAACTCGCTGCAATGTAAGGCTTTATCCGGAACACATGCACAATGTCCGTGGGGACACGAGAGTCAAGCGGAGCGATCTCGTAGTTTACATCGCCAAACTGACACAATAACGTGTAGGGCCCTGTATAGCGTGGCAGCAGCTTTCGAACAAGCTGACGCGGTCACATTGTGTCCATAGGAGGACAACTGAACCAGAAGGAAGTCGAAAGTTCCGATGTGGGCTGGCGTACCGGATTTGCTGCGCGGCCTGAGACTGAGTGAGCCGGGAGCCGACAATCTGGCGCGCCTTGTGAGCTCGGGCGAACACATCTTGAGCATATTCAGGGGGAGTGTTCGTTGAGGAAGGAAGCAGTGTGTCAAAGGGCAAAGAAGGGTGGCGGCCAAAGAGAAGGTAAATGGGCGAAAAGCCAGCTGTCTCGTGATGGGACGAATTCTAGGCGAAGGTCACGAAGGGTAACGTGCCGTCCTAATCACTGTGGTCGTAAGAAACGTACATGCACAGCATTTCTGTCAACGTAGGATTGAGCCGCTCCGTCAGTCCGTTTGTGTGCGGTGGTAGGCGGTGGAAAGCTTTTGCTTCGCAGAGCAGGAGCGAAGTAGGTCTTTAACTACTCGGGACAAGAAGGTGCGGCCGCGATCAGTGAGGAGCTGCTGGTGTGCGCCGTCATGTAGGATGACGTCATGCAAAAGGAAGCCTGCCACCTCAGTTGCACAGGTTGTGCACAAAGCTCGCGTGTTCGCGTACCGGGTCGCGTAATCTGTCGCGACGACCCACTTTTTTGCCAGATTTCGACGTCGGAAGAGGCCCGAAAAGACCGAGAGGAGCGACATCTACCCGAAAGAATGGTTCTGAGGGCACATTGACGGGGTGAGGGCGTCGAGCAGGCAACACAGCTGAATTTTTGCGGCGCTGACAGAGCACACAGGCTGCAACGTAGCGGCGCACAGAGCGGTAGAGGCCTGATCAGTAGAAGTGGCGCCGTACGCAGTCGTAAGTACGCGAAACACCGAGGTGACCTGCAGTAGGGGCGTCATGCCCCTACTGGAGTCAAGAACGGATGTCCGGTGATGGCGTGGTACAACGAATAAAAATTCTGTTCCTTCAGGGCGTAAGCTGCGATTGTAGATGTTCATGAGGGAAAATTTTATTTATCCCTCATTAAAGGGTACGGGGCAACGGGAAAGAGGGTGGGGGGAGGAACTAGTTGAAGCAGGCCTCCTTATCCTCTCAGCCCACTCCAGGATGGTCTCCTGAAGGCCGGGTCTCGAGCTGCGCAAGGCAGCCTCCCACTGCTCCTCACTAGATATTAATTGTTTAAGGAAAGGGAACGTCATCGCGGAGCACGAACATGCGGAGCGTGGGCTCCGAATGTCGAGAATTGAGACGATTGATGAGAACATATAAGCAGTCATCACGCCGTTTTCAGTGCGGATGTCGTGCAGGTCAGAAATGGCTAGGACGTAAAAGTCGGTGTCATGTGCATTGTATCGCATTCATCGTGGCCAAGTGCTCGTGTGGAAAAAGCGCCGACTTTATTAAGCGGCCGTTATTTATACAGATCGCGCAGGAGAGGGCTAGTGCCTTTCTCTTGTCGTGCGTATCGTCTACAGCTTTATGCGGGTTCCGCTCATGTAGCCTGTCGCTGATATGATACATCTTCCCTTTCTTGGAATAAACAATGAAAGCACAACGGCAAATTGAAGTTGCAAGCAAAGAAACATTACGGCACATTCAATACGATTACATACCGTTCAAGAAACATTAAATTAATTTCAAGTACAAAAACATTATTGCGCACAATAACTCATGAAACCTGCTGAAAGTTTGTCGTATTCCAAACGACGCGGAGGGCACACGTTGTCTTTGCGATCGTCTTAACGCCGGAGCGCTAGACATTCCATCAGCGGACGTCACTGGTCACTGCTGCGGCCATGGGCTGTCTTCAGGTGCGGTCTCGCAGTCGTCTTCACTATCGTCCAAAGGCTCACGCCAAAATGTCTCTTTTGTACGTAGTAAGTCCTTTCGGTTGCGCCTCAGAAGTTACCCGCAGAAGTTTCCCGTAGTAGATGTCGATGCTAACTCTGGACCAAATTGGTCAGGCACTGGACGCATATGCAATGGCTTACGTGGCTGACTACACGCATATTTTTAGCAGATTGCGCCCTTGTTAACAAAGGCTTCAATATCGGTATTCATTCCCGACCAGAATATCACGCCCCGTGCTCTCGACTTGCATTTAGTTATGCCCAAGTGGTCTTCGTTATGTTTTTCCAGCATTTCGCGCTTCATACTGGCGGGAATTACAACCTTGCGCCCTTTCAACGAAACGCCTTGCACTTGCGACAGCTCGGCAATAAATGGCTTCAGCGGGCCATCGACCTGTTCACCTTTGCTCAGGCTTTTGATCACCCCGTTCAGGTAGCGATCCTTTGTTGTCTCGGAAACCAATCGCATTAGTCATCTGGCTGACGCGAGATGAGATCACACTCACGGCGTGTACTTCAGTATCGTTGCTGTCCATGTCGGCTTTGTCGCAGTTGATTGAAGCCCGGGATAGCATATCAGCCAGGAAGAGGTGCTTTCCTGGAACAAAAATAATTGTCGTGTCATAACGGAGCAATTGCATGAAGAAGCGCTGCAGCCTTGGCGGCATGTCTACGATTGCTTTCTGGGATATAGCAATCAACGACCGATGGTCGGTCTCAACGATAACACAATAGCCATCGCTTCTTTTTCGATTTGAGAATATTGCTACTGAGCCTCCGTGAGCGCTTAGGACGCATGTGCAACAGGTTTCCACGTGCTGTCGTGACAGCAGTCTGTTCTTTGACGCATCGAATGAGACTTTGGTTTCCTTCCGTGGATCGAAGAGCGACAGCAGGGGCTGCATGCTCATGCTGTCGCACAGCGGTTTCCACTCTTCAGCGTGGCTCGCTGTCCATTTAAATATCGTGCCCTGTTTTCGTAAACCTCGAAGGAGTGCCGTCTTTTGTGCCAAAGACGGCAGAAATTTCCTGAAGTAGTTCACCACGCCGAGCATTCTTTGTACTGCTTGCTTGTCCTTAGGCTCTGGAATTTCTGCCATACATTGTATCTGCGAGATACTTGGTCTGACTCCTTCAATGCCGATTGCGCCACTTAGGAAATATATCTGCTCTACGCCAATTGTGCATTTAAAACAATTGTGCATTTGGCCGCATTGAAAATCAGTGTAGCGCGTTCTGCCGCCCCTAGCGCTGACCTTAGTCGTACACCATGCTCTTTAGCCGAGCTGCCCCAGACTAGCATGTCGTCGACATATACTCTAACACCAGGCATACATTCAAAGATTTCACTTAGAATCTTTTGAAAACTTCTGGTGCTGAGGAAATGCCGAAAGGTAGCCTCCAAATGCGGTAACGACCGAAATGCGTTGCAAATGTGCAAATTTGTGAGGTTTCTTCGTCCAAGGGTATCTTATGGAAGCCATCGCTAGCATCGAGGCGAGTAAAAACTGCTGCTCCTACTAGTTCTGCCTCTATGACTTTTCGCGTCTGGCATCGGCATCTGGTAGCGCCCTCTTTTGATACATTCATTAATCTTCCTGGGGTCGCCATGTAAACCCGAAGCTTTCCATCCTTTTTGCGCACCGTAACCACAGGGCTTACCCAGTCTGTGGAGTCCGTCTCTTTGACGATGGTGCCCCCCTGTTCCACGCGCTGCAACTCTTCGCGCAGTGGCTCCCGCAATTTTAGGGGGGTACCTGTCGCGCTGTCTTTACTGCGTCGTCACGGATAACCATATGGTAGCGACGGTGGACGCAACCCGTGCCTATGAAAAGATGACTGAATTTATATTTAACTTGTCGTAATGTTCTTTGCGCCTCGCTGTGCACTTGTCGAGAAAACAGCTGAAAGCGTTCATACGTCTGTGGGCCCAGTATTGCTTGGCCTTTCCGCACGATGGAAAATTGAAGAAGGACGGCGTTGTGACCGTTTAGCCGCGCTTCTGCTGTTATAATGCCACAATGTTGGATTTCGCTCTCTCCGAAGGAACGTAGTACTGCGCGGTTGGGCTTCAATGGTCGTTTGGGCTTCATCTTGTTGATCACATTGAGGATAGAAATATTGGCTTGTGAACCGGTGTCGACCTCCAGGCCGACTGTCGAGTCGCCAACTTTTTCTTGTGGAAGCCAGTCACGTTCGCTAACCGTGCTCTTCCCCCAGCCATATACAGTATATCAAATTCTTCTGCACCGGTGAGCTCGTCCACTCTATTCTTTGCTTTACAGCAGACAAGTGGTTTCTCCGCTGACATTTGTAACATGTCCGCCCGAATGCAGCACAGCTCCATGGTGCTTGCGTTCGGCGCACATTTGACAACTGTAGTCTTGCTGCTCTCTACAACGAAACACTTAGCTTTCCTAGGTATACATTGTGGCGCAATATACATTTCTTGAAAAGGGACAGAAGAAGACAGTGAAGCGCCAAACTACCGACTGTTTAATGGCAGCCTGAAAAAAACATATCGAAGAAAAGACAACTTCCACTCATGCGCAGGGAGCCAAGGTCTGACAGAACAACATGGTCATGATAACATAGTTTGGATAAAGCACAATTCTGCGGAATATAATACGATAGATGTATCGCTGACACAATCAGACCCTTTCTTTTTAATATAAAATTCTTCCAACAACTCCCTTGCAGTTTGGTCTCTACTTTTGCCAAGAATCAACACTTGTTCAAAGCATGGCGTACAACGACAGGCTTCACAGTGCGCAGAAAGATGCGCCTTGTCACACTTACCGATTCTATTAGCGTGCTCCCTCAGTCTGTCATTAATACAACGTCCCGTTTGTCCAACGTATGACTTGCCGCAATCTAGGGGTATCTCGTAGACCACCCCTTCAACACAGTCCGTGAAATGTTTGGCGTGCTACTTGTGGCAGCCCCGCGGCCCCTCGCGTCTGATCGCGGGCACAATTGAGCTAACTTGTTGGGAGCCGAAAAGACAACCGGAATGCCATATCTGGTAGCTACCTACTTGAGGTGATGGCTCACACGGTGCACATAAGGTACTACTTCTGGTTTTACTCACTCTCTTTCCTTCGAGTCCGTTTTCCCACTCGCAGCGGTAGTTTTTTGCTTCTGCAGGAGGGACTCGACCACAGCATTTAATACAGACTGAGGGTAGCCTGCTTTTAAAAGCCTCTCAAGTTGATGGCAAAAACTCGCCTATATCACACCCGCCGTGGTTGCTGAGTGGCTATGGTGTTCTGAGCACGAGGTCGCGGGATCGAATCCCGGCCACGGCGGCCGCATATCGATGGAGGCGAAATGCGAAAACACCCGTGTACTTAGATTTAGGTGCACGTTAAAGAACCCCAGGGGGTCAAAATTTCCGGAGTCCTCCACTACGGCGTGCCTCATAATCAGAAAGTGGTTTTGGCACGTAAAATCCCATAATTTAATTTTTTTTTTCGCCTATATCACATGCACACATGACTTGCGCTCCTCTTCTGGACCGGGTCCACTTCTTTGTGTTCTTTCCCCCACATTTATTGATGCGCTGCTGCTGCAACCGCCACCTTGCAGATCTGCTCTGCTTTTTGTAGCATCAGTTTGCTATCTCTCAGTAGCTTCTCTCGTAGTTCTTCCTCATTTGTCCCGAAAACAATTTGATCCCTCACCATCGGATCGAGGAGCACTGCAAAGTTGCACTGCAAATCCTGTAAAATGTGCTCGAAAGGTTCGCCTGGTTCCTGCACTCGCCTTCTGTACAAGTAGCGCTCGTATATTTCATTGCTTTTGGCCTCGCAGTATTTGTCGAACTTCTTGACTACCGTCGAGTAGTCAGTGTTGCTTTCGCCTTCCAAAAATGTCAATGTATTAAATGTTTCAATGGTTTCTTCGTCAGCGGCCGTCAGCAATAGCGCTGTCTTCGTTGACTCTTGTGGGTGCTTCTCTGCTGGTTCCGTCGCCTTCAGGAATATCTCAAATTTTTGCGGCCAATTCTTTTATGTCCCCCGTTGAGGCGTAGTAAATCCGGTGGCCGTACGAAATCCATGCCGCTGCTTGTTTCTTCGACCTGTGAAGACGTTTCCGAGAAGTGGGCATTAATGGCGGCCGCTTCTGACACCATATATCAGTTTCATCGTGGCCAAGTGCTGATGTGGGAAAAAGCCCCGACTTTATTGAGCGGCGGTTATTTGTATAGACCGCGCAGGAGAGGGCTAGTGCCTTTCTCCTGTCACTCGTATCGCCTACAGCTTTAGGCGGGTACCGTGCATGTTGCCTGTCGCTTATATGATACACGCATCATATTCAATGCGGTCGACATGATGACGGGAGTCGGCGTCCTTGAGCAAATGGCCTGACTGTGTAAAACAGAAAATGAATATTCGTGGAGCCGTAGCGCCCATCTAGCCATTCGTCGAGTAGGGTCTTTGAGCGAGGAGAGCCAGCACAAGGCGGGGTTGTCGGTAACGACAGAAAATGTGCCGCCGTACAAGTAGGTGCGGAATTTGGCAGCTTCCCAAACTAACCCAAGGCACTCCCGTTCAGTAATTGAAAAATTCCTCTTGCCGGGTGACAGAACGCGGCTGGCGTATGCAATTACGCGCTCTGTGTTACGCTGCCATTGAACAAGCACAGCGCCAATTCCATGGCGAACGGCACTGTTGGGAAGTTCAACAGTGGAAGATGGACCATAATAAACCAGAAAGGGTGGAGCCGTGAGCAAGCGTACGAGGGTGGACAAGGCCTTGGTTTGTGAAAGGCCTCATGTGAAAGCAACGTCCTTTTTTTAGTAAGTCGGTGAGTGTGCGAGCGGTTTCGGCGAAATCCTTGATAAAACCATGAAAATACAAGCATAGCCCAACAAAACTTCTTACGTCTCCGGCGGAAGACGAAGCAGGACAGTTCTGGACAGCGCGAATCTTGTCTGGGTCGGGTTCAACGTCAGCGGCACTGACGAGATGGCCAAAACGGATGTTTGACGACGTACAAAGTGGCGCTTGGATGAGTTCAATTGCAGGCCTGCGGGTCTGAAAACAGCAATAGCCGATGGACGCGTTAGACGACTCGTGAAAGTTGGTGAAAGGACGCAGACATGTGGACCATTTATAGCCGCGAAGTAAGAAGTCCATCATTCTTTTGAAGGTTGTAGGGGCATCATAAAGCCGAACGGCATAACCTTGAATTGGTCGAGGCCGTCAGGTGTTACGAAGGCAGTTTTCTCACGGTTCATCTCATCAACCGAGAGTTGCCAATAGACTTATCGGCGGTCTATCTATCAAAAGTGCTTGGCTACGTGCAATCAGTCCAAGGCGTCATCAATACGCGGCAAAAGGTAGACATCCTTGCGTGTGATTTTGTTCAGGTGTCTGTAATACAAGCAAAAGCACCAGCTGCCGCCCTTCTTGGCAAGGACAGCAGGGGACGCCCACAGACTGCAAGATGGCTCGATAACGCCTTTAGTCAACATCTTATCGACTTATCGTTGTGTTACTTGTCGTTCAGCATGTGAAACACGGTACGGTCGGCGGTGTATCGGAGTGGCGTCTCCGGTGTATATACGATAGGTGACCACCGATGTCTGGGCTAAAGGGCGACGGTCTAGGTAAAAAAAGGTCGCGGTAAGTTTCCAAGAGATGGCGGTGGTGAGCAGCTTGTGCCGAGAAAAGATCAAGTACAATCATTTTGCTAAGTTTGTCCCTTAGAGTCCGTGAATCGTAGGTTCATGTAAACGTCGACGGAATTTCGACATCAAAAGCCGATACCTTGCAATCGCTGACAGCCGAGATGTCTCCCAAAGACATGCTTTTGGCAAGAATTTGAGTGGGGTAGTTAAAATTAAGGAGAGGGAGCGAAGCCTGATTGCCTGTAACAGTGCGCAGGGTATGGAGAACGGCCAAATTTCTTTCAAGCAGTATGTCAGCGAAGGGACATAGTACGTGGACGCCATCAGGAACAGATGACAACGACAGTATAGTGGCGTACGTTGTGGCTTGAGGCGACAGGCGGATATCTTCGGGAGAGCATAACCATGGTTGTGTGACTTCCAGGGGTCGGCGCAATTGGGCACCAATCACGGATACGTGCGTGCCAGTGAATGAGTGCTGGCGCACTGAATGCCATCGACTAAAACATACATAAAGTTGTGTTTGGTCGGCAAAATGACGGAAGGGTTTTCTGGTCGAGTTGTCAATGCAGCGTCATCTCAAGGAGCGGCATCACTTAGTTTTCCGAAAACGGGTGTCGGGGATGCATTGGCAACGGTGGGCAACGAGCCTGCGGCGATAGGGACGGTGGTCGACGAGCACGTGGCGAACGGGACTGGTGACATCGGAGTGACGACGATGGACTGTTCCAAGGAGCACGAGCGTCATTCTTTGGCTTTTGCGGAGCCAATAGAGGCTCGTAATAACGCTCACTCTGTTCTGGGCGGTAATATCTGGTGAATGGCGATCGCAGAGGGAAGAAGGCAGTGCGGTTGTTATAATGGCGAGCAACGTGACCGATACGCCAGCAGGCTAAACATATTGGCCGATCGTCTGTGGTTCGCCACTCGGCTGGATTTTGGTAGCGTGCAATTTTCTGCGGACCAGTCGATGAACCTGGGGTGTGAGACAGCTGCGAAGTGGCAACGGCACATGCAGAATGAACTCTAAATTCGCGAGTTCTTCTCCGACTATTGCCTGCACAAATGGTGCTGTAGGCCTGACCAGGCCTGACCACCGTCGTGGTCAGTCGCTTCGCAGCCGCTGGGGACGGAGGGCCGGGATTTGATTGTTGTATTCATATAGGAGGTTGTGGCAAAGTACTGCACCAGGGTGGCCAATCCTGCTCTGGTGAGGGAGTGTTTTACCGGTTCTGTTCACCGGAATCAGGCCGCACTCCAGGCCTGCTTATGCAATTTTTATCACCAGCGGATTTTTTTTTTAATCCGGTGGAAAATTGCACGACACCGGGATTCGAACCACGGTCCTCTTGCACACGAGGCGGATACTCTACCTCTACGCCACCGCTTTCGCATTGACCCCTAAACTGCCCACTTTTTCATTAACAAAATAGACAAAAACTGGATAGGCGAAGAAGCAGTACCGAAAATCCCCTGAATTATAGCATAATATTGCTAGAGGCAATATGATGGCAACTAATGTAGCAAAGCTAATGTTTTAAAGCACATGTACATAAGAGACCTCGCTAGTCATATAGACGGCATGAATTCGGGATGTGTGCTGTTCCTTATCTTAAGGACGCAAGGGAAAACTTAGGCTGACGGATGATTTTTTGACTGCGGCGTCTAATATGGGAAATACTCAGCCAAAAAAAAAAAAGAACACTGAAGCTCTAGTACGATAGAATCTGATCCGTACTTATCATGGCGCGGGCTTGTAGGTGATGCCAGCCTACTACGGCGGCATGATGGCACCAGGAGCTCCGATGTCAGCCGCCTACCCAGCCGCTGGCATGATGGCACCAGGGGCTCCGATGCAGAGTGTCTACCCTGTTGGCGGCATGATAGGCCTAGAAGGAGCCCTTGGGCTGGGCTCCTACCCAGCCGGTGGCCTGATGGCCCAACCAGGAGCCCTTGGGCCGGGCTCCTACCCAGCCGGTGGCATGATGGCCCAACCAGGAGCCCTGGGGCCGGGCACCTACCCAGCCGGCGGCATGATGGCGCAACCAGGAACACTGGGGCCGGGCTCCTACCCAGCCGGCGGCATGATGGCGCAACCAGGAACACTGGCGCCGGGCTTCTACCCAGCCGGCAACATGATGGCACAACCAGGAGCTCCAGGGCAGGAATTGCAGCAAGCCGAAGGCATGGCGACACCAGGAGCCCCGATGGTGACTGGCGGAAATGTGGCCCCGATATCGCAGAGTAAAATAGACGCCGTTTGGCCGCCGCCCACAAAACGTCGTTCTAAGAAAGCCAGTGTCACCAAGCATCCGCGCGCCAGCTATCCACGCGATACGGACTAAAAAGGCGGACGCCAAGAATCCGGCTTAAGATGCCGTAGCCTTCTCACGCCACGCATGGGTGCAAGCTCAATATGAAACACTTGCGCGGTAATAAAAAGCAATCATTCGTCCTACTTTCATTCGTGCTATAATACTGGTGCAAACATAAACCCAATTATATAGATATGGTTTTATAAAGTAAGCCGTTATGGCATCATTCAAATAGCCGTTTGGGTTGGCCATGCTGCCCGCCGGCGCTGGTGTGCGTCGCTGCTATGACAACGCTCCTACCCACTATTGAGACATTGGTCAAGATATGGTCGGAATGCCTTGAGGTAGAAGAAGAGAAGGAAGGGGATGTACCGAGGGGTTCGATTTTTTTATTAGTCATATCACAAGAAGCCATCAAGCACTGACACCAACGACAGCATAGGAGAAATTACTTGTGCTTAATAAATGAAATAAAGAAACGATAAATTAATGCACATGAAAGTGGATGAAAAAAATAACTTGCAGCAGGTCTCGAGGGTCTCGAATCCCGCAACATTGATGCCTTCAGGTAGCATGTGTGGGTTTATTGACCAGTCGCCTTCCCCCAAAAAGATCATGCTCTCGTGACGCCTGCGGCAGCAAGGACGTTCCACGTCCGCCGTCAAGGTCTGTGAGTGGTGGCGCTGGCTAACACTCCCAGGGTTCTACTAGAAAAATAAATACCCAAGAAAGTGGATGGACAAACGGCGCCGTGGTAGCTCAAGTGGTAGAGCACCGCACGCGAAATGCGAAGGTTGTGGGTTCGCTCCCCACCTGCGGCAAGTTTTTTTTTTCATTCACTTTTATTTCCGTTAATTTATCGTTTCTTTATTTCCTTTATTAAGCACAAGTAATTTCCCCTGTGTTGTCCTTGGTGTCAGTGTTTGATGGCTTCTTATGATATGACTTATGAGAAAATCGGGCCCCTTGGTTAATCACTTTCCTTCTCGTTTATTACATAACGAGGGTCTCCAATCCGGCAACATTGATGCCTTCAGGTAGCATGTGAGGGTTTAATAAGCAGTCGCCTTCACCCAAAAAGATCACTCTTCTGTGACGCCTGCGGCAGAAAGGACGCTCCACGTCCGCCGCCAAGTTCTGTGAGTGGTGGCGCTGGCTAACACTCCCAGGGTTCTACTATAGTCGGATACAACTTTAGAAAAAAGGGGCGGCCCCGCCCAGATGACCGAAACGCGACAGCCGATTGCCTCCGCGACTAAAATAATCCCGCTCGAAAAATGGTGTTCCTGAAACGCGTAATTGTCGGAATAAATAAAGACTTTTGTATTTTGATGACTGGTTTAGTAGAGCTCTCATGTGCTACAGCACATGCCGGATAGCGACAGAAAAATAACCCCGTGCCTTCTACAACGCTGCCCGTCGTCTGCTCTTTAGCTTCATTGCAAGTGACAAAAGTAGAAAGAGCAGCTCTGCATGACTTTTGCACTTGTTTACATGTACACAGCGTATCTATTACTCGTTTTGCAAGCTTAAAATGAATCAGTTTCTATTGAACAAGTACTTATATAAAACAATGCATTTAACGCAACCATTACAAACCTGGGGAGAGAATACGTACGACTCAGGAAGGTACAAAAATGCTTCATTCATCATTTTATATAAATACTCTTGGTTTTATATAGCATAAAATTTATATTTTTTTGGTTTTCTGTTTTCACAATTTCACAGCACGTATTCTACAGCTTGCGCGTGCAGTGATCACTGGTGGACAGCAATCAATCGACGGTGCTACACAACGCTCCAACACCGTCGCTAGACGGTCGGCTGTGTCACTGCCGACAATGATCGTTCACGCTACGTTGACGGCGACAAATCTTTGCGTTGAAGGCTTCTTCTGCAAATATTTTCTGTTGAGACACTCGTTGGTTTGTTTCATGCGCGCACACTTTTCTGGTTTCTCCTGAGAATGATTTTGCTCCATCACTTCACCCCGTCCGACGAAAAACGCAGCGACACAGTACACGAACACACCCGCCGCTAACAGTAGCACCAGTCTTTGGAAAATTTTTCTCGTCGTAACGTCACTCGGTAGCGAAATAAAACAACGTGGAACAAACACGCCGGATGTGTGTTCGTAGCGGTCGCCATGGGTTCCTGTTTTCTGGCAAAGCGTAGCGCAGCGCCAGCGATGCTCGCTGCAATGTTCCTTCGCCGGATCACGGCTCGAAATAAACGCACGCAGCACAAATACCGCGTCGTAAGCTCGCAGTAATATTTCCGGCATGATAGACTATCACAAACAGTTCTGGAACTCACTCTGACGAGGGGCTGAAGCACACAGCTAACGTAACCTCGCCCAGTTCGAAGCGCGGGCGACCATCTTCTCCGTCGGCGGTCTGACCGGCTGTCCGGCTCATGATGTTAGTCCAGAGTGCGTGCCCATTGGTGGGTGCTCGTGTGCCTCCGCCTCGGAGGAGTAAACGCCCCCTTTCTTCTAAAATTGTGTCCGACTATAGGAAACATAAAAACCCAAGAAAATGGAAGGGAAAACGGCGCCCCGGTAGCTCAATTGGTAGAGCATCGCACGCGAAAGGCGAAGGTTGTGGCTTCGGTCCCCACCAGCGGCAAGTTTCTTCATCCACTTTTATTTCCATTAATTTATCGTTTGTTTATTTCATTTATTAACCAAACGTAATTACCCTATGTTGTCCTTTGTGTCAGTGTTTGATGGCTTCTTATGATATGAGGAGGAGGAGGAAATGACCTTATTTCGTGTCCTGCGAGTTGGTGGGGACGGCCAAAGGCCCCACCCAGGTGACGCTCAGGACTTCGTGAGTCCTGGCGGCATCCTCGGCCCGCTGGACGGCCCATAGTTTATCCTCGAGGGCGTGGCAGAGCAGCGCGGCGCCCTACTTTGTAACTGCCGCCATGCGACAGACTGCTTTTTTTGTCAATTTTGGGTGAGGTCGTGGGAATATGCTCCTCTGTAACCTATAGTGTTTCGTAAGGTCAATATATGTTGACATTCTGTCCTCCCACTCCCACTCATTTACTGCACCGTCACGTCCGGATGGTGTCGGGGCGTCACTTGCGACTGCGGCTCGGTCCGTAAGTCCTCGAGCCGCGTCGTGTGCCGCCTCGTTGTTGCCGTCCTTCGCGAGGGCGTGCGCGGGTGTCCATGTGATGTACACCTTTGTTTTGAAATTTTGACCTCTTGCAAGAAGAATGTGTAGTGCCTCCGGGGAGATTCGACCGTTGGCAAAGTTTCTTATTGCCGTCTGAGAGTCGCTGACTATCACGGTTGCGTTAGTCTGAGCTACTGCGAGCGCTATGGCTACTTCTTCCGCTGTCTCGTTACTTGTGGTGTGTATCGTCGCGCACGTCTTACACTGTTTCTCGCTATCGACTACGGCTGCAGTAAACCCTCGTCTGCGACTGTATCGAGCTGCGTCTACGAAGACTGCGTCCTTGTCTCTGCCGAATTTCTTTTGTATCTGCTTCGCTCTGTTCTCTTGTCTGTCCTTATTGTGTTCTGATTGCATGTTCTTTGGTATTGGTGGTATTACCATTGCTTCCTTCGTCTCTCTCGGTATGTCTACCTTGACACCGTGCTGTGTGTGGTAACCTATGTCTCATCTCCCTAGGATGGGTCTGCCGGCTCTAGTCTTAGAGAGGCGTTCATATTGTGCCGTACATAGCGCTTCAATGAACTCGTCTATTGTGTTGTGGAGGCCTAATTGTAGCAACTTATCCGTGCTGGTACTGATCGGTAGCCCTATGGCTGATTTGTATATTTTCCGAATGAGGCATTATAGTTTGATCTTTTCCGCGACCTGCCTTATGATATGACCAATAAAAAAATCGGGCTCCTCGGTTAATCCCCTTCCATCTCGTTTATTAAATAACGAGGGTCTGCAATCCGGCAACATTGATGCCTTCAGGTAGCATGTGTGGGCTTATTGACCAGTCGCCTTCAACCAAAACGATCACGCTCTTGTGACGTCTGCGGCAGAAAGGACGTTCCGCGTCCGCCGCCAAAGTCTTTGAGTGGTGGCGCTGGCTAACACTCCCAGGGTTCTATTACAAAACATAAATACCCAAGAAAGTGGATGGAGAAATGACGCCGCGAAAGCTCAATTGGTAGAGCATCGCACGCGAAATGCGAAGGTTGTGAGATCGTGGACAGTTCAGGTCGTTCTCCTGAAAACGACGCAAAGAGACTTCGTCGTGGAGACCCTCTAGTGCGTGCTGCCAAAATTAGCTGCTATGGAGTCACTCTTCCAGCTTACGCTGTGATTGATTTTGGTGTGCCGCGCCGGCCTGTAAATTTTTTATATTACCATCTTCGAAGAATTGCACTGATAGGTGCTATGCATACAGAGTGTTTCATTCAAGATGCGAAGCTGTAATGATCCACATATGCGCTACGGAAATGAAACCAACTTTCCATTATTGACTCTGCTCTTCAGGAAATGTATTTGTGTTTTTACGTGGAGCTTTCTTTGCCTGATATTCTAGGTGATTGTCTCAGCCTGCTTCCTTTCCCCATGCATATAAAAACTACCAGACTCACTAACTTCCCCCCCTCCCCCTGACCCCATTTCGCTTACTTCGCCATGTTCCCTCAATCAGGCTAAAAGGGGCTCACAGAGAGTCAGCATGCATCGACGCAGTACGTTTCCCTTCAAGCCATTGAGGAAGTTTTGGGCATCATCACCTGGCCAGGCACTAAGATAATCCTAGATATAGATGTCAAGGGGGCGTTTGACAATGTTTACTACACCATCATCTAAAACACCGAAATAAAACCGGGAGTGGCGAGCGCACGCATAACTGCATCCTGGCCTCTCTTTTATGCCGTACGGCAATGACCGGCACCGACATACCTCCCCGCTCCCCCCATACTACAACCCTCTTAGCATCCAACAAAAGCTTCCTCCTAATGCTAGTCCTGTAGCATGCACTCTTTAACGTGGTGATTTTGGCAGACCCTCACCCACTCAGTCTCTGTTTCTTTATTTAAATATCTTCAGGGCCTGTAGGACGTTGCGGAAGAGAGTGGAAACAAAAAAAGAAAACGAAAATAGAAGAAAACAGATATCAGGTAACATGCTTGTCAAGGGCATTTTAAAGATCACTGGCATCCGTAATGGATACAATGGTTCTAGGTGGGCAAGTCATTCCCCAGCCCAACCATGCGACCTATCCCTCTGACCGAACCGAGGGTCAATGGAGGAATACGACACCGTGCAACAAATGGTTGATAGTATTCAGCAATACGCCATCACTCAAGAACTCAAATACGCACTTGAAAAAATAATATATCATGTTTTTGTTTAGCTGATGGCTCGCTAATCGACAAGGGCCTCCTCTACCCCTACGAATACAACCAAATGCAAGAGAACTCCTTCGCATTCTTTCCGTTCCCCGCAACATAAACGTTCAGCGTCACTCCTACCGCCAACGCGTCCGAGAACAAGCCGTCAGGCACCCCTACGGTGGCCACACGGTGAGCGTCGTTAACTTGAAGGAAGTAAACTCGGCGCCCTTCCAGAACACCACCACCGCGGCATCGAAGGAGGCTTTCATTGCCCTGGCCATACCGGCTGGGCCAAATCGATATAGCTTCATATCCTTTCGGGCTCTCAGGCGGCATTCGGCTGTTACCTCGGAGGACATATCCTAGCTTATGCTAAACGTATGTCAATACTGGCATCATCCCAGGCACTTAAAACCACTTACTCACAAAAAGGCCGAGTAGGAGTATCGAAAAATTGCAATAATTTTCTAATGTGCCGCCGGTGCCACTGGGTTGTCTCGCACATTTCTTGAACCGCCCTAGATGTTGAAGGAATGACCTGTATTCTCATAAGCAGTTACTTTGTACACGAGCTTCGCTTTTCTTATTTCGCCGCTACGTGGCGCAGCAACCATCACGATTTCAATTTCGTTTTGTTTTTCGTTCGCGATGCCGAACGAAAACGACAATGGCGAGCCCAGGCACCTCTGAAAGAGCGACGTACGACACCAGACTCGCAACGCAAAAAATGACAACCATTCCACTCTGTGAAGGAATGGCAACGATAGCACTTTGCTTTTCGTTTTAGAGCTTTGAGACTATCGTCAGCTTTCGCTGCCATTACATCTTTACGGAGTGAAATGTTTGTCGTGTTTTTGTATACTGCTTAATTGCATAATTAGTGAACGTTAATTAACGAACTTCTGAAGGAACGAAGGCAGGCAAAGTTCCAATTAGAAGGCTGCGGAGCGCTTTGCAAAACGTCGAATTAAGTAGTTTCCAACTTTCTATCTATTAGGAATTAGTATTTTTCCGTTCCTTGCAGATGCCCGCGAAATAAAAAAAAAAAATGCCACGTGACATGCCCGCTTGTGCATCGTGATTGCAGCACGCTCAAACGTTTCCCGTACAAATGAACATAGCATGTATTAAGGTGTGCTGCTGCTTAAAAGGGCGACAAGGAAGGGACGCAGGTGTGGGCTGTGCAATTTACGCCACCGATGTGCTTCCCTCGCGGCGGTTTTACAGCCATTTTTTTTGTATTTCGCGGGCACCTGCAATAAGCGGAAAAGCGCAAATGCCTAATAGATAGAAAGTTAGAAACTGCATAATCGGACGTTTCGCTAAGCGCTCTACAACTTCGCAATTGGAATTTTTGGAGCCTAATTTCGTTGCTTCCGAAGTTCGTAAATAAGCTTTGCGAATTATGCAATGAAGCAGATTACAAAAATATAGTGTGATTAACCCCATACAAGAATTAGCAACTTGCATTTGGTCACGTCGTCTCCCCCAGATTGCATTGGCATATACTTAGACACTAAGTTTAGCAGTACACCTTGTATATCGGTGGGGTGCGGAAATCTGGTAGGGCCACAGCCATTCACTCCCCCCACCCCCTGGAAAAGTGAAATCTTACCACCTATGCGCTGAATTTATTTTGATTTCGTTCATAGTTCACCCAGAGCAGAGGGATAAATTCGGCGTTCGTGAAGCACACTTAGATTGCCCCAGATTGCGCGCATACGTAATTTACATGTAAGGCCGCGAATGTATTCCACAAGCTTTGAACTTCTTTTGCACATACCAATTTTCTGCACCTAATTTTAAACAGAAATAAACAAGGTTCTTTGTTTAGTTCCTCAATTACACCAGAGTTCACTGAGCACACTCGCCAGACAAACTTGCCATAATATTTCCCCCCTTTGCACCAAGTTTGATCTCGGTGGCAGTTTTAGTTATGGCAGCAAAGCAAGCTAAATTTTGTGCCTCTCGTAAAACACATAACTTTGCAGAGTACTTGCATACATGATCGCAATCGTTATTTACAGTTTATTTTTATGTCCACTGCAAGACGAAGGCCTCTTCCAGCGATCTCCAATTACCCCTGCCTTCCGCCAGTTAATCCCAACTTGCTCCTGTAATATTCCTTAGTTCATCACCCCAATTAATTTTGTGCCATCCGCGACTGCGCTTTCTTTTCGTTGGCACCATTCCGTAACTCTAATGGAGCTGCGCATGGCCTGCGCAGTTACGTTTTTTTTTTTTCTCGTTACAAACTATAATATTGGTTATCCCCGCTTCTTCGATCCACACCGCTCTCTACCTGTGTCTTAATGTTACGCCAAACACTTTCCCTTCCATCGCTCTTAGCGTGGTCCTTAACTTGTCCTCGAAGTTCAAGAATTCTTATCCTCGAAGTTTGTTATATCCATGGGACCGCAACACTAGAATGTTTAGAGTCGCGGCAGCAGTGGTAAACCACACGGGAGAACCAATTAGCTGCGCGACCCTGAGAAACTGCACGGTAACGGAGGGGGAGGAAGTCGCCGTAGCTCTAGCGGCGGTTGATGGTTACCGCAGGAACAAATCTCTGATAATTCTAACGGACTCCAAAGCAACATGCAGGAACTACACACAAGGCAGAGTTAGTAAGGAAGCACTGAGAATCCTCCTCAAAACAGAGCCTCCTAACAAAAAGATAAAACATAGGATCTTCTGGATACCGGCACACACCGGGATAGAGGGCAACTCAAGGGTGGACCGCCTAGTTCGCGAACTCACGCACCGAGCAGGGCAGTCGGAAACCCTAGAGGCCCCCTTAACGGTGGAGCCGACGTATGCAGAAATACTTAACTACTACAGAGGAAGGAGACTTAAATACCCCCCACCCCACACATCGCTCACACAACATGAGGCAGTAAGCTGGCGAAGACTGCAAGCAGGTACGTTCTTCAACCTGCACACATTACACAAAATGTTCCCTACCCAGTACAGGGATACATGTCCGTGGTGCGGAACAACCCCCACGTTATACCACATCACGCGGGAATGCAAGCGTAATTTCGCATTCCATAAAGTAAATAACCCAAGTGCGGAACAATGGGAGGGTCTGCTCACCAGCAGCGAGCTCGCAGCCCAACGGGCAATTGTGCACCACGCCTGCGAGGCAGCAAGACTCAGCGGTGCCCTGGAATAGGGGCGCCGACGTTGTGAAGCGGCCAGGACTCAAAACATGAAGACACCGGCCCACCGCCAATCTCTCTGAGATATAGAGAAATAAAGTTTTTCCATTCCATTCCCATATGTTAGTTACTGGTAGAGTACGATGATTAACCACCTTTATTTTCTACAACAGTGGTGAGTTCCCCGTCAATAGTTCTAAATGCATGCTCTATGAGCTGCATCTATGTTTATTTTTTCTGTACATTTCGTTGACCTGCTCAAAGTCCGCTGTGAGTGATTGATCTAGATAAACGTACGTCTGCACAGACTCTAGAGGCTGACTGGCGGTCATGAATTCTTGTTCCCGTGCCTTCCTATTGAACATTACCTTTGTTGTCTGCAGAATAATATTGAACCATACTCTTATACGTTCTGGGTTATAGTCCTCAAAGATTTGCTGCAGTTCTTTCGCATGGTTGCTGAACAGGACAGCGTCATCTGTAAACCAAAGGTTTCGACGCTGATGCTCACTCCTAAGCCTTCCCAGTCCAACAGCTTGAATACTTCTTTTAAGCATGCAGTGAATTGCATTGGAGAGATTGTGTCTCCATTCTTGATGTTTTTTTTTTACTTTTCTTGTGGAGAAACAAGGTAACTGTTGAACAAACGTAGATGTTTCCCAAAATGTTCTTGTATGCCTCCTGTACTCATTGATTACGCAATGCATCCATGAATCCTAATATCACTGCTGAATCAAGCATCTTTTTATATTCTGTAAAAGCCATTTTTTTCGCGTGCGTAATTTACTGCAAAGCCTGCAACCACTCCACACACCTTGAGCTCTACCTAGATACTGCCCATAACATGGCCCGTATTTTTGATGCATCTTATTTATCTGAGCAAAAATAGAGAAAAAAGAAACTTGTGACGTAGCTATTAAACCATCGATCTGCTGTGCTGGGATGCCATGTTGGGAATCCTGCCGCCACAAGCGCTTTGTTTTCTTGAAAGGTGAGAAAGAATGTAGAAACCAATTCGTTAAGAACGCAACCAGCGACCGACTAACAGAAGACGGGCGGACGAACCCAGGTGAAACGACGGGATGGTACGCAACATAACCCACGCCTTAAATGCCCACCTTAAAACTCCTACGGTATGTTTCGAGAGGTCATCCATACGTAGCCAGTGTACTAAATTATTAAAGACCCACTGCAACAAAACTGCGCTTGGGCCGAAAAGACAATAAATACATACCTTATTATTACGGTAAATGCAGCCGCATGAGTGCCAGTCTGAGTCTCGGACAGGGAATACGTCTGTTTTAACGTGATAGCGTTAAGGGGCCCCGTGTAGCAGAAAATCCGGCATAGGCGTCGGCGTCCCGCGTTAGCCGTCGCTTCGGCACATAGTATTTGGAACCAAATTCCGAACCATGCATACCTAACCACTCTTCTACCACCAAACTTGCTCATACCTTTCTAATCAATATTTACAAGATATTACTCGAAATTTTGAAAACGGTAGCCCACAAACAAATAACGAAAAAAGAACGCCTACAGCGCATATCTTTTGTTAGTTCTTCTCACACCGAAACAAAAAAGTGCGAAGCAATAACAGGAGATCGACCCACTCAAGAGGCAGCGTTTTTAATAGAAAGCTTGCCTTCGTGCATAGCGTTCGCCGACAGCGTTTCCCAGTAAACGTTAAGCTTACATAAGCTGCACTTGCCGGGTAGCATGAAATGCAGTCAGGGTTTTTGAATGCTATCGCGTTCCACTCTTAAAGGCGAAGCTTAAGCGTCCTTCAATTTTTCTTTTTTCATTCCTTGCGCTCACAGTACTACTTTCATTCATGCGGCTACATTTACTGCAATAATATAGTATCAATACAATGTGGGGAAAGCTGCAGGGCTGTCAATAGTGTAATTTTCATATTATTAGCCTTTAAATAGCTCCTAAGCGGACGACGCATGCCCGTGATGGTGAACGATAGCGATGCGGATATAGCGCAAGTACCAGAACTGCACACGGCTTCTGTTCTCTCAGTTGAACCTAGGCGCCCAGACACATTGCTCGCCCAACATATGCAAGTTGACGGGTGTCTCTCTCGGCGTGCTTTCTCGTTGTTGCGCTCGTCATCTGAGCTGTGCAAGAGTGCGGTTGTGTTGCGTGGCCGTCGAGCTCTCGGCCGCGCACACGAACGCGAACGATAGCTGCGCAGTGAGGAAGGCTCAACATATCTTTCCTGTCCTACCTTTGAGGGCGGAAGAGTGGAGCGCAGCAAGCAAGACCGACGCGGGCCAACCAGCACACACAAAAGCATGTAAACTGCAGCTGACGAATCTGTACAGGCTACATTTCGCGAACGCAGTCCCTTACTTGTACAAGATGATCTTGACGAACACTTTCTCGGTTACACAGTTACTGGTAATCAAAGATCGCTTTTGTTGCTCTTCGTGGTTCTCCCGCTCCTTCTTCAATACCTAGCTGCCCAGCACTACTAATGCTACGACGGGAAGGGGCATGCGCGAAACGCTCCGCCTGCTGAACGTTACCGGGGCAGGCTATTCAAATTTGATGTTAGAAGTCCCCGTAGATACCGCTGCTACTTAATTTGGGGCACGCCTAACTCGAAGGTTATCCCTCAACTTACACAGGGTCTCATTCAATACTCTGCTTTGCTCCAGAGTATTGGATGGTTACGTGCGGCTATATTTCCTCGCACCGAGAGGCAACTGGCAGATTTCCCTTTCGTAGTTATCGTTACAGCAATCACTGCATTTCTGAGGGTCAAACGATACGCCGTAATTAGGTTCGCTCATTCGACTACGCCAGCAGTGCCTACATTGCTACATTGAGCAAGCGACGGATGCCGTACTGCGGACTCGGGTTGAAAAGATTCCTAAGCTAACGAGCGTCTACCATGATGGCGACGCACCTCGAAGATGTGCAACTCGGGAAGTAGACGAGCTGCTCCAGTCGGATGTTCGTGCCGGCTCGCCATGCGGCTGGAGCCATATCGTCACCCCCAGATACCAGTCGGAGCACGTGTTTATCATTAGCGAAGCGCAGAGAGCTCAGTGATCTTTACAGTGAGCTAACGTCCATGAATAAAACTAAAAGGTAGCGACATGCTTTTATCTTGCCGCGCCGCTGGTGCCAGGAGTATGCAAGGAGGCAGGAGAGGTCTGCGTCTCCTAATTGGCTGAGCGCCGTCATGTGGTATTTTTCGCGCCTTTTTCTCTATTTTTTTGTCTTTTCCGCGCCTCGGCGCACTCACCACCATGACAGTTCGCCGTTGGGTTTCCGCGGCGAAGCTTTCGCAAGGGATTTCGTATGTCTTGGCTAAGTTTCGTGGCTAAACGAGTCATTGAAGAACTCAGTTTTTGTTTTATTTTAGGGATTGATTTTAAGAGTACTGGACGTGCAAACGTGTACGGATGGAGCCTTTTTCTCTGTCGACGCGATACGGAGCTCAGGCATGAGTAAGCTTATGCACGGGTGCTATTCTCGGTGCTCGTTCAGATCTGCTTTCCTGTTCGCCCTATCGTCGACAGGCGTATGAAGCTATTGAGTGCGAAGGCTGTGTTCTGTCATATATCGTGGCAGAAACGTAACATGTGTTATTGCTGTAGTACTGAGAGTGCATAGCTTTGTCAGTCCATGCTTTGTTAGGCGCTGAAAATATATTTTGCGAGGTCAAGCTAATGATATTGACTATTGTGAGTTGGCTTCTCCGCTTCGCCGTCTCGGCAGTATAAAGTAGTGCACGAGTTCATTGGGGATGAGAGTTAATGGAGAATGCCTTAGTAACTAGCGATTCGCTGATGATATTGCCTTGCTTAATAAGTCAGGGGACCAATTGCAATGCATGCTCACTGACCTGGAGAGGCAAAGAAAAAGGGTGGGTCTAAAAATTAATCTGCAGAAAACCAAAGTAATATTTCACAGTCTGGGAAGAGAACAGCAGTTTAAGATAGGTAGCGAGGCACTGGAAGTGGTAAGGGAATACATCTACTTAGGGCAGGTAGTGACTGCGGATCCGGATCATGAGACGGAAATAATCAGAAGAATAAGAACGGGCTGGGGTGCAGTTGGCAGGCATTCTGAGATCATGAACAGCAGGTTGTCATTATCCCTCAAGAGAAAAGTGTATAATAGCTGTGTCTTACCAGTACTCACCTACGGGGCAGAAACCTGGAAGGTTACGAAAAGGGTTCTACGTAAATTGAGGACGACGCAACGAGCTATGGAAAGAAGAATGATGGGTGTAACGTTAAGGGATAAGAAGAGAGCAGATTGGTTGAGGGAACAAACGCGAGTGAATGACATCTTAGTTGAGATCAAGAAAAAGAAATGGGCATGGGCAGGACATGTAATGAGGAGGGAAGATAACCGATGGCCATTAAGGGTTACGGACGGGATTCCAAGGAAAGGGAAGCTTACCAGAGGGCGGCAGATAGTTAGGTGGGCGGATGAGATAAAGAAGTTTGAAAGGAAAACATGGCCACAATTAGTACATGACTGGGGTAGTTGGAGAAGTATGGGACAGGCTTTTGACCTGCAGTTGGCGTAACCAGGCTGATGATGATGACGATGAGGAGTTTGTTAGCTCATATTGACTTGGAACTGCGTAAGGAAAAGGGGGAATGTCCTCATTGATAGAAACCATTTCTATGTGTAACTTTCGTCCTTGCATGCACTTTGTTGAAAAATGAAGTACAGGTTCCGCTGTGATGTTTGCGATTGAGAGCTAACGGCACCAGTTTGTCATAAAAACGTAGGACCAGGTTCACTGCAAAAGACACGCCAGCGTCATGACGAAACGACGAGAGTAGCTGAGAGGTTCCGCGTTGATCGCGCACGTTTCTACATGATGCGCGCGTTATTCAGGCGAATATATCATACGCCTTGCGTTCGGTCATCATGGTACTAAGATTATTAAATTGTGAAGCTGCACAGACGGCAGTCGACTGGGTACACGCACGTACACACGTACGCACTTTGAGCACCGCAAACGCATCGGAGTTGAATCGGCAGCTATATAGTGCGGCACACACGCGAGTGCATCGCCTTTGACGTGTACCGGCGACACCTTCATTTGAGCTCTTTCACGCCGGGCAAGTGTCCTTACAAAGCGAAATAAAGAATCTGATCAATGCAATAGAAATAACTCCTGAAGCGGGTTGATCTGTGCCAGCCGCGACAGTGTTTTTGGCTACGAGTACAATGCATGGCCGTAGATGACATAATACGCAAACAAAGCTCTGGCATGTTGTAAACATCGTGAACATTGCGTATGCATAATTGGCGAGACAAAATTCTGATTTTTGTGCTAGTACGAGACAGCAAAATAAATTTGTCCACCAAACTATCCTGAAAAGTATTCTTCTAACTAGAAGCAGGCAGCCAACCCGAAGCCACAAAACGAGCGCAAAGTTACGCGCGGAAAAAGCACAAAGGACATCCGGTTCGGCCAGTTTCATAGCGTTCCATCATCGCTCCTAGCCGAGTACACAATAATCAAGCCTTAAGTACTGTGAAAATTCATGCGGAAATACCCAACAACAATTTTGTTGTTTCATCTCGTGTAACGACCAAGCTGCGATGGCGAGGTACAAGAGAAAGAGCCGGCTGTGAGCAGGCAAGGAGAAGGAGAGGCCCGGCGAGAAGGAATGTCGCTAGCTTTTAGTTTAATTCAGGGACCTTACAGTGAGCTAAAGTCCTTTACAGTGAGTAGGTTCTTCGCGCCACCCCGTGGCAGCCACGGCCCCCACGCTAAGCAGCAGGCGCAGCTGCAAGGAACTGTAGTGCAAATTGCAAACGAAGCGCTTGCCATGTCGATCACAGGACTAGAGTGCGCGCTCGCGCTCATGTGCCCCTGTCTGACCGTGCTACGTCGTGTACCAGCATTGTCGTGCACCTGTTTGACTGACTGATAGTAGCCAGTGCGAAATTTCGCATATTAAAGCGCAGTCAACAACCCATTACAAAGCCACGTCTGGCAAGGTGTCTAGCCAGGAGCGGCCAGGAGCAGGGGCGTCGCCAGGGGCGGGGGAGCTTATGGGGCTTCAGCCACCCCCCCCCTCCCCCCCTAAATTTTTTCGTGCTTTCATGCACTGCCGACCAAAGGAACCCCCGGCGCCGGAAATCGTTCCGGATTTTGTCTAGAATGTCTTTTTCACTTGTCGTCGGACATTGTTTAGTAACACTGGGGACGAGTTACAACAAATGATTGAGGATCTTAACAGAGAGAGTGTAAGAGTGGGGTTGAAGATTAATACGCAGAAGAAAAAGACAATGATCAATAGCCGTGCAAGGGAACAAGAGTTCAGGATCGCCAGTCAGCCTCTTGAGTCTGTGAAGGAGTAGGTTTACCTTGGTCAATTATTCACAGGGGACCCTGATCAGGCGAAGGAAATTTACAAAAAAATAAAAACGGCTTGGAGTGCACACGGAGGGCATTGTCAGATCCTGACTGGAAGCTTATCCTTATCATAGAAAAGGTGTACAATCTGTGTATTTACCGGTGCTAAATAGGGGGTGGAAGCTTGGAAAGTGACAAAGAAGCTTGAGAACAAGTTAAGGACCGTGCAAAGAGCGGCAGATTGAATAATGTTTGACATAACGGTAAGCGGCAGGAACAGAGCGGTGTGGATCGGAGAGCAGAGGGGATAGCCGATATTCTAATTGACACTGAGAGAAAAAAATGGAGCTGGACAGGTTATATAATACGTAGGTTAGATAACCAGTGGACTTTTAGGGTTACAGAACGGGTGCCATGAGAATGGACGCGCAGTCGAGGACGGCAGAAGAGTAGGTGGGGTGATGAAATGAAGAAATTCGCAGGCAACACTTGGAATCGGCTGGCGCAGGAAGGGGTGATTTGAGATCGCAGGGAGAGGCACTTGTCCTGCAGTGGACATTAAATAGGCCGATGATGATAATACCTATCCCTCATGCAATGGCCTCGGACTTTTCAAGTATTAATAAAATTAAAACTCAAATACACAATTGTCTGAGAAATCTCATATTTTAAAGCGAGCGCTAAAATGGGAATTTACGGTGCTTGGCATTTTGTATGCTGGTGTCGTTGGTGGATGCACTACGCTACTTTTTACTTCCAACACTTTTTAAAAAAAACAAGACTACAGTATTTAATTGATAATTCCGTGACTACAGATGAAGTACAGGCCCAAGTAGACGTCATTTGCGAAAACCACCAAAGCCACAGGCTGAATTGGCAAATTAATTAAGCTAATTACCTTTTAGTCACAAAGTTCGCGACATTACCTCGGCAAGTTGGAGGGTATTGCCATCGATGTTTAGGTACATATTTCTACATTGGGAAATAACTGAGCATACCTAAATAACTGGGGTTAAATTATACGTTCAATTTACCTGATTACGCACGCAGCACAGCGTAGGGCGGGTCTATGCCCAAACTCCTCCGTGGCATAACGATGTGGCGTGAAATGAGCATGCCATCGCACTTACCTTGTCCCATGAGCTTATTAGAATTGGCGCAGTGCGCAACTCCCGATTTGATGCACAGTCGCTTCAGCAACGGGGTCAACACTCGCCGCTTTCTCACGTAGTATAAGCCAAGCTTCGCGTTACGCCGCATTGCCACGTCAAAAGAGGGTTGCACCAGGGGCCACGCTTCTTGCTGCGCGCTGTAAGATTTGTCGGACGGTCCTACCGCTGTCGACCAGATGTAGGAGTCGGCGGACTATCTCGCCGCTGCCACCATTTGAAGGAGATGAAGGTCGTAGACAGGATCTCGGTGAACAGGATTTATTTACATATTAACAGTTTAAAGCAAGATACATTGGCAGACTAGCGCGACTCCCATATGGAGCCCGCAAAACTAACATCCAGCAAACAGTTTACGAGCACACAGCTCACTAGTACATTTTTAGTATGACAGAGCAGTCAGCTCCCGACAACGATCACGACACGAGCACTCCCTAGCAGCCGGCAAACGCTGCTTATAAGCTCTCCGCTTGACGTCATAGGTCGACGTCATCGTTCGGACGAGGACGGAGCAGGAATGGAGGGTGAGGTGCGCTGGCTTGGAGGATGAGGTGGGTCGGAGCAGGAATGGTCGGGAAGGTTCGTCCAAGCATTGTAAACTTGTCGCCGCCCCGCAGTATCGTTTATCGCCCAAACACACGCAAACACACAGGTGCGAAACCATACACACAAAGGCTCCGGAGTCGACGACCGAGGGCTTCGTAGAACTGCTCCGTCTGGTGTGGCGCGGCGGAGTGCCACATGCCTGAGCTGACCGCGCGCCACGTGGCTGCCGGTCATCCGCAGTTCTCGGTACTGCCCAGCTTTCAGTGCCGACGTCAGAGGGCCTCGTAGAACTGCTTTGTCCCGGGTGGTGCGGCCAAGTACCAATTTCCGGAGTTGATCACGCGCCTCGTGGCTGCAGGCCGTTCGCAGCTCTCGGAAGGGCGCACCGACTGGGGGGCTTGGAACACGTGCAGCGGGCTGAAAGCTGGCACGTTGCCACCCCGTATGGCCATTCTTAACAGCTCCTCCATGGCCCGGAAAATCTCGCCTGGCCAGTGCAGGCAACCGCTGGGCAGGAAGAGAATGGCTGGCGAGCAAGACGATGGCTTTGCTCTCTGCAACCCCAGCGTACTTGGAATGCCTTCAACCATCTTACAACAACTGGCACAGAAGAGTCGACCCGGCAACACAATACCGCTCAGCGTTCAAACGCCCGGAATTAGCTGCTAACCAACCAGGCCTCCTATCACAATTTCCATGCAAGTCACTCAACTGGGAATCCCAAATTTTGCCCCAAAATTTCGTGCCGCCAAAGCGAGCGTTCACGTTCCTCCTGAGTTCGACCAAACCCGACCGTCGCGCTGCACAAGAGTAAAGGTTTACGCAGAATTAAACCGAAGGCTTTCAAACACCAATACTCAAGCATAACCTCAGCAGCATAACTTCGCGAACAGCCTGTTCTTACCCTATCGCAGTGGCGTACTTATCTCACGTACGGCTGCCACTGAACCGTCTGGCCAACTCCACAGGTACGTCATCACAAACGCGCCAAGTTTGGGGTCCCTATTCCGAACACGTGCTTGCATCCAACAAAGTTTTCATCACGCTGACTCACATTTGTTCCTTTAGTCCACACAGGACACGTTCCTTAAATAAACAACCAAATTTGCGTAACTTACGCAACACAGAGGAACCTTCGAACAAATGTGTCTTCTACTAACTAGCTCTTCGCACGCGTACTAGAGAAGTCAGAATACGGCTGCCTTCGACACACACGAGCAACCCAGTCATCAACGTTCTGCTTCCTTCCGTCCGCACAGGACACGCGTTAATGGACCTAAGAGCTCTTCTCAGTGCAAATCACGCACTTACTGAAAATTTACGCGCTTAACCTTAGAAAATTCAAAAACACTTAAAAAGAAAGAAGGTTAAATAACACACACGCGCGTTACGATAGGCCTCTCAACGATAACCTTGTCACACAGGTTCCTTACACACAAAAAAAGAAAGCCTATATACTTATTAATGAACACCTCGCGAGACTACAGGTTTACTTTAAACGCGTCTTTCAAATCTCGAGCTCCTCAAACAAAACATAAACAGAGCTCATACCTTACTTATTGAAAGAAATCCTAGTCTCAAATCGCGAAAATCTGCAAATGTTCAAAAATAAAACAAAACAACACTACCACGGACGTCTTGGCCTCCCTTTCCAAACGCTTTCGTCTGACTCATACTTTGAGTCGGACCTGAGGTGGCCGCGGTTTAAAAGCTACCCTGGCTGCCGAGGAACAACAAAAGGGCTGACTAACTATCAGCTCCCCCAAGACGTTACGGTCTCCTGCCAATTTGCGTCCTCGCGCCCCGCTTTCAACATGACCTCGACTGACCGCGTCGCTACTCCCCACCTGGTCTCGTCTTGCCACCTTGCGCTTCTTTGTACTGCACGCTGAGCTTCGAAGAGAACGACGGAACGACAGGAATTTGACTGCCCCGTGCCCTTTGTCCGCGTCCGTGCAGAACAAGCTTCTCGGTCCCCCTTTGACCGGTGGCTCGAACGTTTTCGATGCGTCAACATCGTCAGTGACGACCGCACCTTTTTCCTCGCGCCCTGCCCTTTTGGGTTTCTCGCCATCTTTGGCGGCGCTACATTAGTTACCGTCTTTCGGTCTTCATCGCGCTTCTTTTTACGGCGCTTTCTCTTCGCACTCACTTTCATGTCGCCTTCTCGTGCCTCGTGCTGGCCGGTACACATTTCGTCGGCCCGCATCGGTCTCTTACCCGCACAGTCTGAGTGATTTTCCTTTAAATCAACATTCTCTCTGCCTCGACTGGCAGACAGCTCAACCGACTCTGGCACAATGCAGCAGGCTTTACTCGAGTTAGACTACTCGCACTCTTGCGAACTGCCCTCTACTACATTGCCCAGCTCACGCTGTGCATCTGCACACAGCCCGTCGGTATCGATCGCTGTCTCACGCGCACAGTCCGAATGATTCACAACTGAATCATCCCTATCTAGGCTATCTAGACTGGCGGAGAGTCGCACCGATCCCTGAACAATGCAGTTGTTCTCTTGTGAGCTACGGAGCTCGCCACCCCGAGAACTATTCTCAACTGCATCGTCCAGCTCGCACTTCACTTCTGCACGCAGATCTGACCTGACATGGGTGCTCGCGTCTAAGTCCGTAGTATTCTGTACCTCGCTAAAGACCTCGCTACCATGAGATGCGACGCACACGCGCGGTAACTGTGCCAATTTGTTCGCAGCTGGCCTAGCTGTCTCTACAGTCCTCTGTTGGCACAGCACCTCGTCGCTCTCACTCTGGCCTTTAACGGCCTCTGCTGCCACTAAGGCTTCGTTAGCTGCTAGCACTTCGAGTTCACCTATGAACGTGCTGCTACTCTCACAGGTACTACTACTTTCCTCGGCTTTTGAACAAAATCTGCTATTTACTTCCTGCCACTTTCGCTGCGTCCAGCCTACAGATTTCTCAAGCCGCTGTTGTCTCTGTGCCAATAAATGATCACAATACTGTATCTCTTTGATCAGTGCTGCCTTCTCTCTCTCATACTTTTGCTCACGCTCACGCTTACGTTCCTGATACTCACGTTCGCGTTCATTCTCACGTTCGTGACGCTCACGCACACGTGGTTTCTGTCTTTTAGTTAGAATTCGTTTGCCCATTTGTTCTATGAATTTCAAATCATTGTTACTTTCTAGAATGGTTTTACGAATCTCTGATTCCTTCAAGTTCTCATCCACGTTTACCTCGATCTCTTCACACAACCACAACAGGTCAGCTCTCGTCAAACACATTAGGACCATGGTCGCTGCTTTAAGCTTTGGCTCTGCTGTCACACAATACTTGTTGCGATACCCACGCAAATCAAAATACAAGTAAAAGATCCCAGCGAATCAAATCAAAAACACAGAGAAATTGAAGCCTGGTAAATCTTACAGCCAAAACCAAACGCTTACCCACTGAAGCAGCACCATATCACCAGTCCTTCCCCGCCGTATCCAGTCAGTTGCAAGAGGTGGTCAATCTCAAGTCGCCTCCAACTTGATCAGGATGCCGGTCGGTCACCATGTGCCAACGTCCGTCAGCTGCCGTTGCTGTTTCCGAGTCGTAGGCCGATCTAGGAGCCGTAGTCCGATCTCACCGCTGCCATTCAGTTATTGGATTTGGAGCGGTCGTAGTCGTAGAGATGAACTTGGGACGACAGGACTGGGCGAGCAGGATTTAATTGCAGGATTTACATTTAAAGCATGACATACATTGGCTGCCGAGCGCGACTCCCATATGGAGCCGGCAAAACTAACATACAGCAAACAGTTTACGAGCACACAGCTCACTAGTACATTTTTAGTATGACAGAGCAGTCAGCTCCCGACAACGATCACGACACGAGCACTCCCTAGCAGCCGGCAAACGCTGCTTATAAGCTCTCCGCTTGACGTCATAGTTCGACGTCATCGTTCGGACGAGGACGGAGCAGGAATGGAGGGCGAGGTGTGCTGGCTTGGAGGATGAGGTGGGTCGGAGCAGGAATGGTCGGGAAGGTTCGTCCAAGCATTGTAAACTTGTCGCCGCCCCGCACTATCGTTTATCGCCCAAACACACGCAAACACACAGGTGCGAAACCATACACACAAAGGCTCCGGAGTCGACGACCGAGGGCTTCGTAGAACTGCTCCGTCTGGTGTGGCGCGGCGGAGTGCCACATGCCTGAGCTGACCGCGCGCCACGTGGCTGCCGGTCATCCGCAGTTCTCGGTACTGCCCAGCTTTCAGTGCCGACGTCAGAGGGCCTCGTAGAACTGCTTTGTCCCGGGTGGTGCGGCCAAGTACCAATTTCCGGAGTTGATCACGCGCCTCGTGGCTGCAGGCCGTTCGCAGCTCTCGGAAGGGCGCACCGACTGGGGGGCTTGGAACACGTGCAGCGGGCTGAAAGCTGGCACGTTGCCACCCCGTATGGCCATTCTTAACAGCGCGTAATCAGGGAAGTACACAACTAGTTTGACGTTATTTCAGTGTACATTGTCATCTTGAAATGCAGAAACACGTGACTAGCCGTTAATGAAGATCCTTGTGCTTCAACTTTGCAATGTAAACATATGCCGCAAAATTAGTACTTAAGAAATTAATTATTGAATGTTCTTTGGTTAGTGAATAAATTCCGCATGTATTTCTCGCGGACGATGACCACCCATGGAGATAATTCATCTGAAGGGACGTGTACTTTGCAGCAATTTCAAGATAACGTCTGAGTTTCTTTTAAAAGAAAGAAGAAAGATCGCTGACTACTTCAATGTTAGTTAAATACCTCTTCGGAAACTTCTGATATGGCTAGTACAAGAGACAGACTAGACCTTTCATAGATTGTTTGTGCATCAGGATGCTGCAGTAATGGGCTTTCTTGACGCAGCAGTTTCTGATGAATTGACACCACAAATTCCGAATCATGGCGTCAACTGTCACGAAGTTCAAGCCGTGAAGGCTGTACAAACCACCGAAGGGAAACAAATTGAGCCCAGTAGGCTCAAGTTATGTCCCGTTAAACTAGCGAAGAGCTGGCTCAAGGCAGTTACCTTTGTTTTTAAAGCGAATAGCTTTGTTTGGTTATTCTGGCCGCTTTCGTGGTCGGTGAAGGTCGCACTTTCAGCCCCTGATACAAATCTACCGCTGCAAACTAGTACACCGTTTTCTTTTCCTTTTTTTTTTTTTAATGCGCACACGTTGTCTCACGAGAGTTCTGGGGTGTCCGAAAGTGTGCGTGGCATACTCCATTCTCCCGCCGCTTCCTTTTTCCGTTACGGTTGCGGATGACGAAAAACAGCAGTAATTTTGAACTAGGGTTTTCGCGCTACTGGAGCAAACACAGAGATAGAGCGTCCCTTCTAGCGTTAGCCAAGCTGCTGAAAAAGATAAGAAAAAAGAAGTTGAAGAAACGCGCCGCAAGATACAACTTTAAAACCTACGGTGTCCGGTCGTTAGCCCGTTGACTTGTCAGAGGTCTAACAACTAACCGACCTTTGCGATCTTAAGCTGCAACTTAACATCGCAAATCTAATAACCCTATTTCGCACCATGATATTTTAATGTTTTTTTTTTTTAAACAGCTTGGCTAATCTTTTCTGCGGCCGTCTGTATATGCCGCATCAGTCTGTATTGTTATTGTGCATTTGGAGGGGACCGCGCGCGCAAGAGGGACACGAAGAGGGAGTGGTAGACTGTCTACTGGAACTGTGACCTTTGTACCAGTCAGTGCGTTTACCACTAGCTTTTTCTTACGTAAATAGTTTTACATACGTTTGTGCGCCGGGCTTCCTCTTGGCAACATCTGGTGGAGGTGCGGGGTAACGACTAAGAACGGCGCTTCGCAGTGGCCACCGCTGTTGCAGGGGACGGTGCCTTGTTTCGCAAAGCCTCCGTTTACTGCGCCGACTCTTGTACACAAGCATCCGCGTGATCCGGGAACCTTCTGCGGCACCGATGGCGCCAACGTCGACGACTAGCTAGAGATGTATGCGTGGGTGAGCAGCCACAACTAGTGGGATCCGAGAGTGATGCAGGTTAACATTTTTTTTTTTTTATTGGCGGGAACAGCGCGTGTGGTTTCAAAATCACGAAACAGAAATCCGTGACTGGGAGACAAGCAGTGGAATCCTGACTGCAATGAAATAGTCACTTTAGACGGTAAAATAATGTTTGGACGAAGTTAATTTATTTTCTACAGTTACGTATTTCCAATTACTATTGTTACGATCAGCTGGCGGCGGTAGTGACCTTCTGGCCTCTCCTGCTCCACTGCTCCACTTCCTGAAGATAACGATGCGCCCACCTCGGACAGAACTGCGTACCATCAAGGCGAGACATGCTTGGCGGATTGAGTGGTGTTTGTTGGTTCACTGTCGCCTTCATGGACCAATGGGAGGAAGAACTCGTGGAAAAGGCTGCTCTACGGCGTTTCCTCACGGATTCCGATAACCGCCACGGACATTTGACAGAAGCTCCCGCTAACTACTGGGTCATCCGAGGAACCAATTGCACGACGCGCCACTTTCAGTCGAACGTGGCAATCCCGGCCTACGAAGCCTCCCTCCTTTCTGTGTGTTTAGTGAACTAAGATGCGGGAGTGATTGTGAGAACCCTCGCGCTCAACGCGGGTCCTTCAGCGACTTCGGACGCCCCGTTTGGACGAAAGTGGGGTGGCAGTTTTGCCTGGCCTAAGTATCAAGGGAGGACAGAAGGGTTTAAGCAGACTTTTTCGGCTCCTCAGTGTGCTTCAATTCAGTCATGCTAGACTGGCGAGACGTAGTTTGTCCACTCCTCACGTAGATATCGTAAATAAACCCCGTAGTTCTCGTTCTCGACGACACCACGTTCCTCCCTTCAACAACGTCCTGAGCATGGATGAGTCGGACGGCGTCAGTTATTTATGTGCTTCAGTGCATGAAACGACGTTTTGTCAACAAATAAACTGGAACGACAATGCATTTCTCCGCAAAATTCGGGAATTTGCATATCGAAACTGGTGTCGACCTGAGAATTCGTTCCAAGTGGATCCGCCTTGGGAACTCCACGGCAAGAATTAGCAAATTGGAATATGGGCCATAATGAAATTAGTTAAGCAGTTAATTAGTGATTTCTATTAATTAGTCGATCTTGCATTTCAATTCCTTGCGCGAACATTGTCCGCCACTTCGAGTAGACGAGCTCATGAGCAAGAATTGTGATATCTGCCAACGGCTACTGCCGTCCTATAGTGTGGTTCATCATATGTATATATGTATATACATAATATGTCTATTTAGTTTCTTTGTTTACTGTCACTGATTTGCTGGTCTATCCTCAGAGTGGGTCGATCCATGTTACGAGGCACCAAACTCGCAGGGTAACAAAGAAGATAACGAAGAAGATCCCGAGGGGCCGAAGATAAAAGCGAAATGGTCGATGAAAGCGTTGTCTCCGCCATATCCAGCATTTGCGCGGTAAGCTCATCCAGTTAATGTCTTCGTTAGCTACACCTTATCACTTTCAAATATAGGACGTCTAAATTATGGCATGCCAACGGATCCGCGAGTCTTTGAGAACGACGCACCCCATCAACAAGCATGAAACGTAGCACTAGCACTTCCTCCAACAGGCCGTACTGTCTAAACAAACGTGCGCCTGCATAAGTCATAAGAGAGATTAAATCATTGGCGTAAAAGGTGCTTGCGGCGCATTAACACGTAGGATCCGAATTCATGTATTACGAGCTAGTGTTACAGAAAGCAAATAGGTGCCGTGGTCATAGAGTCTACGACTGCGCCTATACACTCGGGCTGGCAATGCAGGCATCTTTCAAGAGGCAAAAAAGAGCTCACAATATTCCCACAATGCCGCGGCATGGCAGACCAGCATAATTCAATCCCAAATATCATGAACTACATTTTGACTATTTTCCCTCGGTGCAGAGGAAAACTGTGCTATAGTTTCCGATAAAAAGGATATATAAACAGTTTTGTGAAAACCGAATTCAGCACTATATATAGCAGAACAATGTGAATGTTTGGACCGCACCGGATACTGACCACTTGACCGTATAGCTGCCCATGAGCGGCAACCTATGAGCCTGGACTGCTAGTATTACATCGCAGCAGGAACATGCTGCCACAAGTAGAATCACTTTTCCATCAAAGAACTAATGCCAATGTAGGCAAGGCATGCTACGCGCTTCACATTTTGTGTGAGTTTCGCCATCCATTTCAAAATGATGCTACAGTAGTCACTATATTATTAGAAGTGCTATTCACAGAAAGTCAGCGAAGAGCTCGCACGTAGCTTCCTGATTTGCATGTTCCATTTGCTGAATAACGTGAGCAACGTAGTAGTATATTGTTAGCAATCCATGAGCACGACACAGTTGCTGATTTACGGCCATTTACCGTAACTAATCAGGTTGTGACTTCGATCACCAACTATTGTATAACGTTCAATATTGTACTGCTGTTGACCAAGTTGACCACATCTTTTTTTTTTTACATATAACCGTTTTACCCTGCTTCACTGACGTCGGAGCCTGACAACATCTCATTAAATATTTCAGAAGGGCTCAATTATGGGCAAGGATTGAGAGAAACGAGGAGGAAAAAATCGCTGTGGAAAGCCATAGGCACGTCCCTTTTAACCGAGGCATTTTCTGGCCGCAAAAGATGTATCTCATAAACTGGTGTGTCTGTCCTTTATGTTCGCGAGATCACGGATCATCGAAGCAACTGGAATATTATGTGTACAAAGTAACTCCTTAACACATCCAACGCATCGAACATCCAACACATCCAACTACTTATCGACCTTCCCAGGCAACTCTGTGGAAGCTGCAAAAAAAGAGTGCTCATAAAGTCCCACTGCACGCGTTTTGCAGGGCAGCGTAGTTTCCAACCTAGGTGCGATGTTTCTACACAACAACTCCGTCATGTACTGCTATTATAATTTGTCGACGTAACATACCATCAAGCCTTGTATTAATCGTTTGTCTTTGTTTGAAGCTTTAAGTAGAAGCCTCCCCCCCCCCCCCCCCGAAGTAGCACAGTCTTCTGTCTGCTTCTTCATCCAGCCACCTTCCTCTCGCTTTGTCTATGTCTGCTTCTCGATTTTTTCTATTTTCAAGTTTGCTGGCATTCTCCTAGTCTAGAACAGTTCCTATGTCATTGCACTGCTGAGCACGGGGTCGCTGGTTCGACCCTCTACGTGGCAGCCGCATTTCGATGGGGCACTGAATGCAAAAGCAATCGTCTGCTTGGATTAAGGCGCACGGTAAGGGACGCAAGGTGGTCAAAATAAGTACAGAGTTACGGTACGGTACGCCCTATATTCGGTACGCCTTATATTCATATTGTCGTTGTGATACGTAAAATGCCAAAATTTATTTATGTTGTACTTAATTATGGCAACATAAGTATACTAACGCGTATAGTCACAAAGGTACTAGAGAAGGAATAAATCTGAAATGGCAAGCGTATTGTAAGTCACAAGTTGATAACAAAACAGGCGAATGTGAAAAAGTGAGTATAGTATGCGTATAAAAATTTCAGTACTCGGCATGTAAAATGCGACAGCAGTTTATGTATTACACGTTTTTTTTTTTACTATTTATCTTTTAGGTACTCAACTGCGTCTACATAGCATTCGAACTCTATTCTGCTAGCGGTGGTTACATACGTAAGTAGCCGGGCCTGCGTAGTTGGCCACCTAGTGTGTGAGGTGCTTTATCTCTGAAGCATTTTCGGAAATAAGAAGCAGTACCATGTTATCATATTGCAGAGCCTTATCTCTTTATTTCTATTTTTATCTTCTCAATAGCCCTCAATGGTCTAGCCGTGAGTGCGTTGCTTACAGCCAAGCACTAGTTCTAAATTTTGTTCTAAGGTGGTGCAATGCCATGAATGATGGTGCACGAAAATCTTTTGGCCAGAAACGAATGTTCCACCCGAACAAAAAACGACATTTTTGTTAGGTTTGTAGGTTTTGTATTTTTGACATCAATCAAACATGGTTTTCTTATATGTAAGCTCTTGCCAATGCCACAGCTTCACGCAAACTGCAGAAGTCTACGCCGAATACTATGAGCTGGTGCCCCTATTTACAACTAGGAAACTAAATTTGCAATAATATGTGCGTATTCTAGAATTGAGACATATTTAACTGGCGCTAAAACAACTAGGCGCCTTGTCACGTCCTGAGTGCCTCTATTTTTGTCCCTTATCCTTTTAGCGGCAGTAGATATGCATCAATTATCGGATCCGGCTTAATAAAAGATCACCGCCCAAGCACCATGTACAGATGGTTAACCAGCGAAGCTGAAACGTGCGGCCATGGTGTTTACCATTGGGTTAATCCCAACGGTTCCTCAAACGTCGGCTTGGTAGGCTGCCGGATCCTCAGTACGCAGTGGCTGCTTGCGCTCGGCAGCACGAGCCTGTTCTTGTGCCCGGACCGCAGCACCGGCACGGCGTAGACGAACGCGTTCCCGGTTCTGCTCGCGGTGTTGCTGATGGCAACCTGCCTGCTACTTAGGAGTGCGCATGACTCGTAGCCTACCGATATCGGAGCCGGGGAGAAAGTGCTGCGAGCGCGGTCGGCTGCGACGGAGAGCAACGAAATCACTACTGGCGCAGCTAATCCAACACCACCTAGATAGCACAAGGCACGTTCACTCAGATACATGACGTTATGTCACCTGGCCCAACAGCCACAGAATCTGATGGGGATGCTCCTGAGTAGGCAACGGTCTTTTGACTTCACCGCTTTCATCACGCAGGCCTTATCAGTGGAAATTTCGGGCCAGGTAGCGTGGCGTCATGCAGTGGGTTAGAGAGGCCTTGGGCTATCTAGGTGGTTTTGACTAATCACGCACCTCTCTTTCTCTCTTTTTTTTCGCGCATTGACATGGGGTTGCGCCGGAAGTGTTTTCGGTGTCCAGGCGACGGGCAGACGGACGAACGGACAAATCGGCTAGCCATTACTAGCCATTACAGCTTCACTGTAAAATGCAATCAATATGCTCTTTTAGCCTGCGCCACGAGCAAATGCGTGCGTCTTCAAAACCGTGCGTGAAGGAGGGTAACCTCGTTTTTTCAATAGGCGCCGGTAGCGCTCGTGCCAGCAATCTCCAAGCACTGCTGAAAATAATATTTTTACAATTATACTGCTGTGTTTTGTCCCCATTTTAGTAGTTCTTGCTCTACCACGTCTAAGAGAAAAGTGAGGCTGTTTTCAAAGCTAGTGTAAGCGCAAATCCGAGCCCGTACATAGCAATACTACGGAGTAGAAAAACTTGGAAGGTGCAGTGGAAAATTTCAACGTCACTTCGGTTAAAGCGCCCCTATATTTTTATATTTTGCTGTAGCCCCGTCTGATGCCCCCATCTGATAAGTCTTTCTACCGATACGCCATTACAAGTTCCGCTTCTAATACGAGTAATACGAGATAATCCCATGAATTTTCTGAAAGTTCTAGCAACGTCATTTTTTGCTTGCCATCAAGTGTCGTCTACATAGAGTTGCATTCATGATCGATCAACTTCTGGCGTAATTTTGCTTACGCATGCCTAGCACAATGACATCAAGACATTTAAGACGATATTCATGACCATGCACCCAACGCTTGGCTAATTCCAAGAACAACGGCCTTGATCCAAGCTATTGCCGCAAGAACTTGCATATTGCAAATTCGCAAGCTTACATTTTACGACACTAAAGAACGCGTTCATGGCATTTTAATGGGCAGATTAGGACACATTCCAAGCTGCAATTTGTTTTCGTGTTTTCTCTGCAGGAAACGCAACAATCTTCAACCTCGTAACCGCTGCTGTTTCCACACTAAGCCTCGGGAGCGACATCATGCTGCTCAAGTCTGTCTACTTTGGAGTACGTTTTTCCTTAAGGCCTGATAGAAACAACCTAATTTTTTTTAATATTAGCTGTGAGTACCAGTGTTATTTTTACATTGGAATTCAAAAGCAGTAAGGACAAAACATAGGCCAGTTGTGCTCAATATAATGATATACATTTGTGCGCAGAGTCAGCTTAAGCCTACGTTGAATTGCCCGTCCTGATTAAAAAAAAACATAAACACGCGAAGACGCAGCTACCAGAATGTTAACGTCGCTTTGGGCACCCTTGAATCATGTCTGCTTTATTATTTAAAAGGATTCGCTGAATATGTCGAGCACAAGTTTAGATTTCGGAATCTATTCAGAAATTTTTACACCTACCTACGAGAAAGCAAATTCGTAAACGAGGCATTAGTTTGGACGTTGAAGCGTGCATGTCTCTATATTACCTATTCCTATGTACCTAAACCTCATAGCAAACTCTTCCGTCAAAGTGTCTGCGCTATGTATGCTGATTTTCCTGCGTTTACAAATTATTTTAACAACCAGTTGCTAAATGCAAATGTTTTTAGTCATTTTGTGTGTGTGTGCGCAGAGCACGATGCCACCAGCCACAACTGGTAACGACGGCGTACCGAAGGTAAGTTGAGATTCCGTTTAATGAAAAAAAAAATTCTAATAGGCACGCTGGCTTTCTGACGATAAAGGACCGTGTCCTTCGTGGTTACACTGACATGCATTCTGCGCAGGAGTTTTACGTCAGCGATGTAACTTTCTTTTTCTTGAATACAATGGGCCGGAGTGCTATGTCGTAGGCAGCTACAAAGAAGCGTGTACTGTTCATAGCCTCTCCACTTGTCAAATTTTTCTTGTAATAGGCTTAGGCAAAGTTAGTAGATAACGTAAACCCATAGTTGTCTTTGAAAAGACGGCTTATAACCAGTGATGTACCATTTATTTTTCTACTGAGTGGGCAAGTTTCCCCATTACCATTGCGCTCTCTCTCTTTTGATATATATAGTGAGAGCGAGAGAGAGAGAGAAAGTTTCGTGGCAAGGTTTTGGCCCCGACCTACGTGTTTCACATTTGTCTGATGTGTGTGAAGGTGGAAGATAAACGGTGAATTTACGAACTGGGTGTAGAGGGCTTTAATTCTTTTATTTATTTATTTATTTATTTATTCTAGCATACTGCAGTCCAGGAAGGGCCGTAGCCGGAGTGTGTACGGGTGAAAAAGTACAAGATAAATTAAACACGTTATACAAACGCAATATTGTCACGGCTCACTTGAGACAAGAGCGGAGAGCGGTATTTTATCTAGACAATTAGAACAAGCGTTCAGTCTTGGCTTCGTCTTCTCTAGCAGCCTCACTTGCACGCACGAGGTCGTCGTCCTCGTCGTCAGCGTGGTTGGGCACAGATGGCGTCGCGGCATTTGCCCCCCCTTCAAAGGAGCATCGTCCCGATGCTCGGCGGGTAGCACCCGGTGTCCAGCCGACCAGCAAGTGCCCATGTCATTCAGCAAAATAAGGTTTCATGCGCACCACGTGCACAGTCTCAGGCAGGTCCTGACGGCGCCTCGAGCAGGATTGGCTGTCAGGAATGACTTCATAGTTGACGTCGCTAAGGCGTCGTAGAACCTTGTACGGTCCGAAGTATCGGCGCAGAAGTTTCTCCGCGAGGTCTCGGCGGCGTACTGGAGCCCAAACCCAGACTCTTTGGCCGGGCTGGTAGACGACGCATCGATGGCGTTGATTGTAACGTCGCGCATCACGGTCTTGCTGGCTAGTTATGCGAACGCGCGCAAGCTGTCTTGCTTCTTCGGCGCGCTCTGTAAAATCTGCGGCGTCAGTCGCGGAATCGCTGGAATCATGAGGAAGCATAGCATCCAGCATTGTAGTTACTTCTCGACCATGGAGGAGACGGAATGGCGTCATTCTTGTTGTTTCTTGCCGAGCCGTATTATAAGCAAAGGTTACGTAGGGTAATATTTGGTCCCAGTTCTTGTGGCCCACATCGACATACATGCACAGCATGTCTGCGAGAGTCTTGTTGAGGCGCTCCGTAAGTCCATTGCTTTGCGGGTGATAAGCTGTCGTCCTTCTGTGTGCCGTGCCACTGAGCGTTATTACAGTTCGCAAAAGTTGAGCCGTGAACGCGGTTCCCCTGTCGGTTACGATGACCGCTGGAGCCCCGTGCCTGAGGACGACGTTTTCGATGAAGAACTGCGCGGCTTCGGCTGCTGTGCTGCTCGGAAGTGCCTTGGTTTCTGCATAACGCGTAAGGTAATCTGTTGCAACTATGATCCACTTATGTCCTGCAGTTGATATTGGGAATGGGCCCAAAAGGTCCATCCCAATTTGTGCAAACGGTGTTTCCGGCACTTGAACTGGATGTAATAGTCCGGCAGGTTTCGTAGGTGGCACTTTTCGTCGCTGACAGTCCAGGCACGTTCGAACGTAGTGCATCACCTGTGTTGCGAGCCGTGGCCAGTAGTATTTCTCTTTGATCCGTGCTAATGTTCTTGTGTAGCCTAGGTGGCCCGAGGTAGCTTCATCGTGACAGGCCTGCAAGATTTCACTGCGGAGAGTTTGAGGGATGACCAGTAGATATCGCTTCCCTGTTGAATTGAAGTTCCTCTTAAAAAGAACACTGTTGCGTATGCAGAATGATGACAAGTTCCTTGAGAACAATCTGGGCTTGTTTGTGGTGCGACCTTGTAAGAAATCAATTAGTGAAGCGAGCTCCTGGTCCTCTTGCTGCTGTTGAGAGATGGTAGCCGCACCAACAACTCCTAAAAAGCCTGCGGATTCGTCATCATCTCGGCCTGACAACTCGATCGGTGATCTGGAGAGGCAGTCAGCGTCTAAGTGCTGCCTTCCCGATTTATAGACCACTGTCATGTCATACTCTTGAAGCCGTAGGCTCCAGCGTGCCAAACGTGCAGATGGATCTTTCATGTTGGTTAACCAACAGAGAGAATGGTGGTCACTTATGACTTGAAATGGGCGGCCATATATGTACGGACGGAACTTGGTAACGGCCCATACTACAGCCAAGCATTCCTTCTCTGTGGTAGAATAGTTCGACTCGGCACGTGACAGTGTTCTACTCGCGTAGGCGATGACTCGCTCAGCGCCGTCTTGCCGCTGAACAAGGACGGCACCTAGACCGACATTGCTGGCGTCGGTGTGGATCATTGTCGGCGCATCCACGTCAAAGTGGGCAAGAACAGGTGGAGTTTGTAGACGGTGCCGGAACTCGTTAAATGCCGCCTCCTGCTCCTCGCCCCACACAAACGTGACATCTTCTCTGGTTAGGCAGGTGAGCGGTGAGGCGATGCGTGCAAAACCCGCAATAAATCGTCGGTAATATGAGCATAGGCCCAGGAAGCGTCTGACTGCCTTCTTGTCCGTAGGCCTTGAAAACTTTGCAACGGCTGCGATTTTCTCAGGATCAGGTCTGACACCTGTGTGACTTACATTGTGGCCCAAAAACTGTAGTTCTTCATAGCCAAAGTGGCACTTTTCAGGTTTTAAGGTAAGCCCAGCGGACCGTATGGCTTGAAGAACTGACCGTAGCCGACTGAGATGTTCATCAAATGGGGCAGAATAAACAATCACATCGTCTAGGTACACTAAGCAAGTCTTCCACTTAAGGTCTGAGAGAACCGTATTCATTAGCCTTTGGAACGTGGCTGGGGCAGAGCACAAACCAAAAGGGAGAACTTTGAATTCATAGAGCCCATCAGGCGTCACAAACGCAGTCTTTTCACGATCCCGCTCATCGACCTCTATTTGCCAGTATCCACTTTTTAAGTCCATCGATGAGAAGTAACGTGCATGCCGTAGCCTGTCGAGGGAATCGTCGATGCGTGGTAAGGGATACACATCTTTTTTCGTAACCCGATTGAGCTTGCGATAATCGATACAAAACCTCAGACTGCCATCCTTCTTCTTAACGAGTACCACGGGCGATGCCCAAGGACTTTTCGACGGCTGGATGACATCATCTTCTGGCATTTTCTTGACTTGCTGCTGTATTGCTTCACGCTCTTTCTCAGCTACGCGATACGGATGCTGTCGGATGGGTATTGCTGTTTCCTCCGTAATGATGCGGTGTTTCGTCAGTGGTGTTTGACGCACTCGGGACGTTGTAGAGAAGCAGTCCTTAAAATGGTCAATCAGTTCTCTGAGCCTTTGTTTCTGTTGCGGCGCTAAACCTGGGTCAACGTCGACGACGGGTGTAGATGGCATCGTATCGGTGGTTGATTCCTCTTTTACAGCAAAGCAGTGTTGGACGGGGTCAATTTCGTCAAAGTACGCCACAGCGGTGCCTTTACTGATGTGCCGGCGTTCATTGGTAAAATTTATCAGTAGTACCTCTGTGCGACCGCCGATTAGGCTGACGATGCCCCGAGCGATGGCAATACCTTGATGGAACAGAAGTGCAGTTAGTTGTTCAGCTACACCGTCCTTGTCAAACTGTTCTCCGCAACTTACGGAGACAAGACTGCATGATAGTGGTGGTATGCAGACGTCGTCGTCGGCTACACGTAACGATGTACGTCGGCGCTCTTCGTCTTGGCTCGTGTCTGTACTAGTTGACAAGGTTATCTCGCCGTCCCGTATGTTAACCACGGCGCCGTACTCCCGCAAGAAATCCATTCCAAGGATGAGTGATCTGCAGCACTCCTTTAAAATCATAAAAGTGGCGACAAAAGCTGTATTTCCTATCTGGAGCCGTGAAGTACATTTTCCTGTAGGTATCATTATCTGGCCCCCGGCATTTCGAATATAAGGGCCCGTCCATTGCATTTTGACTTTCTTAAGCCGGTCTGCCAACTGTTCACTCATTATCGAAAAGTCTGCGCCAGTATCGACTAAAGCTGTCACGTCGTGCCCATCAATTATTAAGGGTAGGTCGGCACTTACAAATTCGTCGGCGTCCCGTTTCTCCGGGTTGCTCTGCTCGTTTCTCAGTGATAATGGGGGATTTTCGGCGGTTCGATGACTTGCAACCTTCCCCCCGGAGGTCGCTGATTTCAGTTTACCCGCCGTGGGCTTGGAGAGCGGCCTCGTACCACGTCGGCGAAACTGCGACGGTTCGGCGAAGAATAACGTAATGGAGACGGCGAGCGCGACCGAAGATTAGCTGAGCTGCCTTGTTCCCGAGTGACACTGTCGTCGAAGCGTGGATGTCTCTCTTGAAACTGGCGCGGAGTGGCAGGTGACATTTCCTGGATGCCACCCTGGCGATGAGGGCAAAAACGATAAATGTGCCCTGGTTCGCCACAGTGAAAACACAATGGTCGGTGATCAGCAGTGCGCCATACGTCGGTCCTGCGAAGCTGTGGTCGCCTGAAATGCTCCCTCTGTATCCAGGCAGCAACAGGTGGCCGCTGGTGGTACTGCTGTACCGGCATGGTGGAAAGCGGGCGACGGACAGCGTCTGCGTAGCTATATGCGCGTGGCTCGAAGCGAGGCCCGGGACTCGGTTCAGGGAGTGGCTCAGGAGGTGCTAATGCTTGCCGAATTTCTTGGCGAACAACTTCAGCGACCGAAGCAACAGTAAACTCCTTCGGTGTCACAGTTTGCTTCGCAATCTCCTCGCGCACAATGTCCCTTATCAGTTGACGCAGCGAGGTCTCGTCTGTCACTGTGAGTACTGCGGCTCCTGCAGGCGCATCGTTAGTCAGGCGTTCGTATTGCCGACAACGCTGCTGGAGCGCCCGCTCGATTGCTGTGGCTTCCTTAATGAATTCTTCCACTGTTGTAGGCGGGTTACGCACGAGACCAGCGAATAGCTGTTCTTTGACGCCGCGCATGAGATGGCTCAGCTTCTTCGAATCCGGCATGTTGGGATCCGCGCGGCGAAACAAACGAGACATGTCCTCGGCAAACATGGAGACACTTTCATTGGGCTTCTGAATGCGCAACTCGAGAAGGCGTTGTGCATTATCTCGGCGATCAGTGCTTCCGAAGGTGTCAAGTAGCCGACGGCAAAATTCGTCCCACGTTGTCAAATGTGCCTCGCGGTTTTGGAACCACGTCCTTGCGCTACCTTCAAGAGCGAAGTACACATTGGAAAGCTTCTGGTCCGGACGCCACTGATTGACCTTAGCTACGCGTTCGTACTGGTCCAGCCAGTCTTCGGCGTCTTCGTACGTGTCACCGTGGAAGCTTGTGGGGACTAGATTGTTTTGGATAGTCACCTGTGTTGGACTCGCAATCGGCATTTCCTGAGTCGGTGAGGTCGCTGACGAAGTTTGTTGCAAGAGACCGAATTCCGGGCACAGACCTTGTAGGCGGCGGCTTGCGCGGTGCACAGGTGTCTCGACGCGTGGATGATGTCTTGAAGGACTGGACGGAGGGCTACTCGCAGGAGTCGTCCCTATCATTAGGCGATGATGCGATACCCAGCACGTCCACCAGTGTCACGGCTCACTTGAGACAAGAGCGGAGAGCGGTATTTTATCTAGACAATTAGAACAAGCGTTCAGTCTTGGCTTCGTCTTCTCTAGCACCCTCACTTGCACGCACGAGGTCGTCGTCCTCGTCGTCAGCGTGGTTGGGCACAGATGGCGTCGCGGCAATATGAATTTATACAAAAGAAAACCGAGATATTTTCACGTTGTAGTGACGTTGAAGAACACGATTTTTGGCTTCTAGCGCGAAGTGAAACACGGACACAGACAGGAGCAGACAGGACGAGCACTCCTTTCTGTGTCCGTGTTTCACTTCGCGCTAGAAGCCAAAAATCATGTTACCGTACCAACTCGCCCAACTGTCTATCCTTTTGCGTTGAAGAACACATTAGCAAAATTGTAAATCTCGAAACTTTTTTTTTTTATTGGGCGCACCTTAGCCCACAAAAAGGGGTGACACTCGAAGCGTAAACATAGCGGCGAGCACCGTCGACGATCGTTGAAATCTGACGTTCGGGTAAAGCCCGTCACTTTTTATACGTGGCTCGTCGAGCATTCCAGCCTAATCTGGTGCACGGGTGTCTACCAGAAAGTGCTACACAATTGGTGACGGGCATACAATCTGGTTCCACAAAGTTCGGAGAAAACATACGCAACAGATAGAATGAACAGATAAGATTAGATTAAGGCATGTTCAGATTGCGGTCGTAGCGTTAGAAAAGCGCACACCTTTCCTGAAGCCAGTTTCGCTAACTTCCAAATCATGCAGGCCCGTCTTGCCCTGAGCTATTGCGCTTAACATTTGTCAGCCGACGAAGAGTGGTCGCTGGAGCAAGATAAACAAGTACACGTGTCAGCTCAGCCCCTCTTCAAAAGCATCGTAGCGATGTTGCGCGCAAACGGAAGAGCGAAAAACTAAACTACCCGTTGTGAAGAAAACAACATGCTAACAAAGAAACATAGTCCTCAAGTTGGTCAGTGGGCACAGAAAGGCATAAAATGCACCACGTGGACGACTTCAGGTTGTGCGTGGCGCCGCTGTGATTGCGAAATGCCGTCTGGCCCGACCTCATAATCTAGTGAACCAGTATGTAGGATGACCTTGTATGGTCCGAAATAGCGTCGCTGAAGCTTCTAAGACCTCGTTGGCGTATCGGAGCCTGAACACGAATTTACAATGGCATACTTACGTGCGAGTCATTCTGAAAGATACCTTGGCGCTGTTGCTATGTTGAATTTTTCACTTGTGCAGCCAGCAGTGATAGCTTTCGAAAGCGAGGTGGCAAATGGCCTACTGTGCCCCGCTTCACTGCTTCACCCCCCCCCCCCCCCCCCCCCATACACCAAGCTGGTGCATGGCGGCAAACTTAATGCTTAGGTGTCCACTAGTTTTTTTTTTTTTTTCACTTTGGCAGATACCATAGAGACATCGTTCGTAGGCTGTTCTTGTGCAACCTTATTTTGGCAGCTATATGTCTACATTCCCACCCGACAGTTTCCCGAATTTCACCACCTCTAGCTGCCACATGTAAGATACACTTATAGACAAGACAAAGTCTGTTTTTCTCGCTTCCGCGGAAGTTGTGGCAGTTTATAAACATTCCCTAGTTTGTCACCCACAATAAGGTGCGGCCAAACTCTGGCCACATAGAGGAAGGAAACAGCAGGGAACAGCGCGCAACGCGATCGAAGCCATAACTGTCGGCCCAGCACGTGTTCACACGTCAAAGTGCGCTCATGGTTTTATTGTTCCGACTCAGAAGGCAGAGACACGGAAGTGCAGCCGCACAAGCGCGCACCAAACAGAAACTGCTGGCATAGCTACTGGGAACGAAACGTCACAGAAAATGTTTATTCTTGCCCGGTGATCTCGGCGCAAGAGGTCACGTGCTTGGCCGCGAGTGAGCGCTCTGGCATTGAGCGCCACTGGCTTCACGGAGCGCTCGATCACTTGCCAAGGCTGGCGGCGGGTTTCTTCTAACTTTTTTTCTTTCTTCCAACAAGTCTGCATATAAGCGAGCAGCCGCTCCACCACTTCCGGAGTTACGAACTGGCGCGGACAAGCCTTTCTGTGGGAATATTTACTCACACAACCAATATGTGTTTAGTCAAACGAGCGAAAAGTACACCGCTGTACGTCTCGCATGCATAGGTCCTGTTTTTGAACCATCTTTGACGCAGACAGCTGCGAAATTTTCGAGTATTGCGTAATATAAAGTAGGACGAAAAACTTCGTCACTAGAAGTAATGCCTACCTTCTCAGATAAAATATCCAATGTATACGAAAGAATAAATTTATGAACTCTGCAATGACATCGTTGCATCCCAGTAGCCGGCATCCGGTGATGGGGCTAGATAAATACGTATTTCAACACTTATTGCTTTTTAGCCATTCGATATGCGTGCGCTCCGAGTCCTGCCTCTTGAGTGTCAAAGCATAAGCCGATGCCCAATTTTGTCTCCTTATTTCAGGGGACTCTTAAGATAATGCGGCTGGCACTCTGTGCCAAGGCGCTTGTCGTTACCTTCGAATTTTTTGCGGCGATTTTTGACGGCTACAACTGTGCCCAAGATGTAAGTACCGGTATCATTTCCACTGCCGATTTACTCCTTTCGCGTAATGTCGTCATGGGGGCGATATCCGCGGAGAACCCGCCCTAGGTTACCCGTTATATTGTGCGCTGACCGGCCTCGCTCCCCCCCCCCATCTTCCTCGCGCCCCCGATACACTCAACACAAATCAGAAACGGTCTCTCCCTTACCCTATACCACAGTGCGCAGGCGGTTTTCTCAGCGCCCACCGGTGCAGAGCAAGCCCCGGAAGCAATGTGCTATGGGTAGAGCGTTTGAATCGCTGAGCGCTGTACTGCTCATGTGGTGAAAGGGGAACAATAACAAATGTAGGAAAATTCTATAGCTCTTACTTAAATATCATTTTCACACACTTTTGAATAATGCTCAAGTCCGCTAGGTTCGTATGACAGCCGTCATTCACCAACGGCGCCTATCACTCTTCGCAATGTGGGCAAAGACTAAACGACTTTGTAATGTCCTCCATTTGTTTTATCGCAAAAGTGCACAATTGAACTACAATCGGACACCAGTAACTGCTTTTAGTAATGTTGTACTGAAACGGATAAATATAGCCATTATTCATTAGCACAGTGCATATCTAGCTAACTTGCTCTGTCAAGAGAGGCTCATCAAACGCACCTTCTCGGTCTAGAGAAGTCGTTTATTGTTCGCTGGCTTAAATAACACAAAATAAGGACATCACTTTGTTACCTGCAGCCGATGGATGATTAGCTACCTTCCTGCGACGGTAGTTTCGAGGGATTACAATTCAAGTGTGACGTTTGTTTAAAGGAACCGTTGTTTGTTCCACCTCTAAAATCTGTCACTACGACTTCCACCTGCTGCTCACAAAATTTGCAGAAACAATTTCATCAAATGCAGATATAAAATCTTAAGCGTTTGCTCCATTTCAGAGGATGGTAAGTACCTTCCTCGATCTCCTTAACCTCTCCCGATTCGTTTCTGGCTCGTTTCTTTCTATGCCAGCATCCTCTGTCGCTCCGGACTTTGAATGTTTAATGTTATGCCCGCAAAATGTATTATCCTAAATTTTTAATGTTATGCCCGCAAAATGTATTCTCCTAAAGAAATGCAAGCAAGTTCGGTGGTAATTGCTGTGCCATTGTTTCTTATGTTCACGCCATAGAGAGATGACGGGTAACAAATGGATTTGCTTTACTTCTTCCTTCTGCGTTCACATGGTGCTTTTAAGTATTGCATTAATGTTTTTGAAGCTAATATTGTACCCCGGCATTTTTGTATGCCTTCATTTAGTCTTATTTAGCACCGAACTTCTACAACAATATTATTTTCTGGGAAGTACGAAGCAAAATGTTTGTTTAGGAGATATAAATTGATTACAAATTAGGAAATACTATTTATAACGCTCTCGTAAGTTTAGCCGCAATGCGTACGCAAAACTGTCGTACTTCCTTTCGACGCACGCAATAATTGTTTCAAGATACCTTATTCTGAATGTAGAGCAATTTACTACTTCATTAATTCTTGTAAAGCTAGAGCGCTGAAGAAGTGAAATAAAGAAAAATTAGGGGATAGAGATACAATAGCCTTTGTCGTTGAATTCATTCGAAATTCTATGAGAATGTCATAATCGTTTTCAAATGATACCTAAACCATTCCATTTGATGCTGTTCCTTTAATATCTATAGCGCGAACCTTTGAAATACAGCGCTTCCATGCTGGATAAAAAACGTGTAGCTTTACCGTGCAGGTATACAAACTTTCGTTTTCCTATCGAGCCCGAGACCTCAAGCGAGAGCCCGATTAAGTGACCACCTTTTTTTATTGTTGTGGTTGACACCCGAAACAAAAAATAAGTACACCGAGTGAAGGGAAATTTCTGTGCTAAAAATGATTTGATGCAGCGAAAATATTTCTTAACGTTGCGTTAGAAAAGCGACGTTTGTCACAGCTGGGAGAACTAGCCACCTCATCCGCTTACGAACAACCATCCCATATGTGCGATTTTCTGCACTTGAGACAAAGTTATAAACGGCCCAAGTTTATTAGAAAATTTAAAAAAAATATATTGGAATAAAAAAATTTTAAGAAGTTTTCGCTGAATTACAAGACAGAATATCTTTAACCGAAAGGCCGAGAAGTCAGCCTCAGCTGGTACCCTCTTGCCTGAAACTCTGCGCAGAGAAAGGATGAAGTGGGACAAAAAAGAATAAAAGATCGAAATAAAAGTGAGGACAGGAAGGTGAGAAGCGCCACTACAATAGGCCGTGTAAAGTTAAGGTTTTCCTAAATAAGGCACTTGCTTTGCTTGCTTTGCTTGCTTTGCTTGCTTTGATAACCCATCTTTGTACCAGGACTTCATCGCAGGATGAGAGCAAATTATTTAACAGTGCAAACGCTCATCACCTGCTCACCGGTTCCCTTCTGCAGCTTGGAGGTAGATTACCAATAGAGAAACGCTGCTACTAGTTGAAGTTTCTCTTTCATAAGTAAACCTCCAAGTAGGCTGCTTTAGCAATCTTCATTTTGTCATTGGTTGGTCTCAGCCTGCGGCCCTTTGTGCTTGTAACAATTGTACTTTACTATGGCTTTGAAAATCCTGCTTACAACCATATCCTTTTGACTGTTGCAGTGCCTCAGGTACTTAAATGGCAACAACCTGAAGTGGCAAGAAGTAAGAAATGTGTCAATAATGACGTCCTCAATTTAAGTAACGATCACGAGTGGTCAAGTAACGTATGTCGCGCGAGAAAACGTTCGACGAACGTACTAGTGTTTGTAACTTTCTTCCCTTACGACAAAAAGTTCGCTTATCGAAACGTTGTCTTCAGCGGCTTTCATTGGTCGATTGTTGTACTATGTCAAGTCTGCATTCTCCGGTGTTTTTTTATTTTGTGTGCAACTTAGACAATGTGGTGTAGCTGTAGGGCGCCATATAAGGCCGTGTTATCATCTTGTGATCGTCGAGATTGATGTGCAATATGTCGTATGGTCTAGAAGGCAGATCTTCATGTAACTCACCCTGCATGCACTGGTAGCTCATTAGCGTATCCATCAGATACCTGGTTAATAATGCATATGTGGTACCTCTAGTACCGACATTAAACCAAACGAGCGTGCGATATGTCCAGTGGTGCCATGACGTAAAGCTATTCCAATCTGTTTTTCTTCCACTGGTGCCATTATCCGTCCGCGGTGGCTCAAAATTTTTAGGGCCACGCCAACTACTCCTGTATGTCAGGCGACATCGCGAAGACCGTGAAAACTGTGGATCTGAAAACGACGTGTGCAAATTGCTTATGCATTTACGTTGCCCAAAACTAAAACAGGTTTCGAATTCTTTCCCTTCGTTGCTGTTATACCTCTGCTATTGTTTAAAACTTATGGGGCCGGCCTATATCTTCTGTGTGTCACGTGACGTCAGAAACAAATGAAAACTTACTCTGCGAAAGTTACGTCTACGCCGTTCTTAGGCAGTAATCTGCTGAACAAAACTGTATTTTCGAAATAGAAAGACAGCGGTAGACGCAAATGTTTTCGTGGAGCAATAGGTTATATCAATTTATTTGTTTCTATGTTATTTATACTCACTGTCAGACTGGAACCACCGTCTAACGCTCAAACCGCACCGAAACAGCCACAATCGGCTAGACTCGCGAAGTAATTGTTTGCCCAGCAGTCGAGGGCGATGGCAGATGTTGCGCACCGCGGCGTCGAGCGCCGAAGTTTATTCGAGTTACCGTATATGGCTCCTCTTAAGGAGCCGGAGTTGCGCGAGGGTCGGTCATTTAGGGCTCCGATCTTATGTCTAAAAGCCACTCCCCTACGCCACGGCAGTGCCAGCAACTCGTTTTTTTTTCTTTGCTTTTATTTTTGACGCGAAAGCAACAAATAGCTCTTTGGACAAAAAAGTCGGCGTCTGCACCATCGAAACGTCACGCAACCAATTCCCATTGGCCGCGACGTCACGTCACGTGCTACTCTCATTTGCAAAGAGCTCGCGAAAGGGAACAACTGCTGCGCCGCTGGCACGCCGGGTGTTGTGTGGACGGGAGAGGCTATCGCCGCGACGCCACGTCACTCTCCCTTTTATTCTTGGATATATGTTATTCACGCGTTCCTTTTCGGCGCAAGCTTTCGCCTGCGTTCCAACTTCGCCTCGGAAATCGCTATAATGAGATACTACATAGAAAGGCAGAATAAATTCGAAAAAAAAAGACATTGGCGGTAGTGAATATTGAACCTGTGACCACGCGCTCAGAATCCAATTGTCTTAAGCACTCGGCTAAAGCAAAAGCCTCCTAGATAGCAGGTCAGTGCACTCTGCCTCATGGCAAGACAGCGTGTACGCACCTTGCGCCTGCCGCGCCTCGCGAGGAATTGCGTTTTGCATATTTAAGACACGCGCACCAGTGTCCCCTTACTTGTCTCACTTACATTCTTCCCCCGTGACTCGTACTCACTGCCTCAAAGTAGTTAAATATTTAATTGTGATAGCACTTATGAGCGCACTAAAAAGGAATTTACGCCGTCGTCGTCGCCGAGGCCGTGAGGTTCCGCAGAAAGTCAAATTACGATAAGAGCTTGATACGATCTAAAGAAAGGAAAGACGCTTGATTCTGCAACCCGTGAGGGAGCGTGGCCGCGTGCCGCATGTTGTAGGTGATAAGGAAAGCGTGCGGGCGTGGCCGAGAAATATGGTGCCTTCGTGCAGTGGCGCCTTCTTGCGCGGGAGAGGGAAGAAGGCGGAGGGGTTGTCCACCGTTTTCTCACGTGCTCTTAGAGAGGTGGGATGGAGAAACGAGGAAACGCGCTTGTTAGGAGCGGGGCACGCTGGCGCGCAACTTCTGACCGGCAGCAGCGGCCCTGTCTTGGAGGTAAACTGCGGTGGGTTCAGAGGCTATAGGCGACCGAAGATGGCTGATGGCGTCGTGTGCGCTGTGCTTTGGCGCGCTGAGTTCCCGTTCAAGTAAGAAGCAGCAAGAGGGGGGCGTTCGCTTGCCCCTGGTGCTGCTCTTCATCAAACCAGCGCACTACCAGCGAGTGTCTTCGGTTATCGAGTGAGATGAGTTCATGCTTCACTGTGCGAGCGTGGCACCGAGCTTGTTGATTTAGTTAGTGCGCGAAAGCGAGGGCATCAATTTAGCCTTTTGCAAGAACATTATTTCTGAACTTTTGCAATGTTTGTCGTTACAGTATCTAAAGAATAATCCCCCAAGCGACACCATAAAGGATGGGGTAAGTCTGAAAGCACTGATCTTAGTGTACTAAGATAATTCATACTCGCATAAATCATATCCACTGACAGCAGTGCTTAAAGACAAGTTCGGTGACTGTTTTTTACCATGTCAAGGCAGTGGAATATTTGGGATCCCGATAGCCCCCTGTCACGCATCTGACAGTAAAATTGCTCCGCAAATTGCAAAACAACTTTAAGTAAACACAAAAGCGCAACAATGAAACCTACACCTGACCGAGCCCGCGAATGTACCTCTTCGTGTGACGTCACGAGAGGCACGCTAGCGGGGAAGACGCGAATTGCCGTTCGCATTAAACCCGCCACCACGAAACCCGGTGCCCATGCATAGAGGGCTGCACTCTCAACACCGAGGGCAGCCCTAACCCCTGATTTTATATGTGCTGCTTGCTATTTGAGGTGTTTTCCTCTTCACATGGAAGTGCTTCGCATGCTCACTATAAGATGTTCTACTGCACGACCTTCCATATTTTCATCCCGCAAGAACACCGCTGACATTCCAAAGCATCGGCCGGTGCATTTGTTTACATGGACAGGTACCGCGACCACTCGTCGTTCGTTAGGGATATAATGCTAGCCGCTCATCAATGACATCAGTTCATGTCAGAACATAGCAAAGCATGCCGATTTTTGTGCATGTAAACCACACTGCATCAATCTGAGAGCACTGATATATGAGTGACCAAACACCTTCGAAAACAGCGAGCAGGAGACCGTCGTACGGGAGCGTTGTTATGCTGCGTACGTATTCTTCTTATTTTGTTCATGCACACATATATTGTGTTGCATAAAGTAGACATAGATGAGGACATTGCGCGCATTTCTCGCCCAGTTTTCTCGCGGGAACGCCGATGCCAGTATAGACACTGCTAGTAGCTGAACAAGGTGGTTGTTTACGCTGCTGTATCGAGGGGGCCTACGCTCGCGGCCCATTTTGGATACGAGGGAAACAGTGCTCCTCGGAAGACAAATAATGAGTCAGCATGGCAATACTTTAAAGATGCACGCACGTAAGTAGTCACATTTAGGTTAGGGAAGTGACGGCGAATGCTGGGTCGCAGCCTTCGAGAACAGCAACGTACCGATGTTGACAGCGCGCCATGTCGCTGCTTGTAGCTTGTGTGCGCACTGTACGAAATGAAGAATAGCTTATTTCAAATCCGTACGGTCAAGAGTCAACTACACAAGCAGTTTTCTACGTCGTAATGGCTTAATTAGCTTCAGGTCAGTCGCTGTAGTACGCCAGCAGTCGTCGCACGAACTGGGCTGTTGTGACAGGCTTAATCTCGACTGAACGCGATCGATATCGGCACAACTCTGAGTGCGACGGTGAGGGCTGAAGTTCTCCCAGGGCAATAACGCAGCACCACTTGTCTTCCATCTTTTACCCGTGCACGTAGAATGTACCTTTTTCGCGACAGCAACTTCTCACACCAAACACTAGCTCACTGTCACTAATTTACTGCTACAATTCATTGCCAGCATGTTCTGCGCATACCGCCTTTTACGTCATAACACAATGTGGCCAGCGGCTGAGGAGCAGGCAAGGAATGTGGTGCAATGGAATGAACGTAATTTATTTGTAAAACATCTGCGCAGGCTTAAGGCCTGATGTTTTCAAGAAATGACGGAAGCGTGTAGAAAAACGCACTGAGCAAAATACATTCAGATTCGTTGAGCTCCAAAAATAACAGCAGTGGTCTTTAAAAGAAGGTGTGTTACTTAATAATTTTTTTTATACTTGCAGAATGAGTCCTCACTGAGTCATGTCACATTTACTTTTTGGCGTGCATAGCGTGCCTCTAGATCTTCTTACCTTGGTTTCAAGTATTTACTAAGAAGCCAAGTGGTCACTCATAACAACCGCAATGTCATTGTCGTGGATGTGTATGGAAAAACAAACTACACTCGTCTGAGGCTCACTTGTTTCATGAGCATGTGCTTAATTTTTTTCGTCCATGCCGTGACTATAGGGTTGTGTAAGCTCTTTTACCGAAAAAAGTTCGCTTGAGAACCATTATTGCTGCATCAGTAACAGTTATAGATATTTTCACTTTCTACCAGCAATAGGTTTTGCGTAGTTTCGCAAGGGACTCCTATATATGCGTCTGATTCTTTCCCCGGAATCCCTCAGCATACCACTGTAGCTCACAATGCTGACGAACTTCACAGTAGAACGCTGCGTAGCACTCGTCGCTAAGAATTCGTTGACACGGTGTGCAGCCTCTGCCAGTGGGAATTATAATTTCCGAACGTCCTCTTCAAAAGATTTCGCCAAATCCCCTCTGGATGTTGAAGCAGACCACGCTACAAGAGAAAGAACGTAGGCTTAGCCCATCACTGGCACGACTGCGCAGCCTTTGCTCCAAGCTTTGAAGCAGTGAACCTTTTCGTGCAGCTTGCATAGCTTTGGTGTTCATTTTTTTCAGCTCATATTCTGACCCTTTCCCTAGCGCGAGAAGAAAACTGTACCAAATTTACCGGAAACTGTTTCCCTCAGTCTGTAGAGCTTTTCTCTTTCTGAATACCACGGCATCATCATTTCAAACCAATAGGGTTTCATTATTTCACTACTTGCGTAAGAATGTAGTATGAAGAACGGTGTACTGCATTGTCCTGGTGTCTTGCAGAAAGACGTCTTGCAGGGCTAGACGCACTATGAAAATAAAAAGACAATACGAAGAAAAAATAACCTAAACGTTGCAAAAACATGCATATAAATAGCAGCTACTTTTACGCAGCTCCTGAAGCAGTTAGTAAGCAGCCTTCGTCTGGTAGACTTACGGTCAGCCGCTAGGTGCTCCGGGCCATCAGACTCATCAGGTCAGAACACAGCACTTCCCGCTTCCGAGCGAAACCCTACAGAGCTGTTGTCTAAGGAGGAATCGTCAAAATAATTTCTTTTACACATGCTTTGATTGTCTCGCTTCGAGGAGGCAGCCATGATTTACGCAAGGTTGTCTGAGGTGGCAATATAATTATTGGCATAACATTGACAAGTGTGGTCATCAAGTGTCAGGAATAGCAACTAAATGTTATAGGACGAGTATAGTCGTCGCAGATTCACTGTGTGACAAATGTTTGTTTATGACGACTATAGTCGCCATCCGTTATATTGGTACAAAATTTCATGACTATACTCGTCAACGTGAGGTGAAGGGCTAACAAAGTCGTATAATACGTAAGATACTGTCATATTTATTAATTTAAAAGTCCCTCTGTTTCATTATGCCTCATTCTCGCGAGTTACGAAGATGAATTTTTGTTTACAGAATGCTTCAAGCAGTTAATAAAGTATAAATTTAGACGGTTCTTCTAAGCGATTCTCCGTCATTTGCATTAGAGTATTGCTTTGAAGAACAAAGTTCTTTTTGCCTAATCATTCAGCGTTCCAACATGCCTAAAGTATGAGTGATCAGCGTTTCAAACGTACAGCAGCTTTGGTAGCTTTTCTTTTTTTTTTTTTTGGGGGGGGGGGGCAGTGCAAGCAATAGCTCACATATACAACTCCAACTTTATACGACGACCAAGCCGGGTAGACATTATTGTGCTTGCAAGAAAAAAAGACTCGGTCATAAAAAATTCAACAAAGATGCGTGCTCATTAGACAACATTGTGTACTATTTTCTCATGCAGGAGCATGTTTTAACGCTGTTTTTATGTGGAGCTACCATCGCCACTGCCATTAAGGTGAGTCTGCATGGCGGACAATATTGTGTTTTTCGCAATGTGCAATGCAGACAGGGGACTGCACTATATGGCGACATTCACTCGACCGAGGTAGATATAAAGCATCGTGAGATGCGAAATAACTAAGCTAAAGAAAGCTCGTATACACTGTGCAATTCAGACACGGAACAAAATGTTGGAAAACAGAGGGTAAATGCTACCGAGCTTTAATGCCCCTTTTAGGCCGCGTTACCGGCAGTATTTGTGAGCCCTTGCTAAAAAACAGCAGCTTATATCAAAGTGAAGTCATCGGAAATATGCCGACTCAAAAGCATATAATATGGTGCATGTTCCGTTTGTGTCTCTCTATGCTTTCTTTTTGAAGATCTTGTGCTAAAACACCAATAATTATGTCCTACAACTTTTGAAGATGTAAAAAACACATGAAACTAGTAGACAGTGTTCATACCGGAGCACAAGCTCTAACTCGCACCTCGCCATTGGTGTTCTTTAGATTAAGCGAGCGAACAACTTTCCCGTGGCACGACATGCGGACGAGGAGCGAAGGAGGGCGAGGAGGACGCGCAGCACGCGCCACCTGGTGGGGCGTAGCCCCATAGCGAGCAGTACATGAAGCGCAGCTTACGCTGGCCTCTCCGGTGCTGTCGTAACGAGCGCGCGTGCGCAGCTGTTGCAAGTAAGCGAGCGATCCAGGGAGCAGGTGTGGGCCGGGAAAGACTCGAGAGAGGGAGTGACGTCACATTGGCTCTGCTAGACAGGTGCTCAGTCTATGCCTGGCACGTGCTTTCCATTAATTATCCAGTTAAGTATGATGCCACCTTCTTGTGCTTGACGTCTTTAGTGATGTCATTATTTCTACTTTATACATGCGGGTTTCCAGGAATTTCACCAAAGTCGCGCTCACGAGGCGGGTCTCTAAGTCTGCGATTGTGTCTTTTGGTTTGCGCTAATAAGTGATTTCTAAATAATTCTGATTATTCTGGACACTTTAGTAACTCAACTTGTAACTAAACTTATGTTCTGATGTCATATCTGTAATGAAACCCATGAATTTTGTACTGTATTAGGTATTTTTTCTATTTAATATTTCTTTTATTTCGTCCCCGGTCGTCTCAGGAGGTGAACCAGAAGTTCTGCGCAAGAGACAAGACTGTCACTTGATGGTCGAACCACTAATAACTTCTCGTAAGTCCACTTAATGCTAAATGTGAAAAATACGTAAGAACCACACTGTATCAGAATGGGCTATCGCGTATGTGCGCCGATAGCGTTTTGGTCTTCTTTCTCTGATTTTTCCATTTCCTGGCTACCCACGCAGATACATAAGCGATATGAATATACGACTAGGTGGTCATTCCTTGTTGAACAATGTGTTACCTCAGTCCGTTACTTTGGCCACGATACATGGTGTCAGAAGTGTTTGTGTCGGCAGCAGAATGGACGCCGTCAAATGCCCGGAGCTGCTGTAGCTTATCGGAAACTTGAGAAACTGGCTGCTGTTTAAACAGAAGTTGAAACTCTGCATCATCGCGACGTCGTCAGACAAGCCAAATTGAAAGCGGCAATTCACCTCAGCACCCCAGGTGACGATGTCCTGCACGCGTACAACTTCGTGTTTGCCGATGGTGAGAACATAGCAGATTATGAAACTGTGGTCGGAAAGTTTGAAGAGTACTGTGTCCAGGAAGGGAATGAAGTTCATGAAAGGCACATGTTCCGCCTTCGAGTTCAGGGCGAGGCAGAACCCTTTTATACTTTTGCGCGATATGAAGAAGCAAGCAAAACTCTGCAAATGAGGAGTACTTGAATAATCCATGATAAGGGACCAAGTGGTCTTTGGTATCAACGAAAAAAAGCTGAGACAGATTGCTTGGCGAGAAGAACGTTGGCTTGCTGAAAACTGACCAACTGTGCAAAGCAGTCGAAGTTTCTGCACAGCAAAATGAAACGTCGTCGAAGGAAAGTTTTTAAGTAGAGTACACGAGAAGAACTGAACGGACACAGTTAAAAACAGTCTCGATGCTGTGTATGCGGAAGATCTCAAGCGCCAGAAGAATGTCCGACTCGCGTAATGTTTTGCTACGTATGCAAGGAAAAGAATCACTTCGCGGAGTTTTGCAGAAGTCGCCGGGTAAACCAAGTGGATGAAGCACAAAAGTCTGATGATAACTTCGATACCCTGAATATCAGCGTGTGCCGCGTGATTGGTGGTGCGGGAGCAGGGACAGTTCGCGGCAAGATAGCCGGCCAAGAACTGCGATATAAAGCACACGCTGGCTCGCAAGCCAACCTGCGTTCAGGCATAACCAACCGAACAACAGAGCCAAGAAAAAGCACAACAGTTTTAAAGGCATTTAATGGAAGCATTATCAAGAATGTGGGAGTCTCAACGCTGGAGGACACTGAAAGCGAAATCATGGGCGCAAATTACTTTTGTCGGCATGAAGCAAACGCTGGTTTCCATCAGGTACCACTGGACGGAGCGACATCCGCTACGACGTGCGTGCGCACATTCACAACGCCCTTTGATCGCTACAGGTTCTTACGGCTGCCGTTTGGAATTTCTTCAGCGAGCGAGGTCTTCCACAGGACGTTAACAGTTTTTGAACGCCTGACAGGAGTACGCGTATACATTGACGACATTCTGCTCTGGTGGCACTCGACAGAGTAGCATGATTTAAGCCATACTAAAGCGAGCGGAGCAAGCTCATCATCATCATCATAATAATAATAATAATAATAATAATAATAATCATCATCATCTGCCTGGTTACGCCCACTGCAGGGCGAAGGCCTCTCCCATACTTTTCAATCTACCCCGGTCATGTACTAAATGCGGCCATGTCGTTCCTGCAAACTTCCTAATCTCATCCGCCCACCTAACTATCTGCCGCCCCCTGCTACGCTTCCCTTGCCTTGGAATCCCGTCCGTAACCCTTAATGACCATCGGTTATCTTCCCTCCTCATTACATGTCCTGCCCATGCCCCATTTCTTTTTCTTGATCTCAGCTAAGATGTCATTGACTCGCGTTTGTTCCCTCAACCAATCTGCTCTCTTCTTATCCCTTAACATTACACCCATCATTCTTCTTTCCATAGCTCGTTGCGTCGTCCTCAATTTAAGTAGAACCCTTTTCGTAAGCCTCCAGGTTTCTGCCCCGTAGGTGAGTACTGGTAAGACACAGCTGTTATAAACTTTTCTCGTGAGGGATAAGGGCAACCTGCTGTTCATGATCTGAGAATGCCTGACAAACGCACCCCAGCCCATTCTTATTCTTCTGAGTATTTCAGTCTCATGATCCGGATCCGCAGTCACTACCTGTCCTAAGTAGATGTATTCCCTTACCACTTCCAGTGCCTCACTACCTATCGTAAACTGCTGTTCCCTTCCGAGACTGTTAAACATTACTTTAGTTTTCTGCAGAATAATTTTTAGACCCACTCCTCTGCTTTGCCTCTCCAGGTCAGTGAGTATGGATTGCAGTTGGTCCCCTGAGTTACTAAGCAAGGCAATATCATCAGCGAATCGCAAGTTACTAAGGTATTTTCCATTAACTCTTATCCCCAATTCTTCCCAGTCCAGGTCTCTGAATACCTCCTGTAAACACGCTGTGAATAGCATTGGAGAGATCGTATCTCCCTGCCTGACGCCTTTCATTATTGGGATTTTGTTGCTTTCGTTATGGAGGACTATGGTGGCGGTGGAGCCGCTGTAGATATCTTTCAGTATTTTTTACATACGGCTCGTCTACACCCCGATTCCGTAATGCCTCCATGACTGCTGTGGTTTCGACAGAATCAAACGCTTTCTCGTAATTAATGAAAGCTATATATAAGGGTTGGTTCTATTCCGCACATTTCTCTATCACCTGATTGATAGTGTGAATATGGTCTATTGTTGAGTAGCCTTTACGGAATCCTGCCTGGTCCATTGCTTGACAGAAGTCTAAGGTGTCCCTGATTCTATTGGCGATTACCTTAGTAAATAGTTTGTAGGCAACGGACAGTAAGCTGATCGGTCTATAATTTTTCAAGTCTTTGGCGTCCCCTTTCTTATGGATTAGGATTATGTTAGCGTTCTTCCAAGATTCCGGTACGCTCGAGGTCATGAGTCATAGCGTATACGGGGTGGCCAGTTTTTCTAGAACAATCTGCCCACCATCCTTCAACAAATCTGCTGTTACCTGATCCTCCCCAGCTGCCTTGCCCCTTTGCATAGCTCCCAAGGCTTTCTTTACTTCTTCCGGCGTTACTTGCGGGATTTCGAATTCCTCTAGACTATCCTCTCTTCCATTATCGTTGTGGATGCCACTGGTACTCAGAACTCCTCAGCCACTTGAATTATCGCATCCATATTAGTAATGATATTGCCGGCTTTGTCTCTTAAACCACACATCTGATTCTTGCCAATTCCTAGTTTCTTCTTCACTGCTTTTAGGCTTCCTGCATTCGTGAGAGCATGTTCAATTCTCTCCATATTATACTTCCTTATGTCAGCTATCTTACGCTTGTTGATTAACTTCGAAAGTTCTGCCAGTTCTATTCTATCTTTAGGGTTAGAGGCTTTTATGCATTGGCGTTTCTTGATCAGATCGTTCGTCTCCTGCGATAGCTTACTGGCATCCTGTATAACGGAGTTACCACCGACTTCTACTGCACACTCCTTAATCATGCCCACAAGATTGTCGTTCATTGCTTCAACACTAAGGTCCTCTTCTTGAGTTAAGGCCGAATACCTGTTCTGCAGCTTGATCTGGAATTGCTTTTTTTTCGCTCTTACTGCTAACTCATTGATCGGCTTCTTATGTACCAGTTTCTTCCGTTCCCTCCGTTCCGGAGCAAGCTGGCTGATATTTAATGCGTACAAATGTGTATTTTGTTAGAAATAGATAACATTTCTGGGGAACGGGAGGAGCGAGAGTGGTGTTCACCGTTAATCGAGGGCATACACGTTATACCACCTCAGAAGGATTAGCAGACGGTTCCCAGAATGTTGGGCGTCGTCAATTATTTTCGCATATATGTACCCTAGCCCAATGTCAAGGCATCATTACTTCACTGCGTTATGAAGGAAAGCGTGCTGTTCCAATGGACATCAGCACATGCGCATGAGTGGGCTCCGATCTGCCAAGTACTGATAAACACATCGCTACTAGCGCTTTTCGATTCAAGGAAAGAAACTAGGGTAATATTAGACGCCTCGGGAACCGGCATTGGCGCCGCCTTACTGCAAAACACGGAGAATGGCGCCTGCATGGTCTCGTAAGCATCGTGCGTTCGGAGCGAGAGGGACATGCGCTATGCTCTAATTGAAAAAGATGTGCTCGCTATAGTTTTTGAGGAAAATGACGAGAACTAAAGTTTCATCAGGTTGTGTACGGCTGCAGGATCCCGGTCGAAAGTGATCACAGGCCCCTGATTTCTATCGCCCCAAAGAGGGTTTAGGAGATGCCACCAAGGCTGCAACCATTTTACTTTCATCTTTTCAAATACGATTTTATCTTGCCGTTCATCTCTGGGAAAGACTTACTGCTCGCACATATCCTGTCCCTTGCTGCCACGCCGCCTGGGTGCGCTGAAGAAACGTGGATGACCACGCAATTCAAGCGGTCTTAAGTCTTGTAAGCAAACCAACAAAGCAATGACGGCAAGAAGAAGCGCGCACAGATCCGTATTTAACCAGCGTTGTAGAACAAATAAACCAAGGTGCGACCATTAAAGGGGAACTAAAGCCGTTCACACCGGACTTATCGGCAGTGGAGGCGTACTGCTAAAGTGAAGCAAGATTGTCGTAGCCATGAGCACAAATCGGGCGGCGGATGCACGAGGGTCACATGGAACCGAAGAGGGGCAAGGCTAGGGCACGTATGCTGGTTTTTTTCACCAGGACTCGGCAGTGATATTAAGAACTTGTTATGAACGTGCTATGTGTGTAGGAAATACAGCTACAGCCAAGCGAGCGAACACCTGCTACTATGCCCTACGCCCGAACGAGCATGGTACCACTTCGAAATTGACCTGTTCCAGTTTGCAGAGATCTCGTACGTGGTAGTTTATGACGACCAATCGAACTTCCCAGAGGTTGAAAGGTTGATGGGACCAACAGGAACGGAAACGATTTTAAAGGTATCTTTCATCTTACCTCGGTATGCCATTCCTGCGCATGTCTACACTGACACCGGGTTCTAATTCCCTTCGCATGACTTCGCTGCCATCGCAAGAAGGTACGACTTGGAACATATAACATCCAGCCCTAATTTCCCGCGCTCAAACGGCCAAGGTGAAAAGGGCGTACAGATTGTTAAACAACTTCTCAAGAAAACTACGGAGTACGGTGAGGATTTATGGTTGGGCCTTTTGGTTTATTCATTTTCTCCCTTAGAATGTGGAAGGTGTCTCGGAGAGCTGCAGCAATGTTGTCGTCTTCGGACAACTGTTGCCGAATTCATGACAAACCTAGAACGCCGACGATGACCCATTCACGACGAGATCACTACAATGCACGACAAGTTATGCCTGGGAGAGACTGACGGACGGCAAGGCTTTAACGACGATGGTTTGGCAACGGCAGCTTAAGCACGATTGGGATACGACAGCATTGTGATTGTGACACGAAATGACGTCAATAGAGCGATGAAAGCAGTAAACTGACGACGTCATGACGACAATGGTCTCACGACGGTATGACAAGAGGTTGAATCACCACGTCATAATTTAGACAATGGAACGACCATGTCAACATCACTGCGACGGTATGAGAACGAATGCGCGAAGACAGCTGTAGGACCCCGAAGCGTTGACAACCATTGCGTCACGAAGATGGTATGACAAAGATTGCATGACTCCATTGGAAAGGCCTTGCAACTGCATCATGATTGCGGTATTACCACGAATGCATGACGACTGTGTAACGACGACCGCGCGACAACGACGGCATGAAAAAAATCGCACAACAAAGGTGAAACTGCGACGATGCCACGACAATGATAGCACCACGGCCTTGAGGAAACATCTAGTTGTTCTAACTATAAGACTACTTAAGGCACCGCGTCATCCCAGAAGGCATGATTTCGACGGCACGGCAAGAGAAAAATGGTAAAGCTGGAATGACGACAATTCAACGACTAAGAAGGCAACACGGCCATGAGCAAATACGTAGTGGTCCATGCTATAAGACTACTTAAAGGGCCCCTCTTCAGGTCACATAGCAAATTTTGGTTATACGCTCGAAATGACAACGTGCCCTCTAAGGAACCTTCTACCGCAAAAATTTATCAAATTAGTTTATGAATACCCGAAATATATATATATATATATATCTCAGGAGGCAAGCGGAAACAGTATTGTAAATTTAACATCACTCGCAGACAGCTGAAATATTCAAAATGAGACAAAATACGGCAGTGTGAAGGCGGATGTAATCGCACCGGCCAAGAAAACAGGATGCTATGAGAACGTCGCAGTTTGGGGTAACCAACAAACCCTTTTGGCTAGTTACCCAAATCTGCAAGTAACTAACAAAACCGTTCTTTTGTTCGTTACGTAAAAAGAGGCAGCAATTTATTGGCGCGCACTGAACAACACGTCGCTGCAAAGTGATCCATATAAATTATTTGTGTCAGTAACCTCGCCGCAGCGAAAGCAAGCACGCTTAAATGCGCAGTCATTGGTACATCTCAGCACCATATTCTTTACAGCTATGATACACGTGGAAACCAGTGTGATTCAAGGCGCAGTGTGTTGGGCCATATCATACAGTCAACGAGGTTTTGCAAGTAAACCGAAATACCCAGAAAGCTGACCTTTCTTTCAAGGAGTGTCGGTTTGAGATTCTTGCGGGCAGCATCAGCTTATACAGAATTGTAGTGCATGCCTGCGATGTTGTTGTGTTTCACTTCATCCACGTTCATGTTACCAAGAATGTCCCATCACTGTAAGTTGGAGCATGACAGCTGCTTTTTGTGCCTAATACATAGCTGCTAAAAAAGCACGGGCATTCTTGAAAGCTATGTCGGCGGGTCAAAATTTTCAGTAAAAATATTGCACTCGTGCTTCTGCAGCTTTCTTCATTTCTTTTACTTCTACTTGCGCCAATTGTATTTTTTTCTCGTCTCATGGCGCAGGGCGTATTGCTGTTTTTCATTCACGACTACTACGAAGGCGTCAGGCAGCAAGGAACGCTAGCTTCTAACGGCCTTGAGGACATCTTTGAGAAGCAGGAACTTAGCCTGCCGGCTTACCCACAGCATGTCCTACAGGTATTTCACACGTTTTCAGCAAAGGTGCAAGCAACAGTGCCGGCATTTAACAGCGAACGAGCAGGGTCGCAAAATGGAATATGTTTTTTAGTGGCTATGAGGTTGCGCTGCTAAGCTCATGGTGGTGGGATAGACTCCCAGCTTCTTTTTTATAGCCGAACATGAAATATTGCTGTAGATTTCCCAAGTGCTACCTGTGGCAGGTGCCTACATTTCACAAAGTGTTTGTAGTAAAAGAAAGCACCGACGCACACGTGCCATACATGGCACAGCTTCTGCTTTCTACGTGTCACATATTACGACTGAATAATCACAAATTTATGACGGAATTCTTGTGTGCCTGTTTTCAGCTTGCAGCCACTAGAGGCGCTTGTGCTTTAGGTCTTTTGGCATTTAGCCTCTTGTTAATCTCCTAAACTTGGTTATCCCCCCCCCCCCCTCAAAAAAATCTAATAAGTTTTCGATGAGACATGAATGTGCATAGCGTTTCTATCCCGACAGCAATTATACGAACGGTGGGGACATATTGACGCCGTTGGCGTCGCAGCCATGGCCGTCGTCGCGGTGTTCCCATAACAGCACACGCCATAGCCCCACATATAACAAAGGAAGTTATGCACATGCACGACTCGCGCGTGGAAGGTTATAGACAGTCCCCAGAAACGTGAAATGCGTTTGGCTGGATTGGACGCGCCGTGAACGTTATATGTGCCTCGCTGGAGAAGCCAGTGCAGCGTTCCTATGTCCGCTGCTGGCATGAATCATCACCATCAGTTGGCACGAATAGGCCTGTTCGGTCATTTGTCTCTGACAGTCCCGGACTGCCCTGTAGGCAATGCTTTCCCCTCGTCTGCGTGGCAGTACAGGACTGTCAAAGAGGCGCAGTCGAAGAGAGCCAGCGGTGTAGGCACGCGCACTATATACGCGCACATAGCATAACTGCTGAGCTTCTGTGTGTGTGCTGAGCAGTATACCGGGTATTTATGCGATCTTTTTCAGGAATCTATAAAGGTCATCTGTGACAGATAGCGCAGTTACAATCTTTGAGCTGGATGGACCAAACAGATTGACATTCTCCATTATCTGGGCGAAGGAATCAAGTGTACAACTGAATGATTAACAACAATTTACTAAATATAGTTTTAACGAATGAGTTTGCAGCACACAGTATTACTTATCAATTCTAGGCTGGGAGTTCACAAGGTATACAAAATTGGAACGAATTGTGAGTTGGGCACCCGTCTCGAGATGTTAATTCCCGAACTTGGAAAAAAAATAAATTAGGGGGTTTTACGTGCCAAAACCACGATCTGATAATGAGGCACGCCGGAGTAGGGCATTCAGGAAATCTAGATATACCTGGGTTTTTTTAACGCGAACCTAAATCTAAGTACACGGGTGTTTTCGCCCTTCGCCCCCATCGAAATGCGGCCGCCGTGGCTGAGATTCGATCCCGTGATCTCGTGCTCAGCAGCCTAACACCATAACCACTAAGCAACCACGGTGGGTTGGCCGAACTTTGCGGATAAATACATTGGCGGTGTGGTTACTTTTGTGCTTCAATGCATAAAACGGCGTTTTCTTAAACAAGTAAGTAAAACGTCATGCTGCATATTTTGAAAATGACGTCATCTACCTTATTCTCTTCAAGTGGATGTGCAGTGCAGTCTCACGAGCTACAATTTGTAAATCGCAATATGTGACATACGTTGATTAGGTAAAAATAATTTGTCAATTTTAATAATTTGTGTATCAGAAACTTTTATTTCTTGTTCAAGCAATGTCCGCCCTTTCGAGTACACTAGCTCAAGGACTGAAATAGCGTTATCCCACGCAGATTATTTTGCTTTTAAATCGCTGAAGCTCTTTGCAGAAAGCCCGGTATTGAAGCATCCAGCTAACAGCCCATAGTATCACATTGGGCGCTGATTGAGGCTGAGCTACGGTTCTCCGTCAGTCCCATATGATGCGCCATCGATGTACGACGCCCGCAACGCCACTGGCGGCGCTCATCACACCAGCGTCGTGAGGCGCCTGGAAGCTTCCTGGGTGCTCTTTCTTCGCCCCAGCACGATTCGCATTTTCTCCTGCGTCGTTCCGAGATGTCGCAGCAGAATACAGTTAGAACGCCGTCCTAGGACTTCAAGTGCAACGCTAAACTTCGATATCACTCTCAATGCTTCGCTTTTCGGGTGAAACTGCGACGTATTTTGACATTGTTGGCGCTGATATAGTTCCTGGTCGTTGTCTATAGTCCTTGAAAGACTTCGAGTGTGGATTTGTGCACTTCTGCCTGGTATTATTGCGGTCAAGTCCGATGAATTCGTTTAGCCGTCGGTCAAAAACTTTGTGGCAGGTTTAGTAGGTGACTTTTTTGAGAGGTGGAATCATCATAGGCTTCGTCTTCGACTTACAAGTGGATTTGTGCGGTTCCTCGCTATTGTCGTAGTACAAAGTGTTACGGCGCGAGCCTGCCGCGCAATTATTTCACTTGGTCATCACATCATCTGTCAAGGCGGGGCAAGTGTTGGCCTTAGCGATTAAATAGTATTTGAGCGCTTCATGGTAGATTTATTATTGAAAGATGTTCGGCAGTTGGAGTTCACACCTACAAAGTGCTGCTCAAGACAACGAAATGAGTATATGCTATCTTGTTTTACTTTACAACTTGGACATATAGATAAGCTGTCTATGTGCGCAGACCGTTAAACCACACGTATAGTCTTCCTCATAAATACAGTTGCAACTATATGATTCGTGGCATGAGGAAAGCGTTGAAGATCCAGACAAGTGTTTAGTAACTGCACGTGCTAAAAGCGTATGATGCCTTCGACGCTGCGATTTGGTGCACATGGCGTGTTGTAATGGTATAAATGGGTCAACAACACGAAAAACCGGAACCTCCCTGAACGGGAGCTATCGATGGTCTGCGTAGCACTGTAAGGCCCTCGGCGACGTGAGTAAGGTGTTATAGGGGTAATGATCTGTGGGGCGGGGGTTGTGCTGATGTAGCACGCGATACTTACTTATGTATGCGTAAGGAGTATGAGCAGAGAAATGCGCTTACTTACATCGCCGAGGACATAACTCCGCATCAAGCCGCCCACCACAGGATGCTACACTTCGACAGTTCCATTTCAGGGAAGTTCCTCATGAATTGTTTGCACGATGCCCCGGCGGGACATACCCAACGCGCTAATGACGTCACACGCATCGAAGTGGGGAGGGTGGCGCGTCCCCACTCGATGCGTGATCAATGCACAAATGGCGCATCCTCTCGTTCTGGGTTACCTTTAGACACGTTCCATTCGCACTGGTCGGGTGTTTACCAGGGCGTCCCACATCGCTTGCTATTTTCCTTTTAGTATAGGCGAGGGCAACTATTGACAAGATTCAACGCCTCTTTTCTTCGTACGGCACATAGGTAAGAGAAAGCGGACGTGCTCGCATAATGTTTTGTGCCGGCACGCCTAATGCTATCGCGTAGAATGGGTCGTTTGTCATGTACTGCCGATGGCAACTATCAAGTTTGGGCTTAAACACTTAAAGTGCGCGTTGTTGCTTTCTATATAGAAATGGGTTTTCTGGCTTCACATGGAACTTTCCGACTGACTCGCCACATAAAGCTGCGCAATAAATGTCAAGCGAAGCCAGTAGCACAACGTGAAACGCCAGTGAAAGATACACAGGCTGCACAAACGGTTGCTGTAAACACATTGCAGAGTAACTGAAAGTTTGGTCTCTCAGTCGGCTTATATAGCCCTGGGTTAGAGAGTTCCGCAATAGCTGGTAAGCGGCTGTAACGTGACATCGGCAAGGTCTTAATAACGGAGTTGTTCTTGAGGATCGGTTAGAATGCTTCGTGTCTAACAAAATGTTGAAGGGAGGCTCTTTTACCCCTAGCGACTTCTAAAAAAGCTTTATTTTCCCGTTACAATAAAAAAAACTTTGATTTATCGCTGTTATTTATTTACCTCATGTTCGGTGGATCAGGATACGCTGACAGCCACCGACACTTTTTTTACTAAGCTTAGGATGAACCTGAACATTTACACGGGAATGCAAATTCCATTCAGGTAATTTGATAGCCGAAGCTTTTGTTCATTTGGATTAAATTTCCTTGCAGTCGAACAACATAAAATATGTTGGCAGGTTTGAGTGAAGATTTGGGCGGAGCACTTGTAGTTAATCAATATACGCAAGTAAGAGAGTTCCTCATGAACGAAGGGTGTTGCGAGTGACACACGTGCAGCATTGGGTATTGACGAACGTCTTTTTTTGTCTAAAAGAGACGTAGTACAGAGAAGGGACATCAACAAATGCGGCAGATTTAGTTAGCATTGCATAGGTCATGAATGACTCTTGCTGAAACTTCAATGAAAGGTTCTCCTTGAATCTGCGTTCGTCACTTCTGAAAAAATAACATAAATGAAACTATTTTCGTATAAAAGGAGTAAGGTTACCTACATACAACACAGGACATCACCAAGCTTTACCAGCACCTTTAAGCTTTCTTTCGTCGAGAAAAAATAAAGCTTTGTGACGTAGTTGCAAGGCATTCCTTATGCAGGGAAGAAAAAAGACTGTCAGTATAAGCGCAGGAACAGTAGCGAAAATCTCCTTAATTATACCATCATAATTCTAGAGGCATATCGAAGCACATACTCGTACTATATATAGAAACGCCGCTAGTCGCAGCGCAGGTAACGACTTCTTGAACGTGCGCAGAGGTAGGTATGTCTTGATTAAATAAAGAAGAATATTCATTCTCTTAACAGTACAATTCAAATATTAGGCGGTAACTTGTTCTTTCTTTTGTGTGTGTGTGTGTGTGGCGGCGGCGCCGGCGTTTGGAAGGTGACATACTCGACCGAACAACCATAAAAACTGCCGCTTTAATACAATGCATCCTGACCCATAATTATCATGGCGCGCGCTTGTAGCCGGTGCCGGGCTTCTACTACCCAGTCGGCGGAGTGGTCGCACCGGGAGCCCCGATGCCGATGGGAGGACCTGCGGCCGCGACTGCGCGGCGTTGATGCCGCCTGTACGCGCGCCACGGACCAAGAGGGGCGTGCGAAAAACCGGGCGTAAAGGAGAAGAGGAAGCGTCGTCGTGCTGTCGCATCTGTGCACGCGCGACATAAGACAGTGTGCTCAGCCACGGGAATTTTTTTTTTTTTGGGGGGGGGGGAGGGGGGGAATGTATTTCTGAGGTCGTAAATAACAGTAATTCCTCGTCGTACATTCATTCACACTATATAGTATTGGCACAAACAAAACACAATTCAATAGACCCCCACTTTTCTTTTTTTGTATGGCAATGCCAGAGAAAAATAATTTCACTGACAAACGCTATGCATAGGTAGCATGTCAGCTTACTTGCTTCAAGCCCTCAAAACTGCGCCTGTGCGATACCAAAATGGAACCAAGTTAGTATGGTTCACCCTCCCTTTGAATAAATCTAGGCGTTTTTAAAAGTGAGCTTTCATTGCCTCTTGCCCGATGTTGATCTCAGCATCCTTGCATTCCCCAAGCAGGAAGAAAATAACTTCGCGAATCGCCACTCCATTTCCCTTACGTGGGGCCTGGTAAAATTAGTTAGACATGTCTCGCTCAGTTGGTTTCAAGACTACCTAGAGGGTCAACGCGTATTCCCGCAATTCGTTTTCCTTCAATTGGAAGGGACACTGAAACGCTTTTTATCGACGACCGGAAATGCACTTGAAGTTAAACTAGATAATTTCAGAAATAATTTCCAGCAAAAAATACTTAAACGCGTGGAGCAGAAGCGCAGTTATGGCAACCGAAGATCGCGTTTGATGCCCTTCGAGGTGCTCCCGCTCTTTCTTCAATGCCCAGCACTGCAAATGTTACGGGGAAACGTGAGTGAAACATATTCCATACCATCGGAAGTGGGGGATGCTTCGGGGGTGAGGATGCTTTGGAGGTGAGGACTAAGTGCAACGATGCGATATCATAGCATGGTATTGCCACCGATTCGACGATTGTGATTGGCCGAGATACAATCAGATTCCCTATTCGAGACGCTTAGGGGAGACGGTGGTATTAAAAGCAGACTTCGTGCAGAGGGGCCGACATGTCCTGATGTGAATTCAGATGTTTAACATGCTCCTGCATGGAGTGGGACTCGTTAACTAGAGCCGTGCAACTAATGTCAAATAAACTCTTTTTCCTTCATTCGTACTTTTGGACGTATTCGTCGATGGGCTCAGTGGATCACTTTGCCCTAACGCCACCCATACCTGCAACAAGATTTTAAAAATGTTTCAAAAGAGATGCTAAAGTACATGATTCAAAAAATAGTTCCCCGTCCTGCTTGAAACAGGTGCGATATTGACACGTGTACTTATATTTATCGGGCGACCACGTTTCGCCGCCTAACAAATCTTATCGCACAGCGCGGGACGCGCTTGCATGTATCCGAAGTTTCTGGAAAGTTATCGATGCTTCTATCCACAGTCTGTTGTCGACGAACCTTCTGTTATCTGATTTATTCGCCAGACTCGAATGGTGTAGAACTTTGTGGAAGGCACGCGGGTCCGAACGATTAGTCTGGAACATTCGACGACTGCACTATAAAAGCCGACGCGCATGACCCGCTGATCAGATTTCCGACGATCGCCGACTGTGTTCGCCGCTTTCGTTGTGCTATAAGTGTAGCCTGTTTTGTGGGCACAAGTTCGCCCAATAAAAGTTAGTTTTCTCGTTCACAGTATTGCTACTGTGTTCTTCTACGTCACCACCACGTGACATCTGGTGGAGGTGCTTTGCGTTCATGTACCGGACGCCCCCACAAAGCCGTGACCCAAGCCCTCACTCGGAAGACACCAACGTCGCCAAGAACCAGCGAGGTAGCCGCAGGCTGCAAGGACTGCCCCCGGAGCACGGACTTTTGCCCGAGACGACTAGGAAGATGGCCACCACGTCAACCCCAATGGCAGCCCCAGCGTCACCCATCGTGCTGCAGCAGCCCAGGGAGCCTCCGACGTTCCGCGGTTCAACTTTCGAGGACCCGGAAAGCTGGCTCGAGACGTACGAGAGAGTCGCTACCTTTAACAACTGGAACAGCGACGACAAACTGCGATATGTCTTCTTCGCTTTGGAAGACGCGGCCAGGACGTGGTTCGAGAACCGAGAAGCCACCTTAACGACCTGGGAACTTTTCCGAAGCGGCTTCCTGCAGACGTTCGCAAGCGTCGTACGCCGAGAACGAGCCCAAGCGCTATTAGAAACCCGGGTGCAGCTACCTAATGAGACGACCGCGATCTACACGGAAGAAATGAGCCGTCTCTTCCGCCACGCCGACCCTGAAATGCCCGAGGAGAAGAAAGTCCGCCTGCTGATGCGTGGTGTGAAGGAGGAACTTTTTGCCGGAATGGTACGAAGCCCACCGAAGACCGTGGACGAGTTTCTTCGCGAGGCCACCAGCATCGAGAAGACACTCGAGATCCGAAACCGGCAATTCGACCGCCGCACAAACTCGACGAACTACGCCGGAGTTCAATCACTGGCCGCCGACGACCTGCGCGAGGCTATCCGAGCGGTCGTGCGGGAGGAGCTACAAAAGCTGTTCCCACCATCACAGCCTCAAGTGGCTTCGATTGCCGACGCCGTGCGTGAAGAGCTCCAACAACAACTTGGAGTAGCCCCTGTATCGCCCCAGCCTGAGCCGCAAGCGATGACCTACGCCGCCGTCGCACGCCGTCAAGGTCCCCCTCCGCGACCGCGCCAGGGCCCTGTCACGCCGCAGTTCCGTCGTCCGCCGCCGCCAGCGCCAGCACGACCACCCGTCGCCCAGCGGACCTACGCGAGGAAGACGGACATTTGGCGCGCTCCTGACCACCGCCCGCTCTGCTACCACTGCGGAGAAGCGGGGCACATCTACCGCCGATGCCCATACCGGGAGATGGGACTGCGAGGTTTCGCCGTTAACGCGCCGCGGCCACAGATTGGCGAACGACCTCGCGATATCGCCGACTACCTCGCCGCCACTCAGTGGAGCCCTCGACGAGCTTCCCGTTCGCCGTCACCAGGCCGCTACCTGTCGCCGCAGCGCCGACCATACACTGGCCCAGCCCGGGGCCGGTCCGTCAGCCCATATCCGGAAAACTAAAAGCAGCAACCGATGGAGGTGCGGTTGCTGTTCGTCGAACTGACGAAGATCCTCCGCCGCCGACGAAGACGACGAAGAAACCATCTCGACGACTTCATGACGACACGCCGCCGTCCCGAAGAAGTCGGGAAGCCAAGACTACACCGACGAAAGACGACTTGACGACGCGACGTTCCAGCTTCAGATCAACACGACGCAGCCGTGATCCGACGCCAAGACCCAACTGCAACGCCAGACAAAGAACCACCGACCTCGACGTGCTTCTCGACGGCCACGCAGTCACTGCCTTAGTCGACACAGGGGCCGATTACTCCGTAATGAGTGGACACATCGCCGTCCAGTTGAAGAAGGTTAAGACTGCATGGGAAGGCCCTCAAATTCGGACCGCTGGAGGACACCTGATTACGCCGACAGGAATGTGCACGGCAAGAATTACCATTCACGACCGGACTTACCCTGTCACCTTCGTTATCCTCCAACAGTGTTCACGAGACGTCATTCTCGGCATGGACTTCCTCAACCAACACGGCGCAGTCATCGACCTGAAGTCGAAGTCAATAACGCTGTCGGAAGATCATGCAATACCGCCGGAGACCCCTCGAAGTCACCACGCCTTGAGTGTGCTTGAAGATCAAGTGAGCATCCCGCCTCGCTCCAGCATTGTTATCTTGGTCGGCACCGAAACACCCGCTGACGTAGAAGGCGTCATCGAAGGCGACCAACGTCTACTGCTCGACCGTGAAATTTGCGTCGCAAGAGGGATCGCTCGACTGCACGGAGGAAACACGAAAGTGTTGCTGACAAACTTCAGCAAGGAGTTCAAGCACATCAACAAGGGCACGACGATCGCATACATCGAGGAAATTGTGGAAACCAGCGATGCCTTTGTCCTCTCGGATTCTATCGCATCTACCCCGACAACCGTAGTTCCCGAGCCAGACTTCGACATAAGTCCAAGTCTCCCCGTGATTAAGCAGCAACAGCTCAGAAGTCTGCTTCGACGATACAAAGGCTGCTTTTCGACGTCATCGAGGATTCGACAAACACCAGTCGCAAAGCATCGCATAATAACCGAAGAATGCGCTCGACCACTACGCCAGAGCCCTTACCGAGTTTCGACGCGGGAACGTGAAGCTATAAGAGAACAAGTCGACGAAATGCTGCGCGACGACATCATCCAGCCGTCGAAAAGCCCGTGGGCATCCCCTGTTGTCCTGGTAAAGAAAAAGGACGGAACCCTACGTTTCTGTGTCGATTATCGTCGACTGAACAAGATCACGAAGAAGGATGTATACCCCCTCCCACGGATAGACGACGCATTAGATCGGCTCTGCAACGCTAAATACTTCTCGTCGATGGACCTCAAGTCTGGCTATTGGCAAATTGAAGTCGACGAAAGAGATCGCGAAAAGACCGCCTTCATCACCCCAGACGGCCTCTACGAGTTCAAGGTTATGCCATTTGGACTGTGCTCGGCGCCTGCAACGTTCCAGCGCGTGATGGACACGGTTTTAGCAGGATTGAAGTGGCAGACCTGTCTCGTTTACTTGGATGACGTCGTTGTCTTCGCCGAAAATTTCGACGAACACCTTAGGCGGCTCGCAACAGTACTCGAGGCCATCAAGTCATCAGGGCTCACTCTGAAGCCAGAAAAGTGCCGCTTCGCCTACGATGAGCTTCTGTTCCTAGGCCACGTCATCAGCAAGTCTGGAGTCCGCCCCGACCCGCAGAAGACAGCTGCCATCGCAAAGTTCCCGCAGCCCACCGACAAGAAGGCAGTGCGTAGATTTCTTGGCATGTGTGCCTACTACAGGCGATTTGTCAAGGACTTTTCACGCATCGCTGAGCCGCTGACACAGCTAACTAAATGTGACATCGAGTTCAAGTGGGAAACGCCGCAGGCCGACGCATTTGAAGAACTCAAACGACGCATGCAGTCGCCGCCCGTACTTGCGCACTTCGACGAGCTCGCCGATACCGAAATCCACACTGACGCCAGTAGCCTAGGCCTCGGTGCCGTCCTAGTCCAGAGAAAAGATGGACATGAACACGTGATAGGTTACGCTAGCCGGTCGTTGTCAAAAGCAGAACGCAATTATTCCACAACAGAAAAGGAATGCCTCGCCATCGTTTGGGCTACAGCGAAATTTCGCCCCTACCTATATGGCAGGCCATTCAGAGTGGTCAGCGACCATCACGCGTTGTGTTGGCTAGCTAACTTAAAGGACCCTTCAGGACGGCTGGCACGGTGGAGCCTCAGACTACAAGAATACGACATCACTGTAACATACAAGTCCGGTCGAAAACACTCAGATGCCGATTGCCTATCACGCGCCCCCATTGACCCGCCGCCGCAAGATAACGAGGACGACGACGCCTTCCTTGGAATAATAAGCGCGGAAGACTTCGCTGATCAACAACGAGGGGACCCGGAGCTAAAAGCCCTAGTCGAGTATTTGGAAGGGCACACCGACGTTGTCCCTAGGGCATTTAAGCGTGGATTATCTTCGTTCACGCTTCAAAACAACCTACTCGTGAAGAAAAACTTTTCACCAGTCCGCGCCAACTACCTTCTTGTTGTTCCGTCGGCGCTGCGTCCAGAAGTACTGCACGCCTTACACGACGATCCCACTGCTGGGCACCTCGGATTCTCCCGGACGCTGTCGAGGATACATGAAAGGTATTACTGGCCGCGTCTTACCGCCGACGTCGCCCGTTACGTCAAGACATGCCGAGACTGTCAACGACGCAAGACACCACCGACAAGGCCAGCAGGGTTACTACAGCCGATTGAACCTCCTCGTCGACCATTCGAGCAGATTGGGATGGATTTGTTGGGGCCGTTTCCGACGTCAACATCCGGGAATAAGTGGATCGTCGTGGCGACGGACTATCTCACCCGATTCGCTGAAACAAAAGCTCTACCGAAAGGCAGCGCAGCCGAGGTGGCGAAATTTTTCGTCGAGAACATCCTGCTGCGACATGGCGCCCCAGAAGTCCTCATCACCGACAGAGGAACGGCTTTTACAGCAGAGCTCACCCAAGCCATTCTGCAATATAGCCAGACAAGCCACAGGAGGACAACTGCCTACCATCCGCAAACTAATGGTCTCACGGAGCGCCTGAATAAGACCCTCGCCGACATGCTAGCGATGTACGTCGACGTTGAGCACAAGACGTGGGACGCGGTCCTGCCGTATGTAACCTTCGCTTACAACACGGCGGTGCAAGAAACAACACAGATCACGCCGTTTAAGCTGGTTTACGGCAGGAACCCGACGACGACGCTCGACGCCATGCTGCCCCACGTCATTGACGAAGAGAATGTTGACGTCGCTAGCTATCTCCAGCGCGCCGAAGAAGCCCGACAGCTCGCCCGCCTCCGGATCAAGAGCCAGCAGAGGACCGACAGCCGACGCTACAACCTCCGACGACGCTTTATCGAGTACCAGCCCGGTGACCGTGTTTGGGTTTGGACCCCTATACGCCGACGAGGACTGAGCGAGAAGCTCTTGCGTCGCTATTTCGGACCGTACAAGATCATCCGACGTATTGGCGTACTGGACTATGAGGTCGTGCCAGACGGCATTTCGCTGTCACAGCGGCGTCGCTCACGACCTGAAATTGTCCACGTTGTGCGACTCAAGCCGTACCACCAGCGTTGACGAACTTTGGGACTTCGCGTAACTGACTTTTAGACTTGATTTCTTTTCGTTGTTTTGTTACTTATGTTTAATAAGTGTCCTTTTGTGTGTCGCTCTCTTATATTTGTAGCATCGGGACGATGCTTTTTAAGAGGGGGGTATTGACACGTGTACTTATATTTATCGGGCGACCACGTTTCGCCGCCTAACAAATCTTATCGCACAGCGCGGGACGCGCTTGCATGTATCCGAAGTTTCTGGAAAGTTATCGATGCTTCTATCCACAGTCTGTTGTCGACGAACCTTCTGTTATCTGATTTATTCGCCAGACTCGAATGGTGTAGAACTTTGTGGAAGGCACGCGGGTCCGAACGATTAGTCTGGAACATTCGACGACTGCACTATAAAAGCCGACGCGCATGACCCGCTGATCAGATTTCCGACGATCGCCGACTGTGTTCGCCGCTTTCGTTGTGCTATAAGTGTAGCCTGTTTTGTGGGCACAAGTTCGCCCAATAAAAGTTAGTTTTCTCGTTCACAGTATTGCTACTGTGTTCTTCTACGTCACCACCACGTGACAATATCATAAAAATAACATAGACGTTTATAATGCATGTAAAATAAGTGTATTATAAGAGTACGTCCTTTGAATTGTAATCGTAGTAAATCAGATCTATGACACTTGGCCCTTTCACTTTCAACGAAATACATGTATTGGATGTCCCTATATGCATAATGTAGTTGCCCTTGTACAGTGAAATACAACACAATACCACATTGTACAATTGCTAATGCAAGATCTATGAGATTTTTACAGAACAGTAATTTAATATTGATCTGCAGAGGTTGACGCAGCCCGAGAAATGTACGACAAGGTCGTTGGAGACGCTGAGCTTAGGTGGTCGGTGAAAAGCGTTCTTAGCGTATTAGCCCGACTTACAAGGATCGGATGTTTTTTAGTTTCGAGATACTAATAAATTATTTTGTTCATTGGACATTGAAATGGCCTGATTAAAACGTTGTTTCTTTATGGTATTAGTTTATAGCGAATTTCCGATAGTCCACGCGTGAAGCTTCGAAGTGTTTGCTAAGCAATAGCGTTCATGAACATCATACGCGTGCACGAATTCGAGCCATCAGCAAGTGCAACAATGCGCACACTGGAGTCTTTACAATATACTTATGTACATGCAAGAAATATGATTTATAGAAATCGCCTTTGAAAGGCGCTTTTATATTATTTAGCAGAGAGTACGTTCATTTGTGATTGCTACTGCCTGTTCTTAATGTTTTAATATGACGACAGGAGGGAAAGAAGCGGACCACTGAAGCCATCGGGTTACAGTCTGCCAAATAATTTTCAAATATCTATTCAGTTCTATCGAACACCATGGAGAAATGTACAACAATGTTTGGCATTAATTTCTTTAAATGGAAGCCTTAATTGTGGTGTTATTTTATTCCGCATCAGCATAGCAAGATTTGTGTGTATGTTGTGGCAAAAGGCGAAATATCGCATTTAATAAAGGAGTCTTGTTTGCTGGAGAAGACGACTCTTGTGACGAGACTCTCTAAAAAAAAATGCGCGAACAGAAACATGTCAGCAAATAAAAAAAAAAAGTTATTGGCGCTCTTTGACAAGAGCGTTACTTTCGTATACAGCATTTTTCTAGAAAGGCACTTGTAGAACGAGATGTTAGATAGGTTGTTTATTATATATACAAGAACGTCAAGCGCATGTTTTATGGGCCGTATTTTAAGTCCAGTCTATTAATATCTCGGCCAGAACTGTTCTATAAGAGTGAAGGGATAGCAGCGCTATCCCACAGTGAATACATGCAATATGGTATAAAAATAAACCGTACGCACGAATGCGATGGCTGGTGAGAAAATTGCCGGGACAGGTGCTCCTCTAGAATTCCTTATGTGAAACATTATTAAGCACTATCTGTTGGGCTACTTCGTCTGACATCCTCATTTGAAAACTACGCGCGAATACATTACACACGGACATGTCCGCACAAAGTGAGAAGGAAAGCCTTATTCAGGCATTGTAGAGACGTTGATCCAATGCCACCGTGGATGCGCGAAGGCGATCTTTCTCGTTCTTTTAAAGCGAAGGTGCAACAGACGAGGCCAAGTGCTTGTCCTCGTCTATTCCATGTACGTACCTAATCTATTCCCCATTAATTAAAAAACGATTATTCAGTATTAACAGCGCAATAGAAATTAACGGTCGTTTGAGGTAGACATTAAAAAAATTTCACTGCTTTTGGGGTTGATTTGAATCTGCAGAAATAATTCTCACCAGTCTTGCGTGCAGTTACGTTATTTAATACTCTGTACCGCTGCCTTTCAGTGCGGAATGAATGCCATGTCACGCCGATACGCACATGCCAATCGCAACGTTAAAGAGGTGAGATCGCAGAGTTAAAGAAATAAAACTAATGCATGACGCGAAACAAGGGCGTTATATAGTAAAAGTATTGCAAACGTTTCTATTCGAATTCTGCGATCGGCCCTCCGCCATAGGTCAAAAACTTTTTCGCCCCCCTCACTTCGCCTGTGCAGTCACGCGACGCCACGCAAAGCTCGATAGCTCCCCATCTGATATGACGTGTACACTCTGATTTTGATTGTGCATCATTGGACTGAACAAAAGAAAAGTAGCTATTTCTGATTCGACGCCTTCTCGCCATTAGTCCTCTGCCATTGGCTTAAAGTTTTCGGGCTGCATCCACTTCACCTGCCTGTCAAAAACTGCAAAAACTCATCGCTTCAAAGTGACGCGTACGCATTAAAGATGCATTAATATGCCGAACAAAACTGAATTTTTCCCTGAATAGCCGCAGGCTGCCCCGTTGCGAAAGGAATAAAAGATGGCTGCCGTCGGTAGCTCAGGCGCTGGCTAGCTACTCGCACATGCCGTAGATCATCGGTTTATTTGCGTACAATAAAACTTATTGCGAGGCCATCTAACGTTTTCGAGCACTTTCGGCCTGTTTACGACCACGTTCAGCCTATTTTTCTTTGCTGAGGATCCTCTTTAGCGGCAATCTTAACCTTCCGCTGCATGCCACCACGATTTTCGGCAAGCTACCACAAGCTAAGTAGGGAAAAACGAACCAATCACACACGCCGGCACCACCCTCTTCATACGGTTATCGATTTTCAACGCACTGACTCGGCCCCATCGTATCTCTCTCCACTTGAGCGTGCTCCTCGCCTCTTATCAGCCAATAAGACAAGACAAGCCGTTCAGTTTAGCAAATGATATTAGTTTTTAAAGCAAACAATAGTTACCGCCTATAAACGAGGAGAGCGTTTGATTGGTCTCTTTAGACAAGCCTGCGGGTCACCACCCGATGGTTGCATCGGCGGTTACGCAAATTTGACGTCACGAGATTGGAATTAAAACATATTGGAATCATTTTATGGTATAGGGCCCCAGGACTTGCCATAAAGGTTGGAAATATTTCACAAAGTGCAGCGCCCAGTGCTCGCCTCCGTCTTTCTTTTCCTTGAGCTTTGTCCCAATCCTATTCCTTTTTTTTTTCGCTGTTTGGTAGTAAACTGCACTGAAAACACCACATCCATTAGACCTGCTGAACAAGTGTGTAGTTTCGTTACTTCCTAAAGACCCCTCCTATTTAACAGTGTCGCTTGCTCATACGCACACACACACACATTTTGATCTATTCGGTATATTCCGCGAGCATGGAGTTATTTTCCTTGTAACACATTTCATTCAACCCGAAATCGCACAGGCTCTCCTTTCAGTATCTCTACATAGCAGGCGCGTGGAATCTAGTTTCGTGTTATAAATTTACGACGCTATGTAGGCGTACAAAACCAAGGTCTTTCAGCTGCTTTCTAGTGCCATTAGCAAGCACGCGTTAATCATTATTCCAATCTATATTGCTCAGCTGGTCGTGTGAGTGTACGGGTGGCAATTAGTCATCAAGAAATCCGCTAGATTGCGGCAAAATTTTGTCGTGCACATGGGCACCAATGGACAAGCATCGGCATTGTGTGTCCTCCAGGTCCCCTCTGTACAGACGTTTAGAGGTCGACGGATACCCGAAGTGACCAACACCAGTAGAAAAGGAGTTGTTTATGGAGCCAGTGTTTCGAGATGCATACGTTTCAGTGTACTGATGACCCATGTCGAAACGTTGGCTCATGTGTTGAAAGTTTAAATAGTTGTATTTTCGCCCGACAGGCGAAGCATGCATTGCGGTAGAAATTATTAGACTGCGAGGTAAGGTTACTCGTTTTATCAGCTGCATAATCTTGTGTAAACATTCTCTGGCGAAACAAGTTAATACGCATGTTGTCACGCGAGTACAGGCAAACGTGAACGCATTTCACTCCACGACCTGGCGTGAAGAAGAGTGGCAGCAGCGGCGAGCGGATTCCCCTTCATACCGCCTCTCCCTTCAACGCGAACTAGGGGCGTGAGAACACAGCGTACACGAATCCATCATATATATCCGGTCGTCTAGCCTTTGAACCCAGCGCAGTTTGCCTTCAAAATAGTACGCGCGCGGCCGCACACAACCGCCGCAGCTGGAGTAGAGGAGGACATGTGCAATATTTTGGCCTCTTACCCCTCCCCCCCCAACCTAGCGCACGCACATCTCCGCTCCTCATCCTGCGCGCGTGAGAAGACAGTGCTAAAGTCCCTTAGACTTCGTAAAGTAGCGCCGCGCTTTGAAGAATGCCGCCTCCTCCTCGCATGCTTTGGCCGAGGCCGACGCCACGGCGCTATTGGCCTAATGGCACCACGTAGGCCCTTGGGCCGGCTTCGTCTGTTTACAGTCGCGCTTCAGCGCCATTTTCGCTTGAGAAACATCTGCGCAGTGACGAGGGGCGCATGTTGGCGCCGTTGCTCTTCTCTGTTGTTTTGGTTTGCGAACGCCTTGAACTAAGTTTTCTGGCGTTTGCGACGTCGCTTCACGGCATTTTCTATCGCTGCTGCGCCTTCATATGCCAAGATAGCTTCAGCAAACACAAGAAGCTCTTCTCAATACCGCCCGCTATGCGCTACGGCCTCAGAAGAAAGACATAGATTCATCGCATTGGTAGGGAGAACTTCAGATTAACATTCTCCAGACGACTATACGAGGTAGTTGCGAGTCTGTCATACTAAAATCGTGTAGTATGGGTCAGGTTTGCGTAATTTGTTGCGGGCCATAAGGTAGTAAATATTGCACAGTTCACTGAGGACAGTGCCATTTGTCTGCATGCTTCAACACGATTCCTTCGCGTCGTGTACTTTGTTTATATAAGCAGTACGTGCTCGTATTTGGTGCGCCTTATCGTATTCTACGCCAACAGGCTTGAATTCGCGGGTACGTGAGGCTGCGTGCGAAAACGTGATTACTAAACCTTTAAGATTCAGTGCGTTCCTTTTGACAAAATTTGAGCCTTGAGCGTGAAAACTCATCTTAGGAAAGCAACTCTCTGCATTTTGTAGTTGCTAACTAGCCTTGTTTGGAGTGAATAGCTTTGTTTGCCTTTTTTGTTAGTGTTCTTCATTGGCAGTCGCCCGGTGGATTTGCGATACAAAGGAAAAGTGCGCGTGCGCTCCCGAAACCAAGTTTGTCGCCAAACTACAGCATTAAAGTCTTTGAAAGGTATGTGTTAATTCTTGCCAGCTTTAAAGTTTCTGTAGGTTAAGATGCAGTGGTGGAACACTCACAAAGAAAACCTGCGGCAGCGTGCTCGTTCATTGGCTGGTTTAGTCGTCGTTCGCTCGTTCGTTTAGTCGTTCGTGCACTCGTTCGTTCAACTATTAGCTCGTTCGACCACTATGTACTGAGACATACGTAATGGGACAACATATGGTGTCTCAATATGAACGACCGCATCATTCTACTTACCGCAATTTCAGCCACGTCATAGCCCGGCAATTCTTTTCGAGGCCATCACTCCAGTGGTCTTATTTCGCAAATGTTATTTCGCAGCGATCGGAATCGTCCTCTATACACGCACCTTAGTGCAACTCGGTTCGCGACAAGTACTTCGTGGACGGACGAGCTCATGCAGCATGAAATGTTATTCGTGATGAGTAACTAACCTGAAAAAAAAAATAATGCACTTGTTTAAGCCCAAATGAAGTGCTGTTACCGGGCTCGCGCTTCGCGAGCGAATACTAAAACGTGATTTCATTTTCTGTATGCACCGAATCCCGACTCGATGATCGGCTGTGCGTATTTCTGTGGACTTCCGGGCACGAGAAACGTAATAGCACCAGCGCCCACCTCTGAGCCTTTTCGCGTGCTTAGAAAATTGGCAAGTACTCACGTTGGCAGCACTGTAGCTTGTAATACTCTTTCGAACCTTCAGAGCAGTGATTATTCGTGCCCTCTGCAAGCCTTTGTGCGTCATAGGTGATACGCGCCGCGAATTAGCATTGCAAGGACGGCGCGGATTATTTAGGCTACAAAGGGCTTGCTGGAGGTCAGGATATTGGCATTCGATCGTAAATGTGTTATTTACAACCATTGGTAAGAAGATCTTCCGACACGTGCTTGACAAATGTTGCGTACCTCACTGTAGCGCACGCAATACATTTGAAGTCGTCATGGCACAGCGTTAGCGGTCGTTCAAATACCTTTAAAAGATAGTTACCAAAACAGGAAGAATAACCTGCCAACGCTGAATTTGTACTACCGTCCATATACAAATTCTATGCTGTACACGAAGTTACTCGGAGTTAGAAAGCCAATGCTAACGCTTAAGAAGAAGCTTTAGCTCGGGTGCTCCTATCTAAATACATGTAAAAGTAGAATTGATTTTTCGTGGTGACCACTGCACCGAATTTGACGAGGTTTGGTGCATTTAAAAGAAAAGCTTAAAATCTAGTGACTGCTCGTTTCGAATTCTTGATTTAGGTCGTTAATGTTGTATTAAATATTGGCAAATATCGAAAATCTTCAAAAAACGAAACTATCAAGTTTACAACTCTGCAACTCAACAACGAATAAAGACAATACAATTCTGTGAACTGCATCAAATATTACATCTAAAGCAGACAAAATTTATATGTTACACATGAATATGGAATATGGAAATACAGCTTTTGCAGAACCCTTGTAGCAAACGTAACAAATTCACGTAAGATGTAAAATGACATAACGAACTTGTCCGCTTTGAATGATCTAATGGATACCGTTTACAGAACCGCGATATCTGTTCTTGATACAGAGCTATGAATTTGTAAACTTAGTGCTTCTATTTTTTTCAAATGGTCGAATACTTGAAAATCTTTTTAACAAAATTCAGGCCCTAAATCGAAATTCCGCTTCCAACAGTCACTGGAATTTAACGTTTTCGCTCAAATGCAACAAATTTTATTAAAATTAGTCCAGGGGCTGTCTCAGAAAAACGTTTTTGCGTTTTACATGTATTTGAATAGGCCTTGCTATGCGTGCAGTCAGTGTGCAAAAGGTCATCTGTGACGCTCGAGCGGTGTAGGCGGCGCCACGGTCAGGGAGGGCGCGCGAAAGAGAGGAGAACTGAGGAGGAGTGAAGGTGGAGGACGAGAGAGTCGCTACTGTACGAAGTTTAAGGGGTTTTAGACGGCGCGCACCCTTCCAGCCTTCGCCCATTGCTAGCGTTAGAAGACACCGCCGCTTCAAGCGGCGTACACCTCGGTTCCCCTTTGCAAGTATTCTCTCGCACTTACAGGATACGGCGTGTGACCGCGATGTTATCGCACTTGGATTTTATAGGGAATGTCATAGCTACGGCGAGAATAAGCCTGGAGTGGCCATACAAGTGTTATAGCAATAAAATGAGTAGCTGCTGCGAGGTAAAGTTAGAGTGGTTAAGGTTGCACCAGTCTAACCAGATCGATCTGTAAACGCGTAGATAAATGTCAAGTGTGTGTTGCCGTTGACCACGCGAACTGTGACGAAGTTTTGCCTTTTACCCTTCGTGGTTGCTTAATGGCTTTGGCATTGCGCTGCTGACCACGAGGTCTCGGGATCAAAACCTGGCCGCGGCGGCCGCATTTCGATGGGGGTGAAATGCAAAAAGACCCTTGTATGCCGTGTTTTGATATATATATATATATATATATATATATATATATATATATAGAGAGAGAGAGAGAGAGAGAGAGGTCATAAGGGAAAGGTAGGGAGGGCTGAGCTCAGTAGGCTACCTTGCAATGGGGAAAGGGGAAACGGGATTGAACGAGGAAAAGGAAGCAAGAAGTTCACCGTTTGCACGGTTACACACAAAAGCGACGCTTAGTTAGTCACATTTGATCATACAGGCTGGTGCATTTCAAGAAACGCACCAGCGCCTTTGTGGCCTGGCACATAGCCATGCACTGGGTGCACAACAAAGAACACCAGGTGGTTCAAATTAAATCGGAGTAGCCCGCTACGGTGTTCCTCATGATCAGACCGTGGTTTTGGGACATATAACCCCAGAATTTATTTCATTAACTAAATCTTGCTTATTTTGTAGTACATGTAAAACCCTCCTGAGCATCAATTTTCTGGGTGTGAAGGAACCACCGCTGGCCAAAAATTGGTACGGTAGTTTAACTGTGCAACTGAAATACGTAGACACCGTCCGGTAGGCAGTCCACAAGAACGGCACGTTTCGAGCAATAACAAATCCAGGCCTGCATCAACGTTCGCTTTCACCCGATGCTTCATCGAAGTTTAGCTCATGGTATGCTCCTGAATGGGAGATTACGGTTATCATTGAAAAGAAAAGTATTCAATCAGTGCATTTTACCGGTGCTGACATACGGCGAAGAGACTTGGAGGCTGACAAAAAGCTTGAGAACAAGCTAAGGACTGCGCAAAGAGCGATGGAGCGAAGAATGCTAGACATAACTTTAGGAGACAGAAAGAGAGAAGTTTGGATCAGAAAGCAAACGGGCATAGACGATATTCTAATAGACATTAGGAGAAAAAAATGGCGCTGGGCAGGTCATGTAATGCGCAGACTAGACAACCGTTGGCCCATTAGGGTAACAGAATGGGTACCAAGAGAAAGGAAGCGCAGTAGAGGACGGCAGACGACTATATGGTATGACGAAATTAGGAAATTTGCGGGTGCTACTTGGTATCGGTTGGCGCAGGACAGGGGTAATTGGAGATCGCAGGGCCTTCGTCCTGCAGTGGACATGGGTAGGGGGATGATGATGATGATGATGCATGACAACGCGAGTTGTAGGGAGCGCGTGCGCTCCTGCGTTCTGGCACCTCACTGCCTTGTCAGCTCAGGAGCAACCGGGGGAAAGCTACCACTAGTTTTGTTTTCGCATTCCGAGTCACCCTCACCGCGAACGACTGTTAAATAAAACATAAATGCAGAGATTGCATAAACAAAGATGTGTCTATTGTTCTTGCTGTTGCGGTGTCTTTATAGCTAGTACAATTAAAATATAAAACAACTTTTATTACTACGTGAAAGAAACGAAAATGACATTATCAAAGGGAAAATGAGACATCCACCCAAACGTAGCTGTGGGAGAGAGAGAGATAATTTATTTCAAAGGAGGCATTGATGTCGGCCTGAGCTAACGCGCTCCAGCCTGCTACTCTGCACAAGGGGAGTTGAAGGAGAAGTCGTCCTTGTGCGGGACGCGAACCCGGGACCAACGCTTTTCCGGGGCAGCTGCTCTACAATCTCAGCTAACCAGGCGGCTAGCAGAAGATAGGGCGAAGTCGAACTCATCAACAACTCTGAAGCAAAGGCAAGCGTTTGACGCAATAGTTCTGCGGCAACCCGCAAGGTGGAGGGAAGTTGTCCCGGACCAGCACGAATTTTTCTTCAACTGCGAAGCTTCTCTTTCGAGGAAACCGTATGGGTTTCCTTTGTAGCCTTCGCTACCTTTGGGTGGACGTCTCATGTTCCTTTTATTGATTACTTCTTTCCACATGGCAGGTCTCAGCAGAACAATTACGTCGAAAATGATATTCATATAATTGAACTGGGTTGGTCGGTTTCGTCGGCGACGGCGAGACAGCTACGACTGACGGCGGCGGAGCTCATCTTCACTGCCGCGAAGTAGAACTAAATTCAACCCCGAAATTGCTTATCTGTTTGCTATTAAAGTGAAATAATAATAATAATTATTATTATAATGGCGTCTTAATAAATTCCTTTCGTTGAAAATTAGTTGTGCTTACACGGAAAGCTCCTTAAATGACTGCCAGAATGCAGAATGGCACCTATATTAGCGTGCATGTACATCCCTTGTCTCGGTAAATTATTTATTTATATGGATGTCCATCTACAATAACTACCGAAGAGGCAATGAAGGAGGCCGCCACAGCAAAGCGCCAGATGCCTGCAAGGCTGTGGTAGTCCGGGCTACAGAAACTTGCGCAAGGCTGCTCGTAACTTCAGTGCCAAAAATAAGAACAACTTCGAATAGAGAAATTACTAAATCCCTTGCTGTAAAAAGTGAAAGCATTGCCTTTGTAAAACGGAGCTTTAAAAGATATTTCTCCACATGTTCACAAGCTACGAGCAGAATATTCAAGGGAAATAATTCTGTTATATCTAAATTTTATGATGTTACGACACACGGAGTAAACTCTATCCTCTGTATTTTTCTTGCTCCCATAATCCAACACAAAGAGAGGTGTGTGGATCAACGAGCAAACTGGGACAGCTGATATTCCAGTTGGCATTATTAGACAAAAGATGTAGCTAGGCAAGCCATGTTATGTGTATTGTAGGGAGGACGAAAAAGAAAAGCAGACGGCAGGGAGGTTAACCAGAATAACGTCCGGTTGGCTGCCCTACACCGGGAGATTGGGAAAGGGGAAAACAAAGATCACAGGGAGAGAGAGGAGGGAAGGAAAGAAGGAAGTTGCGGTGAGTTCGCTGACGTGTGTGGCCTTACAGAAATGGCATTAATAGTCACAGATGGTCGCACAAGCCCGTCGTCCTTAAGAAGCAAAAAAGCGCCTTCACCGCTTTATGGGCCGACGGGCAATGTGGGCGGTGTTCCAGCAGTACCGGCACAGAAAGCGGCCGATCGTCCAGTTTTTGTAAAGCTTTGCCAAGTTCTTGTCTCGGAGGGTAGATAACCGTTGGACCAGAGAGTCTAGGGTAGATAACCGATGGACCAGAAAGTCACAAAATGAGGGCCAAGGGAAAGAAAGCGCAGTCGAAAACGGCAGAAAAGTAGGTGAGTTGATAAAATAAGGAATTTTTCAGGCGCAAGTGGAATCAGCTAGCGCAAGACAGGGGTAATAGGATATCGTAGGGAGAGGCCTTCGTCTTGCAGTGGTCATAGAAATAGGCATAAAATAGTGTTTCAGGCACTACAAAGATAGGCCCTTTTAACGAATTCCGCGACTTTCATCTGCCGCTTGGGAAAATTTCGCATGCCGCATCAAGCGGGGGAGCTAAAAAATAAGAGGTTGAAAATCGTGCGCTGTTGGTCGCCGTTTAGGCTTTGTAAAGAAATCCATGCCCATCCCCATCAAAACAGCATATACGAACTGTCCGCCTCTATCATAGTTTGAAAAGCACAACCGGTTGTAATCAATAACAAAGGTCGTATCAGCAAGTAACAGATGCTTATACCGAACGTCCTGACATAAAAAATCTCAAACAGCTTTTGCTTCACGTTTTCGCTCATATTCACGAAATCCTCAAATTCTATCCGAATTAGGAAGATGACAGTTTATTCTGGACGAATTGCAGGACAGCAAAGACGACAAAGACGAAGAGGAAAACGAAGGCCCAGGGAGAGAAGCAACATGGCCGGCTCTTCGTTTGTGACGGGAATATCCGGCTTTTGTGCGGTAAGCTTATCGTACTTATTCATTCGGTATCGATGAGTTCTCATTCGCTGCCAACAAGAATCAAAACTACAGCCTGCAAGGAAACCTGCGAGTTTTCAGATTTGCATAGCTCTTCGAAGTATATGAACGCTAACGTGTGGATCACCTGGAAGGCTCGGTGTAACGGCTTAATAAAATGTCCCGCAGAAGTGCTCAGCGAGGACAAATAATCGGTGTGAAAGTTATAGCTACTTATTAAGCCACTAATACCAGGCAAGACCAATGACACGCGGCATCAGGTTAATAAAAAAAAAAAAACTCAGTGCCCTTCCGCTCTGCGAAGAAGGATGGCCAGCGAAGCTATGTATGTGGGCCCCTTAATGGCAAACTCCACCCTAGCCGCGGCTCGGCCCGGTATTGCACTATGTTCCGGATCGGCGAGTGTACGGGGATTGCTTAAGGCCTGCTCCACCTCAGGCACAGGTCTGCCCGGCATTACGCTATCTCCGGGACCGGCCCACGTATGAGGAATGCTTAACTCCTGCTTCACCTCCGCCGTGAGTCAGCCCGGCGTTTCACAATATTCGGGAACGGCCCACGTATGGGGAATGCTTAACTCCGGCTTCACCTCCGCCGCACTGTCTTCGGGATCGGCCAAAGCAATGATGTCTCATTCTAATAGGACCGCGTCAATCACGGTGCATACTCAACGACACGAACGCTGGTGGTGTCTCACGCGGACGCAGGAGGAGAACGCTGTTTTTTTCATATTCTGTTGATTCATGAGCGCATATGAGTGGCTCCACTATCCCTCACGACTTGGCAGCTTTTCCACCTCGTTTCATTCGCGAGCATGGAACAAAACATACAAGAGTACCCTTTTGTCGTGTACAGTACATCCCTTTACTGACCTCCCGATTGTAAATTCATGGCAGAGTACTCAATAAACAATCAAATTCAACACTGACCGCGGTAAGCGCTGAGGAGTAAAAGTAGCCTTGCAGCGCGGCATCTGGGTTCTTCCGGCGAGTCCATGTCCTTTCACTCATATCAATATGGGCCGCTCGCTGCTCACTTTAGCAAGCATCGACCAGCGAGGAACTCAATTTCATAACGTCTTGTCGCGTGCACTGGGCTGCCGCGTTTAGCGGTGTCGAGGTCTTCTTTCTACCAGGAATAGATTACGGCTGCTCATTCTTCCTATGGTGTACTACTCGCTTGTGCTTCCTTCATTGTCTGCGCGGCGGCAACATATTTGGGCGTATGTTCTAGTGAAGAGGGAAATATGAGACAACATTTGTACTACTTGCTTCTTTTTTCTTTGTGCGTTTTGTTTGAACGTTACAGTAACACGAATGGCAATGACTATTTAGGCATTTTAAGTAGCTCATTATTTATTTTATTGATACTGCGTTTATACTCCGATATATCTTTAGGTTTGCATGGTAATTACGCCGATGTTGAAATACGGCCCTTTAGGAATGTATAAGCTTCGTGAGGATTATGCCACCGGCCATTGCAAGATGTTCACTCCCTGCTACTAATTTTATTGTACCAAGTTTGAGCTCTTCTTCATTATGTCTAGCTTTCATTAACTGCTCTCAAGCAATATCCCCCCCCCCCCCCCCCAAATCTATCAACCTTGGGGACCAGGACGGTTTTTAATAAACCAATATGTAAAGTTACTAGGAGACGAGGAGGAGAGATGTGGGAGAAAGTGCAATCGACAGCGATAGGAGTGTCCAGTAGCCGAGTTCTTTTCTAGCCGTAACAAACATGATTAAAAAAATGAACCCGTCCTTCGTCGTGTTCGTGGGATCACTGATCATCCAGGAAACGGCAGCGTTACGAGTTGAGTGTACCCTACAACATTTCGGACGTGCATCTGGCCAGTGCACTCCGTTTGCGAACCTGGCAGGCGACGCTGTTGAGGCGACGAAAATAGTGTGGTCCTTCGACACCACCTAGAGCCATCGTCCTAGGATCTGTTAAGTCAGTAAAGCCTAGCTCTGAGCCTTTTACAACGTAGTTGCTTCGCGGCGAAACTGTCAACGCGAAAAACGGGGCGTGTATTTGTTAAATATATGGAAAAACTCTAACCTTCCTACCTTGAACGGAAGCTTCGTGAATATTTGCCGAAGCCTCGCATTTTGCGTATTCTCATGCGTTAAGAAAGCTTCGTAATTGATTTCCCCAATGTTTTTGGCTAACAAATTGAGGCAGCTTCTTCATAATTGTTGAAAATAAGGGTCATGTTATGGACAAAAATGTCACTGTTTCGCCGCAAGGATGAATCAATGAATGTGATAGCTACGTGTTTAAGTATTACTTTAAGTGTAAGACTCGCGGCTGCAGTGGCGATATGAATTGAAGTAGACGTAAGCTGACTGAGTAAAAGCGATCTGTTGTGCTAGTGGTCCTCTGTTGTATTCCTACCATCAGGTAATTTCGTTTAGGTTTATTAATTAAAGGTAATTTCTTTCTAAGCGACTTTACCACCACTTTTCGGCATCGGGTATGTTACAATCTTTTTGCTGGGCCGATCTTCGACGTAGTACACAGCTGCACCTATAAAATTACATAATTTTTCCATTTGAGCTCAGTTATTGTTTCATACTTTTAATGTTTCATGCTTGAGAAGATTTTAGGTAAAAGGCATGCGATTTCGGTCTTTTGTTTCCTCACATTTCTTCGTGGGCTAATAATCTCTAAGACCTGGTATGAGCAACTGAGGACAGGCCGCCATTGGAATATGAACCAGGCAACGTTTAACGCTAGAACGTTATCTAGTGAGGCGAATCTAGCAGTGCTATTGGAGGAATTAGAGGGCAGTAAATGGGATATAATAGGGCTCAGTGAAGTTAGGAGGCCAAAAGAAGCATATACAGTGCTAAAAAGCGGGCACGTCCTGTGCTACCGGGGCTTAGCAGAGAGACGAGAACTAGGAGTCGGATTCCTAATTAATAAGAACATAGCTGGTAACATACAGGAATTCTATAGCATTAACGAGAGGGTGGCATGTCTTGTTGTGAAACTTAATTAGAGGTACAAAATGAAGGTTGTACAGGTCTACGCCCCTACATCTAGTCATGATGACCAGGAAGTCGAAAGCTTCTATGAAGACGTGGAATCGGCGATGGGTAAAGTCAAAACAAAATACAGTATACTGATGGGCGATTTCAATGCCAGGGTAGGCAAGAAGCAGGCCGGAGACAAGGCAGTGGGGGAATATGGCATAGGCTCTAGGAATAGCAGAGGAGAGTTATTAGTAGAGTTTGCAGAACAGAATAATATGCGTATAATGAATACCTTTTTCCGCAAGCGGGTTAGCCGAAAGTGGACGTGGAGGAGCCCGAATGGTGAGACTAGAAATGAAATCGACTTTATACTCTGCGCGAACCCTGGCATCATACAAGATGTAGACGTGCTCGGCAAGGTGCGCTGCTGTGACCATAGGATGGTAAGAACTCGAATTAGCCTTGACTTGAGGAGGGAACGGAAGAAACTGCTACATAAGAAACCAATCGGTGAGTTAGCGGTAAGAGGGAAACTAGAGGAATTCCGGATCAAGGTACAGAACAGGTATTCGGCTTTAACCCAGGAAGAGGACCATACTGTTGAAGCAATGAACGACAATCTTATGGGCATCATTAAGGAGTGCGCAATAGAAGTCGGTGGTAACGCCGTTAAACAGGAAACCAGTCAGCCATCGCAGGAGACGAAAGACCTGATCAAGAAACGCCAATGTATGAAAGCCTCTAACCCTTCAGCTAGAATAGAACTGGCAGAACTTTCTAAATTAATAAACTAGCGTAAGACAGCGGACATAAGGAACTATAATATGGATAGAATTGAACAGGCTATCAGGAACGGAGGAAGCCTAAAAGCATTAAAGAAGAAACTAGGAATAGGCAAGAATCAGATGTATGCGTTAAGAGACAAAGCCGGCAATATCGTTACTAATATGGATGAGATAGTTCAAGTGGCTGAAGAGTTTTATAGAGATTTATACAGTACCAGTAACAGCCACGACGATAAGGTGAGAGAGAATAGTCTAGAGGAACTTGAAATCCCACAAGTAACACCGGAAGAGGTAAAGAACGCCTTGGGAGCTATGCAAAGGGGGAAGGCAGCTGGGGAGGATCAGGTAACAGCAGATTTGTTGAAGGATTGTGGGAGCACTGTTCTAGAAAGGTTGGCCGCCCTATATACACAATGCCTCATGACCTCGAACGTACCGGAATCTTGGAAGAACGCTAACATAATGCTAATCCATAAGAAAGGGGACGCCAAAGACTTGAAAAATTATAGACCGATCAGCTTACTGTCCGTTGCCTACAAAGTATTTACTAAGGTAATCGCAAATAGAATCACGAATACCTTAGACTTCTGTCAGCCAAAGGACCAGGCAGGATTCCGTAAAGGCTACTCAACAATAGACCATATTCACACTATCAATCAGGTGATAGAGAAATGTGCGGAATATAACTTACCCTTATATATAGCCTTCATTGATTACGAAAAAGCATTTGATTCAGTCGAAACCTCAGCAGTCATGAAGGCACTACGGAATCAGGGTGTAGATGAGCCATATGTAAAGATACTGGAAGCTATCTATAGCGGTTCCACAGCCACCGTAATCCTCCACAAAGAAAGCAACAAAATCCCAATAAAGAAAGGCGTTAGACAGGGAGATACGATATCTCCAATGCTATTCACAGCATGTTTACAGGAGGTATTCAGAGACCTGGAGTGGGAAGAATTGGGGATAAAAGTTGATGGAGAATACCTTAGGAACTTGCGATTCGCTGATGATATTGCCTTGATTAGTAACTCAGGAGACCAATTGCAATGTATGCTCACTGACCTGGAGAGGCAAAGTAGAAGGGTGGGTCTGAAAATCAATCTACAGAAAACTAAAGTAATGTTTAATAGTCTCGGGAGAGAACAGCAGTTTACGATAGGTAGCTAGGCACTGGAAGTGGTAAGGGAATACATCTACTTAGGGCAGGTAGTGACCACGGATCCGGATCATGAGACTGAAATAACCAGAATAAGAGTGGGCTGGGGTGTGTTTGGCAGGCATTGTCAGATCATGAACAGCAGGTTGCCACTATCCCTCAAGAGGAAAGTGTATAACAGCTGTGTCTTACCAGTACTCACCTACGGGGCAGAAACCTGGAGGCTTACGGAAAGGGTTCTTCTGAAATTGAGGACGACGCAACGAGCTATGGAAAGAAGAATGATAGGTGTAACGTTAAGGGATAAGAAAAGAGCAGATTGGGTGAGGGAACAAACGCGGGTAAATGACATCTTAGTTGAAATCAAGAAAAAGAAATGGGCATGGGCCGGACATGTAATGAGGAGGGAAGATAACCGATGGTCATTAAGGGTTACGGACTGGATTCCAAGGGAAGGGAAGCGTAGTAGGGGGCGGCAGAAAGTTAGGTGGGCGCATGACATTAAGACGTTTGCAGGGACAACATGGCCACAATTAGTACATGACCGGGGTAGTTGGAGAAGTATGGGAGAGGCCTTTGCCCTGCAGTGGGCGTAACTAGGCTGATGATGATGATGATGATGATGATGATGATGAGCAACTTAACAATAGGATGGTGTGCCAATATAGCCGGCATACACCGCCTGTGATATAGCATGGCATGGCATGTCGCATACATTCGCCTAAATATGTACGGAACCTTACGGCGACGCCGCCAACGACGGCGGCGGCATCGGCAAAAAGATCACTTGGAGCGTCTTTTTAATTGTTAACGAAATACAAAGAAGGCAAAGTATGTAGTGTGTTAATGTGGGGGTATTAGCAGTATTATACGGGTTCAAGCACTCCGGAGCGTTTTGAAGTTGTTTCATGAGCTGCACGAGATTTACGCTGCTGCCCTGGAGCAAATACAAATGCCCCCGAGTTTGAAAAATTGAAATTTGAAAAATTGGAATATGGAATTGAAAAATGCATCTGAAGCGATCTCTACGTTACGCCAAGTTTATATTTGGTTGAAACAGGAATCATTATAGGTGTAATGTATAGCGAAACCTTAATGTTAGTTCAATAATTAGGAACACAGTAAATATTTATTGAACCTAGATTATTACAGTATTTTTCGACCTACTAATAGTTCTGCGGAAACCCGCAAGGTGGAGAGAAGTAATTAATAAATGGGAATCAGGAATCCACCCGTTCGTTACAATTGGAGCAAAGGAAACCCATACGGGTTCCTCGAAAGAAAAGCCGTACAGTTGAAGAAAAATGCGTCCTGGTGCGGGAAAAGAACTCGGGACCACCCTCTTCCCGGGGCAGCCGCTCTACCATCTAAGCTAACTAGGCGGCTAGCCGATGGCAGGGCGAAGTCGAATTTGTGAACAACTCGAAGCAAAGGCAAGCGTTTGACGTGATAGTTCTGCGGAAACCCGAAAGGTGGAGAGAAGTAATTAATGAAGGAGAATCACACATCCACCCGTTCGTAGCAATTGCTACAAAGGAAACCAATACGGGTTCCTCCAAAGAAAAGCCTCACAGCTGACAAAAAATTCGTCCTGGTCCGGGACAAATTCGTGAATATTTACTGAAGTCTTTCGAGCAACTGGTGTGGGTTTCCTTTGAAGCAATTGCTATGAACTGTTGGATGTCTGATTCTCCTTTAATAGTTACAGTACTTTTTCTACATTACTTCATATACTGCGTAAATATGACGTGTTCCGTGATGTCCGGCGTCTTGGCTAAACTATTCAAGCACATTGCTTACTTTGCATGAAAATTTGAGCCACGTTATGGAATCCGTGTAGGCGAAGCTCGAATTATGTGGATAAGCTACGGCTTTAAAAGTAAATTTCATATTCCTACGTGGTAGTGACGGTGAAGAACACAGTAGCAATGATGAAACTGTGAATGGTGAATATAACTTTTTATTGGGCGACGCTGGGCCTACAAAAACAGGCTATGCTCAAAACGCAACGATAGCAGTGAACACATTCGGCGATCGTGGAAATCTGATCCGCGGGTCAAACGCATCAGCTTTCATACACCAGTCATCGAACGCTCCAGAGTAATCGATGGTGCTCGCGTGTCTTCCAGAAAGTTCTACACCATTCGCGTAGTGCCTACATGAAATCAGATTATACAAGATTCGGTGACAACACACAGCGGATAGAACGACCGATAACATTCGTGAAATTTCCGATACATGCAGGCGCGTCCTGCACTGTGCGATAACAATTGTTAGGCGTTGAAAAGCGGTCACCCGAGAAAGATAACGAAGTACACGTGTCAATATAAGAAAGCGACCCTGGGCGTTATTAGTGTTTTAAGAAAGATGCATAGCTTCGTATTTTTCCCTAGCAAAGCAATAAATATCTCCGAGATCAAAAATCCCGACAGAATGCTATAGCAGATTTGTATGCGAATTCAATTATGTGTGGATCAAAAACAACCTTCTGTAATAAAAGAAAAAAAAACTTATGAAGGTCTTTGAAAGCGTGGCATGTGGTTAAGGTTTCAAACGGCGAAACAAACGCAGACATGGTTATAGAGTATTGAATTCCATTTTCAGCAACTGAAGCTTTGGTGCAACTGCTGCAAAGAAACGGCGGGGTCTTAAATTGGGCAGTGAGAATATGCCAGGTCACTCAAATCTGGAACGTTTTATGCGTAGCATTATATGGCCAGCTGGTCAGAACACTCCATCTAAAGCCACAAAGCTCTCTTTCCCAAAACAGGGCGAGATTGCGCAGGTTAAGCCCATTCTTGTGCACGGTTGATAGCTGCCATCCGGAGTACATTGACAGACAAACCACTGTCCTCCATAGCAATAGAGGCGCCGGCGCAGAACATTCCACGAAAACGTCCGTATGCGCCGTTCTTCGTATGCCGCCAGTAGAAAAGAAGCGTTACACCAACTTCGTAAATGCTTAAGCCGATACTAAAAAGGGGATAGCAAGCACTATGGGACGCCCTGGTGAACATACGACCATTGAGGTTGAGAGGTGACTAAAGAGACCGAAACCGAGGGGATGCGTCGAACCAATGCGAAGAAAAAGTGTGCTCAACCGGAGCATCAGTCAGAGTGGGTCACCCTAAAAAACCTGATACACACTGAAGACCAACTAACACCGACAGAGCAAGGAAAGACGACGACAAATGACAAAACAGCAATATGAACGACAAAGACGCCTTAGAAGCCGCCCGAGTTATGTGTAGTGGCCAGGCTGGACTACGAGCACACGTCAAGCAGGACTAGCAACAGCCACAACGTTTCTCTCTACATCTGTATGGTGTTACTAATCAAGCATCAATGAGAAAATAACCCATACTACACCAGTATAACCCCCACACATATTAACACGCATAACACATTATGCGCCATGCCAACCGCCATATAATGCTACACATATCTGGGAGAGTTCCTGTTCAGGGAGGTGCCCCTGAATTTGTTTGTCCTCCCAAGCTTTGTATGGAACAACTACTCTACAAGTCCCTCTACCATTTCCATAGCGTACCCTTCTGTGCAATAAGCTTTGCAAAAAAAAAAAAAGATAAAGAAAGGCTATGCCGCTGTTTGTCTTCCAGTAACAAATTCATGATCCTACATCAACAGCTTCTTAACCTATTCTTCAGTTTTTGTGCTATTAAATTTCGAACACTCTGCATGCGTGAAAGATGCATCAGCACTCGATGCGTTTGCTTGTGTTACCCAGGAGTTGTTTTTCACGTAGTCTCTCGCAGCCTTTCATTTCACGAAAACAACGTCATTGCATGAGATTGCTCAACACAGAACAGCAGACATATACTGATTCGGCGTACACCTATAGCCACGTGTGCTACAGCTACAGACCAGTCAGTCACGGGCTCTGACCTCTACAGCATACTGCAATGAGAGAAACGCAACCTAAATATTGTCGCTATACATACGTAGGGAAGCGCATCGTTATTTTATCGAGTCGAGTTGGTATCCTTGGCTTGTATCGCTCTTTCCCTCGCATTTTCATACTCGGACTTGTTACGATAGGGACACTTGGTCTCGCACTGCAAAATGGCGAAGCACATTTGTAGCCGAACGCCAACTATACAGCGTGTCCCACGTAATTTTAGCCAAGTATTAAACATATGCCAATGACACGTGCCTGGACAGAACCAGCGTAATGTTTGTCGTCGCTTGGAGATACTCAGATTATATTTTTTTTCATTCGGCCTAATTCGATATTTAGTCTAAATTATTTTCTTCACCTTCTCAAGTATTATGATTAGATGAAAAGTGTAGATGAGAAATTGGAAGAGCAACATGAGAAACTCCCTACAAAGCTTTCTGTTACGCAATACGTGCTGCATAAAAGTGTTTTCCTTGCGTGAAATAAGCCCGCGAATGCACGCAAAATTGCCGAGCGACTGGCCACTCGCGGCACGTTGAATGTATTCGCGGGCTCCTTTCACGCTCGGAAAAACACTTACGTAGCACGTATTGAGCAAAGGAAGCTGTATCGGGAGTGTTTCATGTTGCTCTATTATTTTCTCATTAACACTATTGATCTAATTATAATATTTGAGAAGTTTATTAAGTAATTCTAACTATTTATGTAGAATTGAGAAGTAATCTGAGTATCTTCAAGCGACGGCAAACAATATTACCTTGGTTCTGTCCAGCTGCGTGGCATTTGCTTATGTTAAAGGTTTGGCGCAAGTTGCGTGGGACACCTTGTATGCATTGAGGACTGAGTGCTGCTGCTGTCAAGCTTCCTTGCGTCTGAAAGTTGAGATGTGTGGGGCTGTATCACATTGCGGCGACCCCTAGGCTAACGGTAGCGGGTTGTGCTTCCCCTTCAAATACACTGCGAGTCTCTTGTCTGAACGATCTAGAATACACTCGTCTTCCATGGGCAACATACATTTCAATGCCGTTTCAATACATTTCAACACACTTTTGAGTTCCTTCGTTGTTTCTTTGGTATAAAGGTTATAAACATGGAAGTACAGAAAAAGCATTCTTTAAATCTACCACAGATACCACCCCCGCCGCCTCTGCCGACCGGGCCGCCCCGAACAACACAAGCGCGACAGTCACCTCAGGAACCCTCGAAACACAGAAAGCGGAATGTGAAAGAAGTCGCAAGACACACACTACAGCGAAAACGACACAAACTTAAACAAACACAACTCTAACAGTCAACAGAAAATCCACAACCGAAGTGTTCACACAGGCACCCGCACGCCCACCTGTACACGCACAAAGTCAAACAGAAACCGAGCTGGAATTAAGCGACGCATTCTGCAAGAAACCTTCGAAACAGAAACACACCCCACGCAGATCTATCCGCAAAAGGCAAATAAGTGACAGCCATCGCAAGTCAATAACTCTTCTCTGCCACGTAGCACCGAATTCTTACAGGCTAGAACACTTACCAAAAATCGTGCGAGCTACACCTCCTTTCTGAAAACCTACACAGTCTGTACAGGGAACAATACAATCCCTAAAGGTCTAATACTGAAGGCTGTACTAGCTATAAGAACACTTCCAGCACACCATCGTGCAAACCGGCAAATAACATTGAACAATGCCTCACTCTTTGTTTTACTCTGTTGTACTCGCAATCACTGTCTACAGGTACTTTACCGGATGATTGGAAAGTGGGAAAGGTCGTTCCAGTATTCAAAGCAGGTAGCAAAGATCCCCCTTATACTACCACCGCATTTCGTTAACTAGTGTTCCTTGCGAAATCATGGAACATGTCGTATATTCACATATCATGAACTTTTCAGACTCGGGAAACTTATTTCACCCTTCTCAACATCGTTTTCGTAAAGGGCTTTCATGCGAAACTCAACTAGCTATATCCACGTTAATCTTGATAACGTTCAAACCGACGCCATCTTTCTAAGCTACTCTAAAGATTTTGACACAGTGCCTCATAACCACTTGCTACTAAAATTATCCAGATGGAACTTGGATCCTCACGTAGTACAATGGGGAAAAGAATTCCTTACTAATCGCTCCCAGTTCGTCCTTGTCAATAACGTCTCCTCCGAACCCTTCCCTGTCACTTCAGGTTTCTCTCAAGGCTCAGTCTTAGGACCGCTTCTTTTCCTAATATACATTAACGACCTTCCACCGCATGGTTTCTGACATATTCGCATGTTCGCTGACGACTGTGTGATTCATCGGTCTGTGACTAACACCTCTGACCCAGCATATCTCCAGAATGACCTCATAACGTGAAGGACTGGTGCAACCGTTGGCAAGTGGCCTTGAACCCTAATAAGTACAAATTTATTTCGATTTCCCGCCGTCGTAATCCTTATCTCTCTATTTACACAATTGCAAACGTCGCAGTAGAATCAGTTCTAGCCTATAGGCAGGTTGCGAACGTAGTTTCCGCGCCTACTGGGCCACCCCTCGCGGTGGCGAGCACGCACTCGGCAGGATACGACTGGCCCGCTTGCGTTCGGAAAGCCTGTCTGTGCACTATTTCGCGCGTAGGTGTTGCCTTTTCTGAGCAATATGCCGAAGTGCAACCCGAGCTGTTGCGCAGTGAGCTGCAACAGCCCGTACACCAACTCAGGAGGAACAAAATTTACAGGTTCACGAGCCGAACGTATGAAGCAGAACGGCGTCAACACTGGATCGCGCTCGTCCGACGGCTGTTTAATGTTCCGGCGTTATGCCAAGTGCGCTAACGCTGAATTCGTTGCTTTTACAGCAATGATGGACGCAACCGGACACCTGCAGTGCGCACCAGGATATGTAGCAAACAAAGTAGTTTGTTTCCTCACTGTACTGCAGCGAAGCTGGGGAACTCTTTCTCAATCTTCTCCCATTCAAACAGCGCCAGTTCTTGCTGAGAGCTACGAGGAGGGGTTACAGCTGGCTCAGCTGGCATGCACCCTTCTGCGCCCAGCATATCAACTAAGGGGCAGTTGAGATCACCAAAATATTTGACGGCGTGGTTTATTGGAACCTCCTTTGCACGCACTGAAAAATCACAACAGCATAAAAATACGACGTTCTTGGATGCGATGTGTTGGATTCGCATTTGCTGTCGTGTATGTACAGGGAAACTACCGCGGCGTGCTTGCACTTCCCTGCGATGCCCGCACGGCAATCGCAGCTCCCCGCTAGGATTTGTCTGCTATCGCCGATCTTCAAGAATCAATGTCACGTATAATTTCATGCGTCCGCACCGTAGGTAACGAAGTAACTTACGCTGAGCTTCACGCATCTCGCTGGTGCGTTATTTTTTCTTTGCGGAATACACCTAGCAGTCACTTCCGATAAGTGCGAGTTCAACACTTCCCTCACGTCGAATAGACGACTTCCTTTCTGTGAATTTTTTTCACGAAAAAGGTTGTCAAGATCTTGTAATTCCCGAAACCCGGCTAAAATTAATATCGGCACTCTATTTCGCGCCATCACTACCGTCAGACAGGGCTCCAAACACGCAGCGCGAGCTGCTTACGCCGTGAGCAATCCTACCGCATTCGAGCAACTATTCGTCAGATAGCGCTAGGGATCCGAAAGACAAGGCGTCACCTAGCACTTGCAACGTGCCCATAAGTACTTAGGCGTAACCCTGTCCCACAACCTTTCCTGGAATGCGCATGCGACTAACGTAATTTCGTCAGCGAACAAGATCCGTGGGTTCATGAGGCGTCACCTTCGTCATGCTCCACAGCACGTCAAACTACTCGCATACAAATCATTTTCAGACCACAACTGGAATATGCCGCCGCCATCGGGAACCCTGATCAAACATATATCATCAATGCATTCGAGTCAGTTCAGAATCGTGCGACTAGATTCATCCATTCTTCTTATTCATATAAGATCAGCATTTCACATTTAAAAGCACAATCTAGCTTGACATCTCTTGCTTTTAGTCATCGCATCGCCACGCTCTCTTTTTATCACAACTTTTTACAGCTCACTAAGCCGCTCACCTTACGTCATCCCATCATCTTCACGGATGTCACAGCGCACCAGCCATCAACTCCAAGTGTCTCATCCTCGAACACGAACTGTCACCTTTAAATCATTTTTTCCTCGAGCTGCAAGGACTGGAACGACCTACCCTTCAATGTTGCAGCCGTCACATGTCATTCACAATTTCTCGAAAGTGTTCAAACTTTTATTTCATTGTAACACCTGCCTTTTCTTGTGTCCACATGTTAACCACCCCGTATGTAATACCCCGAGTGGGGTGTTTAAGGTAATAAAATGAAATGAAACGGGCTACATCCAAAATGGACGGGTCGCCGAACAGACGAACTTCACATGCGCAGCCGGCATCGCTCGCTTCAGTGGCACGTCTTGCTGCGCATGACGCATCATGTGGCGCGTCTGGCGCGCCGCTAGCTTGTTGCTAGGTAACACAACAAAAATAGGCCGAGAAATATAAGTTCATTTATGTGCAAAACTGTTTAGTTTTAGCGGGAAAGAATCAAAAATATGAAACGTTCTCTATAAGTTCATTTCACATTTTTTTTCCCGATGCTCGCGTCAACTAATGGATTGGATTAACACTAGGCGTGACGTGTTTCCTGTTGCCAGTTTTCGCCGAGTGTCCCCTCTCGTTGAATTTCTTTCTCTATGCACACAGGGTATCGCCACATCTGTATACCGCCGTGACGACACCTACGTTGAGCTACTCGCGCTAACGTCCCTTGAAAGATCATGCCGCTGCCTTCTAGCTACCCAACGCATTTCACCCAGACTCGTTGTCGCCATGTTACCTGATGCGATATTACCCGACGCATTGATGCTACGCCCCTCAAGTCATTTTTTCAACTGATGCTTTTTGGGTCTTCTTAGTTACTCGCGCACTGACCGCCTGACCGGCTCTTCTAAAGACACAAAAACATGCGGGTAGGATGGGTAGGTTCGCCGCTTGACACATCGCACACATGACAAATTGGCTTTATGTAAAGCCACCTGTACCGCCACTTCAAATGAGACTGTGTTCTACGGAATTACGCGGTGAAATTAAAAATACTTCCTGAATATATTTCTGACTGCAGCAAATGTGCCCCATAAACCGCGTCAATCCTCTAATAAAGTAAATAGCCGTATGCAACCGTTTGTCATTGGCTTACTTTGATCGTCAGCGATTCCTGCAAAATTTTTGAACAATTTTTATTATTGTCGTTTCAGGTAATGAACGCACTTAGTATATTCACATCTCTGCCAAGTATTGCTGCTAATGACTTCCGTAAGTATCTATACCTGCACATGTCGACGTCATATCTGATTTGTCGCCAAAGTGTTTTCAGAAGCAAAGAGCAGTACCATAATATTATGTTCCAGTGTGATAAAAATTAGGTAGCACACTCTAAAAACTAGGGAGGGTATCGCAGGAGTGAAGCGGCCGATTTACTCTTCAAAGTGTTGTTTCACTCTCGCAAAATGTCGCATGGAGTGAAATGCATTGCTGACTTCGCCAGCAAGGAGAGAGTGAAATGTGCTTTTCACTCCGCCCTTCTGAGAGAGAGTAGAATGCCTGTTCTTGCGGCAATAGAGAACAAAACGTAGCGTAAGCTTCTGCTTCCACTGTAGTTGGCTGGCCCCAAACATGGCGATGTATCACTCACGCACGCTGAGCAAAGAACACACCGTTTTGCTTCTAAGAGGACTGGCAGCCACAGTTCAAAGGAACGCGGAGCGAGCGCTCTACTTTTACAATCGGAGTTGCTCCACCGAGTGAGCGCTCAACATCGCGGAATAGCACAGCACCGGAGAAAGGTGATCCGTCCAAGCAGCAACGAAAGCCATCCAAGGGAGATCATGTGTCAGCCACCTCGCGTCGTCGCGAAAATACGACAGTCGTTCGTCATTCGTTGGATATAACAAATGCTCCACGGTAAGTGAATTCTAACTTAAGTGCACATCCTGCCTATATGACAGGCTATCGCTAGGAAGTCGTAGCGGCTCTTAGCCGACGCGATTGACAACGGACTAGGCAAGCGCTATTTCTCTCGATGTATATCGAAAAGGCCAATCGTCGCGATAACTGCACGCGATTTTATCATTTGCCGCCATCGGTAAGAGCTTTGAAAATCGCAATCGCTGCCAGAACCATGGTATGTTCAAGAAGACGTGAGGCGAGAGGACACTTAAAATGGTTTGTTCACCAGCCCATGATTCAGAGCCTATGCAGAGCGTGCTTGGCGTGCGTTTTGTGTGTTTCAATTTATTCAATTTGGCAGTCTACCCTGTACACAAAGGTGTTGAATTAAGGAGTCACATAACAGAAGGCGTCATTTTGCTGGCGGCATGCTTTAGTTATAAATAAGCTGCGCGCTTGACGGTGTCTCGCCCATGGGTTATCTGCGACCTCTGAAGTTACGTGCAGCGCCAGTGTTAGAAACTTTGCCACAAGCATTCAGCTGCATGCTGCAAGAGGTCAGTTGGGCGCGTTATCTTGAACTTACTGAGAACGCATGCGGAAACCATGTTTTATGCTGAATAAAGTGTAAATCCGATATAAGCGATCTTGCTCGTGACATTTACAAGCGATGCCATGGAGATGACTGTCGTGTTCGCTCGTCGCCAAGAAGCCGTACTCCTTGCGAGCGATGATTTTAAGCGACGTCTCGCCGGTGTTGCCGGTATGAAGGCTGCAAATATGCGTCAAAACTAGCGTACGCGACACGTGCTTTAGTAATTTAAGTTGGCGTATTTTACTATAAAAAGTAGCATAAAATATTTCCGAAGGACTCGCAGTAGGTTCTTATCCTTGACACGCATAATAATTCTATTGTTTGCTTGTTCGGCGCGACACTTGGTAGTATTTAAGCTATGTACATCCAATTCCGGCTTCGCGCTATGGGCTGGTCGCTCATAGCACCTCCGGGCAACGCGTGACGAATTCGAGATTTCCAGAACCGAGCGATCTGTTCGAGCGACGGCCCGTTTTGTCGCTCGAAGCCGTCGCTCGTCGCCGTCGCGTACTAAATCTCCCTCATGGGGTTGAACTCCAAGACGGAACTGTGTTTGCTCATGTATTGAAATGGTGTGATTATGCGTCTGATTTTGTCTCCTGTTGCGGTTTTCAAGCACGGTGCGAATCTGAAAGTGTGATTATGTCTACGAAATCTGTCAATTGTTAAGCAGCGAGTTATGCATCGGCATCGAATATAACGGCTGCTGTGTGGAATTACAATTGCAGTGCCGCATTGCATACGCTTATTGTTTTGGACATGCCTGTGCATTTGCCAATATGAGTTGCTCTTTCAGAGTTATATCATATGAACCGCTAAATCAGCCTTCCTCTGGGGTTACAAGCGTAATGTGTGCATCTTGCTAATGCGCATGGCAGATTAAAATGTATTTATCGCTTTAATGTAGTGGAGAAATAAAGTATAAAAATAAAACGTTGCTTTAGTTCCGTATAACCAGTCGTCTGTCGTACAAAGACAAAGATTGGTCTAATAGACTAACTGTGGTCTAACTGCAACTTTTACATGCCGTCAAGAATGTAAAATACTAGATTTCAAACTGCAGCAGTAGTCGAGTCTGTCAAAAATGAACTTCATTGGGCACCTCATAAATGAAAATAAGCTCATGAATTTTAGTAGCATAGATTCACGCCGCAGTGAACTTTCTTGTTGGTATTGAAATCTGGGTAAGCTTGCCATAACAAGCCTTGTTGCCCTTTCTTACAGGCACATCCAGTCATATCCATTGAACTGAAGACCATATTTTCATCCCTACTGAGCATCATGTTTGCAGATATGATCCTCATATTATGGCTTGGGCAGTGAAACGAGAGATGGTGCGGGGGCACACTGGGCACGTGCTTAGGATGTGCCACAAGTGGTGTTTGTGACACACCAGACTAATGACAGACTTACGACATCTGACAATGACCAATATTCTATTTATTAGTAGTAGTATTTTAACATTGGTGCTGAACGAGGACGATCTGTCGGTTATTTCTATTTTGATCAAATTTAAGATTGAAGTTTAGCAGTTGAGTGTCGCAGCCATTTAGATGTCTCCATGCATTTGAGTAGGGCGACTAAGAGCTAAGACTTTCGTTTAGTGCAATGACCTTACTTCTTGACTGCCTTAACATTTTACACCTTGTCCTCGTGTTCACTTCTGCACATTATATTTTTCAGGCACCCGCTTTCTATAACGCAACAAGGCAGTTGCAAGGACACAAGGATGTCAAAGAGCCAGCCCAGCGCGACTGCCCGTAGTGGAGAGGAGCGCACACCAAAGAATCAAAATACACTGCCATGCAATTTGGATGAGAAAACTAGAATGTAGGTATAATGGGTATGCCATATTTCACTAAATGTCAAGAAAACTTTCAATAGACGGTATGTCACACCAAGCTAGCTAGACATGCGGCCTTACATGAGAATATACAACACATTTCTCAATGCACTATACTCTCAGGAACATCCACACGCTGTACAGGACGTTATCAAATGAGCTGCCGTCTTAGAATATAGCACGCAAAACGTTTCTTTAGAATTTATCTACATTACCAGCCCCATGATTAGCAGCTCATCTGGTAACATCTGCCATATACGTGCATGCGTTTTGTGCCAGGAATGCGTTTGCTGACCAGTAATTGTGGTGGATATTTCTCTTCGATCACAGTGTCAACTCCTTGTGAGTTTGCACACGTTTGTTCTGTTTAACTTTCCATTGTACACTTCATTTTTGAAAGGAAGGAGCCAGTTGAAATTAAAGTATATTTCTACACTGTAATTCTGCTGAAACTTTAGAGAACTTACTTATGTTTTTTACAAGATATGTTCTAAAGTTCATGGACATCATTGTAATATGATTTTATATGTTTGTCAGTGCGTTTCCTAAAATAATATACAGTTTGTCTTGTGACTGATCAATAAATATTTTGACCTTTAAAGAGAGAAAACTTTTCATTTGAGTTACTCGGCGACTAGAGATTACATGCCATTCACCAAGCACAAGTGCAGGAGCTGCTTTTGAAGGAATCAAGTATTCCCCTCATGTAAGTATTGAGATTCCCTTCTAACGGGACCATGGATCTACATCGTGATTTCACACTATTGGGAAGATTACTAGCACTCTAATAGGCGGAGTATAAAAACTCGGCTTGGAGGAGAAGTACTCGGTTTGGAGGAGTAGAAGTACTCGGTCTCGGGGAGTGCTATTACCCATGTGGGGAGAGTATTAGCACTCTGCCGAAGAGTACTAGCACTCCCTTCCGGTGGAGTAACTATACTCTGTCGGGAGGAGTTGACCTACTCTCTCTCATAGAGGGTCAATCTACTTTCGAAAAGAGAGTGAAATATGGGACAAGCAGATACTCCCTCAAAGAGAGTGCCTGGAACTCTTTGTTTTTAGAGTGCAGCAACCAAAATAAGGAAAAATTTATTAACGCAACGTCACTCCATCCTTACTTTTTTTTTTTTTTGGTCGGTGCCAGCCCATTGTGAACAAGGCTCCCGTAGGGGAGCCGAAACGTCATTCGGTTTTTTGTCGGTGCTATCTAATTTTCGTCATGTACCATACCGAGCAGACGGGATTCCGTCAGACCCTTGACTTCAAACATGTTGCAGTGTCGTATTCCTTCAACGTTCTCTCGTTCTTGTCCATTGCCCTGATCGCCCTGGCACTACGTTCACTCTGAAACGCCAGAGCCCATTATTAAACTTGGTTTGCACGTAGTGCGAGGACGATGGAAATAGTTCAGGGAGCTGTATGCATAGTTTTCAAGCGACATCACCCACGCAGCTTTTGCCCGTGGTGTCTGTGCCATGCCTGAGCAGCCAGTGAATACGTCAGTGCACGATGTTATCACGCATGCATTGTTTTACTTTTTGACAGTGGCCGTCAGTCACCTCATCGTATCACTGTCATCGATATGTCTCTTGGCGCAAGAGGCACCTGTCGTGTTGTCACGTTTCTTATGCAGCCTCTAGGCGCGCTAATACTACAACGTGCGGCCGAGAAAACTCTTCAGTTGAAAGCAATATCCTGAAATGGGGGGGGGGATGTGGTATCAAAAAAAAAAATCACTTTCTGATATGTCCCTGGCTTACGTATTTGTAGACTTCGAGCAAGGGATGGCTCCATAAGCGTAAGTGGTCGCCCGTACTACAGCTCCTCACAAACTACAGAACTCTGTTGCGAAAACCCCGAGCTTGTGCGTGGTTTCTATTACGCTTCATACTTCGCGGGCAATACTTGCAGACGCTACGGAAATAGTGCCGTCTTATAAAAATCACTCCATGCATTTCGCAGATGCGGTTGTTCTTTTATCTGAGACGCTTTCTCTTCGATCCCGCGATCGCGCGCTCAGCAGACCAACAACATAGCCACTGAGCAACCACGGAGGATTGCGAAGGCATCAATTACATCTATTAGCGATGTGGCTGTTCCAGCTTAATTTGTTGTACAAGTAGCAACTAGGTAATTATCTTCTCCCACCTAGTTCAGCTAAGGATTCAGAACCCATCGAATTGGAAAACATAAAAGGGCAAACTTTCGAAGTGACGCGATGGACTGTTCTATACCAGATTCGTTACAACAGGCGCGAATCCCAGCGCGCTAGAGCACGCGCGCGGGAAAGCAACGCCACTTAGAGGAAAGTCCAGGAAAAAAGTCCACGTGGCGTTGAGCGAAGCTGGGTAGGAGAAAAGACGCGAAGCGTAACGGAGGAGGAGGGTAGGCAGCTGCGTGTTGGGTAGACCTCCTCTTGCAGTCGCTACGGGTGCCGTCTGCGGGAAGAACGTACCGGGTTCGTCGATTCATAACACCGTACACGCACGATATATGCTGTATAGTGGGAGTGAAGGGATACGGCAGGGGACCCGACGATGGCGGCTCAATCTCGCGCGCACAAGTGAAGAAAGCAGGGAGAAAGCGCGCCGTCTTCTCAACGGGGTCGCGGTGTTGCACTTTGGCAGCAAATGCGCATTGCGAGGCCGCGCGGTCGTGCGCGCCTAATCTTGAAATTGATCTGCGTTGAGGGCAGAGTATAGGTGCGCCGACGGCTCATAATGTTGTCCGTGCTATGCTCTCGCCGCTCAGTTTGCGTTGAAGCGATGACACCACGAAGGTCACTTCGCTCCCTGCTGCTGGCTCGCTTCCTCACGCTAGGGTTTTGACAGCGAGTGACCGCGGTCATCGAGTATGTGTTCATGTGTGCCTGAGCCCGCTGGGGTGTGGGGGAGGGGCGTTCTACTCCAGAGGCTGCGGCGTATGACGCGGCGGCGCGAGCCTTATATTGAAGTTGTTCTGCGATGCCGACAGTCTAGGCACTTAGGCGCATCGACGGCCGATAGCTTGGTGTGCGCCATTGCATCCATACGCTTGCGTGTCACCCGCGTTCGCGAAGTCAAACGTCACTACACCTTTTTTCTTATCTAATTGGCTGACAAGACGCGAGGAGCGCGCAAAGGTGGCGAGTGTTTCAGTGAGGTTGACTAGAGCGTGAAAGTTGACAACCTATTAAAGATGAGGGATGAGGAGGAGGAGGGCCGTTCAGGAAGAAGGAGCGGCGTCTAAGATTGGTACGCTTCCCTTTGCTTAGCTTGCGGTGGCTGCTCGAAAAAATCGCGGCCGTGTGTAACTGAAGGTCAAAAGTGCCGCTAATACGGATCCTCACCGGAGAATAATTGGCAGAGCCACATTAAATGCGTGCCGAAAGGGCTTGGCAACGTTTCATCGCCACGTAAAAAAAAGTTAAATATGCGTAAATAAGTCCGTTCTGCCCCGTAGCTTCAAGCAGCCAGTGCCAAAGCGATTGGTGGGCAGACTTCTATTCCACTAGAAACGGGGCAGCCTTGTGGCCCATCGCGGAGGGCTAAAGGTGAAATTCGTCTGGAATCGGAAGCAATAATTCTTCTTTTGTTCGGTCTAATAATGCATAAGCAGCGCGGACACATATCTTAAGGGGGTTCTCACAGTTTTCATGACGTCGCGTGACGCAGATGCAAAGCGGGAAGATCCAGAACAGTTTTTGAACAATCATCGAGGGCTGATTCGCGGTTTCGTGACGTCGCGAGGCAGAAAGGCGAAGGGAGCGCATCCCGAAACCTTGTGGCCCATCGCGGAGGGCTAAAGGTGGATTTCGTCTGGAATCGGAAGCAATAATTCTTCTTTTGTTCGGTCTAATAATGCATAAGCAGCGCGGACACATATCTTAAGGGGGTTCTTACAGTTTTCATTACGTCGCGTGACGCAGATGCAAAGCGGGAAGATCCAGAACAGTTTTTGAACAATCACCGAGGGCTGATTCGCGGTTTTGTGACGTCGCGAGGCAGAAAGGCGAAGGGAGCGCATCCCGAAAACTTGTGGCCCATCGCGGAGGGCTAAAGGTGAAATTCGTCTGCAATCGGAAGCAATAATTCTTCCTTTGTTCGGTCTAATAATGCATAAGCAGCGCGGACACATATCTTAAGGGGGTTCTCACAGTTTTCATGACGTAGCGTGACGCCGATGCAAAGCGGGAAGATCCAGAACAGTTTTTGAACAATCATCGAGGGCTGATTCGCGGTTTTGTGACGTCGCGAGGCAGAAAGGCGAAGGGAGCACATCCCGAAACCTTGTGGCCCATCGCGGAGGGCTAAAGGTGAAATTCGTCTGGAATTGGAAGCAATAATTCTTCTTTTGTTTGGTCTAATAATGCATAAGCAGCGCGGACACATATCTTAACGGGGTTCTCACAGTTTTAATGACGTCGCGTGACGCAGATGCAAAGCGGGAAGATCCAGAACAGTTTTTGTACAATCATCGAGGGCAGATTCGCGGTTTTGTGATGTCGCGAAGCAGAAAGGCGAAGGGAGCGCATCCCGAAACCTTGTGACCCATTGCGGAGGGCTAAAGGTGAAATTCGTCTGCAATCGGAAGCAATAATTCTTCCTTTGTTCGGTCTAATAATGCATAAGCAGCGCGGACACATATCTTAAGGGGGTTCTCACAGTTTTCATGACGTCGCGTGACGCAGATGCAAAGCGGGAAGATCCAGAACAGTTTTTGAACAATCATCGAGGGCTGATTCGCGGTTTCGTGACGTCGCGAGGCAGAAAGGCGAAGGGAGCGCATCCCGAAACCTTGTGGCCCATCGCGGAGGGCTAAAGGTGGATTTCGTCTGCAATCGGAAGCAATAATTCTTCCTTTGTTCGGTCTAATAATGCATAAGCAGCGCGAACACATATCTTAAGGGGGTTCTCACAGTTTTCATGACGTCGCATGACGCAGATGCAAAGCGGGAAGATCCAGAACAGTTTTTGTACAATCATCGAGGTCTGATTGAGAAATTAAATAGAAGCAGTTTGGAATACATTTAGCTTAAAGCGCAAAGCTTTAGGAGCGTGTCTTTCTCCAAATTACACAAGCTACATGGAATTGCAACTGATGGCGGCGCAAACACCCTTTCTTGGGGAGGGTGGTTAAAACAGGTATCCATTCGTAACTAAAACATTTACAATTTTTTTTAATTTCCTTGTCACCTTTCCATATAAAGTTCACTAGGCATATTGTTTATTTAATTAAGTTCAAGTTGTGCATTGTTCTTTAATAAAAATAAGTTTTTCTGCACTAATGTTTGTTCCTACCTCACCTAACAACCCTTTTCACGGCGATCCCGTGGGCGCTGCAATGTTTGATCACATGGCGACGAGTCCACTGCTTGCCTCAACTGCCACCGTTACTTCTGTCTTTACAATGGATGCACAGGATGCCAGTGCGGCTATGGAAACTTCTGTTTCGGCCGATATCGTAGGCGGTGACTAGCTGGACGCCACGCGAAGCTTTGACTAGTTTCAAAGGACACGTTAAGGGCACGCTTTATCCAAACGGCGCGCGCAGCTTTTACGATGCTTGTAATTAAAGCGGGGCCAAAATGTAACCGAAGCTATCATACCTTTCCGTTTATGAATTGAATGACTATCAATCATTCTTTATTTGCAAACACTTTGAAGCAGCAGGGTGTCATCTTCCTGATTCAGTAACGTTCCTCTGTGCGGTCACTCTCAGAGTGCCTACTTTCCCCCTAACGCACGTGGCTGTGCTGAGTTACGATAGAATTGTTCTTGGTGGACACAAGGTTTGTAACGTAGATGTCTTGTGCATCGTAATAGCTTGTATCAAATACATATTATTGCTAGTATTTTGCTTACTGTGTGAACCGCTTAATGTGTGTACCGTTACGAAACGCTCAGCTTCGAACACTAGTGTACGGCCGGTGTAGTCACCGCCACCCATGCTTCGGAACACTAAAGCAACAGTGCGCCCGTTCACTTGTTCTTAATAACCTCGCCATAGGGTAGGCGTACGTTTGATTGTGAGTTGGGGTGGATATGCGTAGAAAACGTGCGAGAAACTTGCGCCTAGTTCGTGCTGCCAAGAAGCTACACTATCACTTTTTTTTATGTAAAACGACCGGTAATCACTCATCCAGACGTTCTCATGTTGCAGTCCTTTCGTTGGAGGTTAAGCCTACAACGCTGGCGGATGAGCGAACTATTTTATCCTCGAGGCTGAAGCTGTTCATCGCGAAGAGCCGGCAACAAAGGCAGTCCTTATGTAGCAGAGGTCCGTGAATTTGGACACACAGATTCATTTCATTCCCTAATATGCCAATGACAATTTTTGCAGCCCGCTACTGCCCACGTCGTCACTCCATCGCTCTATATTTTGTAGCAGGTGTGGAGCAGTGCGTAAGCGAAAATCCAGCTGCATTTCCCGCCCCTGATCGCACAGAAGCAGGCCAGAAGACGTAATAATTTCGTATTCCAGCGCTTTCGCCGAAGCAACGTGCGCCGCGCCGCCGAAAGCGCCATCCCGTTTCTGTAAAGCAAACTGCTTCGTGAAAAGGATCAATAGTTGGGCGTCATTCACTCCTCCCATAACGGCCCTTGTTGGGGTGGCTGACAATTGGTTATGGACCATTTTTCGCCAGGAGCTTCGCAAACCGTTCCAATCGGCTTGCAGCGCACCCGTCTGGCGGCTCGCCGCAATACAAGTTCGAACCTTGGCCTTATCTGCTTCAGTAAAGTGATTTGACGTGCAAAAGGAAAGACACCCAAGATATAGTTAAAACACTATCCGAGGTGTTAAAGTGCCGCCTTAAACCAATTGCTATCGCAATTAGTGCATCACTCTTTTTCTATTGCGCTAGCAATGACATGGGCACTCCGGGCCATACAATTTATTACAATAATGACTAGAGGGAATTCTGGCGCTGCAATCATTCAACCAACGTGGAAATGATGGCAAGTACTTCGAATTGTCTGATCTCCATGCTTGTAGGTTTAGATGTTCATGCGGCTTGTTTTATTGCGCGTTATACGCATCCATTGTCGTAAATTTCAGAGGAGCCAACATTTTTCGAAGTGCAGAAGACGCTGCGAACACGCACAATCGCTACAAATTGCAACGGCTCAGCGTCTCGAGGCGACCAAATCGAAACGCGCCAAGCACCTCAAGGCCCTGGCTTGCCTGCGAATAATTCATAAAGGCGTTTCCTGTGGCTTGCCGATGCATGCGTCTGGGGCGAAAGCATTCTTCATGCCACACAGCGGCCGTGTTCATGCGGTCACCGACGCGTATGCTTGCAGGATGATTGACTCCGAGTTAACTGCGACAGCGCTCGTCAACGGCCGTGGTCGCCCACTTTTTTCCGTGCACAAGGACAAAACGATTATCCTGCCCATTGTTTCATCAGGTGAAGCTATGAAGCGTGCAGTCATGCTGCACTGCGACATGTCAGGTCGTCCGTATCGCATTGAAGACTTCCTAAAGCCCCTGCAAGACGTCGGCGTCATTAAGGATGTTGCTGGGATAGGTGCCTACCAGATTTACCACGTCTGGCTCATTAACTTACCGGCGGATGGAGCTAAAAAGAAGCCTATAGAAGCATGACACTTGGTCGTCAAGTACCATCTTTGCATCGTCATGACCACTAACAGGCAAGAGGTGCGTCTGGAGTTGCATTGGGTGGCTTTGGATGTCAAGAACGATTACGTTCGGAGGGCATTCAGTGAATATCGTGGAGGGAAGGAGGTGACCAATAATAGGTGGAAAGCGGAGCGCTTCGAATGTGCTGACTGTTTTTGAAGGAGGCTATCACACTGGACCACATACTGCACCCAATGCGTCTTGACAGCAGTGCAGTGTCTATTGTGGCACCAGGTCGAGCCCCTCTGTGCCTTCGTTGCAAGCACACGGGTCATATACGGCGAGATTGTAGGGTTCCGAAGTGCGTCCAATGTCACGCGTTTCGCCACGGTGAGGAGGCATACACTCGCAGCTACGCCAAAGCTGTCGGCAGATCTGCGCTTGTAGGTCAAAGTGGGCTTCTCAAGGACGAGGGAAGAGCCAGAGAAAGCTGCAGCACCTAGTACAACTCACAAGAGCGGAACCGCTCAAGGGCAGACAAGGAAGGCAGCGCCTCCGGGCTGGAAACGTCGGCCACGACCGGGCTCGGCGGTGGTGAGCACCAAGAGACCGCTCAGGGAACCTGGCCGGCGTCGTTCCGGTGCTGCAGGATGAGGAACCAACGAGAAAGTCCACGGACACGACTAGCGTCTCTCAGACACAGCAGGTAGCAAGCACAAAGCCAGTAGTCGACGAAAATGCAGTGGAAATACACGGAGTCAACACGGAGGCACACGGAGTCAACCCCGGCAAAGCGTCGCCATGATTATGTGGTGGCGGTGTCGCTGGAGCAGCGTCTGAGACCGGTTGAAGCATCGCTGGATGCGAATGGGGTGAAGAATAAACCTCGCAGAGCCGTTCGGACTCGCGCATCATCCCTTACAAGGGGCGGCAAAAGAGGCCAGCCTTTCGACGCCACTACGGCGTGTGCACAAAGGTTCAAATGGGTGATGCGCGTGTCTTGCCGGCGTTCTCGTCCAGCAAGAAAAATGTCTCCTTGGAAAGGTCCTTGCACGTAGGAGCAATGAATGTCCGCGGATTAACGACTTAAAGGAAGAAAAATCAGCTGTATCGTATTGCGACAAAACAAGGATTAGATATAGTCGCAATGCAGGAAACAAAAGTTCAAGGCGAAGACCAGACCGGTGGTACGTTGCGCCCTTTCTGGGTGCATTACTATATGTGCGTCAGTCATGCGGTTGGGAAGTCAGGAGGGTGTGTTCTGTTTGTACGTAGTTCCTTAGGGATCGTCATACATTGGGTTACAGGCTGTCCAATGGGCCACTTTGTAGTCGGTGATTTTGGTTTTGCCTACAATGAGTGGCGCGTGGTTTGTCTGTATTCTTCAACTGACGTTGCACAACATTTAGGTTTCTTCTGCAAAATTAATGAGTATTGTAACACTGATGGCGTATTTAGCCTTTTCGGCGATTTTAATTGTGTATGCTCATCACGAGACAAAATGAGTAGTACGCAGCATCGTGATACTAGAAAGGTAACGTTAATAGATGTCATCAACGGCTTCGTTCTCGAAGATGTCGGAGAATGTAATTCCAGTGGGCATAACAAACAATTCACACATTATCAAGGTTCTAATCACGCACGCTGAAACCGCGCATATGTGTTGATGGATATTTTGCCTCTGTGTAAAGATTATTGCGTAACCGCTCTCTCCTTCACTGACCATTACATCGTGATGTTGAGCATTTGCAGTAAAAAAGAAAGACAAGGAATATTTAACTGGGATTCATTGAAGAACTGTACCAAGCTAATCCCTCAGACATTGGGTGGAATTGGGAAACATGTAAGCAAAATATTAAAATGAAAGCTGTAGAAAGAAGCAGCATACTGAAACAAGAGAATGAATTCATGAGAAACTGTTACCTACGAACTTGCAAACTCTTGTCAAAGAAGAGAGTCTAACGCCTCGTATATCCGTGTGGTGAAAGAAACTTTGGAGTTATTAGACATTGAAAGATTTCGAGGTGCACTTGCAAGAGCGAAAGCAGAGAAAACGATAATAACAGAAAGGCCTACAAAGTGCGCACTAGGCGCGGAAAAAAGTTACACGCAATGTAATGCAATATCATAAATCGTATATAACCGTGTCGTGACAAGAGCGAAAGGTGAGACTGAGCAAGCCTTTTGCGAGTACTATAGTGCTTTGTTTTCGTTACGTATGGTAGATAGCGACCATTTCAAAAGGGAAGTATTGTCATTCATGCCACAATAAGATGGCGACACAAAGGTTAGATCAAAACTCTCAATCTCGATAGGGGAGGTAGAGAAGGCGATCGATGACCTAAATGCCGGGAAGTCACCTGACCCTGACGGCGTAAGTGCGGCTTTGTACAACACCTTCAAGCAAGGAATATCTCCAATAATGCAGCGCTGGTCAGCAAGAAACTCCTCTTTTCTCCGGCCGCGGCCCCCTTGAAGGTAATCTGTGGTGGGCTCATAAACTAGGCAAGCGGAGATGCCTGATGGCTTCTTTTGAACTGTGTTATCGGACGCCGAGTTCGCGTTGAAGTTCGCTCTTTACCGCGCTAACACTTTGACAGCGAGAGTCGATGGTCATCGAGGGAGATGTGTTCATGTCCGGCGATGTGCCTGTCACAACGTGCTTGTAGACCTATATATTAGACGAATGTTTACTGAAGTATATCTGCGGCCGATATAACTACGAACCTCACATTTTATAGCTAAATAATTTATTATCGCTATCAGCGCTTCGCGTTTGGGGCGAAACTGCGGTTTGTTTTTATAATTCCGGCCAACAGCGCACTCACTAACGCACTAACCATGTTACTGAGAAGCAGATAATTTACGAAATTTTTATCTTACCAGTTAATTTGCTGCTTCGCATACCATTTTATTTGCTCTGCCTTTACAACATGCACGCACAATAAATTTTGTTTTTGGACGAGCCAAAACCACAATGAGATTCTGAAGCACGCAGTAATGGAGGATTTCGGTATAATTTAGACCAGCTGGGGTTCTTTAACGTGCAACTATGCCAAAGTACACGAGCGTTTTTCGATTTTGCCGCAGTGGACACAACAACAACAACAAAAAAGAAAAGTTTCTCCCATAGATGTCACGAGTTCAAAGCCAAATGATTTGATGCGGTTATTCCGTCATGCTGAAGTTCCAATATGGATAGAGAGCTACGCACTCTAAATTTGTAGCTTTACATCGTAAGGTCGCCAAATTTGAAAGGTTCAATGGAACATTCCTCTGCACGTTGGTTAGGAAACTTCCATATTTTTATGTTTGCTCTTGCTCGACTACATGAAGATGCCTCATCTCAGGAGGATTTCTTCAGCCACGCCATCACAAGTCTCGCTTCGTGCAGATGCAATGAACCTACGTAAGCAATGTGTAATGCAATATAAGTGTCTCAATTTTTCCAAGGCTATAGGCACCATGTAGTTGCCTACCAGCAGCCGTCGCCTAGAGTCATATTTACGAAAGACTGATTTCGGATAAAATTTACCTTTTGTATCCGTGATATAACGTCAAACCCGAAGCTTGGCTTCAGTGATGGCCATTGTGCACTGTGGAAGAGAATGACACTAAGTGAACGTAGTGTTTGTTGCAGGTTCGCCACTTTCTATTGCGACAGCAGTTATATGGCCACTCGAGCTGCATTTCTGCCGTTCCGTATAAAGTCCGAGCAATAACACCGTCACCGCGCTCCCTACGCTGTATGGGCGAGTGAAAGCGTGCGAGGGGAGCCAATGATCCTGGCTCAGTCTCCTTCGCGCGAGAGGAGAACGGGAAGGAAGCACACCGTCTTCCTTCCCGCGCATCATCATCATCATCATCCACCTATTTTCTATCCACTGTGCGACGAAGGCCTCTCCCTGTGACCGACTATTGCCCCTGCCCTGCGCCAACCGTTTTCAACTAGGACTCTCGAATTTCCTAATTTCATTGCACCATCAAGTCATCTGCCATCCTCTACTGCGCTTCTCTACTCTTGGTAACCATCCTGTAACCCTAATTTCCAACGGTTATCTAACCTGTGCATTACATGACCGGCCCAGCGCCATTTTTTTCTCTTAATGTCAATAAGAATATCGGCTAAGCCCGTTTGCTCTCTGATCCAAAAAGCTCTCTTTCTGTATCTCAAGTTATGCCTAGCATTCTTCATTCCATCGCTCTTTGCGCAGTCGTCAACTTCTCCACAAGCTTCTTTGTTGTCTCCAAGTCCCTGCCCCATATGTCAGCACCGGTAAAATGCAGTGATTGTGGACCTTCCTTTTCAATGATAATGGTAAGCTTCCAGTCAGGAGTTGACAATGTCGGCCGTATGTCATCCAACCCATTTTTATTCTTCTATGAAGTTCCTTCTCATCATCAGGGGTCCCTGTGATTAATTGACCTGGGTAAACGTACTCCTTCACAGACTCTAGAGGCTGACTGGGTAGCCTGAACTCTTGTACCCTTGCCCGGTTATCCATTATAACCTTCGTCTTCTGCATATTATTATTCAAGCCCACTCTTACACTCTCTCGGTTAAGGTCCTCAATCATTTGTTGTAACTCGTCTGCAGTGTTGCTGGATAGAACAATGTCATCGGCAAACCGAAGGTTGCTGAGGTATTCGCCGTCGATCCAGACTCCTAAGCCTTCCCAGTTTAATAGCTTGAATACTTCTTCCTACCACGCAGCGAATAGCATTGACGAAATTGTGTCTCCTTGGGCGCTATAACGTAAAACTATTCCAAACTTTTCTATTCCAATTCGGCTATCAGCCCTCCACGATTGGTCGAAAACTTTTTCTCGACCACGTCCACTTCACCTGTCTGTCACGCGACGTCACGAAAACTGCGATACCTCCCCATCTGATATGATGTGTACACACTGATTATGCATGATTTGACAGAAAAAAGGAAAAGTTATTTCTGATTCGACCCCTTTTCGGCATTAGCCCTCGGCTATTGGTAAAATGTTTTCGGGCTTCACCCACTTCACCTGCCTGTAACGCGACGTCAAAAAACCGCACAAACTGACCGCGTCAAAGTGACGTGTACGCGATAAAGATGCATTAATATGTCGAACAAAACTGAATTTTCTTCGGAATAACCGCAGGCTACCCCGTTCCGAAAGGAATAAAAGTTGGCTGCCGCCGATCGCTGAGACGCTGGCTACTCGCACCTGCCGGAGAGCATGGGTGTATTTGCGTATAATAAAACTTCTTGCGTGGCCGTGTAAAGTTTTCGAGTCCCTTCGGCACGTTTATCACCTCATTCTGCCAACTCTTCTTTGCTGAGGGTCAGTTTTAGCGTCATTCTTAAGCTTCCGTTGCATGCGGCCGTAATTTTCGACCGGCCACCACAAGCTAAGTAAGGGAAAGCCGACCAATCGCAGACGCCGGCACCACCCTCTTCATCCGGTTATCGATTTTCAGTGCACTGGCTCTGCCCCAGTGAATCCCTCTCCACTTGAGCGTTCTCCTCGCCTCTTGTCAGCCAAATAGATACGACAAGCCGCTCAGTGTAGGTAATGTTATTCGTTTTTCAAGCAAACAAAAGTGACCTCCTATGAACGAAGAGAGCGTATGATTGGTCTGTTCAGACAACCCTGCGGGTGACCGCCCGGTGCTTGCGTCGGTGGTTACGCAAATTTGACGTCAAGAGATTGGAATAGAAACATATTGGAATAGTTTTATGTTATAGGGCCCCTTGTCCAACCCCTTTCTTTATAGGTATCTTCCTACTTTTCTTGTGTAGAATTAAGGTAGCTGTGGAATCTTTGTAGATCTCTGTAGATATTTACGTAAGTGGTCAGCACTCCTTGATTACGTAATGCCTCTATAACTGCTAGTATCTCTACTGAATAAATGTTTTTTCGAAATCTCTGAAACGCCATATAGAGAGGCTGATTGTACTCTGGTGGATTTCTTGATTACCTGAGTGGTGACATGGATGGGATCCATTGTTGAGTATTCCTTCCTGAAACCTCCCTGTTCCCTTGGTTGACTAAACTCCACTGTTGCCCTTATTCTGTTGGAGATTATCTTGGAGAATATTTTATATAATACTAGGAGTAAGCTAATGGGCTTATAAACGTTTCAATTCTTTAACGTCTCCCTTTTTTCTGCATTAGTATAATGTTTGCATTCTTCCAGTTTTCTGGTACCCTTGCTGTCGATGGACACTTCGTATAGAGAGCCACCAGTTTTTCAAGCATTATGTGTCCTCGATCTGTGATTAAATCGATTGATATTCCACCTTCTTCTGCCACTGTTCGCCGTTTCATGTCTTGCAAGGCCCTTCTGACCTCATCGCTAGTTATAGGAGGAGTTTGTGCATCCTCTTTATTACTGTTTCGAATGGAGTTATCCTGAATCCTCTGGGTACTGTACAAATCAGTATAAAATTCATCCACTGCTTTTACTATACTTTCGAGATGCTGATGATGTTACCCCGCTTATCTTTCAGTGCATACATTTTGGTTTGTGCTGTGCCAAGTTTCCTTCTCACTGATTTCAGGCTGCGTCCATTTCTTACGGCTTTCAGTATTACTCACGTTAGAATTTCGAATATCACTTATTGAATATCACCTATTTTCGCCTTGTTGATCAGTTTTGACAGTTCCGCGAATTCTATCTTGAGTTGGTCACTTTCAGTCTTTGTCGTTTCTTTATTATTTTATTTGTTACTTGGGAGAGCTTGCCTACTGGTTGCCTTGTTGCCTTGCCTCCAACTTCAATTGTTGCCTCTGAAGCCACCCTAGTTACGGTTCCATTCATTACCGCTATGTTATCTTCATCGCTCTGTTCTAAAGCTGTATATTTACTTGCAAGTGCCAGCGTGAATTTGACTGCTTTCATTCTTACTGCCTCGAGGTTGACTTGTTTCTTCTGGACCAGTTTTCACTACCAGATTTCACTAACCTATGATCACTGCACTCTACCCTTCCTCTCCCTTCTACATCCTGCAGTGTGCTGGAATTGGCAGAAAGTATGAAATCAATTACATTTCTTGTTTCAGCATTAGGAATTTTCAAGGTCCACTTGCTGTTGCTACGCTTCCTGGAAAAGGTATTCATTATTCGAAGCTTGTTCCGTTATGTGAATTCTACCGGCATCTCTCCTCCAGCGTTCCTAGATTCGACGCCGTAGTTGCCAATTGCTTGTTCACTAGCTTGCTTTTCCCCCACTTTTGCATTGAAGTGGCCCATTGCTACAGTATACTGAGTTTACACTTTTCTCATCGCTAATTGATCTTCATAAAACTGGTGTACGTTATTATCATTGTGACTGGATGTTGGAGCGCAGGCTTGTACTACCTTTAGTCTATACTTCTTATTAAGTTTGATTACGACTACTGCTACCCACTCATTTATGCTGTATAATTCGTCAATGTTGCCTGCTATGTCCTCATGGATAAGGAATCCTACCCTGTATTGATTCTTATCTGCGAGACGCCTATAGCACAGGACATGGCCGTATGTCAGCACTGTATAAGCCTCACCAGTTCTTCATTTGTGGCGAAGGTCAATAATATCCCAAGCAATATTTGATAGTTCCTGAAAGAGTCTTCGTAAGCTAGCCTCACTCGACAGAGTTCGGCTGTTAAAGTTTGCCAGGGTAAGTTTCCATTGGCGGCCTGTTCGAGTACCGAGATTCATAGGACCCTCTGCTGCGTCACAGGTCTGACCGCCGCCTTGGTCAGCTGCTCCGCAGCTGCTGCGAGCTCAGGGCCATTGGTTAATTGTAGGAATCATGAGGGAGAGAGCGGTCGAATAGTGCACCAGGGAGGCCAATTCCTGTTATGGCGAGGTTGAATTATGTCTTGTTGAAGCTTTGTGGGCCTTGCTAACTTGGTTGTACCTGGATTAGGTTGTTGAAGCTTTGTGGGCCTTGCTAACTTGGTTGTACCTGGATTAGTATTGCCCCACCCGCTCTCGGCATCTTTTCCCGGTGACAGGCGTCACTACAAGCCTGTAGATGTTGTGAACTGAAGGAGGTGAATTTCAAATTCAGCATCGTCAAACAAAATCCTTATAGACGGATTGGAACTTCCGACTATGGCAACCGAGCATTAGACATAGCTCAGTCAGATAATAGCGCAGGCAGTGAGGCTACCTTATCGCCCACAAGTGCAGCCCAGAGGGCCTTACATGCCCAAAAACTTCTTTGATTTATCCGCGATAGGTGTGTTTTCCTGATCGCGATGAGTAACTCAATATAGAAGGATTTCTAAAGGGTCCTGGCCTCGTAGCTCCGGAATGGCTTGTGCGCATACGGCCGCGAACTCGCCTAGGCAAACCCTAGAGGCGTACCGACAACCATTGACAGTTACGAATACATGCTCGTGATCTACAGGTGTACAAACGGGAACCCGCGAAAACGCTTATAAGTTGAAAATGTAGAAGAAATAACTCGACGCGAACTACAAGTTTCTTTCTTTTTTTTTTTTACTTGATCAAAACCTGTATGTGAACTTTGCAACTGTTGAGGTTACGTTATTTATTTCTTATTGTTTGCGTGATACTGCAAGGATTCACATAGTTTTTTCTCTTCCTCGCCGCGAAGTACAACCCAGAGGGCCCCACATGCCTAAGAGATCCGTCGATTCGTCCTCCCTCTGCGGTGTCCGCCCTCTGCGTCATAGATTGCAAGATACAGTGTCAATTCTCAGTGGTCCTAAAATCGTGTTGCCCGAATCTCAAGTACGCATGCGGCCTTGAACGCACCTAGGTACGCGATATACTTGCGGCGAATTTGGACAGCGCTTAAAGCTTGTGTGAAAAAAATGAGAAAAAGGAAAAAAAGTTTTACGTGATTACCGAGAAACCCAGAGCCGCGTATCGTCCGCTTGTTGTCGTGTCTGCTTCGCTCTTGCCGTCCGAAACTTGCACTCCCGTGTAAATACTAAGAGCGGCGAGACGGGCCGCGCAGAACAATACGGCTCTAACCCTCGCGCAAAGCAGACGACCTTGACAATTTCTAGGTGACTTCGGGCTTTCTGCATCTTTGTACAGCGTTTATACTACAGCTAATGAGAAGGGAGAAATCGGGGAGGGGGGAACTGGCCCCGTAGTTTCCCGGGAACGCTGCTGGCCTATGCTCTAGGAAGTCAGGAATGCTATGCCTCATTTAACCTACAGTAGTGCCGTCTTCTATCAGTTAGACATGCCTCGCGCAACCACCCAACTTTGCGAGGCACCAGGTGAGGGCAGCTAGGTTGGAGCCGTTCGACTCCGTCTCCAACTGCTTATGTGGCGACTGCGCGCTGCGGTATGTTGAGAGCGATCTGCGTCGGGGGCAGAGCTTAGGTGCGTCGACGGCTCGTAGCTTTGTGCGTGCTCAGTGTTCTCCGCGCTCAGCTTGCGTTGAAGCGCTAGACAGCACGAAGGTCGCTTCGATGGCAGCTGCTGCCGTGCTTGCTCACGCCAGCGTTTCAACAGCGAGTGTCTGCGGTCACCGAGTGTTGTATGTTTACGTTTTCTGTTAGCAAGCGAATGTTATGCCAGCTCATGCGGCCAACAAAGGTGCTTCGTATGATTGTCTGCTAATTTTCTATCGCAATCGGTGTTTCGCCTTGCGAAACTGCGACTTCTTCTGCAACGCACACTTTCCCAACGAAAACCAAGTGGAAGTATAGGTCTTAAAATTGGTGCATTAAGAATTCGCTTTATATATAAGGCGCTGACTGACTGACATTTCAAGAAGTTACGTGGCGAGAACGATGACAATGCAAAGGCTGTTTTTTTCATTTTTGGGCGGGTGAGCCTAGGGCAAGAAAAGTCGCGTCCTTGAAGCAAATGTCAGCAAACACTGATTAGTTGACTTAATTTAAGTGCCTCACAAGTCAGGTGGTTTGGCCAAGTTGGTACTTCTTGACTTCATATAGTAGTGCATCAAAAACGAGGTCCCTATGTGCTCTTTTCAATGTATATTCTGCCAGCACATAAGGAAACCTTGGGGTTCTGGACACAAATCCGTGGTTGAGATTTCGTCCACGGTGGAAGGACACCACGCAGAATCAACTGATAAACACCAATTTAAAGAATTAGAAATTCATAGTTTTTGCGGAAGGAGCTTTGCAGGATTATAAAACCATATGGAATTTTCTGTGACATAGAGAACATCCGTCGTGATCGGCTCGACGTTTTCTTCAGTGCGAAAACACAAAAAGTCGATATTCGGCTAAAGGACAGTATATCGGTGAACCACACATCGAAAAATTTTCTGCGCTTTATCTGCGAGAAAGTGGGCCAACTTAGCATTATCCATTCTTCAAGTAAGGATTTTTGAAGTTCTAGACTTACTGAGAACGCAGAACAACAGCGACTTACATACGCTTCTGCTTGATGTGGCCTAGTTTTACTACTGGTTAACTTACTCTGGGTTGCCGAGATATGTTGAAGCAGGTCTTGGCATATTTGTCTGCTTGCGCGTTGCTAGAATAGTATGGATTTCAAATGCGAACATTCTACAACTAATAAGGTTTTTAGCTGTTGACAACTTTTATTCGGAAGGACGGCTGGACATACCTTCAAAAACAAGGAGTGTCTGTTGTTTCTATCTTGGCACCCGTCCGCAACAAGTTCATTTTAGCTGAAACTAAAACAGACATTTCTGCGTTCATGGACCAGGCAAATGGAATCAAAGTTTTATCTATGTGCATGGCGATTTGTTTTTGCGGAACTGCAATACTAATTTCAAAAGATGAATATATATGCTACATAGGTTCCAAGCCATTGGCAAGGTTCGAATAAGCCATTGTTGCATTACGAGGCAGCCCAATTGAAGCAAAAAAAAAAAAAAGGAGCCGTCGTTAGGTTGAGTTTCGTGAATGCTTTTCAAAAATTATATTCACCTCTCCTTCGTGTTTCTTTCGAAGAAAAATGGCACTCTTATTTAGTGCAAGTTATTATGATCACGTCCCAGACCTCGTATCACAAGTTCTTTTGGAGATATATTGTGGGAAACTTAATTATGATCCGCCTACAGCTACAGAAAAACCAAAGAATACGCCGTGATATTCTTATTCACCTCGTGTCTGGCAAGGTAAAAATCTTGCAGTGCGCTTTCATCGAAGATCGTATTCTCAGCGCCCAATAAGCTACAGGGGTAATGCCCGCTACACTACGTCCCCTTTTTCCCCTTATTCACATTTGTGAAGAAGCTCACAAGAACAAATTAATTGGTTGAGCAGAGCCGGTCATTTATCCCGTACGTTTGTCATGTGGTTTGGTTTATGTGGACAAAACAGCTACATGCGTTTAAGATCGGCTTAGTGAACATGATGAACGCCTCAGCAAGACAAATTCAGGGTTTCTTGACATTCAATACATAGTTTGTGGCTCCCGACCATATTTAAATGGGGGGGGGGGGATCATTGTCGAGAGCAACCGTAACCAGGTGATCAGACAGATTATAGACGTGTGTCAAATCCATCTATCGCACAATCAGAAAAGATAGCTTTTTTGAAGCTCTGAATACGGTAATCAAAGGCGGCTAAATCTATCTATCTATCTATCTATCTATCTATCTATCTATCTATCTATCTATCTATCTATCTATCTATCTATCTATCTATCTATCTATCTATCTATCTATCTATCTATCTGTCTATCTGTCTGTCTGTCTGTCTGTCTGTCTGTCTGTCTGTCTGTCTGTCTGTATGCATGCATGCATGTATGTATGTATGTATGTATGTATGTATGTATGTATGTATGTATGTATGTATGTATGTATGTATGTATGTATGTATGTAATTTTAACAATGGGATCTCCTTCTGTATACTTGTATCTGTGTATTATTTTTATGTAATAATAAATTTGATGTATGTATGTATGTATGTATGTATGTATGTATGTATGTATGTATGTATGTATGTATGTATGTATGTATGTATGTATGTATGTATGTATGTATGTATGTGCGTGTGTGTGTGTGATTGCATGCATATGTATGTTTGCGTGTGCACACGCACAAGCTTTGTCGTGAAATAAATTTCTGTTGAAAGTCAGCGCGTGGTATGTCACTATTTCTTTTTATTTTGGCGCTCGTGTTCTGTGCGCTATATATAAGAAGTCCGAAACACAACGTCTATTCAAACGATTGAAGGAATGTGCTCCACTCCTTTTGAAATTTCGTGAAATTACACTCTGCTGCAAGAAACGATGCACTAACGGTATGTTCATGATCCGAATATGAAACACTCTAAATTGGGTTGCATCTTCTTTTTCCTGTGCAGCTCTGTCAGGTCTCCTCAAGTTCGCCGACATCGCTGTTACCGGACTGAGCCTTTGTGGTGACCTCTTGCTTCTCACGTCTGCCGCGTCTCAGGTACGTTCTTTCTTAAGACCTGACAGAAACGTCTTAAGATTTATTTTCACGTTGCAGTAAATACAGAAACCTTAGCTTTAAAAAGGAAACAAACTTATACAAAGTATTGCCTATTGGTGAGCAATAATACTATATAAGTTACAGTTGATATTTAGCTTACGCGTCCGCTCAATTATCAGTGCTAACTAGCTAAATAGCTACCGGTTAGGCAAACAAAGGCATGTATTGATGCATAAATAACGGTTTAAACGTCTTTTTATCGCTTTCCAATTAGGAGTGCTCCAATATAAAAGAAAGGTAGCTGACTGATATGAAAGATAAACACGTTTAGATTTCGAAATCTATAGAAGTTTGTTTTATCGCAATCAGCGAACAAGCAACTTTGTAAATAACATATCTGTATGGACTTGTAACCGTACCGGTCATTCCGTGCGCACAAATGCCAGCGCCGTTTCATCAGTATGCGAAACCTTCCTACCAGGGCATGGTAATCGACACAAAAACGCACTGAACCGTCTTTCTTCTGCGCTATAACTGGAGAGGACCAGGGGCTCGAGGAAGGTCGTGTTCTATACTGACGAAGCATGTCCAATACATTTTCGTCGATGATTTCGCGCTCCTTTGAGACACGCGATATGGCAGCCGTTGAACAATGCGGGATCCGTCAGTGTGTAGGCGATGAGTCGCAGCAGCCGTCATATCCAGGGCTGGCGAATTGATGCCGACCAAGGAACCAAGTGTTTTTACAATAGTTCGAGCAGCTCGCCACTCTGGGCAGGGGTCACGTCAGTGCTTATGGTTGCCGATAGCGGTGTAGAAGAGGCAGTGGGTGGCGACGAACCTGGCTCTGGTATCACAGTCGAAAGGGCAACAACTGCATTACGCTGTCACAGCGCAAGTGACACTTGATCCATGGGGTAGCAGTCGAGGTTATGTAGTTTGGTTTAACACGGTGAAGAATGCAGAGTGATGAGAGCAGCGAACACAAGGCCAGTTGTAATAAGAATTCCTCTAGATAGCGTATGACCATAGGGAAGAATGAAGCGTCGCCATTCTGAATGTCACTGGGATTGACACATAATTTCCTTCCTTGATGGCCGAAGAACATAATCGGAGGAGGTGACGAGGCGCATGCGTCCTTGAAATCAGGAAGGAAGTAACCAGTAGTATTCAGGTCAGTCAGTCGCTCACAACAAGAGATAGCAGTGGACGCAAAAGAAAGGAAATCCCATCCTAAAACAACTTCCTGGGAACAATCGGGAAACACAGCAAAAACAATGTGATGATGTATTCCGTCAGTGAATACTCGAACTGCGCATTGTGCAGTGGGACAAAGAACGGCGTTGGCCGCTGCACGAAGAGACGGGCCGCAGTAAGGTGTCATCACTTTACGGAGGCGGAAACAAAAGTCTGCCAGAATAATCGAAATGGCGGCACCTGTGTCCATTAGAGCTTCGACGGGCACACCTTCCGCAACCACTGACATCAGGTTGGACGGTCGCTCTGGAGGATTTGTAGGCTATCCGGTGGATGCAGCTTCCCCTCCTAAAACTGCATCGGAGGGTTTTCCGAGTGTGCGTCGGACAGATCAGGAGCAGGTCGGAAAGGTGATACGGAACCACGACGTGGAGAAGGCGACCTGCGGCGAAATTCTCAAGAATTCAGACGCGTGTTGGTAGGGTACTGAGGAGAGGCTGATCAGCGAAACGAAGAGCAGTAGGAGGTTCTCTTGTAGCCCGTTGCACGACGGACGCGTGTTCGCTCTTCGGATATTTAACCACGTTGCTCATCCTGTTGACGCCGTTGACAGAACCGGGACATATGCCCGTGGTAGCCACAGTAATAGCAAATTGATTGAGCAGGAAACTGAGCGGAGCGGTAAGGCTGTACACACACTGGCGGCGACAATGAAGCCACAGGGACATAGTGGCCCGTTTGTAGAGGCGCCGCGGTGACCGGAGGGAGTGGCGCGACATTGGCATATGTAGGCACCTGTTGAGTGCAGGGGCCGTCGGAGCACGTTAGACGCGCCGCAGAGGCGATCTCTTGCCATGTTATCTCGCGTAACCCGGTCGGAGAAGAGGCGACGCAAGGTTCTGGCGCACAGGAAGAGCACCATCCGTGAAGTTCCTCCCGAACGATAACATGTATGATCGTGCGAAATTCTACTGCTGAAGGCAAACGATGGTCTGTGCTGTCCGTGTATAGCTGTAGAGATTGAAGTTCCTCTAGGTGCTGGCAAGCGGCTATTAGATCTTGGATGGTGGTAGGATATTGTGTGACGTGTGCGCTAAAGGCGACGGTGTTTATGCCTTTAAGAATATGCCGTATGGGGTCGGTTTGGGACATGGTCGCATTGACACGTTTTCACAAAGCTAGCGCATCCTCAATGTAGGATCTGTACGATTCCCCGAAGAACTGGACGCGCTCACCGAGCTTCTTCTTCGCGACTTCAGTGCGGACAACGGAAAGGCCGAAAGTCTGATGAAGTTGCTGTGTGAACGTTTCCCAGTCGAAGAGATGAGGTTGATGCTTCCAAAACCAGGTTTTCGCGACATCGGTGAGGTAGAAGGGGACATTGTGCAATTTCTGTGAGTTATCCCACTAACTGAAGTCGCTTTCCAGGGTGTAGGTTTAGAGTCATTCCTCGACGTCATCTCCCCGCAGGCCAGCGAAGACTGGTGGGTCACGGTGAAGGTTGTGGATGGCCATGACGGATGGCGAAGGCTGTCTGGGGTGGAAGTAGTCGACGTGCTCGGATTGTCTTGAGCAAGCATGGCAATAGGTGGTAAGCGGTGAGCCGAGCGGAGCTGCAGTGAGAAGGGCGAAAGGTCGCAAGGAACGAAAAGCACCTTCCACCACTAATGAAGAACTGCTTAATCCAGCCGAGTTCGCGCTACGACGAACAAGCTGTGCGGCTGATGATGATAATTACAGATGAGGAATTTGTACAAGGGATGATGATGTGTGGAGATGAAGAGTCAATCAGGAGTCGCGCGCACAACACACACACACACACACACACACACATATATATATATATATGCATATATATATATATATATATATATATATATATATATATATATATAAACGTGAAGATAGGGGGTTAACCGAGGGTCCCGATTTTTTATTAGTCATATTATTAGTTTGTTGGCTTCTTATGATATGACTAATATGTATATATATATATATATATATAATATGCGAAGTCAACACATCCATTGTCAGCGGGTGACCTTTCTTGCACCGGCACGACCTTTGCCGGTAGCTCCGTGGCACGGCGCTGCTGTCACTTGTTGAATTGTATAAGATGGCTGGTGTGCTGCACACGTTCACGGCGTACAAGCAGCGCAATGTAATTCGATGTATATTCTCATTTTGCGCAGGGCCCTCAAATAAACGCGATGGGCATTGGCGGCTCATTGAATGTAAGTTACACTTTTTTCCAGTCTATTTCATTCGCCAGGTCGCCTTTCTCGAGTTAACAATGAGACTTGCTCTAAGTTTTATTGAGAGCCATTCAGCCATTCATGTCACCTCAGGAGAAGCATGAGATGAGCTCCTCTCAAGAGAGTTATGTACGCGGGCACAAAATCGACTTGATGTGAACTGATTAGCTTCGCTAGCATTCGCTTTCAGGGATTTCTTCTGTTCTTCAAATTTGAAAGTCATGATGTAGAAATAGGGTGATTTTAGGAAAGAGGGACATTAAAAGACATCAGCACCTAGCGATGCTAGAGCCTGAGAGATTAATCAGGCGCAATGAGAATAACATGACAATTTTGGAAACATAATAATTCCTCGAATTAGGTGCCTGCCTGCAGGCGGCGCGTGAGCGGAACAGCTGTCACTTCTTGTATTCTTATTTTATTTTTTTTTTCCTTTGAGTTTTCTTGCCAACAGTTCGAGACCAAGAGTTGACATAAACCTTATTGTCGAAGGTTTGATACATTTTTCGCATAGCAAAATCATTCATGCAGGAAGTATATGGGTGTTGATTAGAATGTTTCATGACGTTCACATAGTTCAGTCACACCGCTCTCATCACGTTGCACCATAGCCTTTCCAAACCACGATAATGTATCAAGTTTGCTCTTTTCATGACACAGTCGAAAAAAAAACGAGTTACTTAATTATTCATACATGATTTGCATGCGAACGCATGATGATTTCTCTGATTGACTGGTTACTGCCATTACACGCGACGTCATACATTCTCACGTGTCCCTCACGACATTACCTTAATCCGCCATCTTAATCGACCTTGGTTTAATTTTTACCGACCGTGTTTCATTTTAACTCACCTTAATCCACTTTGCTTTACATTGTACCTACCATATTTTATGTTAATCCACCTGAATCAACCTTGCTCAAATTCGTACTAAACTTAATACACTTTAATACATCGCAATCAACCATGCTCTAGTTTGAACGACTCTTAACCCACTTTATTTCACCTTCATCCACCTTACTTCACCTTAATTCACTTTGCTCCACCTTATTCTAACTTGTTCTAATGTTCATTCTGAATTACTACTGACCTCATACAAGACTATAATGACGTATCTGATGATGATGATGTTTGTTACCACTTGGTGCGGACAACGTCAGATTTTCTGCCTCCTGGGACATATAATGCATTCGGAATTATAACACCCTGTTGCACAAATGTCGTCTCAGCCAGTCAAGGTTTGAAAAATAGATATTCGAGGGGCAATGTAGGAAGACGCGACAAGAAAAGCGCCTTGACAGGCACTCGTAAGAAATACATTACGAAATTTCTGCACTCTCGTTATTTGCATAGATATCCAAATCCTATTATTCACCTCCAGATTCCTATATTGCAAGGGGCTCAATACTTTTGCAGCCTAAACCTTCGTTGTGGCTATCGGCAGATTCCAATGCCCGAAGCTGACAAAGAAAAGACCGCCTTTTCTACTCTGGATGGCCTTCACGAGTTCAACGTAATGCCTTTTGGCTTATATGATGGTTCCGCCACGCTTGAAAAAATAATTTACCTTCTTCTTCGTGGCCTCAAGTGGATAACCTGCCCATATTTTATTGACGACACTATCGTCTATTCTTCTATTTTCACTGAGCATTTGCAGTGTCTCAACGAAGTGCTTCCGTGCCATCAAATGGTGGTCTTCAATTAAAGAACGAGAACTGCCGATTCACTGTTGCAAAGAATAAATTTCTGAGCCAAGTTATTAACAAACGAGGCACGCATCCCGACTCGCATTTCTGCAGTGCTCAACTTACCCCCCCCCCCCAACCCCCCTTTTGAGCAAAAGTACGGTTGAAGCAACGTTTATTAAAAAAAATTACAGCCCCTTGCAGTCCGTGAAGATGGTAGAATATCGGGGGTCTGTTAGTTTCACCGAGTGTTACACTATGCAAGTCAAACTTCGTAAGCAGTCTATACTTTAAATATATTGTTGCACCATTATTTCGCCTAATTTTCGCCAAGGCGGTAGGCAGCTTCTTCCTCGGGAGTATGCACTAGTTGGTGTCTTCCCTCAGTGGTACCTACGTTGGAATGTGCGGAACCACTAATCCAAAGCTACGTATATTGCGCGCGAGGCCCACCACTGGAAATGCGGTCGCGGCAATTGTTTTGACGATTGGTTGGATTAGTTTGACGATTGACGTGGCTACCGGCACTTCTTGGTAGCGCAAGAAGTGCCGGCAGCCACGCGCTCCTAGTATCGCGTTCAAATCGCTGGGCGCTGTTCGTTGACCGCAAACCGCCAGCACAATATTTGTTTCTTTCGCAGCAGGGTCGAATCAATCGTTGAAAAAGTCTATGTCCACCTGGCTTAATCGCCGAAAATGCGCCTTGTCACAGCTGTATAAGAGTTGCGTATAAGATTGCATTCTCACAAGGAGAAAGGGGTCACTTCAAGCCTTTTCTCCCTGTTGAGATCTTGTTTTTCTCCCCCGCTAGGTCACGTGGCCCCTTTTTAGCGAAGTCCTACAACGACGCCACAGGGTCCGCATAAACAGCTTCAATGTAAAATCACCAGGTAGCAACCCGAAGATGACACGAAGCGATGGTGATGGTTATGTGCAAATGAAGACGCTACCGTCCATAATATTTACCTACCGTCCATAATATCACAACATTTACAGGCAAACTTCCAATGAGGAGATCGTACAGCGTTCTGGAAACTACCCCATTCAGGAGCATTGAAATTCGCAATTATGCAAACATTTTACCGCGTCATAAAGAAAGCCAGCGAAATCTGAACATTCAGATGTCATTACGCGCTTACATGGCACGATGAAAGAGAATTCTGCCGTGCCACACATAAATGAAAGTGACACGGCAGCGGCGATATAATTTTTTTTTCACAGCCATTACTCACCCCGTCTGTCGCTTCCTGCACTGCAATCAAGCGACACAAATCACAGTTCATTTGGGAAAAAAGTGTAGCAAAAACGAGCCATATGTATAAGTACTGATTTCACGCACCTGAGAAGGCTTAATACTTCATCGGGCTCTAATCCAACGCCGACAGTTTCCCAGTGGTCGCAGCTCCTACACCCTAAGGGTGCGACCCCTCCAACGGCAACGCTACGCATCAGAGAAGCATTTTGAGGTGGCTATTGGTGCCAGGACGCTGTCTTCTCCACTCAGAAGGAGTTGCCTCGCGTGCTGCCTCGCGACAACCACCGTGCAACCACGTGAAGTCGGAACACTGCTCGCGGAGTCCCAGCTTCCAATCAACGTCACTGCTTCGTCCTTCGGGTGGTACTACCACATTTTAAAGGCAAAATTGAGCTTCTTCCTGTGGGACGATCCGGGAGATTTTGCAGCCTAGAAATGAGGGCCGATATGTGCCATCAGGACCATTGGTCGCCATGATGTTTCGAACACACACACACACAAACACACACACACACACACACACACACACACACACAAACACACACACATATATATATATATATATATATATATATATATATATATATATACATATATATATTTTCATCATCCGCCACATACGAATCCGAAGAAACATAGTTAGAAAAAGTCACGAACAAGTCACGAAGGTTAATGATCGCCCCATATTCCTGGAGAAAATCCATGCCCAGTATAACTAGCCGAGAACACTTGGGCAGCACAAGGAAAGACGCTACGAAAGTCGAAGTAGAAATTGCAAGTCTGGCGGTGCATCGTCCAATGGGTGACACGAGGTGTCCTCCGGCCGTAATCAGATGTGGGCCGTCCCACGCTGTCAGCACCTTGCGTAGCCGAGTCGCCAGTGAGGCACTCATAACCGAGTAGTCAGCTCCCGTATCTACAAGTGCAGTTACTAGATAACCGTCGATTGAAGCAGTAATAGCAGCAGAAGTTTTTTTTTTTTTTGCAGTTGCGAATGAAGGCGTCAGTGGTACGTCGCGAGGGGATGGCGTCGGCGGAGGATATTTGAGTGGTTCGCATGACAGCGGCCTCACCCCCGGAGGTCGCCGTTTTCAGTTTCCCCGGTGCGGGCTTCCACCGTTGACTCCAGCGGAATCAAAGGCGGGTCGAGCACGGTTCGGTGACGCGTACCGACGAGGTGAAGGCGACCGTGACTGTCTTCGCTGTTGGGCAGGAGGAAGCCGGTTACTTTCTAAGTATTTCTCGATTTCGTGCGGGCGTTCGCCATAGCGCGGGCAACGGGCGTCCGGATGGTATCCCCGCAGACCAATCCGTCGGTACTGGCAATCGCGATACATGTGACCAGCCTCCCCGCAGTGATAGCACAACGGACTGTTGTCGGGGGCGCGCCATACTGTAGATTTGCGCGGACCAGGATGAAAGGGTGCTTGCGGATTCGTGCGGTGGATCGGACTTGGGAAGCGTCGAGAAATCCCAGCAGGCGGCTGCGAAAAACGGCCCGTAGACGGCGCGCAAGCCCGAAGAGCATCCGCGTACGAGAACGTGGGAGGTTCGGGTCGTGTTGGTGGCGAGGGATGAACCACTTTGCCGATTTCTTCTCGAATGACATCCGTAAGAACCGCGGCACTGGGAGGTGTCGGAGCCGATGCATAGGACTTCTGCAGTTCTTCTCGAACAATTTGTCGTATTAGCTCGGTAAGTGACTCCCTGTCATCATTTGCAGGTACGAGAGAGCATGCAGCAGTCATGGTGGTCTGGCGTTCATACTGCGAGAGCCGCTGCCGAAGCATACGTTCCAAGACTGTTGCCTCACGAACGAACTGAGAGACTGTTATAGGAGGATTACGCACGAGGCCCGCGAAAAGCTGTTCCTTTACGCCTCGCATTAACAGACGCACCTTCTTGCCTTCTGGCATTAGTGGGTCGGCCCGACGGAACAATCGCGTCATGTCTTCGACGAACATGGCGACGGTTTCGTTTGGCATTTGGAACCTCGAAGACAGTGCCTGTTCGGCTCTTTCTTTCCTTTCGGGAGTGCAGAAGGCTTCGCATAGCAGTCGGTAAAACTCCTGCCAGCTGGTAAATGAGGCTTCGTGGTTCTCGTACCATACTCTCGCCGCGTCTAAAAGGGAAAAGTAGACGTTCTTCAACTTACGGCGATCGTCCCAGTCATTAAAGGCGGCGACCCGGTCGAAATGGTCCAACAAGTCTTCGACGTCCTCAAAGGGGTCGCCATGGAACGGGTTAGGCGTGCGAGGCGCGTTGAGAATGCATGGTACGGGAGCATTTGGGATCACCTCGGTTTGGCTTGCGGTAGTTGTTGACATCTTCCTCACGGAGCTTGCCAGGGGACTGTATTGCGGTGGAAGACCTTGGAGGCGACGGCTGCTTCGATAGATTTCTGCCGTCCCCGAGGTACTGGCGTCGGTAGCTTCTGGTTCAGGACCCGTAGGCATACGATGGACGCGTACCCAGCACCTCCACCAGTTTGTCACGAGAGGAAAAGCCAGTCAGTCAGTTCTAAGCGAACAGCCGTTTACAGTTCGTGTTTGCAGCAGCTACCACGCACACTTCTTCCTCGACCTCTAGCGTAACTAGTGCGTGCCAATATACACACACACATATATATATTGTCATGGTGCCATGAGAGCGGCAAAGCCGACGATCGCTAACAAGACAAAAGAGACAATGTAGCGACGCTAACCTTAGGTTCGGCCACACTGGTTGTACCGGCCATATCTTCTATCTTCTTTAGAGTAAACACAGTCCCATTTAGCCTTATGTCTCCGCCCGTTTATATATATATATATATATATATATATATATATATATATATATATATATATATATATATATATATATACATCATCAGCCTGGCTACGCCCGCGGCAGGGCAAAGGCCTCTTTCATACTTCTCGAACTACCCCGTTTACATGCTAATTGTGGCAATGTTGTCCCTGCCAACTTCTTAATCTCATCCGCCCACCTCACTTTATTCCGCCCCCTGCTACGCTTCCCTTCTCTTGGAATCCAGCCTGTAACTTTAACGACTATCGGTTATCATCCCTCCTCATTACATGTCCTGCCCATGCCCATTGATATTTCTTGATTTCACCTAAGATGTCATTAACTCGCGTTTGTTCCCTCACCCAATCTGCTCTTTTCTTAGCCCTTAACGTTACACCCATCATTCTTCTTTCCATAGCTCGTTGCGTCGTCCTCAATTTAAGTAGAATCCTTTTCGTAAGCCTCCAGGTTTCTGCACCGTAGGTGAATACTGATAAGACACAGCTGTTATACAGTTTTCTTTTGAGGGATAGTGGCAAACTGCTCTTCATGATCTTAGAATGCTTGCCAAACGCACCCCAGCCCATTCTTATTCTTGATTATTTCAGTCTCATGATCCGTATCCGCGGTCACTACCTGCCCTTACCATTTCCGGTGCCTCGCTACCTCTCGTAAACTGCTGTTCACTTCTGAGACTGTTAAACATTACTTTAGTTTTCTGCAGAATAATTCTTAGACCCACCTTCTGCTTTGCCTCTCCAGGTCAGTGAGCATGCTTTGCAATTGATCCCCTGAGTTACTAAGCAAGGCAATATCATCAGCTAATCGCAAGTTACTAAGATATTCTCCATTAACTCTTATCCCCAATTCTTCCCAATACAGGTCTCTGCATAGCTCCTGTAAACATGCTGTGAATAGCATTGAAGAGATCGTATCTCCCTGCCTGACACCCTTCTTTGTTGGGATATTTTTTTGCATTCTTTATGAAGGACAACGGTGGCTGTGGAGCCGCTATATAGTATTTCAGTATTTATACATATGGCTCGTTTACACCCTGATTCCGTAATGCCTGCATGACTGCGGAGGTTTCGACTGAATCGAACGCTTTCTCGGAGTCAATGAAAGCTATACATAAGGGTTGGTTATATTGCGCACATTTCTCTATCACCTGATTGATATTGTGAATATGGTCTATTGTGGAGTAACCTTTACGGAATCCTGCCTGGTCCTTTGGTTGACGGAAGTCTAAGGTGTTTCTGATTCTATTAGCGATTACCTTAGTAAATACTTCGTAGGCAACGGACGCTAATCTGATCGGTCTATAATTTTTCACGTCTTTGGCGTCCGCTTCTTATTCTTATGAATTACGATTATGTTGGCGTTCTTCCAAGATTCCGGCACGCTCGAGGTCATAAAGCAGTGCGTATGCAGGGTGGCCAGTTATATATAGGCGCCATAGCACCTATAGACGGACAAGGCGCTATAGACGGACAAGGCGCTATAGCACCTTGTCCGTCGTACATGTTGTTCTTTTAGTCCTCGTCTTCGTAGCGCTCTTTTCATCAAGTATGCAAAACCAACTCGCCCACATCAAGCTTCTGCTGCTCCTATAGCACAGACTGATGCACAGCAGCAGGTGTATTCTAAAGCCTCAGGTTATACAGCCTTGCTTGCTGTAACGAACTGTAATACAGCTATGCTCACGGTGCCATCCTGTGCCATCGTTTTCCCACGCGTAGTCGCCATGGTATTGTCTTTCGGTGCGGCGTTTCTTCAGCGGAGCGCAGAAATCCCGCTCCTACAACAAATGGCACTGGTTAATAGCACAAGGTCCCGGCACACACACACGCGCGCGCACACACAGATGCTCACACACATAGAGACCGACATCCATGCTGCCAGCCATTCGCATGTGTATTTCCTTATGGCTAACTTCTGTTATTTCATGTGTATCTACGTTGAACCTTGTATATTCAGAGCCAAATCTTATGTTTATGCGTTTGTTCTCCTTCCTACAGAAATCCCTAAATATGATGCTATGGGGACTTTGCATCAAGATGTTCGTCGTCACCTACGAGTTCTTCACGGCGCCTCTGTACCTTTACAATTGCTACCTAGACGTAAGTGTCTAAGGAATTTCAATTCCGGACGTTCTTTTTGGGAAAGACATATCGCGTACAATATCTGGAAAGACCCATTCAACGACGGCCTCTCAGAAGAAGCGCTGTTGGAGACGAGAATGGCTGATGGCAGTGCTCGGCAAAGACATGTGTGCACCGACAGAAATATATATCTGGACCAGTATAGCGTAAAACTATTCCAGTCTATTTTGATTTCAAATTCGCCGTTAGCCCTCCGCGATAAGTCAGAATAGATCGAGTCGAGTCCATAAGGGGCGGGCGCCACGCCGAAACGGGCACAACCCGAGCCATTTTGACCCCACACACAGGGCTGATGGCGGATTTGTAACAAAAACATAGTGGAATAGCCTTGCGTTATGCCGGACCTGCTACTACGATTTGATTTCAGCTTAGGCAGAACAACATTGACCTACAAGGCACATGAGACAACACAAGCAGCTAATATAGAGTGTGTTTCTACGTAGACATGAAGTGACATTTACGAATAGCCATATTGAAATAAAATGTCAGTTGCTTCGGAAATATGCCGTCAGTGGGGGTGACCACGCCGCGAAGGGTGATAGAGCTTAATTAGTTACTAATTACGAAAATTCTATAAAATAACTTTTCAACTAACTTTTTATGTGGGCTCATCGTAATTGAGAATTCGAATCTCACACTCAGCTACTATTTGCACGATTCTACTACGCCACCGATTGTAACGCGCAGTTACATTACCAGCCCAATATAAAAAAAAAACTTGGTGTCGATTCTACCGCGCACATGAAGTAAGGAAACCTGAGTCGACGCGTACCGCGTTTCAACGATTTTATGGAACCTACAAAGGCACACAGACAAGCACGCAGCTGAATCTAAGCGGCTAGTCGCTATCGGATTCCTACGACGCCTCCTCTTCGCTGTGTACCGACCACAAAAAGTCATCTTCAGTTCCACTTAATGCATTAGAAATGCCACACTTTTTGAAGGCGCGGGCAACCATTGTCTGCGGGAGTGTCTTTCACTCTCCACGGACCCACGTTGCGATGTTTCGCAGCGTCGCTTTCTTCAGCGTGGCTTGCATTGAGCTTTTTTTTTAGTCACTGTCGATTTAGTTTTTATTTTGAGTAGGATTGGTTACGTTTGTAACGCGCATGGAAATTTGAACGCACCTCTTGATCAAAAAAGGTGCGCGTTAGAATAGTGCAATTGCGGTACATGATGGTCATGGAAAGTACATTGTCACAAAACCATCAAACGAAGTGTTAGTATAGCTGTAACCTAATTAGTGCAGGAAATATTCCTTGTTAATGGTTTGTGCATCTATAGGCTACTGAAATATCTCTACTGCGTATCAAATGCGCTAGACTATACGCGGACTATGTGTTGGGTTTCGCGCTCATAACTTAAAAATTCGAACTATTAAAAGGATAGTAAGTGCACGTTGGCGTCTGGAACTTCAAGGTTGAACTAAGGCGTGTTCTGGAAGCATGAAAGCGAATATGTAGTTATTGCAGACACCATTTTGTCTACTAAAAATGCCGAAGAAAGGCCTGATATGCCTCCATGAGCGCTTGATCCCGGCAGCTGAACCGACGTCTCAGAGCACTCGCACAAACGTTAGGCGTCAAACGCGCCCCGAAAGTGGGTTGCGCGGGAACACGCTTGAAGTATGGCCGCCGACCACGCACCATGAAAAATGGCAAAAGAGGCAAAAAAGTGTACTTGCGAAAGCCAGTTCCCCATGAAGGAAAATCAAAAGGACTTGTTCACCCTTTTAAGTGGCAACGGAGAGCACATTCGTATAAAGACAACGATGTGTTAATGAGCGCTAAAGTCTAATTTGTACAGCAACATATTTATTAAGTTGTGGCTTCCGGAACTATGCTTGACTGAAAAGTTGCTCCATCACTTCAAACACGCTACGATAGGGTATGTGTTAGGTTTCCCGTGCCTAAGTCACACTCTTGAGGTACCGAAATCAGCATGGTATGCCTATATATGATACATCGGGCATTACAGTGTAAAATGAGTTCACCGGCAATGTGCTTCGAAAGAAGACGCTGAGGCCACTCGGCGCCGATGTGCCAACATCAGTCCTCGAAATACAGTAGTGGTGTTGGGAACAAAAGAATAAAACAGGAATTTTCAGATTCAGCTACAGTTATTCCACTTCGCAAATGCAGCATGCGCAGTAAAAGCAGCGCAGTAACACATATGTATCAGGCAATATTAGAGCTCCTGTTGAATGAATAAATTATAAGGATATTTTAATAAAACTGAGGTTCCATAACGTTTACCCTGCGGCAGTTAGGCAGCGATAGTCTACGCGAGGTTAACGTGGCTTGTCTCGGCGTCTTCAGGCGTGCCTAATCGTGTTGCGAAAGAGAAATCTCTGCAGGCTTTCTTTCTTTCATTCTTTCTATATGGTAGCGGCGCGAGGGAGTCACTATCCAACAAGTGTACAGGCTTTTGGCGTTATGGCTGCAGTGGATTTAAATTGTGGCGATTAATTAACACATACTCACTTGTTCAACTGTTCGTGAAAAGGTTCGTCAAACGCACATTTTTTTTAATTTAACAAAATTAATTTCTTTATCCATGCCTTGAATACCCACAAACACAGTGCGTCTCTCCGCGTTCTGTTTCTGCCAACTAACTCTTTGTAACATAGCATGGTTCGAGAGAGTTTTTGAGCGTCTCTAAGTTGTCTTCGACCTGAGTCGCAAGGCCAAACATTTGTGCCATCATTGAAGTGAATTACATGTATTTGCTTTTAGCACTCGAGAATACGGCTAAATAATATATTGATTTTGTCGAATATCCTTCTTTACTCAATTTCAGAAGCTGGTAAGTAGATTTTTCGTTCTCGTTCACGCCAGCCCGGACTGGTGCTTGGCTCATTTCATTCAGTGGAATAAACCTGATAAGCTGGCAAAATGGCATGTTGACAGTTATGTTCCCAAAATGCTTCGTCCTAAAAGAACTGCAGAAAAATTTTGTGCTAGTATCTGTGTACCGCCAGTAGGGCTGCTCATGAAAAAGATTGATAATGAGAACTAAACACATTTTCTGACTTCGTCCTTCTGGCTTCCCACTGTGCTGTCTAGCCTTACATTAGCGTTCATAAAGCGCGTTTTGTGTCCCAGCATTCGTGTATAACATGCGTAAGCCTAATTTAGTCTCTACCTTCCACCAATGCACTGTTTGAGATCATTTAAGAGAAATAGGTTGTTTTTTTTTCCTTTTCAATATATAAAGCTATAACGAATTAGCCATTGTTGCTTGGAAAGCATATTGTAGATATAGGCGGAGGCGTATTCAAAAAGTGTCGTTCTTCGCTTCTCCACTTAAATTTAATGCATTGAAATGGTGCTCTTCCATATTTTCGACTATATATCTACAGAAATAAACCTGCAACAAAATGACTTCAACGCGTTTTTTTGGTTAATCGTTTGCCACCTCATAAAACAATATATCTGCTACCCTAGTTCGAGTGATGGCTCAAGCATTGCAGCTTCAAGATTCCCCTGTGGTAGCCCTAACATGAATTTGCGCGAATACAGTGATTTCATTATGGCCAAAACACGTGTCCACTTGCCGTCCTGCTACAGAACTGACACTTTTCTTTCAAACCCGAAAGCGCGAATGAAAGCCAAGCCACATCGTCATAGTTGAAAACAAAAAAGAAAGAAAAAAAAAACGAGAAAAGATTAAAGTTTTCGCGTGCACTATATAAGGCGTACAGCCATAACTTATCACAGCTTTGTTGCAAAAACAAAGACGTGTCAAAGTTCAAAGGACTAGTAAGCCATTGTTAGATACGGACCCGTTACCTGGCATCCTTCGAATTCACCAGACCACATCGAATTGCCGTCGCACCCAATTAAAGGTGCACAGAAGCGCGTCTAACACGTTCCCGGACCTGTCAGACAAGTGGGAGGCCCCTACCCGAGGCGTCGCATGTCCAGACAAGCTGGCGACCCCCGCCTCACGCGCCGCACGTGGAGTTATTGTCACACTGCTTGACTCTTCCCGAAAGTGCAACGGGAGCCTGCACGGTTCCAGGTAGTTGATCCTGCACCCGAGCAAAGCTGCTTTGCAGCAATGAAAGCTCGTTGGAAAACAACCGGTCTTCTCCAGCTGCGCGCTTTCACACGGGGATGCAACACCAAGACAACGCGGGTGCAAGTCACCGTGAAGCCCTCGGAGCCACACCATCTGCCCATTGCGACGGCAGTTGCAGACCTGGAGGCAATAAATGTGGCAAGTCATCCCTCAAACAAGGGAGCACTCGGAGCGACCCCCTGAGCCGAATGTGACTGCACTTGCACGGGCGCCTATCATTGGCCGAAAATGACGACACCTGAGCGGGCTCGACGATTCGCCGAAAGTGACGTGGCCACGAGAACTGGAGGGATTAAAAGCCAGAGACAGGGAGCAGGGCTAAGATTCCTTCATTCATTCATCTCTTTCGTGCTTCTTGCCAAGGGCCGCAGCGTCCGGCATGCTGCCGGCCATCAATGATTTCAGGACTGTTGATTAGTTCATGTTTTTCTGTAAATAATGTAAATAAACCTTCCGTTTCATCGCTAAATCCTCCTCAACATCGGCCAACTCCCGCACTCAACGGCAAGATCCAATAACTGGGGGACAGCGATGGGATTCTCCTCCAGACCCAATAGCATATGCGCTTAGGAGCAGTTGCTCCTCATTTTTCGTCTGCTACCTTTGCCACAGAATTTCAAAGATGCCAAGTTCATGAAAATTTTAAGAACGAAATGTTGGCCCGTTCTTGTTGAGAGAGCATAGCGAATTCAGTATTTAAAAAAAACTAGGGCTCTTTGATTCATAAAATAAACTGTGTTACCTCAGAAAGCCCGGCCGTCTGAATGCCATAAGAACAGTGAAAGTAGTCGATGATATGTGTTTCCAAATAAATGGCGCTGAAATATACATTACCGCGCATCTCGACAAACGACGCACAGAGGGCTTCTGTGGGGCGCCGAATGTGCGCCGCAATCAGCCGTGTTTGGGGAAGCCCGAGAAATAAAAATGGTTGAAATTAGCCAAATCAATCAATTCCGTTAATTAATTTTATTTTATTCACATAAATACGGCAGACCGCGTGTCCCAGTGGCAAAATAAATTGCAACATTTAAACTAACAGTTTATCACAAGAGCTAAGAAATACTGAGACAATGTGGTACAAAATAGTAACATCATCAAGTGGCAAATTTGGCAAAGACAAGGGATTCTAATTAGACATAGCAAATTGGCAGCCAGGTGACAGATTAGTTCAGTCATTGTTTGCAGAAAAAATGAGAATTTCAATACAATTTTTCTGGCATAAGGAGTTAGAGAAAGTGGGTGCATATGACGCTGGGTAGTAAGTTGGGATAAGTACGGGGCTGGGTAGAGCCCGAGCTTCCGAATAAATAATGAATACAAAAAATTTAAACGCTGATCTTTGCACCAGGATTGTAATGAGGGAACCTGATCACACCCCATAACTGACGAGACGCAATCCTGGTGGCCTTATAAAGAGAAAATAAATCGCACAGCCTTTCGCTGGATTTTTTTCAATTGCAGTAATCTTAGATTAGTCTGCGGATTCGATATAATGCAAGCATACTCTAGGTTAGGCCGAATCAAATGCTCATACACCAGACATTTTATATATGGTGGTGCATTTTTAACATTGCGACGTAAAAAGCATAGTATGCGAGGAGCAGGAGAGTGTGTCCTGCCTTATGGCTGTTCCAGCTTAAGGAGCTTGTCAGTGTGACACCTATGTCATTATACTCACGTACCTCCGTTAAGGGTTTAGAACCTATGAAATAAGATAATTTGAGGGGGCTAAGTCGCTTTGTGACGCAAAGGAGCACACTTTTGTTATTATTCAGTATAATACCGCATTCGTCACACAGGGTAAGGACATTATAGAAGGCCATGTTAAGGGCAACTTGATCGCCGGCGACACCAATATCAATATAAAGAACACGATCATCTGCGACTAAGCAGATCTTTATGGGCTCAATAACAACCGCGAATAAATAGTTCACGTAAATAAACAACAAAAGTGGCCCCTGGACATGGCCCTGAGACACCCCTTACAATACCGGAAGATTGCCTGAATTTTTTACAGCGAAGTTGCGTACCTCTACCATCCATTGAAACTTTTGTGTCGTTGTAAGCAAAAGACTCCCCATATGTGGGCCGATCCCGGAGATAGTGCAATACCGGCCCGACCCGCGGCGGAGGTGGAGCAGGCGTTGAACACTCCCCATAGGTGGCCCAATCCCGAAGATTCTGCAATGCCGGCCCTACTCGGGGCAGAAGTGAAGCACGCGTTAAACACTCCCCTACGTGGGCCGATCCCGAAGATTCTGAAATGCCGGGCCGACCCACGGCGGAGGTGTAGCAGGCGTTAAGCACTCCCCATACGTGTGCCGAACCCGAAGATTGTGCAATGCCGGGCCGACCCGCCGCGTAGGTGCAGTTCGCCATCAAGGGTTTAACATACAGTGCTTCGCTTGTCATCCTTCTTCACCGAGTGAAGGGCCCTTTATTTTTCATTGATTTCAAGATAGTGCCTGCGATCATTTAAGTAGGCGGAAACCAAGCAAAAAGGAAATCCGGAAACGCAATGATATGTAGTTTCTGGATTAATTTGTCGTGTGAAACGCGATCAAATAGCTTGCTGTAATCTAAGATTACACCTTGACCCGTCCTTCCTATATTGTGAGCCAAAAAAATTAACAAGAGAAGCCAGCTCAGTAGAGGTTGAAAAGCCTTTTCTAAAACCTTGTTGGTGTGATGATAATATGTTATCGGCGCCTAAAAATTTTGTTGTGCTAGTGGCCACAATATGCTCGAGAAGCTTACAGCGAGAAGACGGTATATATATGGGACGGTAATTAAAACTGACAACGGATCTCCTTTCCTTAGAATTGGAACTACACGTGAGAGACGTGAGAGAGGGACGTTTGAAAAGTCCAATCATGAGGGACGTGAGAGGTTTTTAAGGAAGATTTCAATATAAATACGAGAAATTTTGCTAATGGTTCAGCGTAGAGGGGAATGAAGGCGTTGGGTATACTGTCCGCTCCGGGTGACGACTTTGGCTTTAGTTTCAACAGCATGTTCAACGCGCCTTCGAAAAACACAAGATTAACATCAAAAAGATTTGATGAGAGACCAGCGGAGTTATTCATAGATGCGACAGAAAATACACTATGAAATTGAACATTTATATCATCAGCAACAATGTGCGAATCATCCTGCGTTTCATTTTTATGCGAAATATGTACTGCTTACTTGCGCGCCTTAATATACCTTCAGAACTTCTGAGGATTATACTTAATAAAATTGGGCAAAATAGTGGTGAAGTAAAGGTGTTTTTGAAGGGCCTGAGAGTGTTGTTGGAACTTCTTGCAATGCATGTGAAACAGACCACTGGTTTCTGAAACGTTTGGCCCTGCGTTTCAAATGAATCTGTGTACAGAACGGAACATGACATATTGGCAATTCATGTGGATTCTTCGACAATCTGCACAAGGTTGTCATCAATGATAATATCAAACATAACATCTGCATTACATGCAGATTTTTTATTGTAAGGCAAGCGGTTCCAGTTTATTGTTGGAAGGTAAAGTCACCGACAAATATGGTTCTGTGTTTATTATGTAGAAGTAAATAATTTTGTCAGGCAATTAATACATCAGGCGATGAATCACAGGGTCTGTTCGCAGCACAAGAGACAAAAACAGTACCAGAGAGGTTCAACTTAAGGCGTAAGCATTCAGCATCAGCAATTACGTGTATTCCAATACACCCAATACTATATTTCCCAACTACAGCAACTCCGCCACATCTAGATGGTCTGTCATGGCGGTATCTTTTGTGTGAAGGCGAAATCAAGACATCATCACAAATATCCTTGTGCAGCCAAGTCTCCGCGACGAGGGTGACGTGTGGATAGAGAGCGAGAAGGACCGCCTCAAGCTGGTCTGTTTTATTAATAAGGCTACGTGCGTTGAGATTTATATTCTTGATGTTATTAGGAGAAGAATTTGACGAAGACCATGCTATTGCATGACCAATTGAAACATTCTTACGCTTATTCTTTGTGTCGTCTCAGAAAAACGAGACGCCATTGATCCGCAATTTTTCGTGCATCCGTGACACTTTCTTGCCTTTCCGTTTGTCTGATTGAGCATTCTCGCAAAGCCGGCTCCTTTTCCTAAAGGTATTACGCGAATAGAAATTCTGTAGAAAAATATGTGTTCCTCTAAATTTGCCATCATTCATAAAAACGAATACCTTTTCGACATGTTTGCAAAGCGCGAAAGACGAGGACTGAAGGACGAACACAACATAGGCGCTGACTTCAACTGATCTTTATTTGCGAAATCGCCACAACTATATACATGCGCAAAAGTAATGCTAAAACTAATTTTGCATTATGTCACACATGAACTCCTATTGCCTTTTCATTGAAATTTTGAAGAAAGATTATGACAGGTCTTTTCGAAGCCGTCTTTCCAACTCTGTGAAGGCGGCCATCAGATGAACACTTCACCTCAATCTTTCCCTCAAGTGTATCAGTGATTACCTTATGCCTGAAGTCGTCCTTTGTTTCACCTGACTCCTCAGGTAGCCCATAAGTTATAAGGTTCGAGCGTCTGCTTTTATTTTTGATATCATTTAGCTTACGAGCCTGATAAGCCATGGAAGTTTAGAATGTTTAACAGCATCATCCAAACTTCTAAGTGAGCGTGAAAAATCAGTGATCATTGCATCTGTTTTGGCGGTAAGTTCAGCTATTTGATCCCTTAGCGCCTTTTCGTCATCAAGAACTTTTCGCAGCAGATCAGGGTATGTAGGACCGGTGTTAAGTTCAACATTCCCACACAAAGGTATTTTAAGAGCATGGAAACGCTCTGGTACTGCCATCAAAAACATGTGTGGGCACAGCAGTACAACTAAAAAACGGCAGTCACTACGAATGGAATAATAATCAAAACTAAGCTGTGCAAGGTAAAAGAACGACTTTGTTAGAACCATGCTTCCGCCATGTCCGCCGTGCCAATTGAAGGTGAAATTATGAAGATGCCCTCTCATATCGGCATAGGTAGGTGACGTCACGGATCTGTCACTGATGGTCGATGGAGTAAACAGTTGATTATGGCGGCTTGCTTCCGATGGTGTAGATGACACGCGTACGACAGCAGGTTGGTCAACAGGAATGATTCCCTGGAAAGCTTGTATTTGTCGCAGTGAAAATATTCTTTAGGCAGCGTTTGTACTTTCGTTGGATAGTGTCGCATAGAAAAGAAGTGGCAACCAACTGATCTGTAGCGTTGGTTAACGTCTCTCTTCCACTGTGTGTACGCCACGCCTGCGCCAACTGGTTTTAAAGTGAAACTGTATATGGCTGCGGTTGCGTGCAGTTTTAGTTCTCCGTGAATGAAGACTATTATCATTAATGGCTCATACCCCCGTTAACATTCATGCTCCCGTTAGCAAGCAAAATATGCAACGGCTCATAGGCCCGTAAGGCAGAGGCTACGAGCACTCTGCAAAGTGTAGCGAACAGTGCTTATAATGACTATAATGACGCATACGACGTACAGAACAGCACGTCTAAAACTGTCATCATCATAGGCTCATACCCCCGTGAGCAAGCAAAGAATTCAATGACTCAGAATGCCGTAAGGTTCATGGCTACTCACTTTGCGTGAGTTAGCTGCGATGACACTGCCCCTGTTGTCGTTGTTGGTGATTTGAATGGGGATGTGTCAGTACCGAAAGAGGAGCGGTTTATGCGTTCCATGTTGCAGACATATCCCCTGTGACGCCACACTGATCCGGTCCAACTGAACACCCAGCGGCGTACGTCAATCCATTTGACATTATCAAAGAATGCGATTGCCCTTGCGAGTGAAATAATGACCACTGATCAAGACAATAAATGAGTGTGCATGCCTTTCGTTACGATGACCACCCATAAAGACAAGAAATGAGTTCCCGCCTTTGTTCTAAATTATGTGTGACCTTTGTGACGTGTGCTAAACAGCTTCGCTGGTCAAACGTCTTCACATAGTGGAATGCCTCATGACGTTTTATGTGTTCTATCCTGTTAGGCCGTGTCGTGCAATGACTTATAGTTTTCGTGAAACGGAAGCCACCGGAATACTTCGAGAAAAGCGTCTTCATCATCAGCCTGGTTACGCCCACTGCAGGGCAAAGGTCTCTCCCATATTTCTCCGACAACCCCGGTCATGTACTAATTGTGGCCATGCCGTCCCTGCAAACTTCTTAATCTCATCCGCCCACCTAACTTTCTGCCATCCCCTGCTACGCTTCCCTTCCCTTGGAATCCAGTCCGTAACCCTTAATGACCATCGGTTATCTTCCCTCCTCATTACATGTCCTGCCCATGCCCATTTCTTTTTCTTGATTTCAACTAAGATGTCATTAACTCGCGTTTGTTCCCTCACCCAATCTGCTCTTTTCTTATCCCTTCACGTTACACCTGTCATTCTTCTTTCGATAGCTCGTTGCGTCGTCCTGAATTTGAGTAGAATCCTTTTCGTAAGCCTCCAGGTTTCTGCCCCGTAGGTGAGTACTGGTAAGACACAGCTATTATACACTTTTATCTTGAGGGATAATGGCAACCTGCTGTTCATGATCTGAGAATGCCTGCCAAACGCACCCCAGCCCATTCTTATTCTTCTGATTATTTCCGTCTCATGATCCGGATCCGCAGTCACTACCTGCACTAAGTAGATGTATTCCCTTACGACTTCCAGTGCCTCGCTGCCTATTGTAAATTGCTGTTCTCTTCCGAGACTGTTAAACATTACTTTAGTTTTCTGCAGATTAATTTTTAGACCCACTCTTCTGCTTTGCCTCTCCAGGTCAGTGAGCATGCATTGCAGTTGGTCCCCTGAGTTAGTAAGCAAAGCAATATCATCAGCGAATAGCAAGGTAATAAGGTATTCTCCATTAACTTTTATCCCCATTTCTTCCCAATCCAGGTCTCTGAATACCTCCTGTAAACAGGCTGTGAATAGCATTGGAGAGATCGTATCTCCCTGCCTGACGCCTTTCTTTATTGGGATTTTGATGCTTTCTTTATGGAGGACTACGGTGGCTGTGGAGCTGCTATAGATATCTTTCAGTATTATTACATACGGCACGTCTACACCCTGATTCCGTAGTGCCTTCATCAATCAATTGCTTTTTCGTAATCAATGAAGGCTATATATAAGGGTTGGTTATATTCCGCACATTTCTCTATCACCTGATTGATAGTGTGAATGTGATCTATTGTTGAGTAGCCTTTACGGAATCCTGCCTGGTCCTTTGCTTGACAGAAGTCTAAGGTGTTCCTGATTCTATTGGCGATTACCTTAGTAAATAGTTTGTAGGCAACGGACAGTAAGCTGATCGGTCTATAATTTTTCAAGTCTTTGGCGTCCCCTTTCTTATGGATTAGGATTATGTTAGCGTTTTTCCAAGATTCCGGTACGCTCGACGTTATGAGGCATTGCGTATACAGGGTGGCCAGTTTCTCTAGAACAATCTGCCCACCATCCTTCAACAAATCTGCTGTTACCTGATCCTCCCCAGATGCCTTCTCCCTTTGCATATCTCCCAAAGCTTTCTTTACTTCTTCCGGCGTTACCTGTTGGATTTCAAATTCCTCTAGACTATTTTCTCTTCCATTATCGTCGTGGGTGCCACTGGTACTGCATAAATCTCTATAGAACTCCTCAGCCACTTGTTCTATCTCATCCATATTAGTAATCCATATTAGTAACGCATACATCTGATTCTTGCCAATTCCTAGTTTCTTCTTCACTGTTTTTAGGCTTCCTCCGTTCCTGAGAGCATGTTCAATTCTATCCATATTATACTTCCTTATGTCAGCTGTCTTACGCTTGTTGATTAACTTCGAAAGTTGTGCCAGTTCTATTCTAGCTGTAGGGTTAGAGGCTTTCATACATTGGCGTTTCTTGATCAGATCTTTCGTTTCATGCGATAGTTTACTGGTATCATGCCTAACGGAGTTGCTACCGACTTCCACTGCACACTCCTTAATGATGCCCACAAGATTGTCGTTCATTACTTCAACACTAAGGTCCTCTTCCCGAGTTAAAGCCGAATACTTGTTCTGTAGCTTGATCTGGAATTCCTCTATTTTCCCTATTACCGCTAACTCATTGATCGGCTTCTTATGTACCAGTTTCTTCCGTTCCCTTCTCAGGTCTAGGCTAATTCGAGTTCTTACCATCCTGTGGTCACTGCTGCGCACCTTGCCGAGCACGTCCACATCTTGTATGATGCCAGGGTTAGCGCAGAGTATGAGGTCTATTTGATTTCTAGTCTCGCCGTTCGGGCTGCTCCACGTCCACTTTCGGCTATCCCGCTTGCGGAAGAAGGTATTCATTATCCTCATATTATTCTGTTCTGCAAACTCTACTAATAACTGCCCCCTGATATTCCTAGGGCCTATGCCATATTCCCCCACTGCCTTGTCTCCAGCCTGCTTCTTGCCTACCTTGGCATTAAAGTCGGCCATTAGTATAGTGTATTTAGTTTTCACTCTACCCATCGCCGATTCCACGTCTTCCTGGTCATGACCAGGAAGTCATGATGACTTCCTGGTCGTCATGACTGGATGTAGGGGCGTAGACCTGTACAATCTTCATTTTGTACCTCTTATTAAGTTTCACAACAAGACCTGCCACCCTCTCGTTAATGCTATAGAGGTCCTATATGTTACCAGCTATATTCTTATTAATCAGGAATCCGACGCCTAGTTCTCTTCTCTCCGCTAAGTCCCGGTAGCACAGGATGTGCCCGCTTTTAAGCACTGTATGTGCTTCTTTTGGCCTCCTAACTTCACTGAGCCCTGTTATATCCCATTTACTGCCCTCTAATTCCTCCAATAGCACTGCTAGACTCGCCTCACTAGATAACGTTCCAGCGTTAAACGTTGCCAGGTTCATATTCCAATGGCGGCCTGTCCGGAGCCAGTGATTCTTAGCACCCTCTGCTGCGTCGCAGGTCTGACCGCCGCCGTGGTCAGTTGCTTCACAGCTGCTGGGGACTGAGGGCCGGGGTTTGATTGTGTTCTTCATATAGGAGGTTGTGGCCAAGTACTGCACCAGGGTGGCCAATCCTGCTCTTGTGAGGGAGTGCGTTACCGGTTCTGGTCACCGGGATCAGGCCACACTCCAGGCCTGTTTATGAAATTTTATCAACACGCGGATTTTTTTTTTAATCCGGTGGAAAATTGCCTGCACCGGGATTCGAACCACGGACCTCTTGCACGCGAGGCGGGTGTTCTACCTCTACGCCACCGCTGCGTATCCGGCGGGAACAACACGGATAATTCATCTAGGCTAGAGTATACTGTGGCCTGATACTGAGTATAGGCGAAAGGATGACCAGGCACAGTGTAATCGGGCAGACTATGGATAGACGGCGCATGGGCACTCAGGTACAGCAACCGGGTAACGGCATACACTAGTTAGATTCATTCGCGCATTAAAAAATGTTACCTCTCTTGCTTATGTTACAGCTTGTGACAATCGTACGGTCATTTCGCAGTCCTGTACACTGCCTTTCCGTAGCGGGCGTGCTTTTTTAGCGAGCCATTTAGTTCGCTGCTTGTGTTATCGCTCATAGTCCCCTAAGGCAGAGGCTACAAGCACGCAGCAATAGAAAGCGAACAGTGCTTACGTTCTTTGGAATCACGCACATAACATACAGAAGAACGTGTCGAAAACTGTCATCTTCAATGGCTCATACCCTCGTAAGCAAGCAAAAATACAATGGCTCATACCCCCGTAAGGCAGAGGCTACAATCACTAAGCACAGTGCAGCGAACAGTGCATATTATTTGTTTTGTTTTGATAACATTTATATACTTGACAGGAAAGGGGAAGCGAGGAGTAGGCTTGCAACTGCCAACGTAAGGGGCACAAGGCCTGCCTACTCTTCAGAAAGGAGGGGCGGAAACATAGAAAATCACGCGTACATCATACAGAACAGCACACGTTTCAATAAGTAACAAGCTAAATAAAGCATCCGATCCACATAATTGATGAAAAGGTGCTCGCAATAGCTATTCGAAGTATGTGGCTCTCCCCGCAAACGATTCGCGGTAAAGATTCCTGTTGCGCAAGATGATGCGGCGACGCCAGCTTTCCTACATGGGCTATGATGTAACTAGCCTTTCGCACATAAAATAACCGGCCAAGCAACTGATTTCAGTGTTGTTGCAGCACCACTATGGGTGGCGGCGGGCTGTCAGAATTACGATTACTCGCATTCCTACGATTACTCTAACATAGCGCTACTACCACTACTCTGAACCCATAAAGCCTTGCATACCACCCTCAGCAGTTGGAGGGGTGGTTTTCAACTGCCTCGCTGGTTATCCACCTTCAAAGGATGAAATGGTTCATGTTCTTTTTATTTTACAGAAATACTTTAATTGTTTGTAAATTTTCTGCTGACCTGTTAATGCTTCTATCCACTTTAAACGAGCGCTTCTCGAAGCTGTTTCACCTATGGTCTTGCAGAATGAATACTGTTGCATTACAATAGAATGTACTGAGTTGTCTCAGTATCTTTGCCGTAGCAGATACGCGTGTCATTCGGTTGCGCCGGTATGGTTTTGTCTTCAGGCAACCAGCTCGAGACTTATCTAGCAAGCCACTGCCCTTGGAGTTATCGTACAGATTCTCCTTTCTAATTCATTTCTGGTTACTCTTGTAAATCTCCATGCTCTCCTTCGTTTCCGGCGTTTGCATACAATTTACTGTATCTGTTACTTTCACTTTCTTTTTGATGACTCCTCGTTGACTAACTACACTTTCAAACGCCATCTACTTGTCTGAAATTTTCTTGACATCGTCCTCCATTGTGTCGACGCTTTCGCTGTACATACATTTGTGCCCTTTGCCAGTCCATTTATCTTCATTGATGTTTGAGAGTCTTTCTTCAAAACTAATTTAGCTCTGCGCAGATCGACAACAGCGCAGAGTACACACGGAACACATGCGTGACTGCATAACGGCTCCATTGAAATTAATATTTGCACACCATCCCATCTGGTCGGAAAATACAGATTCTTATTAGAAACATAGTTCGCAGAACGCCAACCAAAACGCTGTTCTCGAAGTGGTTAGACGTTTCGGCCTCCGCACGTAAGCCTTGTTCGCTGAACTGCATTTCCTCTACTACAAATCGCTTCTTTCCTCTACACAACTATACCAAACTTAAGGCCTACGACAACTATTCACGTATTAGAAAGCTTTCGCGCTTAACTAACGAAGCAGCAAGTGCGGCGTCATATGATGTAATCTCGCAATCATGCTCGCTTTCGATTCGTAGTGGGCGCACCATGGTCATTAAGCTGGCAGGCGCAAAATTTGCATCCCTCTGTCTTGCTGCCTGAGCATCTTCAAGCCATTTGTGGACCCTTCGTGCCGAACGCTAGGACGATGTCGCCAAGCAAGCATGAAATTTCAGCTAAAACTTGCACATTCGAAGGCCCTATAACACCTTACGAGCACAGATTTGAGTTTCACGGATTATAATTCTACCTACTGAGGCAGCAGTCAACTCTGTCATGAGCGACCAATTCGGCTAGGCTACGCAAACGTCCAGCTGAAAAACGCGCCTCATTCTACGCTGATTAAAGCAGTATATTTAGCCCCGATTCTATTATGCGTGGCACGACAACTGCGGCATCTGCGCGTGCCGCACATAGTTTATCGCGTAACATAAACGTAAACAGAAATATAAAAGCAATACTTTTGCTTTTCGAAGGTGAATGGTATCGTTTAATGGTATAAAATCTACAGGAATCAGCAATGCTTGTGTCAAGCACAGCGTGTGATGTATGTAGTGCTTGTCATATTTTCGACATGCGTAACCTTTTTCTTTGTTGGCAGCACATAATTTTAGCTGCACTTTGCGAAATACGTTCTGTGCTCGCTGCTATTAAACGTTTTTCCGAGCTTTCCAGATCTAGGCCAACGCAATCGCATTCGCTTTGTTAAATTTAAGACAACAAAGTTAACTTGTAACTGTAGTAACGGTAGATTAGGGAGAACGCCTTAGTGGAGGGCTACCGATTTCTATATAGGGTCCTTCAATACATTCTATCTGGTCACGAAACTTCCGTACAATGCTGCGCGAGAGCTTCGTATAGCGCCCGCAGTGGACGCAGCGCGCTGCTGGGGCGAGTAGAAGTTGGACTGGAGCGGACACCGAACAGACGCCACAAGTGTTCTGTGCGTACGCTCGCTATTTCGCAAGGCTAATCTCCTCCCTGTATCGGCGTCCGAATATTGTCGACACAACGTGCAAATCGCCGGCATCGTTCAGTATAGCGTTGAGGAACATAAACGCCAGCCATTTCGAAGCAACCACAACGCCTTGTTTGATTTCCAGGTTCATCTGCGTTCTCAACAGCGGCTTGTTAGAAATCGACTACGGAGCAAGCTCAGGTCGCAGTTTTATGTAATTGCGCGTTAGAAACCTGCGTTTCAAACTTCCAAATATAACGAACTATTTAACAAATCATTCAAATAGGTAATTGCTAAAGCAACAAACGTAGCCAAATGTTTACGAAATAATCACTCAACAAATTACCAAATTACTAAATTTATTACTCATTACTAAATTATTTGATAACTAAATCATCACTAATAATTACCAGAATAATTACTAACCAATAATGTTGATAAATAAACTGACACAGTTAACCAACTGATTACCTAACTAAATAGGTAATTATTAACTCATTATCAAACTAATATCTGAACAACATAATTTAGTAAGTAATCTAACAACTACATTAACTGACCAAACTCTATGTGTAACGTAACAAACTACACTAACAAGACACAAGTAATCACACAATAAATAATATACGTAATGCGGTAATAAATAAATAAGGTAACTAACAAAACCAATTAACTAATCAAACTAAGAAAGCTAGCTGCTTAACCAAGTTGTCTAAAGGAAATAACAAAATTATTCGCTACTAACCTACCTATGACAACTAAGCAAATTTAGATATTTTACTAAGTAATCAACTAATACCTGACACACTGAACTAGCTAACCAAATATACCTGACTTTTCCAAGTAACTAACTGGACAAAGTGCGAATAGCCACAGCCGAACGAAACAGTTCGTGCAAGGAAGGCTACTAGTGGGAAGGAGGACGACGTGAATCATCAAACGGTGTCGTGTGTATTTTAAACACAAGCGCATAGCACATTAAAATAATTAGCCGAAAGTTCCAGTTGCATGGTCCCTCTACAACATTTTAAATAAATTTGGGAGAGGCGGCTTTTCTCGTGAGAGATTTGCATGATCGCGCAGCCCGGCCATTTGGCGCGGGAGGTTGTTCGGCAGATGGATGGATGGATGGATGGATGGATGGATGGATGGATGGATGGATGGATGGATGGATGGATGGATGGATGGATGGATGGATGGAAGGATGGACGGATGGATGGATGGATGGATGGATGCATGGATGGATGCATGGATGGATGGATGGATGGATGGATGGATGAATGGATGGATGGATGGATGGACGGATGGATAGATGGATGCATGGATGCATGGATGCATGGATGCATGGATGGATGGATGGATGGATGGATGGATGGATGGATGGATGGATGGATGGATGGATGGATGGATGGATGGACGGACGGACGGACAGACGGACGGACGTTATAAGCTTCTCCTTTGGGACGGGGCGGTGGTTTGCGCCAATATTACCTTCCAGTTATTATATTGCCTAATGACCTGCGTATGTTTAAAAAAAAGAAATTGAAAAAAAGAACCCACGAACAATTCCTATACGCAAACTTTCTGATCGCCTATTGTGAACTTTGTTTTTGTACGCCTCCATTCTTGTCGTTTCCCTACTTTTCTTCCACCAATCTTCCTATCGCCCCTTACTAATCTCTACTGCGGACTTGTTTACTTTCCCCCGGCTTTCGCTGAACCCGAGACCTTCAAGGAGGCCAGAGGTGCCTAAATCCACCACTGGGAATATTCACATTCTAATAAAACATGGTACATCGTTTCCTCACCTTTACCACAGCAAGCACATGCTACTTGTTCCTTCTTACATGTCGCTTTATAAACGCGTGTTCTGAGGCATCGTGATCTTGCTTCGAAAAATAATCAGCTTCCCCTTGAGTTATCATAAATTGTTTCTTTCCTGTTTTTGCTTTTTCCTCCTAAGTAGTTACTCATAGCAGGTTTCTTTTCCATTGCGCCTAGCTACATTGCCCCAAGCTACATGGCGCCAGAACCTTCTACTTACGCCAGCGTCTCTGGTGCCAGCTTCTGTCGCTCTATGAAACTTTCGGCGATGTTACACGGCCAGACGCAAAGTATTGAACAACCCTGAGATTACTCTTGATGACATAGCGTTGCTTAGCAGCAACTCAATCCAAAAATGTGTGAATGGTGGCTCCGCCTTTCAGGTATTCGTAAGCAAAATGAAAGCTGAAACTCCTATGACTTGCAAATTAGATGTCACTAATTGTGTAACCAAATACGGCATATTGAGAAAATAATATGCCATGCCGTGTTCCTTCCATGCAACAAGCTTTGATGGTTACGGCACGGTGGAGCACCTGCCTAAACTATTTTCATAAAAGAAATGCGGAACCTCACATTCACATGCAAGTATGCAGCCGGAGTCGGCCCCAATCGGTACCACTCCCTTTGAGGTACACTTTCTCGGCCAAGAGCGTTATCTATACCATGACGCTATAGCAGGATGAATGAGAATTAAGCAACAGAGCGAAACTTTCCAGCATGGAGTGATCGGTTGTGTTGTAATGCGTTTTGCAGCTTGGAGGTATACTGATAATAGCAGAACATTGGAGTGACCTACATGTTTTACGTTAGTAGTAGCTAACATGGTGATTTGTCGCTTGTTGGTTGTGCCACTTTATTGCAATAATTGTCATACCTCACATTAGACGATATTGCGTTGCTAACAACCATGTACATTTTACTTTTTCCAGTGCATGAGGAGACAATATCTATGGAAAGAGAAGACATGGGAAGGCGTAAGGGATGCTTTAGGTTATGTTTTGGTTTTTCTTATAGGCCACATTCACCAGTGTTAAAACAACTGATGTCGTTGGAGCCAATGTTTTAACAAACGGGCTTGTCTTTGTCGCGTGTTACGGACCCTTACGAAGATAAGCCCACTTGTGGAAACGTTGGCTGTAGCGACACTCCTGCGACCACTGCGACGTTTTAGGTCTACATCGCCCAGCGTTCATTTCTCATATTTTCAAGATGCATTATGCTGTATACCAATAGCTAACCATATTACACAGCGTTATGTCTTACGCCGAAAGCAGCACTTAGGTAGCTCAGCCTGCGTATACTGGCAAAACAGTTATATACTAAACAGATAATGCGTATTACCTACCTCTCACAATGACGGAAAACCAAATGATCCGGTGATAATAGTGATTTAAGCTATCACTATTGCAACGTGGAAGCAATTGTGTTGTTAGTGTTTTATAGTACTTCATACTAATATCCCTCTCGCCAGTGGTGGAGAGGCTGGTGGGCTTTGACTGTACAGTTGTAGCGGGCGTACGTAGTAGCTTGGCGTGAAATACTTCAATTTACTTTGATTCAATATCCTTCGTCGGTATTTATTGTTTTGGTCCATTTATAAGAAAGAAACCACGAAAACACAGGCGAGAGGTGTTTAGAACGAGAGAAAGCCGAGCTAGTTGGTAAGCATTCATTATGCAAAAAATAGAGCTGGGGCGTGCCGCCAGGACACAACAGTAGAGAAGTGGACAACACGAACGCCGAGTGTTGTCCACTTCTCTACTCTTGTGTCCTGTCGGCACGCCTCCCCTCTGTGTTTTGCATAACGAAAGGTGTTACTGAGATCTGACTATGGCGTATGACTATGGCCCACCAAAAGGGAATGGAAAACGTACATTGGCCGTGTAGAGACGCTAACAGGTATTAACAGACTAAAGCAAATGCGTAATTACGGTACATCGTACAAAACATAAGTACCTGCAGTTGTACATAACATAAGGCAGGATTAACATAAGGCAGGGTTACACTACATCGAGTAAAATGCAGAAAAACTGAGCATTTATTGAGGCAATGAGCACAAGAACAAGCAAGAATAAAATCTGCAGAAGTAAATGAAACAGTTAGATGACTTAGACGGATTCACATATATAGTACTCATGTTGTTGGGAGTGCTTCGATGGCTCGCTCAAACAGCGGCTTCTACGTGTTTTATTCAGCTAGATCATGTATTTCAGGTTCCAAGTTCAGAAATTTAGGTATTAGGTATCTCGGTATATATATATATATATATATATATATATATATTGTTACGCGCTATTCCTGCGCACTGAAGCACGCACCCTGCCGAGCATGCAGAATGCGCCAGAAAGGCGGTGCAGACGACGATCGGAGTAGCGCTCGTGTTGTTGTTCTGCCATCTAGCCTGCAGCAGTCTCTCTCCGTATATATTTTGTAAATACAATTTCCTATCCCTTTTCGTTACTCTCACATCCCCGTGGCTTTTTGCTGGTAGGTGTGGGATACCCACACGGTTCAATAGAGCTCCGCAGCAGCGGACGTTTGGCGTTCTCCACGATGGCGGAAGAGGGGTCGGCGCCCACCGAGGCGACTGCAACGACAACAGTCCTCCTGGCTGAACTAAATGACCCAGGCACATTCTGCGGGGCTGACAACGTCGACATCGAGGACTGGCTACCCCTGTACGAGCCTGCAAGTAAGAGCAATCACTGGGATTAGACGGTCACGTTGGCAAGCATAATATTTTACCTCAAAGGAACAGCGAAAGCGTGTTTTGAGAAAAACGAAGACGAAATTGGGAGCTGGGATGCATGCAAAGAAAAGATGCGTTCCCTGTTCGGCATGTCTGCAGATAGAAAGGCAGCAGCAAAGAAGCAGCTGGCATCTCGTGCGCAGACAGCGACAGAGTCATGCCTGCCTTATACACAGGACGTGCTTGCCCTTTGCCGAAGAGCCGACGATGGCATAATGGAGTCCGAGAAAGCGGGCCAAGTGTTAAAGGGCATAGCAGATGATGCCTTCAATTTGCTAATCTGCAAAGACTGCTACACCGTCGATGCCATCATCCAAGAGTGCAAACGCTTTGAGGCCGCCAAAAGTCGACGCATTGGCCATCATTTCGCTCGACTTCCGAAAAAGGCAGCAACGTGGTCATGCGAAGACATACCTGAACCGTCAGCGCCGCCCATCGTAGAACACGAGAAGAAGGTCATCCGACGTAAACTTGAGGCTGGGTCCCCTGCTTATACTTGCGGCCGTACCTGTGACAATAGCTCCGAGATGTTGTTACCAGTCCAAGTTGTCGTTCATCACGAACTCTCCAATGCTAGCCTAGACTCTGTGCGCGCCGCAGCTCCTTACCAGCCGATCGACCGCCGTTCCTCACTTTCGCGCGCCCAAGGTCAAAGGCGCCGTTCCGTACTCGCAATCCAGCCAAGTGGAGGAGTGCTGATGACCATCCCATTTGCTTCAAATGCCGTACTATTGGACACGTGACCACCACCGTAACAGCCGAAGGTATTGGTATCAGGCGCCCCATGGATACAAACATCGCCCCGACATTGATCTCGGCCGATTTCAGCCCTACCGCGAGCCTCCCCAAACCACCGGCGACGACGCTCCCTCCATTTGGTATCGTCGTTCACCATCCCCACGTGGTCACCAGTCCCGTCTGCCGTTGTCTCGTCATAAATCATCTTGCTCGCCCCAATTCCGCCGCCCTACGTCGCCGACTGAACGACTCCCTCGGGAAAACTAGACGATACACCTCCCAGAGGTGATTCTGCATCGACAACTCGCCTGTCAAATGCTCTGACCACACTGCAGACAAGAACGAACCTGATAGACGTTAAACTGAATGAAGCACATGTTGTTGCTCTAGCGGATACTGGGGCTCAGATATTAGCGATGAATTTGGAGCTTTGTCACCGCCTTAAGAAGGGCCTATTACCTCCCACTGTACCGTTCATTCGTGCCGCCGTTGGCGGAACATTTCCCGTGCTAGGGATGTGCTCCGCTTGAATAAGTGTTACCGACCGATCCACAAGCGTACTACTTGCTGTGCTTGAGAAATGCTCCCATGAAACCTCGGTATGAATGTCCTGTCTGCCCATTCTGCCCTATTGACTGTGGAACCGGCTTGCGTCAGCTAGACCTACCGTTCTACCATGACGCTCCTACTGCACAGCAGCCGCTCTTGTGATCAGTAGATTACGTTCATCTACCTCCTCAAGCCGTTATATATGTGAACTTGCGGCCTTTTTCTCCCATTCCCGATGGCGATTACATATTGATCCCGATCGTTGACGTCTTATTCGCCAAAAATGTTGCTCTTCCTCACGCCCTTGTTAGAGTTACGGATAATGGAACGTCTCTACCCATATTGAAGTTTAGCTGGTGCACGCAACTTATCCCAGGCGACATGACTAGCCCACATCTCTTCTATCGATGAGCGTGCCGTTTCTGCTTTCGTCACCGACGCCTCTTTGTTTTTACCCCTTCCCCTTCCTCGCACAATCTCGTCGACGGTGATAATGACAAGTTGACAGCATGTGACCTCTTTCCTACTCAGACAGCCAATGTGCGGTGCATATTGAAGTCCTACCGCGATATCTTTGACTTTATTGACCGTCCCTGGGGACATACATGACTCATAAGATCAATACTGGGGACGCCAGCACACTCAGACGACGTCCTTATCGCGTATCCTATGCCGAGAAAGAAGTAATACAAGGTGCAGTAGACAAGATTCTCACCAAGGACGTCATTAAACTTTCAAGCAGTCCATGGGCATCACCGGTCGTCTTAGTCAAAAAGAAAGATGGCAGTTGGCGCTTCTGCATGGACTACCTTAAGTTAAACAAGATAACGCGCAAGGATGTCTACCCTGCGCCACGGATCGATGACGCTCTCGATTGTCTACAGGGCTCTGCCTACTTCTCTTCTATCGACCTGAGGTCAGGATACTGGCAGATATCCGTCGATGATCAAGACCATGAAAAAGCCTTATTGGTGCACCAGATGGGCTTTACCAGTTTAAGGTTATGCCCGTTCGACTGTGTAATGCCCCAGCTACACTAGAAAGGATAATGGACTCCCTCCCCCGTGGATACAAATGGTGACCATGTCTCTGTTACCTTGACGACGTCATCGTCTTCTCACCGACATTTGAAAGCCACCTTAGCCATTTCTCGGCAGTTCTTGAAGTTGAAGCAGGCCTTCAACTCAACTCTGCCAGATGACATTCTGGCCGCCGCGAAATCACTGCGCTTGGCCAACTTGTGAGTGCGGAATGCGTGCAACCTGACCCAGAAAAAATTTGTGTTCTGAAAGACTTCCCTATGCCACGTTCCACTAAAGACGTGCGGAGCTTTGTCGGCTTGTGCTCGTATTTCCGACATTTTGTCCTGAACTTCGTCGACGTTGCCCGTCCACTCACGCAACTCTTGAAGAAGGAAACGTCATTTTCTTCGGGACCTTAAAAGGGCACTGTGTTTCACGCACTCACAACTTACGTCACCACCCATTTTGGCCCGTTTTGACCCGTGAGCCCCCACTGAACTTCGAACCGAGGCCAGCGGACATGGCATCGGCGCTGTTCTCGCCCAGCAGCAACAAGGACGAGACCGCGTCCTCGGCCAGTCGCCTTATTTGCTCTTCAGAGTGCAAATTTTCGATCACTGAGCGCGAGTGCCTCGCACTAGTTCGGGCTGTTGGCAAGTTTCGACGACACTTGTTCGGCCACACCTTTTCGGTCATCACAGACCACCATACGCTTTGCTGGTTGTTTTCACTCAAAGATCCGACGGAACGACTTGGTCGCTAAGCACTGAAACTGCAAGAATGCAGCTTTGACCTCGCTTACATGTCTGGCAGACTGCACCAAGATGCGCACTGCCTATCTCATCATCCAATGGATCCTTCGACTTTTAAGCGCACGGTTCGGATGCCTGTGTCATCGCGATATGCAATTTAACAAACATACGCAGCGAACAGCTCCGCGATGCCAATTTGCGGTCCATCATCCACCGTGTCCGCTCGCATCCCTCTGCCCCGTCCCTGCAATTATTTGTGCCTCGTGACGGAGTCTTACACAGACGCAACACCAGCTCGGATGGCCCAGAGATTCTCCTGGTTGTTCCTGAAACACTACGCTCCCCTGTTCTCGAACAGCTTCGTGACGCCCGAACCGCTGGACATATCGGAGCAACTCGCACATACGATCACGTTCGGCGTCGTTTCTTGTGGCCAGGCCTCCACCGCTCTGTGCGCCGGTACGTGCTGCGTGTGAGTCCTGCCAGCGCCACAAGCATCCACCCTTGTCACCAGTTGGTCCTCTGTAGCCTGTAGACATTCCCGGTGACCTGTTCTACCGCGTCGTCCTTGATCTCATCGGGCCATTCCCAACATCTCTGACTGGGAACAATTGGATTAACATAGCTACGGACTACGCGACACGATACGCTATCACGCGGGCACTGCCGACAAGCTGTGCCACTGACGTTGCGGACTTTCTCCTTTACGACGCTATTCTTCACCACGGCGCTCCTCGACAGCTGCTGACCGACCATGGTCGCTCATTTCTGTCTGAAGTCGTCGGCGACATTCTTCGTTCGTGTTCCATAGGTCACAAGCTAACCACTGCCTACCATTCGCAAACCAATGGGCTTACCTAACGCTTCAACCGCACGCTGACCACAATGCTCTCCATGTACATTTCTTCAGACCACCGTGATTGTGACGGTACCTTGCCTTATTTGCCTACAACTCGTCCCGCCATGAGACCGCTGGCTTTCCCCCTTTTATCTCTTGTTTCGCCGCCATCCCACATTGCCCTTCGAGACTCTTTTACCATTACCTGTGCACCCTGTTCCAGACTACGCCTGCGATGCAGCTTCTCAGGCCACAACGGCTCGTCAGATTGCAAGGGATCGTCTTTCTGCCTCCCAGCCGTCCTAGAAGGCCCGCTACGATCGCCATGACAGAGTCGTTAATTACTCTCCGGGCTATTTGGTCCTCCTCTGGACGCCTTGCCGCCAGGTTGGCTGGTCGTCCAAGATTCTTTCCCGCTACTCCGGGCCTTACAAGGTCCTACGCCAGATCACTGACGTCACGTACGATATCACTTGATAGGACAGTCGGTCATCTGCCGCGTCCGCCACTGATATCGTGCACGTCTCCCCACTTAAGCCTTATTTTGCAGGACACAATCCTACTTAAGCGCCGAGACGACGCTCTCGCCAGTGGGGGTACTATGTTACGCACTTTTCCCGCGCACTGAAGCACGCAACCTGCCGATCATGGAAGAATGCGCGAGAAAGTCGGTGCGTCAGGAAATGAGTCGGTTTGGCATACAACCGGTTCCCACTTCAAGCAAGTAACAGTTGGTGTTCCCCAAGGGAGCCTATAGGGCCCCCTTCTTTTCAATATATACGTAAATGACCTTGTTCTTGTCGATAGTGAACCTAAATACATAATCTCTGCAGATGATACTACGGTGCTTTTTTCATCGAACAACATCGCAAGCCTGGTTTCAACCGCAAACTCTGTTCTTGCAAAAATACAGAGATGGTCACAGGATAATGGCTTAAAGATTAACGCTGACAGAACAAATGCTATTTCATTTCAACCAAAAAATAAAGGTGTGAACTTAGAGACCGACATTATAATAGGTTCTTCAAGAATTGAGCTTGTTCGGTCTGCGAAGACGCTAGGTGTGTTTTCTGACAGCCATATGTTATGAACTGATCGCATCGACTTCCTTGGAGGAAAACTTGCGCAAGTCGCTGGGGCGCTCTTCAGTTTCAGACCACTGCCACGTAAGGTCAAACTTATTGTGTACAACGCTCTCTTGCTGAGTCACGTAAACTACTGCTGCCTCGTGTGGAGTACGATGTCTGCTGCAAACATGAACCGGTTACTCTTGGTTCAAAAAAAGTAATACGTAGCATCTGCAATGCTCCAGTAGACGCTCACACTGCACCTCTATTCAAACAGTTGAAATTACTCACACTTCATTCTCTGTTAGAGTTCAGGCTGTTACTAGCCTATCCTAAAGAAGTAAAACAAAGCCAGTCATACATCATCTCATCAGCGAAATTAATTAGAAACACAACAGAATACAGTACACGGTCACCTGAACACTGGTATGTGCCGCATCCTCGCACTATCTATGCTCTTCAAATGTTACACCATCGCTTACCTCGACTATTAAACACGCTTAAACGTTATAACATAAATGTCACTTCTTGTCCTATGGCGCGTTTATATGAGTATTTCAGTGATTTTTGAGCACGACTTAAATTGTTGTCTGCGACTGTTTCGGAGGTAGACTGTCGTTACACATCTCCGTTTGATATTAGCCTTTATCAACGGCTGAATCATGTCTTGTTCTTCCCTTACAATGCTTACTTGGTTAATGGTTATATCACTGCTTTTGTTGCTCTAGTGTACACTGTGGATTGCGTAGTTAATTCATTTTTTTTTTCATTGCATTTCTGTTTGCTGGCATAATGTATAAGCCAACGTGTCATTTTTTTTTTCTGCTCATGTATTGTTTTTGTCGGCCCTGAATCAGTGCCTGCGCCTGCTCCTTCTGCCCTCAGACCGGGTTTAAGGCCCGTCATATTGCTGCGAGCACCTTTTTCTGCGAGCAACTTTTTCCTTAAATACCCCATAAATTGTATGTTTATAGAAATAAAGGCATAGATTGGTACCCAACCTTTTTTGTACAGTTGTTTTACCGTTGTTTGTTAGAACTGGAGGGGAAATTTTGGGAGGATCATAATATGGGCATAAATATTTAATCGTTCGGACAGGTTTTTCTTTATGTGCGATTAGTGGTTTAGCCAGGTGACTGTGGGTGGCAATTCTTCAAGCGACCCAGCTATAATGCTTAAAGGAATGCACGAGGGAAAAGTATAGATGGCAATTTCACAGCCACAGGTAAGACGTTTCCTAATCTGGTGCCAAGGAGCGTGCAGCCTTCACGCGACTATAATCGTCGTGCTGTAACGAGAAGGAGTGCTTCTGAAGATTATGTCTAATACCTAATTTATTTTTCCTTAGGAAAGGGGCTCACCACCATTATAGTTAGTTCTGAAATCACAATTTGGATTGGCTCTGTAAAAATGAGGTATTTAGTTGAAGGATTATTCAAAGTCGTTTGACTATAGTCGTGTCGCATGTTCGCTAAGCTTACTATCTGAATTTCTAATTATATCTCAAAGGCTATTTCCTGTAGAGAAGACGTTAGTATCATTTGCAAATATGTCCTTAGTGATGGGCATGTTAACTCTATCGCTTATGTCAAACAGAATCTGTACAGGCCCTGAAATGTGCCATTGAAGCACACCTGTAATCTCGTGGCCAGCAGCTGAAGAGGCAGAATTAAACATTGATGAGTGAACCATATCTTGGATGTCGCTATCAAATAACTATAACGACGCACCCGTTATACCAACCAATCTTGCTGTGCTTTAGATATAGTATAGAATATTTTACAGAGTCGATGGCTTTGAGCAGATGCGGAAATTGCATCTTAATCTGAACAATATTTGCTAAATTTTCATTGAGTTCGAACAGTGCCAATCCTGTATGGTGCTGTCTACTCGCACACGAAAGAAATACATGGCCCTTTCTACTATTTGAAGTGAAAATGGGAATTCACTGATGAACTGGCATTTTTTTAGACGCTGAGGCGCAAACTGCGAGCAATGTTGTTGCCTTCAATGTTTCTTCAGCTGGTTCTTCTTGCTGAACTTGCATGGCTGTCTTTCCTCACTCGTCTTCCGAAACAACGGTGCAAGCGCATCGCTTCGCTCTCGTTCATTACTCCCAATGGTCGACAGCTTATCATATGCATTTACAGCATAAAAGCTCATCATCATCATCATCCCCCTACTCATGTCCACTGCAGAACGAAGGCCTCTCCCTGCGATCTCCAATTACCCCTGTCCTGCGCCTACCGACTCGAACTAGCGCTCGAGACTTTCCTAATTTCATCGCTCCACCTAATCTTCTGCCGTCCTCGATTGCGTCTCCCTTCTCTTGGTACCAATTCTGTAACCCTAATGCCCCAGAGGTTATCTAACCGGCGCATTACATGACCTGCCCGGCTCCACTTTTTTATCTTGATGTCAATTAGAATATCGTACATAGCCATTTGCTCTCTGATCCAAACCACTTTCTTTCTGTCTCTTAACGTTGTGTCTAGAACACTTCGTTCTAACGCTCTTTGCGCAGTCCTTAACTTCTTCTCAAGCTTCTTTGTCAGTCAAGAAGTCTCTGCATGAAAATGTAAGCTTCCAGTCAGGAGCTGACAATGTCTGCCGTGTGCAATCCAACCCATTGTTATTCTTCTATGAATTTCCTTCTCACAGCGTTCCTTGTGATAAACTGACCAAGGTAAACGTACTCCTTCACAGACTCTGGAGGCTGACTGACGATCCTGAACTCTTCTTCCTTTGCCCGGCTATTCATCATTATTTTTGTCTTCCCCATATTTACCTTCAACCCCACTCTTACACTCTCTCTGTTAAGATCCTCAATCATTTGTTGTAACTCGTGTGCATTGTTGCTGAATCGAACGAGTTAATTGGCAAACCGAAGATTGCTGAGATATTCCGCCGATATTTACTCGTAGGCCTTCCCAGTTTAATAGCTTGAATACTTCTTCCAAGCAGGCAGTGAATAGCATTGGAGAGATTGTGTCTACCGGTCTGGCCTCTTTCTTTATTGGGATCTTCCTGCTTTTGGTGTGTACAATTAAGGTAGCTGTAGAACCTCTCTAGATATTTTTCAAGGTATTTACGTAAGCGTTCTGTACTCATTGATTATGTGATGCCTCTATGACTGCTGGAATCTCTACTGAATGAAATGCCTTTTCATAATCTATGAAAGTCATATAAAGAAGTATATTGTACTCTGCGGATTTCTCGATAAGCTGATTGATATCATGGATGTGATCCATTGTAGAGTATCCCTTCCGGAAACCAGTCTGTTCCCTTGGTTGACTAAAGTCCAGTGTTGCCGTTTTTGTATTGGAGATTGTTTTGGTAAATATTTTATATAATACCGGGAGTAAGCTAATGGGCCTCTTATTTTGCAGTTGTTTAACGTCTCCCTTTTTGTGGATTAGTATAATGTTTGCATACTTTCCGTTTTCTGGGACCCTTGCGGTCGATTGACACTTCGTGTAAACAGCCGCCAGTTTTGCAAGCATTATGTCTCCTCCATCTTTGATTAAATCCACTGTTTTTCCATCACCTCCTGCCACTCTTCCTCTTATCATCTCTTGCAAGGCCCATCTGACCTCATCGCTTGTTATAGGAGGAGTGTCTGTATCCTGTTCATTACTGTTTCTAATGGAGGTATCCTGACTCCTCTGGGTATTGTACAGGTGAGTATAGAATTCTTCCACTTCTTTTGCTATATCTTCGCGATTGCTGATGATATTACTCTGCGTCTCTTTCAGTGCATACATCTTGGTTTGTCGTATGCCATATTTATTTCTCCCTTATTTAAGGCTGCGTCTATTTTTTTACTGCTTCTTCAGTCTTTCTCAGGCTATAGTTCCGGATATCCCTTATTTTCGCCTTGTTGATCAGTTTTGACAATTCCGTGAATTCTACCTCATCTCCTGAGTTAGACACTTTCATTCTTTGTCGTTTCTTTATTAGGTCCTTTGTTACTTGGGAGAGCTTGCCTACTGGTTGCCTTGGTGCCTTGTCTCCCACTTCAATTGCGACCTCTGAAGCCAACCTAGTTACGGTTTCCTTCATTAGCTCTATGTCATCATCACCTCTCCGTTCTAAGGCTGCATATTTGTTGGCAAGTACCAGCCTGAATTTTGCTGGTTTTATCCTTACTGCCTCTAGGTTGACCTGTTTCTTCTTGACTAGTTTCGCTCTTTCTCTCTTCAAATTGAGATGAATTCCAGCCCTCACTAAACTGTGATCACTGCACTTTACCTTACCTATCCTTTCTACATCCCGCACTATGCTGCGATCAGCAGAAAGTATAAGTCAATTTCATTTATTGTTTCACCATTAGGGCTTTTCCAGGTCCATTTTCTGTTGCTACGCTTCCCAAAGAAGGTGTTCATTATTCCGAGCTTATACCTTTCCGCGAAATCTAAAAGCATCTCTCCTCTAGCGTTCCTAGAGTCGACGCCGTAATTGCCATTGGCTTCTTCTCCAGCCTGCTTTTTCCCCACTTTTGCATTGAAGTCGCCCATTACTACATTATACTGTGTTTGCACTTTTCTCATCGCTAATTCAACATTTTCATAAAATTGATCTACTTCCTCATCATCGTGACTGGATGTTGGAGTGTATGAATCTATACCTCTTCTTAAGTTTGAGAGCGACTACAGCTACCCTCTCATTAATGCTGTAGAATTGCTCAATGTTGCCCGCTGTGTCCTCATCGATTAGGAATTCTACCCCATATTGCTTCTTATGTAGGTGGCCTCTATAGCAGAGGACATAGACCGTTATTCAGCAATGTATATGCCTCACCAGTTCTTCTAATCTCACTAAGGTCGATGATATCCCAAACAATGTCTGAGAGTTCTTCAAAGAGGCCTGCTGAGCTAGCCTCACTCGAGAGGGTTCGGTTGTTAAACGTTGCAAGGGTCAGTTTCCATTGGTGGCCGGTCCGGACCCAGAGATTCTTAGCACCCTATGCTGCTTTGCAGGTCTGACCACCCCCTTGGTCAGGTGCTCCGCAGCTGCTGGGGACTGAGGGCCATTGGGTAATTGAATGAGTCATTTGGGAGGGTGTGGCTGAATACTGCACCAGCGAGTCAAATATTCTGGTATGGTGAGGGAGTGTCCTGTTGAAGCTTTTTCGGCCTTGCTAATTTGGTAGTACTTGGATTACTGTAGCCCCACTCGCTCTCGGCATCCTTCGCTGGTGACAGGCGTCACTTCAAGCCTGCAGATGTTGTGCACTGGAGAAGGTGAGTTTCAAGCTCACCACCCTCAAAAAGACCCTTATAGAGGGATTGGAACTTCCGACTATTGCAACCGAGCGTTAGACGTAGCTCAGTCAGATAATCCCACAGGCGGCGAGGCTACCTTATCGCCTCCAAGTGCCGCCCAGAGGGCACTACATGCCTAAAAACTTCTTTGATTTATCCGCGATAGATGGGTTTTCCTGATCACCATGGGTAACTCAATATAGAACGATTTCTAAACGGTCCTGGCCTCGTAGCTCCGGAATCACACATGCGCAGGCAGCCGTGAACTCGACTAGGCAAATCCTACAGGCGTACCGACAGCCATTCACAGTCGCGAATACATGCTCGTGATCTAAAGGAGTACGAACGCAAACCCGCGAAAACACATGCAAGTGTAGAAGAAATAACTGGACGCAAACAACTAGTTTCTTTTTCTATTTCTACTTGATGAAAATGTGTATGTGAACTTTGCAAATGTTTACGTTGCGTTATTCATTTCTAATTGTTTGCGTGCTACTTCAAACCTTCTCACCACTTTTTCTCTTCCTTTAGCGCTGCAATTTGCTTTCTTGGATAGGGGGGGAGGGGGGCCAGAGGATCCCAATGGAAAGTCTGCGCGAGGCATGTCCGTAGAGTCAGTTTAAGTCCATTTAGTATATCTGAAATGTCTGAAAACATGCTTGAATTATCCGCGGTATACGTATTTTGATGATCGCGGCAGGTGGCACGGCATAGAATTTGTCAATGGTTCTAGCATCGTGGTTTCGGAGTCCGCTGTACGCAAGCGGCTAAGGACGCGGCTAGATACGCGATATGTTTTCGTTGGAACTGAACAGCACTTAAAAGCAGTGCGGATAAAAAAAGAAAATTAGAAATGAAAAAGCTTTCAGCGCATAGCGCGAATTCACTAGTCGCGTCTGGAGGGAGGTACACCACGCTCTCGGCTGCCCGTCTCGCTCGTCGGAGAAGTCTTTCCGAATGGGAGGGAACTGATACTGATGCGCCGCGCAAGGCTCAGACGTCGGATGTGAGGAGGATGCATTGACAGACACTTTCGCTCAAAGGCAAATTCTCAGTGGCGAGACGGGCCGCCAAACAATGGTTCTCAGCCGCGCGTAAAATATGCGACCTTGGAGGCGGCCTTGCTCTATGATTGGCAAGCGCTTATACGACGCCTCCTTTAAGCTACAGCCTAAGCTTCTGCCTGCGAGCATAAAAGCTCCTTGGAAAGTAAAACCACGTCTTAACACACTCGTCTAGAATATCCGTCACATTGACTAGAAGAATGGAAAGCCGCCGCATCATTTCCGTTGTAGAAATTATTTTTCCTCCATCATTCATCGATGTCTTTAGCACATTATAGGGTTTTTATTTACGAGTGAGAGTCACTGAGAGCTTCGACGCAGCGCTTTGCTCGAATGTATTTTCTGAGCTCCCGCACCCTCTTGCCTTTACAGTATCTTAAGGAAAAGATTTCACCAGACATCGCAGCATTCGCGGTAAGTTTAGAGAACCTAGTTTTACTGGGTTAACATACTGAATATCTCAAAGCTCTACCCCGCTGATAGCAATGCGATAGCCAAGGTGTGCTATTTACTCTGCAGAGCTTAGGCTTGCCTTTGTACTTACACGGTACTGACGCTTGTTGCGACACTTTATGAACGAATTCAATGTGCCAAGTTCCTTCTTAACACGGCTGCAAACTCTTACTTTACAAAAAAGTCCTGAAATATTCAAC